>NC_134459.1:118284065-119484065 GCF_047948215.1 Lycorma delicatula
GTTTTCAATCATTCTGTTATAAAATTACCACCCTATCATCCTGAACTAAAACGGATTAAAACTTCTCGTCAGTTGTGAAACAGCGTATTCCCAATCACAATAGAGAAACACCTTGGAATAGATAATTTTTTTTGAGAGAAATTAAACAGCATGACTTCTTCAAATTGGAAGCCAAAATTTGAATAAATAAAAAAAGTGGAAATTTTCCTTCTACGACAGGATTCGTAACTGGTGTGTTGTAATGACTATGTCGTTATAAATGTTGACGTAAATCAAATTCCAGTGCTAGTAGACAAATTGGTGATGACTTTAACAGGAATTATTCTTATCGCTGAAATATCTTGAAACTATAAAACACACATCGTAGTTGTATTTAGAGTTATTTTCTTCTAATTATAACAGTAAGTAAAATAATTTTCAGTTTAAATAATAATTTAAATTACGTCCGTAAATAAAAATTGTATTTATAGTGGTTAACAATTTAAAAAAAGTAATAGTACATGTGGTATTTAAACTGCGTCAATTATCGAGTAAATTTCATACTAACGCAGCGGCAACTCTAATTTTAATGTTGCCAGTGCGGTAACATTAATAGAGCTAACATAATGTTTCCACTGTTAACTAATGCTATACTAAATGAACAAGTAAAAACATTTATAACCAAACTAAAAAACATTTCACAATAGCAATCTTTTATTTTCTATTTATCTGTTTATTTCTTAAAACTACGACTGAACCGATTTTTCACATCTAATAGGATTTTTTATTGGAACGTTAATGAGATTTAAGCGATATCAAAAAATATTTATTTTATCCCGTCTCTCTCTTCAAGAGTTAACAGAAGAGTTAAAATTTAAAATTAATTTTGCCAAGAAATAATATAATAGGATGAAAACCCCCTAAAATTTTTAAAACGTACAAGAAATACAGTTAGAAAGATGTTGTGTCTGAAAAGTTTCTTTTCTAATGTTTTCATAACCAGTTTCCAAACCAACTCAAAGTTCAACAACAAATATGCCCCAACAAATCATTTAAATGTAACGGCTAAGTAATTCTATCGGACTTTATTCTCTTAGGACAGATCCAGTTAACGTCTGGATAGAACATTCCAAAAAAGATGACCCAAATGATAAGGAAAAGTGATATAGTAAAAAGGAATTATTTACAAACAAGGTAATATGAACCAAACCCGCACAAAGACAAACCTATCCATCAAGATCTACTGCAGACCTGGATACCTTCCTCTTTACGATTTCTTGAAATATCCGATTTTTCTTTGTCCCGGAATCGAATCAGCACATAACTAATGAATGATTTTAGGTTGAACAACTCAAATATTGGCTGCAACAAATAGCTTTTCTTCGAGATACTATCTACCCAAGAAAATTTAACGCTTTCTTAAGGAAATCCTTAAAAATGTGTGAAATGTAAAACATTCAACTAAAATATAAATTTCTCACTTAGAAGGAGAAGGTAGACTAAATTTACAATTAAAGTTCTTGAATATGGAAAAATTACTGAGGTTTGATAATTTTTTTTTTCTTAGGTGAATAAGCAACCTCCTCACGGCCCAGTAAGATGAAGATGATATGTATGACGTGTAAATAAGGTGTAGTCTTGTACATACTCAGGCCGACCATTCCTGAGACGATTGGTTAACTGAACTCCAACCACCAAAGCACACTGATATCCACTATCTAGTATTCAAATCCGTATAAAAGCAGCTAACTTGTACTAATATTGAACCTGAGATCCGTCGATCTGGAAAATCAACTGTTAAACAACCGATTTTCGACGACGAGTGAACTACTAGAACAGCCTGGTGGGCTAAAATTTGACAATTAAAACTAAAAACAAATTTCTATTTTATTAGAACGATGAAATAATGTTTAAAAGTTCTGTTAAACGACCAGGGTACGCGTGGTCAAATTTTATCATGTAAACTATCCATCCGCCAAATCGAAATTGTTAAATAGCAACTTTTAATTTTTTTTTTCTTAAAAGTTGTTTTTTACTTATAATTTTATACTTGCAGTATAATTAATATAAAAACAACTCATGGGTTACGTCACTTTAAATTAATTTACCCTATAAAAGCGTGTTTGCCCCTTAAATTACTGGAATAAATAAACTTTTTATAAAATAAAGGAAAAAGAAACAAAGGAATCTTATGGTAGAAGTTTAAAAAAATAATAAGCAAATTAATTAATATGTAGCCAACATCAATAGGTTTATAAAAAATAATTTTGTTTTGAATTTAATTTTTTTCCCGTAGCCAACGTTCCTTTAAAAACATTTTTATGAAACTGATGATTTATTAACCTTTGAAGAGTATAGTAACAAAAGTGACAAAGTTTACTGGTTTGAGCCGAACTAAAACAAAGTTTAAATGAGACCTTTTCTTCTTTGAAAAAAAAAGAATATTTTTATTCAAACTAAGTTCAAAAAGTGAAGAAGTGATCAATTCTAAAATTGCAAAACCCCTCTCTCTCAATCGTTCTTTCTCTACTTTTGACCCTACCCGGTACTTTCATTTTAAAATAAGAGAAGGAGAAGTAAGTAGGGGATAAAAGGGAAACGGACTTTATTACATTTGTAAATGAAGGTAGCAGTTTAAAAGCAAACAAAATAACGGATGAAACTGTACGGATAATGCAAAACGTACTTATCCCAATTCTGTCAAAAAACTTCCTTTTATTTCTTAAATATTATCTTCTTCTTTGCACAGCTACAACTTTACTGATATTCAATACAATTTAACATACAAACTGCTTCGGCAATCACAGTTCAACTTTGTAACATAAAAATGAATGCTAAGATAAAAATTAATTTTGAAATTACGAATAAAAAATTAGTATGATAGAAAGAAATATAATGAGTATTAAATGTTTTTTTTTTCTTTTTCCTGTTTAGCCTCCGGGAATTACCGTTCAGGTACTACTTCAGAAGATGAATGAGGATGATTTGTACGAGTGTAAATGAAGTGTAGTCTTGTACAGTCCCATTTCAACCATTCCTGAGATTTGTGTTTGATTGAAACCCAACCACCACTAAAGAACACCGGTATCTACGATCTAGTATTCAAATCCGTATAAAAGTAACTGCCTTTACTAGAATTTGAACGCTGGAACTCTCGACTTCCAAATCAACTGATTTGGGAAGACGCGTTCACCAGTAGACCAACCCGGTGAATTAGTGTTAAATGTTGAGTAGAGAAAACATAACACATTAGACGTTGTAAAATTTTGTTATTTAAGTGTAAAAATTACAAACGGTGTACATAGTAAGGAAGATTATTATCAAAATCAGATCGAAAATTATAAGTTCTTAAAAAAATTTATGTAGAGTTAACGCTTCAGAGTAGTGAAATATTGCAAAAGGGAAAAGCTGAAAGGAAAAGAAAATAGACTTTTAAAATATGGCGTTACTGGAAAAATTAGGTGGTTTAAACTACGAAATGAACAGAACTAAATACGATGAGGAGAAAAGTAGTCGAATCTCAAAGAGATTAGAGGTTTCTTTAAAATTAATATTTCAAAATAAGGTAGGAAAGTTATGTATAAGGCCAACCTGTGATAGTGGATTTTCAAACACATTGTGCATAAACTATTTGCTAATAGAATTATGTGTATAAGAATACTAAGGAATAACAAATCTTGATATGTATCAAAACATACAACTAAGATGTAGAATGTTTTAAATACATGAAATTTAAAATATTAATACAGAATTGAAAGGTACAGATAATAGCCTAAAACTATTCAAATAATACAAAAAAAATTATTAAATGAAAAAAAATAATGGTAAAAAAATTGAAATACATGAAATAGCAAATATGTATATTACACATACAATTGTATGTGTATGTGTTTGTTATTTTAATCTGTACTTATAATAAAATTATAACTACGGTAGTCCCTGTGCATGCACCACGCAAAAGCTACTGGACAGTGTGACGTATGGATCTGAGCTATGGACTCTACATGAAATAATGAAACAGACTGACGGCTGTAGAGACGATGTACAGGAGGAGATGTTGCCAAATTACACTGATGGATAAAATTAGAAAGTTACAGCGTAAGAAAAATTATGAAGGTCACATCATCTTTGGTAGAGAATATAGCAGTTAGGCAGCTACTACGGTGTGGTCATACGCGTATGGCCATGGAGGATGTGGGATCATAATGTGGCGAAGAGTACAGAGGAACGTGGTTTGCTGGACGAAGCGACCCAAAATAAGAAGGTTTGGAGAGTAGGATGCGGGAAATGACCGTAACGGCTGTAAAAAATACCGCTAAATAATAATAACAATACAATATCGATAGCCGAAATATAAACGCTACATGGGGTAAATTTATGACTTTTTTTTTTGTCTTCAGTCATTTGACTGGTTTGATGCAGCTCTCCAAGATTCCCTATCTAGTGCTAGTCGTTTCATTTCAGTATACCCTCTACATCCTACATCCCTAACCATTTTTTTTTACATATTCCAAACGTGGCCTGCCTACAGAATTTTTCCCTTCTACCTGTCCTTCCAATATTAAAGCGACTATTCCAGGATGCCTTAGTATGTGGCCTATAAGTCTGTCTCTTCTTTTAACTATATTTTTCCAAATGCTTCTTTCTTCATCTACTTGCCGCAATACCTCTTCATTTGTCACTTTATCCACCCATCTGATTTTTAACATTCTCCTATAGCACCACATTTCAAAAGCTTCAATCTTTTCTTCTCAGATACTCCGATCGTCCAAGTTTCACTTCCATATAAAGCGACACTCCAAACATACACTTTCAAAAATCTTTTCCTGACATTTAAATTAATTTTTGATGTAAACAAATTATATTTCTTACTGAAGGCTCGTTTAGCTTGTGCTATTCGGCATTTTATATCGCTCCTGCTTCGTCCATCTTTAGTAATTCTACTTCCCAAATAACAAAATTCTTCTGCCTCCATTATCTTTTCTCCTCCTATTTTCACATTCAGTGGTCCATCTTTGTTATTTCTACTACATTTCATTACTTTTGTTTTGTTCTTGTTTATTTTTATGCGATAGTTCTTGCGTAGGACTTCATCTATGCCGTTCATTGTTTCTTCTAAATCCTTTTTACTCTCGGCTAGAATTACTATATATCAGCAAATCGTAGCATCTTTATCTTTTCACCTTGTACTGTTACTCCGAATCTAAATTGATCTTTAACATCATTAACTGCTAGTTCCATGTAAAAATTAAAAAGTAACGGAGACAGGGAACATCTTTGTCGGACTCCCTTTCTTATTACGGCTTCTTTCTTATGTTCTTCAATTGTTACTGTTGGTGTTTGGTTCCTGTACATGTTAGCAATTGTTCTTCTATCTCTGTATTTGAACCCTAATTTTTTTAAAATGCTGAACATTTTATTCCAGTCTACGTTATCGAATGCCTTTTCTAGGTCTATAAACGCCAAGTATGTTGGTTTGTTTTTCTTTAATCTTCCTTCTACTATTAATCTGAGGCCTAAAATTGCTTCACTTGTCCCTATACTTTTCCTGAAACCAAATTGGTCTTCTCCTAACACTTCCTCCACTCTCCTCTCAATTCTTCTGTATAGAATTCTAGTTAAGATTTTTGATGCATGACTAGTTAAACTAATTCTCTATTCTTCACATTTATGTGCCCCTGCTTTCTTTGGTATCATTACTATAACACTTTTTTTTGAAGTCTGACGGAAATTCCCCTTTTTCATAAATATTACACACCAGTTTGTATAATCTATCAATCGCTTCCTCACCTGCACTGCGCAGTAATTCTACAGGTATTCCGTCTATTCCAGGAGCCTTTCTGCCATTTAAATCTTTTAATGCTCTCTTAAATTCAGATCTCAGTATTGTTTCTCCCATTTCATCCTCCTCAACTTCCTCTTCTTCCTCTATAACACCATTTTCTAATTCATTTCCTGCGTATAACTCTTCAATATATTCCACCCATCTATCGACTTTACCTTTCGTATTATATATTGGTGTACCATCTTTGTTTAACAGATTATCAGGTTTTAATTTATGTACCCCAAAATTTTCCTTAACTTTCCTGTATGCTCCGTCTATTTTACCAATGTTCATTTCTCTTTCCACTTTTCTTTAATCCACTCTTCTTTCGCCAGTTTGCACTTCCTGTTTATAGCATTTCTTAATTGCCGATAGTTCCTTTTACTTTCTTCATCACTAGCATTCTTATATTTTCTACGTTCATCCATCAGCTGCAATATATCGTCTGAAACCCAAGGTTTTCTACCAGTTCTCTTTATTCCGCCTAAGTTTGCTTCTGCTGATTTAAGAATTTCCTTTTTAACATTCTCCCATTCTTCTTCTACATTTTCTACCTTATCTTTTTTACTCAGACCTCTTGCGATGTCCTCCTCAATTTATCACAAGATTAAAAAAAAAATATGCCTTCAAGAAAGAGAAGTAACCTTTCTTATTATTCAAAGTCTGCTGAAAGAATAAAAGAGTATCTTGGTAATATGAAACAGCTGAAGTGCACGACGCTACGTCCAACCACGACTTACAATAAATTTTCAGCGCGAGACAGTTAAAATCCTCACGAGTTCATATCATTGTAGAACCCCAAGGTCGCATAAGGATAGATAAAATTTACAGATTAAGTACGCCGATCATGAACATATTGGCGCCATGACAAAAACGTGTTCGTATGGTCATGCTCGGAAATGGAAAGGCAAACCAAATGGGATACGTTTTGCGTCAGAAAATGTTAATTTTCCTCCAATTCAAGAACCGCTGAGGGTACTTGAAGCACTGTTGAGTGGGGACCATTCTAAATCTAAAGATTTTCTAAACAATATAAGAGCCTACAAATGACTTCGTTTGGAGATTTTTATCAGTATTATTTTTACAACCCTGAGGATAACAAAACACAGCGGGGATCCAAGGTAGACGGGTAGGGCGAACGAAGCAAGCCCTACCCGTCTATTAAATTTTTTTTTTTCGAGTATTAAATATTTTAAAAATTACTTATTTTACATTATTTTTAATATAATTAATAATATATTATTTGAATCGATCAAAAATTTATTCAACAGGTTTTCCCATTGCTATAAATAACATGTTTTTTAACTCTACTACCGCCAAAATAGTCATCTATAATCCTATTTTTTCCCCTTATACTCCCGGGTCGGATATACATCTAAACAAGACTCAACCCAGGGGAGCATTCATTATACTCTAAGGGGTACCCTGGCACACGTCCAGACGGTAATCCAGCTCTTCCCACGTACTCGCCATCACGTCAAGTTTAATGGATGCTAGTACCGCAACAATTCTCTCCCATAGGTCGTTGACGTCACGGTTTTCTCTGAATAAATAATATTTTTCTCATTCCCCACAAAAAGAAATTTAGTGGGGTCATGTTCGGGCTTCTTGGTGGCAATATGATCGGCTCTTCTCTTCCAATCGACCTGTTTTGAAACCGAATGTTTAATGCAGCAGGAACACAATTGTTGTAGTGCGGTGGAGCACCGTGTAGCTGATAGAAAATTAATCCTTTTCTTTCTTCAATATCGTCAATCTGTAGAAAGACGTAAAGTTATAGCATATCACAGAAAATATTCCTATTAACTGTGCTTTTTATCAAAATGAACGTCCCCACAATACAGTTATTCATCAGTCCGCATCAAACATTGACTTTGTGAGTCACGCTGATGTTCGATAATTACACGTGATGATTTTATACTCAAATCATAAAACTGTGGCCCACTAATGTGAAATGTTACCTCATCTGAAAAACGACATTTTTCAAGTATTCCTTATTTGTATCAGTGTTGTTAAGCATTAAAGCTGCAAACTTCAATCTTTTCACTTTGTCAACGGGTTTGATTTCATATATATCTTATACGTACGTGGTCTAAGCCTCTTACCCTCCACTTTGCAGACTGTAGATTTAGGTAATCTTAACCCTAAACTGCGCCTTACTAATAACCTTTTCGGACTACGCGTCAAGATGCTCGGATCCGTCCCATATTCTGTATAGATAAGGATGGACTGCCTGGTGACTTCCCCTTTAAGACACTTCCCGTTTCCTTAATGTGATTAAACCACTGGAGTATTGTTTTATTCGTTTGCACGGCACCGCTATATTCATGTCGATAATTACGCTGAACTTTGATAACCGATCTTGTTTCAATAAACCAAATCACGCACTGAGCTTTCTTCTGCGGTGTTGCCACGACCGAGGGTGAGATTGCAGACCGGATACGCAATGATTTTCACACACTAGTACCGACCGCGATGAATATTAACTATGAAAAACTTTAATATACAACATAAATATAAAAACCGAATGCTTTTAACTGATTCCATTATTTCATTACGAATTTTTGGTACCAAGGAATACTTCTATAAACACTTCTTATTGTCAACAAATCTTCTATGATGATTGCAATTTAAATTATTGAAAAATATAGTTTAACTAAAAGTAAAACTATATATTTATACCAATAATTTTTTATTTTATATTTTTATTATTATTATTATTAAAAGTCCGCAATTCTAAAGTATATAAGATCATTGTCGATGAATAATGTAAACTTATAGAAATTAATAAATAATTAAGATAGATTCTTAACCCAATTAGCAAAACCTTTTTGAACAGATCTTTTTCCTGGAAACATTTTCATCCAAAAAAAGAATTCAGAAAGTGATCAATTATAAGTAATACTGATTTTTATAACTTTATATAATACTACCTTTTACTCGTTGAGAAATTAACGGATAAATTAATTAAAAAGAAAGATCGGTCAGCTGGCGCCGTATGTTAGTTCTAACCGCATTAACGCTAATAACAAAGAGCTTCTTCCATTGGTCGAATTACTTGTGAGCTCTTTGATGTTCTCTGTTGCAACACACCACCCTCTTCAAGTAGCATCAATAAAATACAGTAATCACTTTGGCACGAACGTCTGATGTAACCACTGAACTATAAGTTTAGACTAGTAACGAAGACTAAAAGATAAAACTAAGTATTAGAAATTCTACGATTACACGCTAGTTTATATTTTAATAATATATCTTCGTTTTAAGTAAATAAAAATCCGTATCACTGCATCGTAAAATAATAGTAAGAAAATCTGATCGTAAAACAATATTACGTAGAATGATTTAAAGAAACAACCTTTAAGAAAAATTTTATGACAACAGTATTTTTACGACAACTATATTTTTATTTATAAATCATAGTTTATCGGTAATTTTATTGTCAAGATATGATTAAACACTTGAATTTCAGTTTAAGTCGCGATGTAAGCAACTAAGTTATCACTCGTAAAAATTTTCATGATTTATTTATTTATCTTTTAAAGTTAATTTTGACAATTTAATATTCTGATAATGCAACAGAAAACACAAGAAATTTCGAGAATTGTCGACACACGACAATTCAAACACACGAGAATTGTCTTAAGAATCAATAAATTTATATTTTATTAAATCACATAATATAAAAAATTTATCTTAAAACTAAAAATCAATAAATCTGTACCAGTCCACAAAAAATACTTGCGATAACATTTTTAATTAGTAAGACAAACTTATTTAATCGATCATTGCAATCCAGAAACATTACAGGTTTATAGAATAAAGGAAGTAAAATTATAGTAAAATAATGAAGATAAAAACTAAAAATTATCAGTAATTATTGTCTGACAGAGGAATTCTGGTACTTGATTCCACAATTCATTTGGACACATTCTCTTTCATAACTTTAAAGTTAGAATTAAAAACCCTTAAATTAAAATTTAAAGTGAAATAAATTTTATTTAAATAACTGTGGATCTTAACCCGCCGGGTTAGTTAGTGTTTAAGCTCGTCACCGTAAAATTAGCTTATTTTCAAAATCGAGAGGTCGACTTTTATATGGAGTTGAATGCTAGACTGTGGATACCGGAGTTTTTTTGGTGGTTGGAATTTTCAATTAACCGGCCTACATATTTGCCGGTGCATTTACACTTAACTGCAGCTACGTCAGGCCTGGAAAATAGGTAGCGATAAATGCATTTGACTACACATACTCACCCAGACCCGGCAACAGACGGAAAACTGATTAGAGAAAACAAACAAACTGCGGATCTTAAAGCCCATTATTTTAGATCTGCTATTATTTTTTTTCTTTCTGGGCCAGCAAAAAATTTTTATTCTGAATTAGAAGCATTAATTTTCATTTATTTTATTGAAAGCATAATTATGCAAATAATAGTTTAACGCAAGATTTTATAGAGACGAGTAATCCAATAAATCAATGAAATTTATATGTATTGTGCTGAAAACAACTTAATTTTTGGCATATTTAATAGCATATGAATGCGTAGAAAATAGTATTTGTTTATTACAATTATTACCATTATAATAACACGTGTTAGTATGGTTTATTATTATTACTTATTCCCCGATGTTATACGCTTGTAATTTATTCTGTAAAATAATATAATTCGGGAATTTGAATTCCGCTAGGTCCATGTGTTAGGAAATGATGAGATTATAATCTAATTAAAAGAGGACAATGAAACTGACTTCATTCACTTATAAAATTGTAATTACGCCTATATTATTACCCGTAGCAACAACAAGGATATTAAAATAAAAGTAGCAAAATATATAATCATGCACATCATAAACGGTAGCTTAACATCGTTTCGGAAAAATGAATAAAAATTCACTATTCATTCAACTAAATACTTTTCTGTTCTTTATTTACTGGTCGAAAACATGATTTACCTTTATAATATGATTTTTAATTTCTATTTTGTAGAAAAATATGGGTAAATAATGGTCGCAGATTGGTGTTGACTAATCGTCAACGAAATTTCAAAATTAACTCGATTAATTCTATAACAAGTATACTTTTACTTTATTTTAAACAATAAAAATGTAAAATTAAGGATAATCCAAAACGAGTTTTACCTTTGAATAACATCAAATTGTTGAAATAATTAATTTATACTAAGAGGAAAATTCAAAAGATGTAAATATGGAATAGAAATTACAATTTGGTGTTTAATTTGATTCTAGTAAATAATAAACTTTATCTACATAATTTTTTCTGTCTTCTTTCCGTTTTCTGTCTTAAGAGTTTTAAAAGTAAGCTATAAAAATTAAAAAATAATCAAGTAATAGAGATGGTTTCATACTGACGTATATATAGACTATCAAAACTAGTTAAAGCAACGAGTCTTAAAAAAATTACGATTTCAAGACAAAATTTAACCTTGCTTGAATATACGAATACATTCTTATATATAAATGTGTGCATGCGCGCGTTCGTTTGTGTGTGTGTATGTAGAGAGAGAGAGAGAGAGAGAGAGAGAGAGAGAGAGAGAGAGAGAGAGCAATACCTTTTTATCTGATAACATGAAACAAAACAAAAAATGAATATAATATTGGATGGCTAAAACCCATCCAACGGATGGGTAAACAATAAACAAAAAAATAAAAATAATTTTTTTTAAATTGGATTACCTCCATGATTAGTAATTTTAGTTGTGACATGTTTGTAAAATATAATTCCAGAACAGCGGCGTTGATTTTTATATAAATATATTAAACTATTTTCCAGTGGCAGCTCGTAGCAGAAATTAGTTGGTTGCTGTTCCAGAAAATTTTTTTCTAGGCCTTTTAAAGGCTATGGTTAAAGTTTTCTGTAAGATAAAAGAAACAAAAAAAAAGAATAAAATAGAATAACTGGAAGCAAGATAATAATCTAATTTTACACTTTATCATATTCAAGAATATGGTACACGGTTTTTAAGCACATTGTGCTAAAAACCATATTAGGTTTAACCGAATAAATAATAAAATGTCAATACAGATAATAATTTTTAGTATTATTAAATAATAACTTAATAAAATATCCACTTAAAAACACTGTAGTCGAATGGTGCTTAATTTAAATTGTTATGTACACACAAATACGTAATTACTTTTTACTAATTACCTCCTCATTCTTCCTTCCAGCATGTTTTTCACAAATTTGACAATCAAAGAGCCCTTGCTTTCCGCCATTTTCTGATCACTACTGAAAAAACAACTAAACAAATTTCATACTCCTTCCTCCGACTAAACTAGAAAAGGGAACGAACAAGGATATACATGCGGAGTAATAAAAAACTACCTTCTACCAGCACGCCAGGGTCGGCACTGCGGGAGCAACAGTGCTCTCTCTCTCTCTCTCTCGTTTCGTGCAGCTTTCTATGTGCGCATGTGCACAACAGCCAAACACCACGCCGCTGGAACTGTGAAGCGTACAGTTCCACACAAAGATTATTGTATCTTTTTCATAAACTGTTGGATAGCTACTGATATTAAGCTTAAGGATTATATATTGTACAAGTATAATAAAGAACTAAAGAAAAAAGAACTCATCATATTAAATGCTATCGATAATTTCAAGTGGAAATAGGGAGTGCTGCAGTTCCACCGTGCCTATACGCGAGCCACCTCTGGATTCGTCACAATTGTGCAATAAAATTCTATTTTCCCCATACAAGAAAAAGATTATTGTTAAACTCATCAAAATTTGTAGCAAATAAATATGTAATATCTAACTTAGAAGTCTATTTCGAATAAAGGATTCAAAAGCATAAATAATACACAGTTGATATATAATACAGAGTAATATTAGCTAAGCAGACTAACTGAACCGTTTACCAAAAAAAAAGCAATCACTATCAAATGGTCGTAATCATTTGATACAAATTCTAATGCTAATTAAAAATCATCTCTTAACGAAAAGTATGATAAAATCTCTCGTGCGCTTTCGGCTAATCAGGATATCATCGGGAGCTGATTTGGAAGTCGAGAGTTACAGCGTTCAAGTCCTAGTAAAGCCAGCTATTTTTACACGGAATACTACATCGTGGATACCGGTGTTCTTTGGTGGTTGGGTTTCAATTAACCACACATCTCAGGTATGGTCGAACTGAGAATGTACAAGACTTCATTCACACTCATACATATCATCCTCATTCATCCTCTGAAGTATTATCTAAACGGTAGTTACCGGAGGCTAAACAGGAAAAAAAAATCATCGGGAATAATGACTAATTTTAAGCATCTTATAAATCTAAGGATGGCGTGAATGGTCGAAAGCACTTTTTTATTTTGTAGATAAGAGTGTTTTTATTATTATTATTATTTTCAACAGTTACATTGTTAATTTAATAAAGTAATTAAAATGAAAAGACTATCTCTAATTTGCTTTCTTATAAATTTTAACATCAATATTACATAAGTTTAATATAAGCACTTACTTACTTACTTTTTGTAAACTTTTTATAAAATAGACAAGAGATAGAAACTTCCTTCAAAGATAGAAACATTTGTCTTACTTTTTTCGTATTTATTATATTTAACTTTCTACTTGAAAAATTTAGAAATAATGATTTATTATTCTTTTTTAAGCAGATATTATAATTCTTTGAAGTCATTATAAGTGGTCAATAAATTTTCGATAGTCAATCCCTGTTCATTTTGTTTTTTCTCGAGCTAATAGAAAAAAATTAATATCTTAAATATAATTTTTTGAGGTTGTTTACGAAGGATTCAATAACGTTAAAATACATTAACTAAATAATACAAATATTTAAAAATGCAAACTATTTCCTTCCCTTGTAGAAAAATACGATAATGTTAATTATTTTGTTAATTACAATAAATAATAATTCCGTTTATAAGAACCGAAATTAATTAAAAAATAAATTGTTAAATAAAACACTATTTCGTGATTTTATTACTACGACCATTTTAAAAAAGTTAAAATATTTGCCTTAAAATTTCCCATTTCACTTTTTTCCATTTATTTTTCGTTTTCACGGACAATGACTTCGGTTGCTCAACAGTTGTTTAGTCGGTGTTCCCTCTGGTATTCATTGTATACGTCTCTTTTTAATACAGTTTATACAGGCTTAGTATGTAACTATTCCATTGAAATAAAAAAATAGTTTTGTGTGTGGGTACGAATACATATATAAAGGGGAGCTCAGACACAGCAAAGCCTACCGGCAAACCTAAAATTGTTCGACCGGAAACCACCCTCTAGTTTAACGAACACGTGCACACACCCTCAGTACAACGGAGTACAGAATAGCGGTACAGAATTCAATCAAGTTACTGCTATAGTGTGAGGGTTATTGAGGGAGAGTAGGATGTTAAGGGTTTGAGGGAACAGTGATCGGAAAAACAAGCAGGATAGAAGGGGGAAGAATAGGGGATGTAATAGATGAGGAGAGAACTCTCGACCGGTACTGGTGCCGCGCGACCTGGAAGGTCATTTCATTTGGGACGGGTTATTCTCTTACATAGTCTGGGTCGCATTACCTGATAAATGAGCCGCCTCATTTAATATTCAATTTATCTAGATAAGCTTTTCATTCCCACACCGAAATAGGTCAAATCAATTCATAACATTACTTGATAAAAGGAAAGAAAATTTATGTATACACATAAATTAACAAAAATCTAATCGACTTTTCTTCAGATATAATTTATTATAGCAGAAACATTAGCGGTACACAAAACAAAAGTATTAAATAGAATAATTCACCTACAGAGTAGTGTTTACATAAAATATGAAAATAAATAAAAAACTGAAGAAATCCATTAAATGTGTTTATTTTTTATGAAGAGAATATTCAAATTTCTGAAAGACCTGTGAAAAAATGTAATACAAATTACTGAGTGAAATTACAAATAAAAAGTACATGGTTCGAAGAGGGATCAAATCTAGGAGAATCAGGATTGATCAAACCGATTTTCTTCAAATTTAGCTCAAATATTTCTATATATGGGGCATTGGTCTTATTCTTTTTCAAAATTCTTAAACGGATGAAGATGTCACGAAAAAACCAATTTCGATTTTCTTAAAAGGCATTTTAGGAAAAACTTTATTGAAGCAAGTTACCAACAATATATATATAAATAATAAAAAAGCTTTTTTTTTCAAATAAATCAACCCCAACCTCTTAAAATTGAAATACGAGTATATGTTTTTTTCTTCTTTTACTCTATCTTCCTTTAATTTAAATATTTTTCAAAAATCTTATGAAATTTTATACTTCATATATAGAGCTATCAAGATATATCTACAATTTTTTAATGTTAGACCTGGGCCTAAAATGCCAAAAGGATTTTTGAACATTCTTTTTTTCTTATTTTATCCTATACTGAAGGAGTTAGTAGATTTAGAAAAAACATTTTCTTAATTGAATTTGTTTAATCTACACATTAATATTTTAAGAAAAAATTTTCTTACAGCTTTCATATCCATGATATAAGGAGGTAATCAATCAACAAATTAGATTATTATGATTTTTTTAAATGTATTAAATTTAAGTTTTCGAAAAACATGTAAAATAATCAATTAATTGCCAAGTAAAACATTTATATGCTGTTTAAATCCATTGCTTACTACTACTCACTGCTTATAAACGTAAATTGATGAATAGAGCAAGAAAATACCAAACATTATAAAAACTGATTATGTGGAACACTAGTTAGAGGTTAGTGTTTCAAATGGAATAGAATACGGGAGTAAAGTAAAAAATTGAACAGGGATAATATCCATGAAAATGGCTCTTGGATACATGAATATAAAGGCTTAATCTAAACTCTGTCACTCACTATCGACCAATTTTTCCTGCTGATAACCAATGATACTGAAGACTCAAGCTAATTTATTTCTTACTACACGAGTACACTGGCATTTGGATAACAAATTTGCTTGAATATAAACATGCATCGATTATTTTCTGATTGGAGATGATGTGAGAAATTTGATTTTATTTACACAATTAAACAAATAAAAAATTGATAACAAAGAACAGTACAAACATCAGTGAAGTGAAATATAAATTAGAAAAGACAGACTGAATCCAAATTTTCCGGCAGTACTACAGCTGGTAAGTGAAAACTTCAAAAGAATGCCAACAGTTCATTCCTATATGTACAGAAAGTATATGTTCATTCCTATATGTATAAGCATTCCTGTATATACATGGAAGTTAATTTTTATGTAGAAAATAATATTAGTTGATGTAGATGTTAAATTTGTTGTGTTGTTAATTATTACTTATTGTTTATTATTATCATTAATGTTATAGCACTGTTTAAAGTTCATTATTGTATGCATTATGAATGTAAAACACAATAAAATTGTTCATGCAGTGCATTTTACCTCGTTTTATTGTTAACAAAATTTTTCAGTCATTGCAACTTTATATGCTTATAACTCGATAATGAAGGCAAAATAATGAAGGGAATAGAATACTTTTGTTATTATTAAATTTAAGATTACTTCAGTACATTATATCACCCTTTTACTATTTCTGTTATAGAAAATTTTAAATATTATATCAGAAAAGTTAGGGAAGTTAGTTAGAAAGTTAGGAAAACTGTTAAATTTTGAAAAAGAGGTAGGGGTCTCTCATTCTAAAAATAATAATTGCAATTCTAACGATGTACACAGTTTAATTAATTTTATAATTGCATTATTATCATATTTATAATTATCAATTACTTATAAAATATTATTCTTTTTTTTTCTATATGTCTCCTTATCAATAATCAGATTTAAATGTGTTTTGTGAATTGATGTTCAAATGCAGGTCATATCTAATCTATGTTTATTAAATTTGAATGCTCTTGTTACCAGCATATATTAAACGTAGTGGTTTAATTAACACACAATATCAGAACTTGTTAACCTTAAGCTGGATTAAAACAATGGAAGTACTGTAATCTTGCATACAGCCTCTAGAGAGATGTAATGATTTTAAAATAATATAAATACAGTTTAAATTATCTGAACATTTTAAGAGAAACGTTAATTTTTCCTCCAACTACTTACTTATTATTACTCTTCTAGAGAATGATCTAGTGGACTTATAAATCACAAGGTTTATTTGTTTTGCTAACATAATAGAGATATTATATGTTAATCACCAAACTGGAAAATCTTTAATAGAAATAGCTATTCTATCTTTTCAGAAATAATTTCTTTTCCTTCAGTTGAAAGTATAGAATCTGGGGCCAAATTTTAAAAAGACTACACTTGTTTGTATCAATTTTAAGTGAAATAAATATTAATTATGTATATATATTATACATACATATACAATATTATACATATATATCATAGTACATTATTAATTTAATATTTTTTTTATTAGTGAAACCTTTCTTGTAAAGAAACCATATGTAAGCAAATCTCTATGACTCAACATTTGACAGTTGGTTTTATCAAACTTCCTATTAATTTAAAATACAAATAATCGTACAGTGATCTTCTCCCTCTTACTTCAGTCCTTGTTACTTCCATCAGTAAAGGAGATGTATATAAAATATATGTTGTATGTAGAGTGATATAAAACAATAGATACTACTCACTGCTTTTTATTTATATATAATCAAGGAATGACCTGATTTAGAAACTCTACTCTAGTTTGTACAAGTTGAAGGATTCTTACGATATGGTCTGTTAATACCCTCTTTATGTCTCAAAGAAATTAAAATAGTAGTGGCTAAGTCACTGCAAGATCACATCTTCTTTCACAGTTACTTCTGTGAAGTCACAGGCTTCTTTCACATCTTTGAAACGTAAATGAAATACAATACTGCAGTTATCAACACAAGAAATGCTGAAGCACATCAGCAAGAAGTCTTAAGAGAGTACTGAGTGTTCAAATGAGGACAGTATGAATACTGACACATCTAAACCTGATGGATTCTGCAGAAATCTTTTCAAGACCATGGGGATCAAACAGAGCAGATGTAGCATTATACTGATATACACACATTTTTTATAAATAAAAAATTTACATTCAAAAAACAGGGATGAGAACTTTCACTGCTAACATCCTCTAAACGCTGTGAAAACTATACTGATCATTTATCTTTGACTTCAGGATGGCTTCATTGATAAGATAGCAGTCTTTTTAGAGGATTCTAACTTGAATCTCTCTTATAATTTTAATTTCTGGGACCAGTGACTTAAAAGATAATTTAACAAATGAGTAACTGAAAACCGAGAGATTATTGTTCTGTATTAACACTAGTGACAAATTTTCAGTCAAAAGCAAATTTTAATCTTAGGAGTCATTATGTTCTTTCTTTGCATTTAATTTAATAATTTTATCAATCTAAGAAATTAAAATAATGAAAATTTAACTACTTAGGTTAAAACCTTTAGTAAGATAAGAGAAATAATAATTTAAGTAATTAAAGTTAACTATTTCTCTTTTTTAAGCGTTTGAGAAGTGAAGAATTAAAATAATTATACTGATTAATTAAAAACCTTTAAACTCTTGCTTTTAACTTTCTAGGGATAAATATTTTTAAATATTTCTTTGATAATGTATTTGACCTTACTGGAACAGTTCTGTAAAATGTTGATTTCCAAGGATCAGAAGTTAGAAGTATAAATTATTATAGCATTTTTGAATTTAACATAAATTTGAAAATATATTACAATCAATCATTGTTGCAACCTTGTAAAAAAATTAATTTATTGTCAATTAAATTAAGCCTATGTATGTATACTGTATAGAATAATTTGACATAAATGAAAATAAATATCTGAAAACAAATTTTCTCGTGGGAAATCACATATTCTCACACGCATAGGCAAAACTGATCAGAATTTAATTTCAGTAAAATTTATAACCAGAAACAAAACTTTAAAATAATCATACAATATGTGCCGTGGTATATTACTTATCATTTGTTATGAAACAAAATGTGATTTAATTTATAGACATGTTTTAAAGAGATAAGATTCTGATATTAAAAAAAAATTATTCGAGCAACTTTCTCAGTTGAAATTACAGAAAAATATAGCAACAGCTGATCAAGATATAATTTTTCATTATATTTGTAATTTTATTTTTTTTTAATAATTTTATTTATAGTCACATCAACAATAATTAAAAGTTATTAGTGACTTATCAGTGTAATGTAACTCTTTCTTTTCTTTTTAGCCTACATAACCACCTTAAGATATTACTTCAGAGAATGAATGAGAATGATATGTATGAATGTAAATGGAGTGTAATCTTGCACAGTCTCAGATCGACCATTTCTGGGATGTGTGGTTAACTGAAACCCAACCACCAAATACTGGTCGACCTGAAACTGTATAAGACTACACTTCATTTACATTCATACATATCATCTTCACTCATCCTCTGAAGTAATACATTACGGTGGTTCTGGAGACTAACTAGAAAAAAAAGAGTGTAATACAACTGACTGGGTAAATGTGTATGTTGAGTAAACTCAAGCCGACCATTCTTGAGACATGTAACTGAAATCGAATCATCAAAGAACACCTGTACCGACAAACTAGCATTAAAATCTGAATAAAAACAACTACCTTCATTAGGATTTCAACCTGAGAACTTCAACATCGAATTCAGGTGATTTATGACCACGAGCTTACCACTAGACCAACCCGGTGGGTTATTATAATGTTAATTTCATACTTAACAATGTATAAAAAAAGTCGGCAATGAGATGCATAACTTTACTGACGTTATCATTTTTGGAATCAATAATTTTAAGTTCTATTTATATCTTTATGATAAAATAATTTCTTTTTATTAGAAAACAATAACCAAAATTATGAATCCTTCATTAACATTGTTATGTAAAAATATTTATTTCATATTTTATGATACATAAATAAATAAATAAATACAAAAAAATTAATTATTAAGATATTCACTAAAATTGGTTTTAAATAAATTAAAATCAAAATTTAAATAAAAAGAATATTTTTTTAATGAACTCCCTCATCAGGGAAGGGCTATATACTTATTACAGTGACTTTATTGTATAACAAAATAAGTTTTGAAAATTAAATATTTTTGGATAAAAAATGTAAAAAACACTTTTTAAAATTAAAAAAAATATATAAAGATACAGCAGTAATTCTAAGTAAAGAAAGTTGTAATTTTCTAGGAAAGGGTGAAAAGTTTCAGCCAATTTTTTTTCAAAAATACTTAAGAATAAGAGCTACCAAAGAGTTACGATTTTTTTATTTTAAATGCAATGGGTAATTTTCAAGATGGATTTTAAATTAAAAATAGATTTTTAAAATTAAAAAAATATTTTTTGTTACTACAGATCACCGGAATGGGCTGGGCAAAAAATATTTATAACGGTTAGAAGGCCTATTGATGTAGAGGATGGATATAGATGCAAAAAATCCCCATTAATTACTTCTCTTGAAGTAAAATATAACTAAAAATTTTGGGGGTGTGATTATTAAAAAAATATTTCTGGTAATTTGTGATCTTGATTAAAAAAAGGCAACTTTTGTAAGAAAAACGTTTGTTAAAGTGTCCCAGTAAAGATTTGAAATTCTATTTCGGTCAAAAACACCCCCACCATCTTTTTCCATTTTTTTCCAAAAATTGATATATTCTTTCCCCCCCCCCTAAGGTAGTACCTGTCTATCAAGTTTGAAGAAAATCGATTAACAGGGTCCAGAATGATAAGATCAAATACAGCCCTTTTTAGACAAACGTCGGTTCAACAAAAATAATTTTTTTGAACGTGAGAGCAATGAAATAATAATATTTTTCCCTGATTATTTACAATTTAGTTAGATCATATTTTTTTTTGTTTAAAAAATTCTAATGTCTTCTTAATTCGCAAAACTACCAAAAAACCAATTTTTTTAGATTTTTGTTTAGATCTATATATTTTTCCGTTGTTGCTATAGCAGCATATATCTCTATAACCGAGAAAGTAAACCAGCATACAATACAAACAAGACGTTATAAGTACAAGTAGCAAATTCAATAACGCTTATAAGAACTACATAAGATTCAATTCTTTATTGCATTGTAAATGCAGTATAAATGCATACCTTTTTCATTCAAAAATCCTAAGCATTTTTGTTGATAAAAAATTACTAAATGGGGCAGCTAATCACTGAGTACCTATGTATAACTGAAAACTTTACAAATTAAATAAAAGCTCTCCACCATTAAATTCCACCAAAAATTTGGAATTAGTACATGAAAAATGATCATCATTTTTATTACCATCCTTCAAGGATACGAAAATCTTAGCAGTAAAATTACAATCATTACTCAAAATATCATTAATAAAATTTTATTAATATCAATTTCATTAATAAAATATCATTAGACGCAGGAAAAAATTTAATAAAATTAAATTTGTTCTACAGATTTAATGATGTTATTTAAATAACATATTCTGCGTTATTCAGAAGAGTTTTTTTAAAAATAAAATACATAAAATTGTATCAATAATGTTTGATTAAAACTATCAGCTTTCTACTAACGAGATATCTGAAATTAAAATTCAATCAATCGGCGTACAGGAGTTTTAATGTTTATTTAACTTACCTGATTCATCAACTAGAAACGTTTGTATGTATGTCTGTTTGTATTTCGAAAAATACTAGTTTTCACAAATTTCTTTCTTCTCTAATTTATCGTGTATAACTCTACAAAAACAGCATATTTGAAAATTGACAAATATATTTGTCAATGATATTTGATAAATGCAGCATGCACCATTCATAGCAATAAAATTATATTTATTTATGAATGGCAAGAAATGTTTGAATAGTTTATTTTTTACTAAAACATAAATAAATATATATATATACCCACACGCACACACGTTTAAACATACTTATGTATTTAATGTACTGGTTAAGAGAAAGGGGAATCTTCGAATCCCAACTTTGTTGCAATTTCTAATAAATAAAAAGTTAATCAATCAATCAACCAACCAACTCTCTTTCTCCCTCTCTCTCACACTCTTTCTCTCTCTCTCTCTCCCCTCCTAACAGAAAAACTACGATAAAATTCTCTATTTTTTCAATAAAACTAAAACATTATCACTGAAATACGGTTTTCATTTCAAAACAACTTTAAAGTTTACATTCAATTTATTTTCTTAGTTTCATTGCTGGAATTTTCAAAATTTCAAACTACTTTTAAAAAAAAATTTAATATAAACTAATGAAATCCCAGAGAAACAGAGAAATGATTAATGAAATAAATGTCAAGAACACATTGGCAATCAAAACAGCGACTTATTGAACCCCAGCTCGTATCTCTTTCATAGACTGCACGAATACAAAATAAATATTCGCCAAGCTGGATTATCGTTTACTTTAAAAGATTTCAAAAATTCATTTGAAAAATCAATTTTTTTCATAATACTTAATTGAAAATCTTTATATCAAAATTTATAATTTTAACATTGAATTTAGAAAATTTGTCTTTTTCAAACGGCCAGCTTGGATTTTCAAAAATTAAATAAATTTTCGTAATTAATCACAAAGCCTATTCTTCTTATCAATCATCCAGTCGGCTTTTCTATCAAAACTCATAATAACAATCGAATTACTGATTTTTTAATCACGTCACGTTTGATTTTAAAGATTCTATTCCGATGATGAGAGAAAAGGGACTTTTCTTTAATATTATTTAGTATTCTTTCTCCTTCAGGAAATAATAAAAACTTCAGGAAATACACCTAACAATAATAATAATTTTTTTTTTTAATGGCCTCCACATTCCCTGTTACAGCTACTATCCCAACTTCCTTTGTTAGTTGTGCTTTTTTCAAAGCCCAACTAACAGGAAAGCTGAGTGACCCACTGTAATGCGAAGAAAGTGCATAGAACAGCAAAAGAAAACCTTGGTGAATTAGTCCTATCAGAGGACGTATAAGGCAGGGAAACTTCAAAACATTAAATTTAATACAAATATGTTACGAAACTATAATAATATAAACTACAAAGGACTTGGTAATGCGCAAACCAAAACACAAAAATACTAAAACAGTAACATGCAAGTAACAAAAAATAATAAAATAAAAAATGTAACTAACAATACAAAAAAAAAAAATATTAATATACGAGACACTAATAATCCCACTCAAATAAACTTATTATATCACAGGATCTAACACGAAACACATCGACCAACCAGCCATACTCGTTTAGCCTGCTAATACACCTAGCTAAAGATGTCACCTGCTGTTATATCATTTAAACAGGCAGTGCCTACTAAAGCGAATAAAAGAAACACGTATAGTTATGTTTCTCAAATTGCACTCAATAACCCCATATACCGTTTTATGGACAAAAGCAAGCTCATGCACAGTACGCCTGACCTTGAGTGATCTTTCAAAAGCAGCACTCATTCTTGTAATTTTCAAAAGAAGAGTTATTACAACGAAGACGCAGCATGTGGAATAATCGCTTCTGCACTGCTTCTATACTATTACACGTATAGAAGATAATAGATACTAGTTATTACACTATAATAATAGCAATAATAATAATAATATAGGAATCATTTATTTCAATATTTAACAATCTGTATTTTTCCTGATTGAGGGAACCAGAAAAATTTGAACTTTTCGTATCCTTGAAAAGATGGAAATAAAGTTCAGCATATAAACTGCAGAGCCTGTATTGCATTAGATTACAAGAATGATCCAAAACTATAGGAAATATAAGTTGTCTGGGTTTAGTATACTGAACAATACAGGGGCTGATGGAACAACATTCAAAACATAATATTTCATATTTTTAACTTTGTAACATCTCAGTCAAAAACAATTGTTCACAATCCCTCAGTTCAAATGTAAAACTGCTTGCATCATATTTTCAGAGTGAACTCAATACAAATATTATGGTCAAATTTTTTTATTTTCATTTTAAAATCTTTTTTTTTCTGTTAAAAATGAGATTTAATGTTGTTTTGATATATATATTATAAATTTGATCCATTCTATCGACATATCAGGTTTATTAATAAAAATTTAAAAAAAGCCTGATATAACACCCTCTTTCGTTTTGCGTGGGACTAAGATAAATACATAATCCTTAAATCAACATATATACTTACACATACATTCTCATTGATAAGTGTGAGTTTACTAATAGACCATAAATGTAAGATTTATAATATGCACACCAATACGTCTTAAAAAAATCAGTTTTAAGTGTTTTAGAATAAAAAAACTTTCATTTCTAAAGTGGTTTTAGTACTTTACTTTACTTTTGAGGGTGTTATGGTTGTTTAATATCATCCATATACAAAAAGGTTTTCATAATATTTTGCCTATGCAGCTCTAATCTATTTAACTAACAAGGATTTTATCTATTTATACCGAGGAAAAATATATATTACTTTATAATTCAACCATTAAACTACGTTTTAACGTACGTATTTTTCACATAAATACAATTATGCCTTTATTGTCTGAGCACTCTCACTATCGTCTGTATTGTATTTGTACTGTATTTCTATTTTATCTGTATTGTATTTGTATTTTAGTGGTATTTAGATTGTTTGTGTAGCACATCCACCAGTTTGTATTGTTTGAGTTTGTATTTACAAATATGCTTATGCTATTATAAAATCGTAATCTTAAATCACCTATTAATGCCATTAAAAATTATAATAATAATTTATTTATAAAGTAACAACAGAATGATACCCAATAAATAACAAATACTGATTGATGATAATGAATTCTGTAGCAGGTAAAACATTCTATCTCAGACGGAGACTCGAACACGCAACTCTCCGGTTGAAAGACAGAGACGCTACCACTCCGCCCTGGCGAGTGGTAATAAGGATAATAACAATAATAATGAAATATATAATAGAATGACAAATAATAAATAGTAAATCTTGGTGTAAATTCAGTATAGTTTAGATAACCGATAATGATATTAATATTAATAATGGCTTTCTAATCATTAAAAAGTTACACAGCCACATTCGTTAGCCTATATCTGTCTAATAAATAAAATTAACTATCAACAAGTAACATTTTTTTTTTTCAAACCACCCTTAGGAAACAACAAATAAAAAGAACGAATAAATTATTGAACCATTTTTAAATACGAATTCGCTTAAACTGCTTTTGTTGGTTAGTAAAAAGCAAAAGAAAGTTTAGAAGAATAATAAAAGAAAGATTTATAAATAAAATACAAATTTCTCTGAATTTTATTGATGAGATATTTGTTGGGTAGGTATCAAACTTAAACTAACGACAGGGAGGCAGTAGTATGTACTTTTGAGGTTAGGTTTGTCTTGTTCTGGCTCTAGGCCATATGCACCAGGCGAACGACAGTTATCGGTCGGCAATATTCTTTTTACGACCCCAGCCAGTATTCCCGCAGAATTATGTGCCCTTTCCAGTTCGAACAAACAATTTCCTCCCATTTCGTATGTAAATAGACCGAGTCCCTCGAAACGGAGCAAAAAGTGAGCGAAAAATAATAAAAAAATCCCTCATCAGCAATAAAGTAAAGTATGCAGCAGCAGAAGCAGTCTGAATTGCTTCTCATAAAATCCTATGCCTACAACTTTTAAACTCATATTGTCAGTACCTGAACGGGTAAATACGTGCATAAATAAACTTTATGTGCTACAAAACACCAACTAAAAACTTAACAGAAGAAATATTTATTCGTATTAACAACTTTCATTTTAACTTAAGTACCAGAACGGCGCAAAAAAAATAAAAATTAGTACTAAAACCACTTTAGAAATGAAATGTTTTTATTCTAAAACACTTAAAACTGATATTTTTAAGACTTATTGGTTTGCATATTATAAATCTTTCGTTTATGGTCTATTAGTAAACTCACGCTTATCAATGAGAATGTGTGTGTAAGTATATATGTTGATTTAAGGATTATCTATCTATCTTAATCCCACGCAAAACAAAAGAGGGTGTTATTGAGAAAAAATTTAGGTTAATATTTTATGACGACATTCACATACACATAACCCATTTTTGAAATGATGTAAACAAACCATTCCGTGGTTAAAAGTTAGGTTAGTAAAGCCATTCTACCACGGCCGACACTATTCACTATTTCAATATACAAGGACTTTTATTAACATAGTTTTAATAATAAAATTACAAAAACAAACTTATAAATAAACAACTTAATATTATATTATATGATAATACTATTATACGGTAATTTAATGGATCGAGCGAAACAAGTTCTTATTTTAACTCGATATTTAACCACTCCTTTATATGTGGTGCATAATCAAACGAGATTATCCTATGTTTTTAAATTTTGCCAAATCTATTAGAACGACGTATGTGTAATGATTTTTCATAAAAATTGTCCATCTCAATTCGTTGCGTTTGATGTTATTGTTAGAGAGATAAGGTGTAGGGAAAGTTTCCTTGCTAAATCACTTCTATTAATAAACTGAACAAGTTGTTTCGTTTTCTTCAGATGTTATTTATTCTTGATTTCACCCGCTATCTACAGTTGTCTCTCAGAAATCACATAGACACGTATTGTACTTTAATCTTTCATGTTTTAGTCCTTATTTAAATTTAAGTCTTCTTTCACAGACATTCTCCTACTACGGTAAGAATTGCCGTATTCAGTTCATTATTAAATACTTAATTTCAACGTTATTTTTTTTAATAAATGTATTTATTTATTTCACTAACAACTTTATTTACATAGAAAATATTAAAACACACCGAGATATAATAAAAATATTCCTCAAAAATCATCAGTTAGTGATGACCAGAAACTCTGGAGACAATGCTTACTATATTACTAATGCAATAAGATTGTTTCGGCACTGACAAAACCCTCTCCAATCAATTGACAATCCGGGTTTGATTTTAGTTTAATTTTTATTTAATTAATTCTATTTTGATGTACAATCAATTCGCAGCATATTTTTATAAGTTATACGTGTAAATTATGAAATCATAAAAAATGGTTATATATCATTCTTTAATTCATCATTCTTTCATAATTTATTTTAATATATTAGTAATTAAATAAAAAATGATTAGTTAAGTTTAAATTTTAACTAACTTTTCATTACCATGAACAGATAAATATATATACATGGTGTCAATAATATCACAAGGTAGTATTTTTTTCGCAAAGGTAAACTTGGAGAAACTTGTTAGAAAAAAGTTTAATAGTAATAAATTCTAGTTAAAAATTACGGTATTTTAGTGTACATTATTATTAGTACGGACAATTCCAATAACTTTTATCAAGCCCACAAATATAAAAAGAGAATTTTTTAAAAATATGCTAATCACATATAATATACTATTATAGTACGACGATTTTGATCTTTATCGACGCTTGTATAAAGCATAAAATTTAATCCTTCACCACTGGCAATATTTTTACTCCAACCACCACTTTATGATTTACTCATCATATATTTGAAGGCTAGGAAGAAATGTAATTAATGAATTTATATGGTGTAAATTAAACAACCGTCTTGAAATTATAACGTGTAAAGATTGTATCCTACCTAATGTAGAATACAACTAACGTATTTGAAAATTTATTTTTTTCTTTTTCTTCAATTCTTTTTTACTTCAAACCTTCAAACTTTCTTGTACGAAGTACAAGAAAGTTTAAAGGTTTGAAGTTTGAAGGTACTTTCAAGAGGTACAAGAAAGTACGAAGTTACTTTCTTGTACCGAAGTACAAGAAAGTATTGTGTACGCGAAAATATCGGTTTTTCAGATTTCAATGGAAATATCAATTTTGACCACCCTTGAATCAATTTTGACTAGCTTCGGTGTGACGTTTGTACGTACGTACATACATATCTCGCATAACAAAAACGATTAGCCGTAAAATGTTGAAATTTGTGATTTACGACTGTTGTAACATCTAGTTGTGCATCTTCCCTTTTGATTGCAATCGACTGGATCAAAAGTGTCCAAGAAAGCCCAAAATCCAAAAAATTAGATTTTGAACTTTTTCTTAACTGTAGCAATATCTCTTGTTGAGAATTTTTCAACAGTATACCATAACTTGTACTTATTTTAATTGGTTCCAGAGTTATAGCTCAATAAAATTTTAATTGATGAGATATTTGGATCTTACAGTTCAACAAAAATGAAGTTCATTTTTTCATTTTTTTGAACTGTTTTTTTTTTAATTTAAATATATTGATTTATTAATAATTATTAACCTTTGATTGTAAAAAAAAATTAACGATAAATAATAATTCAATAATAACAAAAAAAAAATATGAAAAAATGTTTATAAAAAGTATAAATATATTTAAAAAATCCATTTCGCAGGCCGGAAGGCGGAGGTAGATTTCACCAGTGCTAAGTAGGGTAGATAAAAAAGATTTCCACCTTAAAGTTAAGAAGAACTTCAAATTTACTCAATATGACAATGGTTGCATGTGAAAAAAAGTTTCACATGTTTAGCATACGACAAGCTTCATTTTACAATTCCAGCAATATTTTGGTCATATCAAAAATTGTTTTAGACATATAAAAAAGTTTTAAGTAATGTTTAGAAGATTAACGACCACTTTAAACCGATTCGATAATGTGCCTATTATGGAGGTATGAATTTTTGTCTTCGAAATCCCATTTTTTCCTCCCCTTGAGCCAATGGTTGGCGATCCAAAAGACTTTACCTAGATAGGTTTTAGACACTTATCCAAAGAATAGTAAGAACTTTAAACGAGTTAGATATTCTACTTAATAAGAAAGTTATAGCGATACTTTATTTTTTCGAAAAAGGCCCCCCCCATTTGCACCTCCATGGTCCGATTTTGCCGATTAACGAACTCGACTGAGATTTTGGATCGTTATTTTTTATGTATCAATTTGAAAGTGATTGGCGCAAAATTACGGCAGTTATCGTGTTCACAAGAAAGTGAAATATATATATATATATGTATATACAGAGTGTTTCTAAAAAGGTGAGTTGGCTATACTTTTTCGGATTTTTCTTGTAAAACTAAACAAAATATATCCTTAGGAAAAATTGCAGTTTCTCCTTTGTTCTCTTCCTACCCGCCATTCTGTTATTTTTATATAACTTATATCTCAAGTTCGGAAAGAGGAATCACATATATTTGGTAAGCGTCTTGGTAATAAAGTTTTAAAACTAGTAAGATACTAGGACTTACAAACCAACGCAAATTACAAAATGGCGGCAATGTTTATCTTTAAAACCGTTATGTCTCGATAAATATTAGTTTTATCAAAATTTATATTATGCTAAAATATTAAGCCTTTTATTTTGAACAAAATGGCATTTAATTTTTTTTTAAATCGGTTAACAAATAGTCGATTTATGGGAGAAAGTTGGTTTTTTGGGGTTTTTTTGGGGGGGGGCGAAAAACGCCTGTGCGTTATCATCGCCCGGAATTTTTTTAATAAAAAGGTAAAATAACACTAAATAATAAAATTAAATAAGGCTTAAAACTAATATAAATTATATAATAAAAAATGTAAAACTAAGTTAAAAAAGTGAAATAAAACTCAAAACTAACATCACAGATGGAGTCTTTAAAATATAAAATATAAAATAATACAGAAGGAAATTATAAAAAATTTAACTAATTCCGATAGGGAGGGCAAAAGTTGATGTAATTTTGTGTCATAATTATTAGGTTTATTATTGTGAGAAAATTATTATTTAATTTGATACTAATTTACAATAGTAGAATTAACAGTAAATAAAAGCAATTAATATTTCATTCGATTGAACGTAAAATGGTGTACATAAAAATACACACATAATTACAATATCAATTTTCTGCCATAACTCGGCTATTTTTTTAACCGATTTTCAGAAAATAAAGATCATTTTGTTCAAAATAAAAGGCTTAATATTTTAGCAAAGAACATAAATTTTGATAAAACTAATATTTATGGAGATATAACGGATTGAAAAATAAAGATGGCCGCCATTTTGTAATTTGCAAAGCTATTTAAGTCCTGATTTTTTTGCTAATTTTAAAACTTTATTACTAAGAGGCTTAGCAAGTATTAATGCGATTAGTCTATCTGAACTTGAGGTATAAATTTTTATATAAAAATAATAAAATGGCGGACAGGGGGAGAACGAAAGAGAAATTGCCATTTTTCCTAAGGATGTTTTTTGTTTAGTTCTTCAAGTAGAAACCAAAAAGGTATAGCCTGCTCACCATTTTAGAAAACACTCTGTATAAACTTTTGAACTGACGGTGGTTTTGAGGTCTGGGGGATGTGAAACGCGAAAATATGTCGAAGTTTTCCGATAGTCGAATCATGGTACCCATTACAATAGTAGCTTTCTTATGATATCTATCTATTATATGTGCTCCGTGGCGCGTGTGGTAGCTACTCAGCCTTTCATCTGGAGGTTCTGGGTTCGAATCCCGGTCAGGCACGGCATTTTTCATATGCTACATTTCCATATCCCACGCACAAGATTATGTAGCGATATCATCAAGCAAAGAAAAAAAATTGAATAAGCGTACAAGGAAGTCAAGTGGTGTCCACATCAGATTTTTTACATTTATTAAAATGTTTAGGTCTCAAAGTTAAACAAAATAATTACTGTGAAAAATTCTTTATTTTCGGATATGTGTTAGAATAGCTATTTCATTTGGGTACTTTCATTTACATCTCCAAAAAAGTTTAATTTAAAAATAAATCTGAGATTTGGTGCAATGGCTAGTACTACTAAAATTATTGAATCTGCATTAGGAGTGCGCGATATATTACGGCAGTGATTCCGAAAATCTTTGCGCTGCGGAGCTTTCTTTCTTTTTCCTGTTTAGCCTCCGGTAACTACCGTTTAGATAATTCTTCAGAGGATGAATGAGGATGATATGTATGAGTGTAAATGAAGTGTAGTCTTGTAAATTCTTAATTCGACCATTCCTGAGATGTGTGGTTAATTGAAACCCAACCACCAAAGAACACCGGTATCCACGAACTAGTATTCAAATCCGTGTAGAAATAACTGGCTTTACTAGGACTTGAACGCTGTAACTCTCGACTTTCCAAATCAGCTAATTTGGGAAGACGCGTTAACCACTAGACCAACCCGGTGAAAGCGCTGCGGAGCTAAAAATCATTAGGGCGTACCGTAATTATCAAGGTTAACCTCTTTTTAATGTAATCATTTTATAATTTTTGTAAACAAATTTTAATTACAGATGTCTTTTGGCAACATCTTTCATAAACAGCTGTCAAAAACGCCCCAGTAATAGGCGCGTAAAATACGTTATTATCCTCTTTTAAGATCAGTTTATTTTCTTTCTTTTAGTTTTATTTTATTTTTTTTAATTCAATTAATCGATTATGACGTCACTTTATATGAGCAATATGTTATAGGTAATGGCATCCGCATATTATCTCATGACTGGAGCACGTTGTAGGTGCATCTATTTTCAGAAACCGTTGCCAAGATAGCAATAAAAAATAACATATTGGTAAATAGTTTAATATGCACGCATCTATACATAGGTAGTTTTATTTTAACAACCAAGAGAAATAAATCTTATAAATTATGCAACACAGATTATAAAAAATAACTAAGAAAAATTAATTTAAAAGATAAGTAACTTTCAATTGGTCGCATTAGAATAAAATTCTACAATGCTCGTTCGTAATACTATCACAACAAATTGATTAATTAACATGTAAATAATCATGTTACTGACCTTAAAATACTTAATACTTCATAAATAAATTTCGTTCGTCCTTAGGTGGATAAACTAAATTAATAAAAGATTCGTACAGATACTGATATTTTATAAAATTCAATGTTGCTTTTGTATATAAAATTGACTAAGTTAACGCTATTTTAATAATTTAATTCATATTTAATAAAAACCGTTTAAAAAATACATAATATATTAGAAAATTTAGATTTATTATTTTTACATTCATTAGCAAATAATTACATATATTTTAATTAAAATATCTTAAAAAAGTACTACCGTAGTAAATGTGATGAAAAAACACGTTAACATGGTTACATTGGTCAAACATCGGTCCCGGTTTAATAAGATATTAAATTCCACTTTTCAACTGTAACAATAATTTTTGTGTAATTTTACACTGTTTTTTTTATTAAGAACTGCATAAAAAATACTGTCAGTCATTATCTGAAAGAGTAAACATTATTTTAGAAATAGGAATAGTCCATGGCAACCTCCAATTGGATGAGGTATGTTTAGATCTTAAAACTCTGTTTATGCAGCTTTTATAAACATCTCGATAATGGATTAAATAATTTTAATCAATTTTAACTGAAAATTAAAAAAAATATATATATATCAGTCATGAATTGGGTCAAAAATTAATAAAAATTATACTGATCAACGGAAATATTATCGCGTATCATACCACGTTAGATCGCGGTTTGATTAAAATAAGCTAGGTTTGATGTACCATTTCAAATAAATTCTGACGCATTAATTTTAAAAAATTTCATTCAATCTTAACTTTAACTACTTAAACAATATTATCCATTTTTTATGAAACAAAGCTAGAAACGTGATTGGTAAGTAGTTTAATTTATACGTTTTGGCTAACTACTTTAATAGGCAGTCAACCTAACTTCAGTAAATAAACAACCTTTTCATGGAGTTAACCGAATAACAACTGATAGATCCAAAGACATGCAGTACAATTTGTATTCGTTGATGAATAAATATTTCAACTCTCTTCGGTTCAGTGCTTCCACTTGACGAAAGCCATACTTGAATTTTAAATATAAACCACTTGAATAACAACGTTAAATTTTAAATCTACAATATAAGTCACGAATGAAAATGTAAATAATTTAAAACTAATCAAATTTTAATTAAATCAACTTACATGACTAAAGATGAGTAAACAGCTTCAATTACGATAAGAAAACTGCACCAGACGTATACTACACTCGAAACATATTTATTTAACGGGCTACAGATATTTATCAATTAAAAAACACTACAGCCAAATGATTCAAAACTTAAATAATACCATGAAATTATTTATCCTAATGCAGTAATCATTTCGTACACAATAATTACTTTTAGGTTTCAGAAAAAAACTCGATTACTGTTCTCATTTTATTATTCACAGTACACTAACATTTAAAATAACTATTTTAATCACCAATTAGCAAGAAAAAGTTAATTTTACCCCTCATAACCGCACGTACTGAGACAAACAGCCTACTTGATAATGTCTATGCTAGATGGATGAAAACTACTTCTAAGATTTATTAAGATAGAAATGTTAATTTTGTTATCTATAAATAAAAACGCCCAAAAAATGAAATACTAAGCTGATTCAATTTTCTTCATTAAAAATACATAGGATTCGATAATTAGAAATCAAATTAATTTAAAACAGTTAATTCTTTAGGAGGTTTTTAAATGCCAGCACTGACAAACACTACAAGCAACATCATCTGTTTTGCTGAACTTTGTAGTTTCGAAATTAGCGCTAAGCAAATTGCGGGATCAATTTAATACTCTCGTCTGTTATGATAACACATATTAGGAAGTGATTGCGATTTGATAAATGCACTGAAAAGTTAGGAAATTTACATAGTCTTCTCACTGCTTAAAAATTACAGTTGAATAATAAACAAATTATGATGTTGGCTAACTTGTCCTTTGTTTCGTTTGCGTTTTTGAGGTTATGAACGTTAGGTTATGTTATTGTTCTGTAAGGTTTTCTTACAGTAATTTATTCATAACTTTTGGATTGTATTTACTATATGTTTATTATTTCAAGATATATACTAGTACTAGGGGAATTATTTAATATGATCAGCGTTTGTTTTAATTAATGAAAATTATTTAAACGTATCTTTATATAGTGTATTTTTATCAAACATTTATACTAATAAGAGATATTTATTATGTCAATTACTGTTTTATTTCAATTATATTTATTTTATTTATCATACACGTAATTACCCGTTTTTATAGATAATGGACCACTCATTAACGTCATGTTTTTTTTTTTCAAATGATTAGTTCTTATCACTTTGAAGGATGTTAATTAATTATCATAACCCGTGAAGTGTTCTGTTGTCATCATGGCTTCCAATCGAACACTTCAGTTTGTTAGTTTTATATTCAGAAGAACTAATTTCTGTATTCATACAGGTTGGATTTTTTTTTTTAAATTGTAATATAACTCTACACTATGAGTCCAGTTGTCAGAAATATTTGTTAATCTAGTCTATTTTTTTTCTTATTCAATTCATTAACAATAAATGAAGAAAACTTATGATTATGCATTAATTAGCTGTTGTGATTTTAGTTGAAAAATTGTATGTACTCTCATATATTATGAACCCATTTTTTTTAACTAATGTTTACAATCATTTGATTGGGTAAATTAGTGACAGTTCATGATCATGAGTTTCAAAACATAAAATTTTATTACTGATTTACTTAAATTTCTGTAGCTATTTAAAGTGATAAATGTTTACTTAAATATAGTAGATAAACTAGAGTGTTTATTACAAAAATTTGATTAAAATAAACTGTGATAAGAAAGTAATGCAAATATATATATACTATATATTTAATGCACTACTGCTTTGTTAGTTTTGAGTTTTATTTCACTTTTTTTTTAATAAATTTTTATTATATGATTTATATTAATTTTACACCTTATAAGTTTTACTATTTTAGAGTTATTTTACCCTTTTATTAATAAAAATTCCGGGCGATGATAACGCTCAGGCATTTTCACCCTCAAACAAAAAAAAGCTACTGCTTTATATGCATTTTAATAGAATTATAAATTAAAAATATAAAATAGTCAAAAGAATTAACATACTCCATTATTGTTTGATTGAAATGTTGAGTATCTGATCACTCTGATATTATTTTAATTTGTTTTTTTTTTTTTTTTATTAACAAATTGTAGTTGTAAACTATAAGAGTCTGCAATGAATTGAATGAATGATTAAATTAACAGGGTGATTATAACAACAAAAAAAATGTATACATTGTCTTTATTGTCTTTCAAATTTTAATTATTCTTTAATCATATTAAATAAGCAATTCATTTATTTATAAAAAATAATAATACTGTATTTACCATGTAATACATGACTCATTGCTGACTTGGAAACCATGAAAAATATTAGAATTGTAAAATATATTTATTTTGATAATGAAGTTATAATTGCTAAAATGTAATTGTAATTGCTTTTATACAGCATTAGAAAATACAATTTATTTATTGCATTATAATATCCATTAGTTAATGTACAATAAGATTAAAAGTAAATATTTTCTTTATTGATAACCTGTTACTTTACATAATTTTGTTATTGATCTATTCAAATTTAATATCTCCTCTAATTTATTAACCAAATACTTTAACTTGGCCACAAAATAGCCCACTACTATTTAAGCATTTGTAATGTAAAATTTTATAAGATATTTTTATTCTAATTCTTATTCAGTTCATTCCTTATTTTTATAAATCATTTACAAAAAAAATAAAAATTTTTTTTTCCTATATAGGTTTTTAATAATTCAATTTAAAAAGTTATTTATATTGCTTCTTAATTATCAGTAATAGCCAATCTTTTTCAACTATGTTGTTCAGAATATCCAAAAAAAACTGTCAATCGCTGTTGCATGACCAAATTAACATTGTTTCTGGTCTTGATTGGTATAGTGTATGAACACCAATCTACAGTAATTATGTTAACTTTACATGCGGGAAAAATGTAATCTAACGGTTTTTTTTTCACATAAAAGTATATAATAACTTACCAACAATATTTCTACCTTCACTGTGAATATATAGTTTTCTCATATTTGTGGACTTGTCCTTAATTATGATTTTAATTATTGCAAAATAAATATAAAAGAACAATGAGGTAGACTATAAAATAATAACAAAAGAGCTATTGGGCTAAATTTAATGAAAACTGAAAACTCTGTAAATAACAGTTTAAAATTTTAATTTTTTTTTTTGTCTTCAGTCATTTGACTGGTTTGATGCAGCTCTCCAAGATTCCCTATCTAGTGCTAGTCGTTTCATTTCAGTATACCCTCTACATCCTACATCCCTAACAATTTGTTTTACATATTCCAAACGTGGCCTGCCTACACAATTTTTCCCTTCTACCTGTCCTTCCAAAATTAAAGCGACTATTCCAGGATGCCTTAGTATGTGGCCTATAAGTCTGTCTCTTCTTTTAACTATATTTTTCCAAATGCTTCTTTCTTCATCTATTTGCCGCAATACCTCCTCATTTGTCACTTTATCCACCCATCTGATTTTTAACATTCTCCTATAGCACCACATTTCAAAAGCTTCTAACCTTTTCTTCTCAGATACTCCGATTGTCCAAGTTTCACTTCCATATAAAGCGACACTCCAAACATACACTTTCAAAAATCTTTTCCTGACATTTAAATTAATTTTTGATGTAAACAACTTATATTTCTTACTGAAGGCTCGTTTAGCTTGTGCTATTCGGCATTTTATATCGCTCCTGCTTCGTCCATCTTTAGTAATTCTACTTCCCAAATAACAAAATTCTTCTACCTCCATAATCTTTTCTCCTCCTATTTTCACATTCAGTGGTCCATCTTTGTTATTTCTACTACATTTCATTACTTTTGTTTTGTTCTTGTTTATTTTCATGCGATAGTTCTTGCGTAGGACTTCATCTATGCCGTTCATTGTTTCTTCTAAATCCTTTTTATTCTCGGCTAGAATTACTATATCATCAGCAAATCGTAGCATCTTTATCTTTTCACCTTATACTGTTACTCCGAATCTAAATTGTTCTTTAACATCATTAACTGCTAGTTCCATGTAAAGATTAAAAAGTAACGGAGATAGAGAACATCCTTGTCGGACTCCCTTTCTTATTATGGCTTCTTTCTTATGTTCTTCAATTGCTACTGTTGCTGTTTGGTTCCTGTACATGTTAGCAATTGTTCTTCTATCTCTGTATTTGAACCCTAATTTTTTTAAAATGCTGAACATTTTATTCCAGTCTACGTTATCGAATGCCTTTTCTAGGTCTATAAACGCCAAGTATGTTGGTTTGTTTTTCTTTAATCTTCCTTCTACTATTAATCTGAGGCCTAAAATTGCTTCCCTTGTCCCTATACTTTTCCTGAAACCAAATTGGTCTTCTCCTAACACTTCCTCCACTCTCCTCTCAATTCTTCTGTATAGAATTCTAGTTAAGATTTTTGATGCATGACTAGTTAAACTAATTGTTCTGTATTCTTCACATTTATCTGCCCCTGATTTCTTTGGTATCATTACTATAACACTTTTTTTGAAGTCTGACGGAAATTCCCCTTTTTCATAAATATTACACACCAGTTTGTATAATCTATCAATCGCCTCCTCCCCTGCACTGCACAGTAATTCTACAGGTATTCCGTCTATTCCAGGAGCCTTTCTGCCATTTAAATCTTTTAATGCTCTCTTAAATTCAGATCTCAGTATTGTTTCTCCCATTTCATCCTCCTCAACTTCCTCTTCTTCCTCTATAAAACCATTTTCTAATTCATTTCCTCCGTATAACTCTTCAATATATTCCACCCATCTATCGACTTTACCTTTCGTATTATATATAGGTGTACCATCTTTGTTTAACACATTATTAGATTTTAATTTATGTACCCCAAAATTTTCCTTAACTTTCCTGTATGCTCCGTCTATTTTACCAATGTTCATTTCTCTTTCCACTTCTGAACACTTTTCTTTAATCCACTCTTCTTTCGCCAGTTTGCACTTCCTGTTTATAGCATTTCTTAATTGCCGATAGTTCCTTTTACTTTCTTCATCACTAGCATTCTTATATTTTCTACGTTCATCCATCAGCTGCAATATATCGTCTGAAACCCAAGGTTTTCTACCAGTTCTCTTTATTCCGCCTAAGTTCGCTTCTGCTGATTTAAGAATTTCCTTTTTAACATTCTCCCATTCTTCTTCTACATTTTCTATCTTATCTTTTTTACTCAGACCTCTAGCGATGTCCCCCTCAAAAATCTTCTTTACCTCCTCTTCCTCAAGCTTCTCTAAATTCCACCGATTCATCTGACACCTTTTCTTCAGGTTTTTAAACCCCAATCTACATTTCATTATCACCAAATTATGGTCGCTATCAATGTCTGCTCCAGGGTAAGTTTTGCAGTCCACGAGTTGATTTCTAAATCTTTGCTTAACCATGATATAATCTATCTGATACCTTGCAGTATCGCCTGGCTTTTTCCAAGTGTATATTCTTCTATTATGATTTTTAAATTGGGTGTTGGCAATTACTAAATTATACTTCGTGCAAAACTCTATAAGTCGGTCCCCTCTTTCATTCCTTTTGCCCAGCCCGTATTCACCCACTATATTTCCTTCCTTGCCTTTTCCAATGCTTGCATTCCAATCTCCAACTATTATTAAATTTTCATCTCCTTTTACGTGTTTAATTGCTTCATCAATCTCTTCGTATACACATTCTACCTCATCATCATCATGGGCGCTTGTAGGCATATAGACGTTAACAATCGTTGTCGGTTTAGGTTTTGAATTTATCCTTATTACAATGACTCTATCGCTATGCGTCTTGAAATACTCCACTCTCCTCCCTATTTTCTTGTTCATCACGAAACCTACTCCTGCCTGCCCATTATTTGACGCTAAGTTAATTACTCTAAAGTCACCCGACCAAAAGTCGCCTTCCTCTTCCCACCGAACCTCACTAATTCCTACTATATCCACGTTTACCCTATCCATTTCCCTTTTTAAATTCTCTAGCCTACCAACCTTTTTTAAGCTTCTAACATTCCACGCTCCGACTCGTAGAATGTTATTTTTAACTTTTCTGGTGACCCCTTCCTTAGTAGTCCCCACCCGGAGATCCGAACGGGGGACTATTTTACCTCCGGAATATTTTACCAAGGAAGGCGCCTCCATTATTCCTTTTGAAAATGCAGAGCCACATTTTCTTGGAAAAAAAAACAGCTGTAGTTTTCCATTGCTTTCAGCTGCGCAGTACTCAGAGGACTGAGTGATGTTGATACGGCCGTTTAAGTCGTCCTGACTCACGCCCCTAACAACTACTGAAAGAGCTGCTGCCCTCTTTCAGGAATCATTCCTTAGTCTGGCTCTCAACAGATACCTCTCCGATATGGTTGCACCTTCGGTCCAGCTATTCTGTATCCCTGAGCACTCAAGCCCCCTCACCAACGGCAAGGTCTCATGATTCATAGAGGAGGAAAAAAATTTTAATAATCTTAATGAATTCAAATTGTAATTATTATATTTATTAGTATTAATAAAAGAAAATAACAGTGCTCAATATACAATACATGAACAGCTGTACTAGATGCTCACAACCCATCTGTACTTGTAACTATCTTACTTTTGAGCCCACTGGTGGTATAGAAGTTATTAACTCTCATTCTGTCTGCAAGAATATTAACTTAGTAACACTGCAGTCCAGTTGTTTTTAATATTTACGACCCTGGTATTTTCCAGGATTTTTAAACCCAATTCTAAATTAACTGATTATACATTCAATTGTTTTCTTGAGTATTTTCTATAACTCCACAAACAAAACCATTGCTCTTAAATAAAACCATTTTTTTTTGTTAAGTATGAATCTAAAGGTGGCTAAAATGGTTCAAATTTAGAACATTGACTAAAGGATATGTGAAATTTTCTTCAAAGCCTTCCAATAACTTAACAGTACACTCACAAATTCCCCGATTAAAAACATCTTAAAAAAAAATTATTTATTTCTAAATTTAAATTTTCTGTTTCTTATTTATCATCTAGTAAATCCCATTTGAGCACTGAATTTGATCAGTGTGAACCACTGAAGATATCAACTGTGAAGGTTAGATCAGCTTCATAAAATACTAATTTACAGTTTTATGATGTATCAGAGAACCATTTAGCAGATGATTGGTTTTGTTTACATTTCGCATTTTTAGATGAATATATGGATCTAAATTAATGAACTTTGTAACCATTCTTTAATTTAGCCGATTCATATATCCAACCTTCACTATCTAAATCAAAAGAGACTTGGCAGAATGTCTTCAACAAAACATTGAAAAACGTATTGCTGAATATGCTTAGAGAAATATTCGTAAAATAAATGGAGAATTGTTCTTGATTTTATAAATGCTCTTAATCATTTCACTCAGTTTAATTATTTTATACCTTATAAATATATGTCTTTTTTTTAAAATATATAATAAAAACAAAGAAAATTAATTTCTCTTGACAAGGATTTTTTTAGAATGGCAAGAATGTTGACCATTAAGAAATCCCTGTAGGCATTAATTTGATACATAGAATTTGTATTGTTGGCAACCTAGAGCAAATACTATGCATCAGTTTTGAGTATGCAGGATTGCCTATTTGAATTGATAATAATTGCTTGTATCTACATAATTAAGTATCACAAATTATATAACTCTAAGTAATAAGTTTTAAATAAATAAATTTACACATAAATAAATAGATTTTGACTTGCACCTGTTCTAAAATGTCCCTAAAATATTTTAAATGGGAGTGTTTATTTGCATATTGTTAAGGGATTATAAAGTTTTGAAGAAAATAGCAACTGTTCTTCAATAGTTACTGATCTCAGTTTTAGCCACATAAATCTTCCTTAAAATCTTTTTAACCCATTTTTTTTCCAATACAGTGTAATTTATAGTAATAACATTTATACATTCACCAGTATTAGTATAACAAATTGAATTTGTTTTTCGTGTGCATAAAGCAGTGTATGTTTGATTTTGGCTGACCTCATTCAGCAGTTGTGGATGTCATTTCAAAAAATGTAGGAGTTTAATTTTCTAAAATCAAATATCAGAATTCATGCAAAGTACTTACCCAGTCATTAAGAGTCAGTCTGCATGAATTGTTCGAGTAATAGTTTGATTAACTGTTATTTTTTGTGTATAAGTGCTGACATGTTCATTTTTTTTTTACATTTAGCAAGTTTTATATAAACACAATATACTAAATTAGACACATACATTCTTCAAAATATACTAAAATGTTAATACGTTCTATAAACTTATACATAAATATTGCCACTACCACAGTAAAAATGTTTTTGGAATTGTTTCAGTGAAATAGTTTTGAAAAAAAATTTATATTTTTATTCATCCTTTCTAAAAAAATAAAATTTGTTTTATAATCTGTTTACATGTTATTTTTGGTACTTATCAAACTTTAAAATTAAGTACTTTCAATACATAATGCAGAAATTCTACAGTAAACACCTACCTTATCATGATTTATAATGAAAAGATTTCCTCACCAACCACTGTCTTTTTCTTTTACAGTTGCATTTTTTTTTGAAAATAATTGTAGTGTATAATTAGTATATTCCATAAATTCTAAATTTATGGAATATACTTCCAAATATTTTTGAAAATTTTGTTCAGCTCTTTGTTGGTTTTTTTCACAACCAAACATAATATACTGTAGTAGGAATATTATGCTTGATATATAGTTTTCCTAACAAGTTTTAAATACTACCATCTAAATCAATGTCTCCAATACCAACAATAATCTGAAAAAAGACCTTCTTGAATCCTTATATAAATTTAAAGAGCGTATTGTTGTATCTACAGATATCTTGAATTTTGGTAAGCATGTCATGCCTTGTAAAAAATGTATTGCATACTTATCCTCATTCATACAATTAAATTTAATCATGGTTTATTAATAACATTTACTGTTAATATTTATAATAAAGAAAGTATGTTTTTGTAAAAAGCATCACTCATCAGGAAAGAAAGTAAAATATATAATTTCTACTAAATGAAACCAATGTGGTATAACATTTCATATGCTTCCTTAAAAAAATGACCTATTACTGATATATGTTATCTCTTCAGTACTCTTATGTTTATATATGATGAAACCTGAATTTAGAAGCAATGCAATATGTTTTCTATTTTTACCATTATAAAATAAATCGTACAGTATAATTTTATGTTCACCAAACAAAAAAAATACTCATTCAGTTTTATCAAGAAATAAATAAATTATTCAACACAGTATTTTTTTTTTTCTTATCACCTTCTATTAGTTACATAATTATTGAGTTATTAATTTAGAACAATAGTCAAAATATTTCTCTTTAGCTTCAGAAATTCAGGAATTTAGTTTTATGGTCCAATGATGTTATTTTGTTGTGTAATTTAAGTATTGATTAAGAAAGAATATCAAATATTTTTATCATATCTGTGATGAATATATACTTAACGAGTATTTTATTTGTTCGTGAATAATGTAACTTACAAACATATGAGAATAAATCTTATGTAGAGGAAACTATAAATGGCAGTGGGAATGCCATCCTTCCTATTTTTTTTTATGATGATAAATGAAATTTGTAGTGTGTGAAAAATGCCAACTCAGATTGGATTTTAAACCCACAACTTCCCAAATGAATGCTGTCACTTCACTATGAAGGCTAGTAGTATATTTACATATTTGTTCTTATGACTTAACAATTTATTAATTTTATTTTAAACTGAAATTCATGTAACATAACTTAGTCTCAATACTGAATTAGGCAAGTCCAATATAACAGGTTTACTGTACAACATATTTATTTTAATAGGTGTAAAGTATCCAGCAATATAAGCTACTCTGATATTACAAATTCATTGGATGCTGATTGATTTGTATGACATACTAAAAGTCTCTAGATATTTAATGCATAATTTAATAATTAATATAATCTACCTTACGAGCGTTTCGATGTGTTCACTAAATCTTTTGGCTTACTTGGAAGCCATCATCAGGATTTAAAATTAATGCGTTAAAGTCACAGTTTAAAAAATCATAGTTAAAATTTAAAAACAGTTATGACTGCCCGGTCCTACTAGTATACTCTTGAGTATACTATAGTAAGATCTAGAGAACGTCTCAACATGCTGGTATGGTGGATTATATTAATTGTTAATTTATTTATTTAACATATCAGCAGTACCATATTTGAGAAATTAATATTTAATGCAGTTTTATTGATTCGAAACTGCACTAGATATCTGCCATAGGCAGCTGTACCTTTATTCATGCAGTGAATGTATCTGTAGCTTGTTACATCTTAATTATCAGGCCAGAATATGGTGTCAATTAAAATTCAACAACAGATTACTGGGCAGAAGACAGTATTAAGGAGCTGTTTTTGTTAAAATATAAGTGACGGGGAAGGCATTCAATTGTGTACTTCCAACATGAGAAGATAAGTGTTGACCCTCTGTACCACAAATATCTAACTCTACCCTAACACTATTCATAGGTTATGTATACTTTAATTGAAAGAATAGGGTTGGACTACCAAACCATGTCTGGGAACATGAATTTGAGGCAACAATTTTATTATAAAGTTTCATGGTTGTTACAGAAAGGTTAAAAAAACTACATTACAGAAAAGACTAATAAACTTAATTCATCCTACCAACTATTGTAGTTTAGCATACAGCAGAGAAAAGCTGCTTTATCGATATTTTAACTACCTTTATATATAGAAACGATGTAAGTAAATGCTGAGTACTTTTTACTAAATGGACAGTCCATGATTATATATTTCAAAACATATTGCTCTTGGGCACAAATTTATTGATTTCTAGGAAAGATGTGTAAGAAAATCATGTAGAGATTGATAGGAAGTTTCAGAAAATGCGCTATAATGTCTTAGCAGTTTAACAATAGAGATTGTAATTAAACCATTCAATTTTATTTAGTTTAACTTTTACAAACCAGAGTAATAAAAGTAACTTATAAGTCCATACTGGATTTACAGGGGTGGGTCGGAATATGAAGATTGGCTGCACACACTCGGCAAACAAAACTCAAACGAAAACAAAGAATTCACTTACTATGTTCCAAATCATTTATAGAAAGCAAATTGATTGATTGTGAACATCTTCAATAATACTGTTATCAAATTATGATGCAGCTCTGATAAATTTATTAATAAAATTATATCTTATTATTATTTTATGAAGCACATTAGTACACAAAACAATTGTGGAAGATTTAATTAGATTACTGAAGAGCATATCCAGTTTAAAGTATCTTCATCCACCAAAAGGCAGTTAAATAATATACACATGCTTTATAAAATGTAATACTTTTATTCCTGATATTTTTTTTTATGATTGCCATAAACCTAAGTTTAAATTGGCTTGTGAGCTGATGTTAGATTAGTCTGCACAATGGCTTCTAAACTTGAATGGTACTTAGGTCAATTCCCAGTGAAGATGATAAAGCATTTTTTCATCAATTATTTCATTATGATTATTACACTGCAAAACAAAGAAACAAAAGCACTGAAACTTGGTTCTGTCAGTTACAACAGAATAAAAAATTATTTTTTTTCATTTTCCTTATTCCTATAAGTTTTTATCAGATTTGTTATTTTATAAAAAATTAGATGTAAATTTGAACTATATAAAGAATAAATTAATTATATTTTAGGGAATTTTGGGTGTCACTATTTTTTTTTTCAAAATCTCATCTTTTCTTGTTAATGATTAAGCCATAAATCATATGATATTAAACAGAACTAACTGTTTTTTCTTGATTACATGATTGCTTTTCACAAAATTCAGTTTTTTTTTTAATTTTTATTATTAATAGTTATTTTCTTAATAGTTCTTTAGTCATATTAGCTAATTAATATTATTTCATTTGTCAATATGTTTTCAGGTATATTATTAATTTTGTTTGACTAAAATTTACTTACTTAAATATTCTTATACTTCTAAGGGAAAGGAGCCAAGAAATCTTATATATTAGTGTAATACCCTTAACAACAATATTGAGTAATTAGGATTCAGGCTGAAATTTTATTCAATCAGTAATACACTGAGTTAACAGCTAAAAAGTGTAGTAAAGGTAATTTTCAAAAATGTTCAGATGAGGTTAGTAAAATAAATTTGAATGATCTTTAGAGTTTATATTTTGAAAAGATAGTAGCAGTTAATTTTGACATAGAGCTGAACCAGTAGAAGATAGCAGTTTGTTAGAACATATTTTACGATTCCAAGAATATGTATGTGGAATAATTATAAAGTATCCGTCTTCTTGACATAAGAAGAAAAAGGACACTTAAAATACAGCAAACACACTTATTGATTTTATTTTATTTAGAAAAACAAAATGTATAAGTATAATAATTTATTGTAGTTTATCATTTGCAACCTTTTATTATCAAAACTTAAGTGACTTCATTTGAAGTAAGAGCACTGAAATGTCTCTTGAGTTCATACAATCATATGCTTTCTGCATACCACAGCACAAGGAATTAAAAAGAAAATCAAGACACTGTTTTAAAGCAGTTTGCTATATTTTTGTAAAACACCTTGAATAATATTAATCATGATTTTCTTTTCCAATTTTAATTAGAATTTAATTGTTTACAAGTTTACCATAAGATTAAAATTGTAGCTTTTAACTTGATTTTTTTTATTTGTTTAGAATACACTTTCTATTAGGTACTCATGCAAAGTTTATATTTAATTATTAAAAAAATCATTAAATTTTTAAAGCACTTCATGATCAAGTTTAATGATTGTCTAATATGTAGGCTCGTTGTGTAATTTAGCATATGACCTGTTTGTAGATAATTTCATCCCAAAACCTATACATCATATCCTATATTAACCTATATATCATAATGGGTCAGTTGTATATCATATTGCAACTTATGGTTGCAACTGACCCAGTAACTGTTACTTAATTAGATTATCCATTTTAGATTTATCCAAAACTAACTCATTTATATTTCCAGGAAGTGGCAAAATAATATAGACCCACATGTTATAGAAGTCTATAGGTTTTAGATCAACTAATCATGGTGACCAGGTTGTTGTTCTCTAGATACAATCTTAGCAATTAGATCAGTTGAGATAAGAGGAAACCCTGTAATGAAAATGTATGTTGTACAATCCTTGTGAAAAATAAATTCTCTTTTATCTTCTTTAACTGTGGAATTAGGTCCTGTTCAAGCACTTCCATTAAACTAATGTCAATTTAGCTGCTCAGCAAACAAAAGGATCAAACATTATAAAAGAACTTAAAGGATAAAAGCATTTATCTTTCATCATGTGTATGATTGATTTAAATGGACTGTCTGCACCAGTGTCCTAATATTATGATAATTTGCCAAACAGATGGGATTTATTGTAATGTGAGAAAGGAAATTTTCATCAGTTTCCATTTACCAATCATGTCAGAAAAAGATTCAATCACCTCATCTACAGCTGGTAATCCTATTCTACTATATAAATGTTATTAAACTGGTTTCAAGAAAAGTACTGTACAAGCAGCAGTAGTAGTAGTAGTTGTTAGTCTTTTAAATAGTTGGTAATAATTAGTCCTGAATGTTGTTAGGAAACTCAACTTGACAAATATTTCAATTTTACAGAATTTACACTCAGAATGTTTACAAAAGGAATGTGAAGTGAAATGCATCTTTTAATTAATGTATAGTTCTACTTTATTATTTACAAAATTTCATATTATTTTTTTATTTATAGATGGAACCCGGAATATATCAAATGTGGGGTTTGTTGGCCTAGGTAATATGGGAAAGCCAATGGCAAAAAATCTGATGCAGAAAGTAAGTAAATAGAGTAATAAATGTTCAGTAAATAATTTTTTATTAAATCAATAATTTTTTACGCAACTTTTTCATCAGTGTTTCTATATTTAAGCAAAGAATATCTGCTACTTTAAAATTACCAAGCCCTTAGCATACCATCAGCTTAATTCTATGAACTGAATTAGCTAACTAATCAGTTTAACCTTGATAGTAAAAGATTTAATCTTTACGTAAAAGATTTTTTACATATTCAGCATACACTGTTAATTATTTTTCTCTAACATAATATCAGATAATAATAAAACAATAAAATCAAATACTAAAAGAGCATCTATAGTCAAATTAAGGTAATAAATTTTTATTTTGGGTTCTGTAAAATAAATTTTTCAAAATACATGGTTTTTCAAGCTATCTTTTGAGGTTATCCAATGAACAACAGTTAAAAAAAATTAGGGCAGTGCTCCTGTAAATCAGTGCTAGGTGGAAATTTTGAAATTGGAATAACTAAACTTTGGCTCTTGATTAATACAAATTGATTATTTGATGGATATCAGTGTATAGAAATCTAGACATAAGTCTTAAAACTTGTTTGAATTGCTTTAATTACATATTATAATCATATTCACTTTTCAGGTAACATATTCACATTCTAAGAGAAATATCACAGATAAGAATTACTATACAAATGCATTTCATAGCAAAACGTTTTTGAAAATAGAAGTCAGCTGATATAAAAAAGGACTAGCTACTTTCTTTGAATGAGACCAACAGTTTTAGAAAAAAAAACAGTAAAGGCATTTTTAAATGGTTACATTAATATTTCCTAATGATGAATGACTATGAAGATCATGTTCAGAATCTTTAAAATATATATTTTTAACTTTTTATATAAATTGGAGAATCTGAGTTACAAGTGATTCCTAAAAATGACATAGACATCTTTAAAAATATATCAAGCGAGGAATGAAGTTGCCTACTTCACTAAGCCAATTACACTTTTAATATCAGCATGCCTAGACCATTGATATGTAGTTTATATTCACAATCCTTCTAATGATATTTTCACTGGATGTATAGTGAGCATCATTATACGGAGAGAAGAATACTTAAAATAAATCTTCATCTTTTAGATGAAGATTTATTTTAAAGTTCATTCATGTAATTGTTAAACAAACAGGCAGACACATAATTCTGATTTAATTTATTTTATTCTTTAATCAGTGACAGTTACTGCACTTTATAATTTTTTTTTTTTCCTAATAGAGAAACACACGCTAAGATAACTGGACCAATTTTTGGTGTATTCCTAGTACACCAAACAAAGGATGTACTCCTAGTACATTAGAACAAAGGAAGTATTCTCTCTTATGCATCAGCAACCTTTTCCTATTACTTGACTTCCTCTCACGCCCATCCCACCTCTTACAAATGAATATTGTATGCTCTGGTGTATCAATATTTCAACAGAATATACAAATATCGGATCTCCTTCTTTTCATCCAATAAAGGTAGCTATCAAAACTACCATGTCCATTAGAAATTGCATGAGTTCATAATTTAATTTCCCTTGCTTTCTGTTATACCATGTCGTGACAGGGGAATCAGTCTCTTACTCAGTGAACCATTTTGCACCCTAATCCACCTCCATTGCCACTTGCCTAATAACTCACTTCTTACTATAGGCCTAGGTTTCTAGCTGCTCTCTCCACCACCTCCTCTGCCAATAGTTCAATCAGAGGAACGGAGGCAACCCCAAAATTGTATCCACAGCCGTGATATGGTATGCACAGGCCATACCTACCAGTAGCCTGCACTGTAGGCATTCTATCTTATGAATAATTGCTTTAATCTTCAGCACTCTATACCACACAGGGCCCACGTAAAGCATTACAGACTACAGACCGCACCACCAAAACACGTACTCTTCTTTGCAACATGTGCAGTCCACCTACATTAACTGAGTAACCATTCTCAGCCACCATTCTCTCTGCTTCATGATTATTTCTTCAATGTGTGAGCAGAAAGAGCATCTCCTGTCTAACCAGACTCCTAGGTATTTAGCCTTCATGACTGGTTCAATGCTCACGCATCTCACTGTTAGGCATATATGACTTAGTCTTCGCCTTCCTGCCATGACGATCACTTGCATTTTCTAGACCATAAAAAAAGCCCCCTGAATCCCAACAATTTGTTAATGATAATTATAGCAGTGTTACTTTTATCTACTGCTTCTTCCTCCTTTCTGGTAACCACCACCAATGAAATATCATTGGCATAGCTAGTGACCAACACTCCCTCCAGATACTCCAGAGTTAATATCTCATCATAGATAACATTTCAAAAGAGTGGATACTCTTATCACTGTATAATACTCTACTCTACTCTACTGGCCCCTGAGGGCCCATGCATATGAGTCTTCCTTCCCCATTAGGGGTTTGTCCAGGAAGGGTATTACTGGTGGACTGCCGCGGTGGTGGAGGCCACATGCATGGGTCAGTTATTGGCTTCGTAATAGTCTGAAATTAATGTAACATGTTACATTATTATGAGATATAGATTTTTAGACACAATACTCGTTGAATTCAAGCTGCAGTAGATGGGTTCAATCAACATATAATTATATTACAAGGATATTACTAGTTGTTGGAGTTGTAAAATTTACCATATGTAAATAATTTTACTGGTATATTTGAGTTAATTATGTACATTAAATTCAATATAGCATTACTCATGCATTTGTTTGAAGATATCATCATTTCACATAAAGTATGAACACTGAGGCACAGTATGATTTAAATTACAAAGCTTATTTTCTATGAAAAGAAGCAGACTTCAGTGTTAGTCAGATTGGGATAAACAGTGTAGTAGCTTACTATTATTATAGAATATCATGTTGTTCATTTCCTAATGAGAAAGTAAATATGAGCTGAATAAAATATACACCTTCATGATGCACAAATCATATATATATATATATATATATATATATATATTAGTCTGTTTGCACCAGTCATGATATAACATACATGAGCCATCTTACCTGTAGCACTAATTTGCAATAGTGTATAGTCAAGCTATACTTGTATAGTAGCAACATATTCCATTAGCCTTATTAAAAATTAACAGTTCTTCAACAATATAGTGCCCTAATTAGATATAATATTAATTTTTATTTTGGATTACTTAATTATTGGTGTAAAAGTATTTTTCTAATAGTGTAAATAACTATAAATGTATACTGATAACTCAAATGCCAGTTTGGAAGTTAACTTTAAGTATTTTCCAATCATTTCTACCAAATATAATCTTTTAGTCTCAATATCAGTCATTTCTCTTTCTGGGATCATCTTTTGTTCTTCTGGTATTTCTGGTTAGAAGATCCCGCTGGCCTGCAGCCAATATATACCTCAAATTCATTTCCAAGGCAAAAAAATGGGAATGGATCCAAAGGGCAGTAGTATAACTCCTAGTCAGTACCTGCAGTCACAGAAATAAAACCTACCAATTTGTAGTGGTAAACTCGACATTGCAAATCAGCTGAAGTCAAGAATTCTAAGATTCAAATCCTAGTAAAGGCGGTTACTTTTATATGGATCTGAATACTAGATCGTGGATATTGGTATTCTTTGGTGGCTGGGTTTCAATTAACCACTCCGAAATGGTCGATCTGAGACTGTACAAGACTACACTTCATTTACATTCTTACATATCATCCTTATTCATCCTCTGAAGTAATACCTTACAGTGATTCCAGAGGCTAAAACAGAAAAAGAGAGCCATAGTAACAAAACAATTCAATTACTTCACAAAAATTATAATAAGCCATCCTTCTTTTTAATTAGATATCCACCCAACAGAAGGTCTGAAGAATTCTGCAACAACCATCAGTTAAATTGTAAACTCACTGCTTTAACACTTGATCTATGAAATTACACTAATATTTGAATATTTTATTACTATAAAATGTGCCATGTCTCAAACATTTTCTTGTGACCAACATTCAAATGCAATCTTCAAAAATCTTCCACCTGTAAATACTGTAAATCAAAATAGAATGTCAGGCATCATTCTCATACTTCCCATATACTCTTTGTGAAGTACAAACAACAATTCTCATCTTCTGAGAATTCAAGGCCATGGAGAATCGAATTATCCATAGCCTGTCAACACTTGTGTCAATGAATAAATAGTTCATGACCATATACATTTTATGCAACCTGATATGGACTGAACATGACAGTGTCTGACCTTTCATGTAAAGTTTCTAATATTTCCTAGCAGTTACTATCAATATCATATCTACTTTAACTCTTATTTATTAATTATAAATATACTTATGTAAGACACCCTCAGTACAAGTGGGGAGCACATTCTGGTAAAATATGTAATGCATCACTAGCCTTTAAACATAGTGTCTATAAACCAAAATCAGTCATTGTGCAAAGTCCTAATACAATTAAAGATATCTGGCTTACCAATCCAAATAGATATCCTAAACATAGTGCAACTTCATAAAATTCATGTTACAGAGCCCATAAGTAAAGAAATTCAGTCCCCAATGCCTACAACAACTTTCCAAAATAAATTCACCATACTGTGGTGAACATCAGCAAATAAGATTAAAATGTCCATTTTTTGGGCGCGAAACTATATCCAAACATCTCAGTTATGAATGAATTAAATGTTTTGATCACATAGTTTGGCTAATGTATATCCTAACTCAGAGGAGTACGAAATCTCAGTGTAATTTTTATAGTTAAACTTGAGAGTATAATAACTTTCTATACAGACTTGCAAGACTCATTATGTTGAACACCTCATGACTCCTAAAATCATCCCCAGTAACCAGCAAATGGAAACTTCTTACAATATGGAGGGAATTATAATTTTAAAAGCTTTTTGAAGCAGAATTGCCAAAAATAAAGGGCTAAACATAATCTGCCATGATTGTGATTCTTAGGAATCCTAAGGTGAGATTCAACTGTGAGTGACATATCTTGCCCCTCAAACGGATTTCATGTCACAGCCAATAATAATTATAAACATTATTAATAACAGAGAAAACAACACAGTGTGGACACACAGAATTAACCAACAAGATTAATTTTTCTATTGAACAATATAATATATCAAAATACTGACTCTATTCAGTAAAGGAATAAAAATTATAAATGACCTATGTACATGCATTTTGTTTTAATAAATAACATACAAAAATATTAAAAGTGCTCATTACTGAAATTCTCCCTCTCTGAATCATGAGACCTTGCTGATGGTCAGGGAGCTTGAGTTTTCAGTGATACAGAGTAGCTGGACCAAAGGTGCAACCATGTCGGAGAGGTATCTGTTGAGAGCCAGACTAAGGAATGATTCCTGAAAGAGGGCGGCAGCTTTTTCAGTAGTTGTTAAGGGTGTAGCTTAAGAGGACTTAAACATCCATATCAACATCACTCAATTCTTCTGAGTACTGTGTAGCTAAAAGCAATGGAAAACTACATCTGTTTTTTTCCAAGAAAATGTAACTATCTGCATTTTAATGTAACAAAGATGGAGGCACCTTCCTTGGTAAAATATTTCAGAGGTAAACTAGTTCCCTGTTCAGATCTCTGGGTGATGACTACTAAGGAAAGGGTCACCAGAGAATTAAAAAATAACATTCTGCAAGTCAGAGAGTAGAATGTTAGATGTCTAAATAAGGTTGGTAGGTTAGAAAATTTAAAGAGGAAAATGGGTAGATTAAATGTAGATGTAGTAGGAATTAGCGAGGTTCAATGGGAAGAGGTAAACGACTTTTGGTCAGATGATTTTAGAATAATTAACTTAGCTTCAAATAAAGAGCAGGCAGGAGTAGGTTTTGTAATGAACAAGAAGATAGGGAAGAGAGTAGAATATTTCAAAATGCATAGCAATGGAATCATTGTAATAAGGATAAAATCAAAACCTTAGCCAATGATTGTTAACATCTATGCCTACAAGTGCCCATGATGATGATGAGGTAGAGTGTTTATATGAAGAAATTGATAAAGCAATTAAACACATAAAAGAGAATGAAAATTTAATAATAGTTGGAGATTGAAATGTAAGAATTGGAAAAGGCAAGGAAGAAAATATTGTGGGTGAATGTGGACGGGGCAAAAGGAATGAAAGAGGAGACCGACTTATAGAGTTTTGCACAAAGTATAATTTAGTAATTGCCAACACCCAGTTTAAAATCATAATAGAAGAATATACATGTGGAAAAAGCCAGGTGATACTGCAAGGTATCAGATAGATTATATCACGGTTAAGCAAAGATTTAGAAATCAACTCATTGACTGCAAAGCTTACCCTAGAGCAGACATTGATAGCGATCATAATTTAGTAATAATGAAATGTAGATTGGAGTTTAAAAACCTGAATAAAAGGTGTCAGATAAATTGGTGGAATTTAGAGAAGCTTGAAGAAGAGATAAAGAAGGTTTTTGAGGAGGATATTGAAAGAGGTCTGAGTTAAAATGATAAGGTAGAAAATGTAGAAGAAGAGTGGGAGAATGTTAAAAAAGAAATTCTTAAATCAGCAAAAGTGTACTTAGGCAGAATAAAGAGAACTGGTAGAAAACCTTGGATATCAGAGGATATTTTGCAGCCGATGGATGAACGTAGAAAAATTAGAATGCTAGTGATGAAGAAAGTAAAAGGAACTATCAACAATCAAGAAATACTATAAACAGACAGTGCAAACCAGCAAAAGAAGAGTGGATTAAAGAAAAGTGTTCAGAAATGAAAAGAGTAATGATCATTGGTAAAATAGACAGGGTATACAAGAAAGTAAAGGAAAATTTTGGGGTACATAAATTAAAACCTAATAATGTGTTAAACAAAGATAGTACTAAAGATAGTATAAAGATAGTAGTATTTATAATATGAAAGGGAAGGTCGATTGGTGAGTGGAATATATTGAAGCATTATATGGAGGAAATGAATTAGAAAATATTATTAAAGATGATGAAGAAGAAGTTGAAGAGAATGAAAGGAGAAAATCAATACTGAGATCTGAATTTAAGACAACATTAAAAGATTTGAATGGCAAAAAGACTCCTGGAATAGACAGAATACCTGGAGAATTACTGCAGCATAAGTGAGAAAGTGACAGGTAGATTATAAAAACTGATGTGTAATATTTACAAAAAAGGGGAATTTCCATCACACTTCAAAAAGAGTGTTATAGTTATGATACCAAAGAAAGCAGGAACAGATAAATGTGAAGAATACAGAACAATTAGCTTAACTTGTCATGCATCAAAATTCTTAACTTTAATTCTGTACAGAAGAAATGAGAGGAGAGTGGAAGAAGCGTTAGGAGAAGATCAGTTTGGTTTCAGGAAAAGTACAGGGACAAGGGAAGCAATTTTAATGTTCAGATTAATAGCAGAAGAAAGATTAAAGAAAAACAAACCAACATACTTGATATTTATATACCTAGAAAAGGCATTCGATAAACAACAATTCCTAAGGATTTACAGGAACCAAATAGCAACAGTAGTAATTGAAGAACATAAGAAAGAAACCGTAATAAAAAAGGGAGTCCAACAAGGATGTTCCCTATCCCCCGTTACTTTTTAATCTTTACATAGAACTAGCAGTTAATGATGTTAAAGAACAATTTAGATCTGGAGTAACAGTATAATATGAAAGGATAAAGATGCTACGATTTTCTGATGATATAGCAATACTAGCTGAGAGTAAAAAAGATTTAGAAGAAATAATGAACTTTATGATGAAGTTTTACACAAGAACTACTGCATGAAAATAAACAAGAACAAAATGAAAGTAATGAAATGTAGTAGAGATAATGTAGATGGACCACTAAATACAAAAATAGGAAGAGAAAAGATTACGGAGGTAGAAGAATTTTATTATTTGGTAAGTAGAATTACTAAAGATAGATGAAGCAGGAACGATAGCGTACAACTCCATTAGGAGCGAATAGCGTAGGCGAAATGAGCCTTCAGTCAGAAATGTAATTTGTTTACACCAAAAATTAATTTATACGTTAGGAAAACATTTCTGAAATATATGTTTGGACTGTAGCTTTATATTTAGAAGTGAAACTTGAACAATTGGAGTACCTGAGAAGAAAAGATTAGAAGCTTTTGAAATGTGGTGCTCTAAGAGAATGTTAGAAATCAGATGGGTGGATAAAGTGACAAATGAAGAGGTGATGCAGCAAATTGATGAGGAAAGAAGTGTTTGAAAAAATACAGTTAAAAGAAGAGACAGACTTACAGGCCACATGTTAAGGCATTCTGGAATAGTCGCTTTGATATTGGAGGAACAGGTAGAAGGGAAAAATTGTGCAGACAGGCAACATTTGGAATATGTAAAACAAATTGTTAGGGATATAGGATGTAGGGATACCGGAATGAAATGATTGGCACTAGATAGGGAATCTTGGAGAACTAGATCAAACCATTCAAATGACTGAAGACAAAAAAAAAAATGTTGGATGATTATCGTAATTCTAAAATTAGACATAAAAATATTAAAAATTAAAGATAGAGAAATATGGACTATTAAAGATAAAATAATAGATGGTAGAGGGGGGATAATTGACTGGCGACAGCCATGGGAATGTGATATATAGTCCACTCATTGGCACATTTAAATAGGTTTACCAATCAATTAATTGAACAGTACATTATGAATAGCCCGCTCTCCTCTGTGTGAAACAGGTCTGTACTCAAAAGTAACTGAGGTTATCAAATTGTTTTAGGGTTTCAAGGTGACTGTATATGATATCAACAGTGATGTTAGCAATAGTTTACGTAATGAAGGAGCTACTGTGGCTAAAAGTTTAGCTGAATTATCATCTAATAATGAGTGTGTTATTACAATGTTACCAAATAATCAACATGTATTGGATTCATATTCTAAAAATGATGGTATTATAAAGTAAGTATATTAGTAACACTAAAAACACTAAAAATTTAATTAAATAAATATGTAGTGCATACAAAAAAGGATTCTTGACCTTTCTAAAATAGGTATCATTATCAATAGTCTACCAGAAATCGCACTTGAATTTTCTTTAAAATTTTAATCTGAAACTGAGTTAGTTGTGTATGAATTTTAAATGAGATGATAATTTGAGATCATATGATGAGAATGCATAAAGTTGTTAAAATGACATGCATACATTTAACTCACATTTTTTACTTAAATGTGTGTGCTATGTTTTCTGAATCTTGTTGATTCAGAAGAACAAAAAAAAAATTATTATAATAAAAAAATAATAAAGTAGTTTTCTTTTTAATCTGTTCTTTAAATTTTCACCAAAAAAAAATGTATGATCAATATGAAATTACTCATATCAAGGTAAAAATTCTGGAGTTTGTTAACAAACTTATTCAGAGGCGTTAAGTTAATTCTAAGTAAAAATGACAACTCCAAAAATATCCGAACACAAAGAAGTATTTCAAGTTACACAGTCAAAATTTGCCAATAAGCTTAAAAATTATCTTATTGTAAATGCTCCTTGAACATTTACAAAATCTTAGATTTTATATTTATAACAAAAAAGTGGTGACTACATCCTAGCTTAGTCAAATATTATAAATCCTACACATAAAAAGACAGATTATTCTGTTTGAAAAAACAGATCATATGCTTTTTGACTGCATCCCAAACACATGTTTTTACAACTTGAAAAAACTTGGCAACAAGACACAGAGCAATAGCAACAGCAACACTAATATTACAAAATACAAATGTAATTGAAAATATTTATAAATAACTAAAGATTAATGTTAAAATATAAATTACTTCATAGTTGAGTGGTAGTGCCTTGACCTTTTATTCAGAGGTCTCGGGTTCAAATCCTGGTGGGGCATGGCATATTTCATAGCTGCAAATTTAAAGCTTCATTTCCACATTCCCAGATATAAGCTTCTTTGTAAACTTCTGTGGTGAACTAATTCTTCAGTCAAAAAAGATTTGTTTTACATTGTTATTAAAACTGATTCGTGTTTATATTATAAGGTTAATATAAATTATTTTATTCTTGATTTGAATTATTATGTTTCAGATATTTATATGAAAAATGTTAAAATTCATATAGACATTTTTTCTGATTTTTGGAATCTAAACGTTTTAAGATACCAGCCCTTCCAGTCTGAGCTGGACATCTATTTGGTTTTTTAAAGAATGTTATGTCATAAAGCATGTCAATTATCTATCATAAAACAAATTTTAAAAAAATTTTGGTAGATTTCTAAAACTTTGGCAGGCTGTTTATTAACCATAAAGAGTGCAATCCAAAATAGATTTTTGGAATGTTACACTTCACCAGATGCCAGTAATCACAACAAAAGCAATCCCTAACAGCTGAAATAATTGACATTCATTTAAGAATGAACTTAGAAGCCTCAAGGCTTTATATTCAATATTGTAAGTACTTAAATTGATAATGAGCATCTGTGATTTACATAATCAAATTTCAAGGACTGATCGTAGATCATTCCTCAATCCTCAGTGGCCCATTCAAGGCCCAGTTGCTGCTTCAAGCACACCCAGTAAATAGTTGATAAGTTGGAATTACTCTCATAAGTTCAAAATTTTTCAATGATGGAAGTTCTGCAGAGATAACAATCTACATGGAGTACATGTAGCATTTTCTCTTCTAAGAAGTTTAATTATGCATTATCCACTGACAAGCCAATGAGGAAACTATGGTAGATTTAATTTTCACTTATGTGTCTAACTCCATTGTGTAAACTAGTATATGTTTTCTCAATACTTATTTCATTTTTTCCTTGATGGCAAATAATTAATTTACCATAAATCTAATACAAGCACCAATGTAACAATTCAGTTGTATTTCATGGGCACATTGATAATTTTGCCACTTATATGCTAAGATCCATATTGGCGAGCACGATACTAGCCATTCAGATGTCAGCAGGAGTGCAGCCCACCTACACTCCTGCACAAGTGCCCCTTCCATCAAGCCAGCTGACCACACAACCCTTGCACCACAGCGGCGCCATCACTCTCAGATGCCTATAAAAGGCCAGTATCAGAACTGTTAGTTTATTTATTACATCACTGACCACCACCCAGAGAAGAAGAAGAAGATGGAAGAAGAAATTCCCTGGTCAGCTCAACATGGGTCCTCAAGGCAGATACCAACATCCCTGCTGGAGCAGCAGGCCTAGTCGACCCAACAAGGGAGCCAGTAGGCGTGGACTCTTATCTCCCCACCCCTGCTTGTTGGGCTTGCCCAGGCTGACATGCTCACTAGCAGTAGCTGGCCCAGCATGGATTACTCAAGGAGAACCGCCTTGACTGTGCCAGCAGAAGATGACCAATGCCGACCCGACACTGCAGGGCTCTGGGATCTCCCACTGCCATGCTGTAGTGGGAACCCAACTGCTGCTGAGGGGAAGCTTGGTCCGATTCCAATGGATGAGCCATAACTCCCCAACTACGCCAAGCCAACATCACTATAGACCAGCTTCCAGACCCAACAGCCCTTCCCAAGAATATCTTGTAAAGCACATAAACAACCCTTTTCAGGGCTTAAGATTTGCGTGCCATCAAAGCCATTCGGTGACAATAAGTATAAGTTAAATTCATTAATAAATGAATTGAAAAGTGGTAAAATGTTAAAAATCTGCTCTATTAATAAAGAAAGGAATCCCCTGCTTCGATGATCCGTCCCACATTGGGCTGGCCAGAGAATTTCTTCTTTCACCTTTTTCACTATCAATATTGCCTAACAATATTTATTATATAAGGATACTTTAGCCTTTAAAGGAAATTAAAACTAAATACATTAAAAGTGTTATCATCTAATATTCATAGTAGAAATTCAAATAAATAATTTCATTATTTTCAAAAAGTAAACACTCCTTTTTAAAATAATTGTAAATACACTGAATCAACAATTAGTGTACAGTATAAATTTAAATTACAATCAGGATCTAGCAGTTCAGTTGTTATATCTAGAAGACATCTAACTTGTTTATACTTAATGTTAGTTAAATGACATGGGTCTGCTACTGCTTACAACCTTTATATAACTGGAGATGATATATTAAAATGCCTACAGAAGTGTTTACTGTAAACAAAAAGCTAATCAGAAAGCAATCTGTCTCACAAAGTGCTGAATAGTTGAGGAATAAATAATCTTAATTTTATTTTCACATAAAAGATACATAATTTATCACTACTTCTTTACAAAAAGGTCCTTACTGCATACTAATTGTTATTCTCCACCATGCATAAAATATTGACTTCTTTGCACTCTTTTCGTATTTCCAATTCAAAAGCTTGTGAAGATAATTAAGGTGTATCAATTTCTAAATAAAAAAAATAAAATTAGGTTTTTCTTATTTATGAGAAATGAATATCAAAACTGTATATTTTCAGTATAGTTTTAGTCAGTTTTTTTGGTTAACCTTTTTCTCATCTACAAGCAATGCACACAAATAAATGCATAAATTTCAGTTAATTATTTTTTTTTTATTTTGTTAAAAATAATTTCTCTGGTGGTCTTTAAATCAATATAATTGATTTAAAGACCACCAGGACCACCAGTTGGTAGTAATGTACATACCAACTTTATACAATTAACAATTTCTTTCAATAAACTCATCTGCTATAGTGCAATTTGTACTATGTTGCATTCTACACATATACTTATTTATTCTTTTCTAAACAAAATTAACAATTACCAGTACTCTTATTTAGCAATGTAAAATATTGCACAGATTAAAATTATTTTATATAGACCCACGGGTTTGTGTGCAGGTAGCTGCTATAGGAAAGTCATTTATGGCCTATATCATGACATATGTCATGTCTACTTGAAAGAAAGTAAAACAAATATTTGTTAGTGACAACTGTTTTTTTATTATTATAGAAAATATATTTTAGTAATTTTTGTGAATTTAAACTATAATTTGTTTTGTTTTTCTCTTTCTGACATAGCCATGTAAAAGAAGGTACTGTTTTGATAGATTCTAGCACTGTTGATCCTGAAGTAGCTCATAAATTAGGTCCACTGGCTAAGGAAAAAGGAGCTATATTTCTTGACACACCTGTTTCTGGAGGTATTAAATAATTTTATCATAATTTTTTTAACATTTCTATAAACTTCACAATTTAATTATACTTTTTTACCAGGTATTGTGACTGTTAATGCATTAACTGCAGTTTTTTTTTGATGATCTGACATCATCATTTATCATTTATCTGAACATAAAATAAAACTAAAAATAACTAGTCATGCTCAGTAACTAACAAATATCAGGCATAATAGAAAAGTGGAAGAATAAATTCATTTATTGTTGCCTGCTTCTATGAGCTAAATATATTATATTGTAACAAGACTGGTATAACAGACCTGAGTAACAGATTCCTGCCAATTAAGAAGAAATTAGTAGAAAATATAATAATAGAAGGAATCCAGAAAGGGGCTAAAAGAAATACTTTTAGTAAAAGTAACAGATCCATTTAACTATTATCTTTTGTAATACCGCCCACTAATTCACAGAAACAGATGTTGTTCCGTGAGAAGAGTTACCGGACCAGAGTAGGAATTTCATGGGAATGTGTGAGGGCGGACAATCATTCTCACATTTTGAGTTGGGTCTGGTCCAGCAGGTAAAGAGGATAGGAGTATAAATATTCCAGGGAAGACCAATTGAAATCAGTCTAAGCGAGACGTTATGATGTGAGTTCTGCATGATGTGAATCTGCAAGGAGAGTCTGCAAGAATGCTAAAATACAGAAGTTATTATGCGAGTTTGACATGATTAAGGTGACATCACAAGTAATTCCAGTACATAAAAACAAGAAATGGTTTGGTGAGTTACTGTATGACAAAAGTGAAAAAGATAATATGTTAAATTTCATTCATAAATTTTTAGGATACTTTTACTTGTGAACATCAAAGGTATTTACAGTGAAAAAACGTTATACTTATGACTAGTGGTTAAAAGTGTTAAGACTGGCAGTCATGTTAATGTCTTTTGTCATTGGGACTGAATTCTGGTATCCAATATTATTTATCTATTCGTAAATAAATAAATAAATTTTAAAACTGTTTAAAAAGAACAAAAATAACAAACATAACTCTAAATAACAAAGTTGTAATTTTCTAGGATGGGATGAAAATTTTTGGCTACTTCTTTTTTCAACAAATAATTAAAGAGCAAGGGGCTACAAAAAAATTAACCTTCTTACATTTTAAATGCTCTGAATAACTTGCAAATGTATTTAAATTTTTTAAAAAATACAGTGGTTTGAAGGCCTACTGATGTTGAAAATATAGAAGCACAAAACTTATATTGACTACTTTTCTGAAGCTAGATATAGCCAAAAGAGAAAAATAAAAAAGTAATTTTTTGGGGAGAGTGAATTTTAAATAAAAAATTTTGATAATTTGTGATTTCAATAAAAAAAACTTCAAATTTTGTAAGAAAACCTTTTTGCCAAAGTGTTTCCGTAAAGATTTAAAATTTTATTTCAGCCAAAACAAACCACCCCTTTTTCCAATTTTTGCAAAAATTGGAAATAATTATTTAATATATTCTCTCTCCAATTGTAGTACCTATCTACCAAGTTTGAAAAAAAACAGTTGATGAGTTTCAGAATTAAAAGGCCAAATATAAGCCAGCATACATATGTTCATACACACAAACATCTGTCTGACCAAGGTAGTTTTTTTTGACTTGGGAATATTAAAATAAACAATCTTTTCAGCAGAATTTATTTAAAATCTATTTTTTTTTTTTTTAAAGATTTTTAAATGTCTCCTTAAGGCACAAAACTTCAAAAAGACCAATTTAAAAAATATATTTCTGACCGATGTATATACTCTCCCATTACAACTAACATATAGCTACTACAGCAGCATGTATCGCTATAACTGGGAAAATAATAAGATACTAGTACAGTAAAAACTGTATTTCTCTTCCTACCAAACTTTTCCCTAAAAGCTTTTCCTCTCAATGCAGTATGATCAGCTTAAGTCTATTTGTGGAACCTCATACATCAATCGCTCTACATGGATTGTGCTATTCTTATATGCATTTTCTAATTCTATTTGCCCACACACTTTATTTTATGGAAACTTTATTAATTTAATGTGTTCTTCCTTATAACTCTGTAAATACCACAGATATAAACTTCTTGAGGTTGGTAAATTTAAAAAGAAAGTAGATTCAGGTATTCCTGAAGTCCCAGAGGTCCTAGGTTTGAATCCCGGTCAGGCATGGCATTTTCACACACTGCAAAAGTTGTCATTCATCTCATCCTCTGAAGCAATACCTAACAATGGTACCGGAGGTTAAAAAAAGTTTCAGGTATTCCTGAAACTTCCTTGGCTGCTACACAGAGTATGTGCCTGTGTATGAATATTCACATTAACACTTGTATGTTACTGACTTACAAGTATATAAATATATATATTCATGACCAGATTTAGGCATGGACTATATGGGCCTGAGCCTAAAGCGGCAAATTTTAGGTGGCAGCAAATTTGGGTAAAAATGAGAATTTTTTTCAATAAATAGATTTTACACATATTCATTACTGATAAAATAAGTTATGGAAAATATGTCCCTTTCAAAGTAGTCTAAAGCACAATAATTTCAGCAGATCAGTTGTTGAACAACGTTGTCATTTGCCGGCAAACATATGAAATCATTAAATGTACAATTAGCTATAAATATAGTGCATACAATGAAATAAAAGCTTGTGTTGAAGAAGGTCGAGACTGTATTCCTACCGCTGAGAACATTTTCACCCATCTAATAGGACAACAATAATAATAATTTTACTTTTATTACGCACTTTTAATTTATTGTTTTTTTTTTGTTTTATTAGTTATAATTCATTATTATGTAATTAGTATTACTAATTAGATAAAGATTGCAAAAACTAGAATTCTAATTTAGTTGTATTTTTAAACTAAAAAAGTATTAACTAGTGCTTGAATGTATATTGTATCTGTAATTACACCAAATTAGACATACAATTATTGTTGTACAATTCTTTTTTGCACAATATTTAGAATTTTCAAATTCTTTTTTTTTTTAATTATTGTTTTCATTGTTGATTGTACTGTTATTAGTATTATTAACACTTACTTAAAATTTACATTATATGTCCATTTCCGCTGCTTCCGGGGAGCAGTCTGTTAAACGCAGGCGGAAACCCGGGAAAAAGTGGTGGTACTCTGACCTTAGCATGCTGCGTGAATAGGTCCGCTAGGAGAAGATACCAGCGTCGCCCCCAAACGGGGATTATCGTTGATGACGTGCGCGCTGAACATCAGCGGATCTACCGGCAAGCCCGTAATGAGTAAGTTCATGCCATCAAGGAAGCCTCAAGTTATGGTAAGACTCCATGCACGAGTTTTAGCGCAGCCCCTGGCAGCTAGCAAAATCATGTTACTAGCCAAAGTCAATGCACGTGCTGACCAGTGTTCGATGGGGGTTTGATGGTCATGACCACACTTTAACATCTTTGGCGACTTACCAGGCGTTCCTGAATACTCTGTATCCAGATGCTCTGGAGGGTGAAACAGAGGTCGGCGTTAGGGCGAGGGCTACGCCCTTCCCTGGCGGTACGGGCTGTGGATCCCGTAGATATAGATCAAGTGGATAGATTATGTGATAGATTATCAAGTGGATATTCGAGATATTTTCTCGAATGGCCCATTTCAGGTTCAGTTGCCCATTTCCCGCCTGCGGAAGAGGCTGCAGAGCCTCACGATGGAAGCATGACAGCTGAAATGGGACACCACGACTAAGGGAAGATCCCTGTATAGGTTTATGCAGGATTTGGGGGATTGTATGCCTCAAGTTTGTTTTTAAGGGCAACGGGTGCCCGGGTGCCCACCAACCATGTTAATTTGAACCAATATCTGTTTCGGTTTCACCTGGAACTGTGCGTCTGCGAGAAGGTCCAGTCAAATGAACACCTAATGTTTGACTGCCTTGCTCTTGGGGGGGGGGGGGGCAGAGACCAGGCCACCTTGGAACTTAGAGGTCAAGGGGAAAATTGACCACTCACAGGCGACAAGTCAATGTGGCGAGAGCCGCATTGTCGGAATGTGTGGGAGTTCCTTGATGTGGTTGCTATGTTCAACTGACATACATAGTTTACTTAAGGGAAAGACTCCTAACACACTGCTGTGGGAAGCTAACCTTGAGATATATGGCTGACCACCAGCCAATGGGCTCCAAGCGCTTTAATATGGTGGACAGGTACTTGCTGGCATTCAGCAACCTAGGTGTGGCAGCGAATTGCTGTCTTGACAAAGTAAATTTTAATTTATGGATGTCATATATATTTTTAGTTGTTGACGGGGTGTGCCTACCCTTTTTAGTAATATAAGTGAGCGGTTGGGACACATAAGCCAGTGGTGATTAGCATCGCACTTAGTCCATTCACGCTGTTAGTTAGCTCTAGGAGCTATATAGGACATTGGTCGCTAAACTGTTTTGAGGCTCAGTAGCCTTTTGTGGCACAGACATTCAGTCCTATGCTTTAGGGCAATCGAATGGGGTGGTGGCGGGAGAAATGCCAAGCAAACCAAGCTGCAATGGCAACAGTTCTTTTTTCACATTTTTTAACACATTAAATATTTTTCATCTTCTAATTTTCCTAGTTTTATAGCTTCTTTCTTCATAAAATCTTATACATTATTAACTGTTTTATGAGTTTTACTATGGAGCTTTTAATTCTCTTCATAAAATGCAGATTAACTGTAGTTACTTGAAAAATAAGATGGGAAATTTCTTTAATACAATTGCTACTGATTATGGCATCAATATTGTGTTGAATTAACAGGCAACCCACCAGCTATCATCAATGTCTACGCACCATTTCTGGCTTCATCAGCAACTGGCTTCCTCCTTTACATTGTAATTTTCCATATATTAAAAATGTAATACTCATGTTTCAGAAAAGTATTATTATAAAATTTGCTTTAGTCATCATTGTCTTAAGTTTAAGTTAAGTCATCCCTGAAGTTTGATAATTAAGCATTCATACCGAAACTGAGAGGGGCGTGAGATTGTTAAGTTTATCTACAGTTTGTGCTCATAATATAGATTCTTCAATAATATGGTATATATTTTTATAATTTTTATTGAATAATTTATTAGAGGTATATACAATGATTTTTTTCTTTTCTTCATAGGTGTGATGGCTGCTCAATCAGGCCAATTGACTTTCATGGTAGGAGGACCTGAAGAGGGGTTAAAATTAGTTAGTAAAGTATTATTAGCTATGGGATGTAATATTTTTTATTGTGGTTCTCATGGGTCTGGACAGGTTGCTAAAATATGTAATAATATGTTATTAGGTATAACTATGGCAGGTTTATCTGAAGCAATGAATCTGGGTATCAGGTTAGACATTAATCTTTCTTCATATAATGCATGCATTTTAATGATTTCTGTGTTACTCTATTTTTGCTATTTTTATTCTTAAACATTTAAGAAAGTAAAGAAATAATGTATGTGTATTCTTTTTCATATAACTTGTATGTCAAGTGATAAAATATTGGAAAAGTGTATTTTTAAAGTTTAATCTTTTATGTGAATCAATGCAAATACAAAAGGATATTTTGTTATAGGTTGCATTAAAATAAATAATTAAATTTCTCACAAACTGGCCTGGTTATAGGAGTTTTTAAAATACAGCAAATGGAAAAGAGTAAATATTATAGAAGATTTAAGATAAAATTGGAGCAATCTAGAACCCCTCTAAAATAATTAAAGAAATAACTGTTTTAAAGGGATCAGTATGCAATCCTTCCTTTGTTCCATTCAGTAGTTAATTTTAGAATGAATCGGCATTAAGAAATCAAATTTATATCTCTGTGATACACTTCCCCTGACTATCTTGCATTTCACATGTCTATTCTGCTTTTTCTGTATTTGCAGATTTCCATTCTTAACAATATCATGAAATGAGGTAGAGAAATGGAGAAACTTTTCAAAATGCAATTTAAAAAAAATAACACCCAAACACTTTTTTTTAAGTGCAAGATCATCCAAGGCAAAATATTTGTTGAAACTATAACTAAATACCTGCAAATAGAATTATGTCAAAAGTAGAGTACACTTGAGAAAAGCAACATAATAAAAGAATACAAATAATTTTCTGTAAATTGTATAAACACTGAACACAGTAACTGTTTTAATGAAAAACCCCACAGCATTTTAAACTCATATTATGTAGATTATATAAGGAATATTTTGATATTAATAACAAACTAAATATTTCCACTACATTGCTGTAGTTGTTATTTCAAACAATCTCTTTCCTTGCTTGTTCATAAGTAACTCATAACTTTACAAGAACAGCTGTTTATGTTAATATTTTTGTTTGCATTTAAAATGTTAAAGATAAATGAACAATACTTTACTTAGTAAAGTATCATTTATTTTTTTAAACAAGCTATAAATTACTGCAAGAATTTTTTACCTTATATGTAAAGTCTACTGTGAAATTTTACATATTATAGAATATTTAGAAAATAGCTTGACACTTCAATAAAGTCTAGTCAGCAGACATGAAGTGGCTATCTGTTTGTGCTCAATAATAATTTAGTACTTCCAATAAACTTGAATTTTTTGAGTCAAGATCTTGACTAAATCAAAACATTTTCTGATGAAGATGCTTCCTGAGAAAGCAAAAACGAATAAAGCTTTAATGAGAGTGAAAAAAGAGATAAATTCTTGAATTATATTTTCATATGGAGTTCAACTAAATATGGAATTTGTGCATTTACAAAACTGAGATAGCTCAGTATGTAAATGCACAAACTCATATAGACAATTTCAGCCAATAAAATTATGTGAACAGGTTTTGAGGCAGAAAAGAAGGTTTTGAATTTTGAATTCTTATTTCAAGGCAGAATAATAATCACAGTCTTATATTGAGAAATCTAGAAAATATTGTATCTTATAATTCAAAACAAGTTGTAGCAATCTAACTAATAAATTTATGTTACCTCATAACACCCACATGCTACTCTACAAACGCTGCCTACTTTTGTCCAGTAAGAAGATGGAACTTAGAAAAATCATTTCATAACATACTTTTCACAATAAAGAATGCTAAATAAAAATTACAACTGATTTTATACAAGAGGAGATTTTATATTGAATAACACAATTCAATTAAAAACATTAAAAGCAATAAATTAATGGCATTATTGATAATTCACATAATAATGTAGTTGCATGTTTTTCAGGTTAGGTTTAGATCCCAAAGTATTAACATCAGTTATAAATAGTAGTTCTGGTAGATGTTGGTCATCTGAAGTTTATAATCCAGTAAGTGGAGTAATGGAAAATGTACCCAGTTCAAGGAATTATCAGGTAATTGTAATGCTCACATTTTTATGTTGCTTATTCATGACTACAATTAGAATGTAAAATATACATATATATTAAAGTAACATAATATTTTTTACTTGCTGAAATGAAGATTTGTAATGATGAGAAACTACAGTTGTTCTGTAGGATAAACTACAAAATGTCCTACATATCATAAGAGGAATCTTACTATGGTAAACTGACATGAATATATTTTATGTTTTATAATTTATTTGAATCATAACATTTCATAGTTTACAAAATTATTATTTTGGAGTATGTTTGACTTCCTGGAATCCTAAAAATAATTTTTTTTCAGAAGAAATATGAATCCGTGTTTTTTCACAAGAACACATTTACCCTGAATGTATCTCAGTAAGTTTATTGTAAATGTATTACCAAAATTATTATTATTTTCTTACTCTTTTCCCATTCTCATTCCCATTCCCATTCTTTTTGTTCATGCATGGTACATTCATTACAAAATAAATTGAATATTTTTGTTCCTTTCTTACTGGTAATGGCTAATAATTTATCTTCAGACTTAATCTACCTTAATATATTATATTAATCCGATCAACCCAACCACAGAATTAATAAAATAAAATAGAACAGGATGAAACCCATCTTATTCCATAATCCAAGCTAGAGCGCTTTCGCAAGTACCTGGAATCATCAGTTGCTTTAAAATTTTTCAAAACTTTCGTTGCAAATTGCAATTAAAATTAAAATTGAGATTTAAAATTGTAAAAGAACCTTTTCCATTTAAATCAAAAGAGAAGTAGAACTTTTTTTTCATATTCAAAATTTTAAATTGTAAATTAAAATTAAAAATTACATATATACAAAATATGAAGTCATTAATAAAACAATTAAATTAAAAGCCAGAATTATAATTAATAATAAAAATAAAGTAGAAATCCATGTAAACTAATTAGCCAAAGTTATGTGACTGTCATCACATAAGTTCATATTTATATTTTGTCACGTATGACTTTTTAATTTAATTTACAATGTAAAATTTTGAATATAAAAAAAATTAATTCTATTTTTGTTTTAATTTAATTAGAAAAGGGTCTTCTAAAAATTTTAATTTTAACGTGCAATTTGCAATGTACAATTTTAAATTTAATGTGTAATGTGCAATGAAAGATTTGAAAAATTATAGAGCAACTGATGATGCAAGGTACTTGTAAAAGCGCTCTTGTTTGGATTATGGAATAAGGTAGGTATCATCCTATTCTACTTTATTTTATTAATTCTGTACTTTCGTTAACCGGATTAATACAATTTGTATATTGCAGAGGAATAATATGATTCTCGAAAGGATTGATTTTAGGAAAATAATATATATATATATTTTTTAATATATTCTTAATAAATATTTTTATATTAAGAAAAAGAGTTCCATGTGTATTATAGTGCATTTAAGGTAACTCATTTTATATTCACAAAAACACTGAATTTTTTATGAAAAATGCTGTGGTTTCAGTATTTTGTTTTAATTATAAAATAAAGAAATTTGATATTGGAGCTTCTTAGTATATTTTTCCAAACCATTGCTGTATTAAAAACTGTATTAAAAACCGGAACTGTAGTAAACAGTTATTAAAATAAACAGGAAAACAAACTCACACTTAAAAACAATTTACAAATTTATATTTTTTTTTTTTTGGATCAGGAAAATTTTAGAAAACTAGAGCCTAATATCATTATTAACATTTTTTTTTTAATTTAGTAATACCAGTTTTTTACTTTAATTTTTTCTGATATAGAAGTATACCCATCCATATTTCAGATAAATCTATAACACAATATTCACAGTTTTATTCATCACATTTGAAATAATACATTAAATACGTTTGGCAATGTATAACTGTAATCCTGTATTACAATAAGTATTTCAATAAATCTTTAGTTATAACAAACTGTTATGTTTTGTTAGAACTAATAGTAGTCACACTGCTATATTATAAATACAACAGAAGATGCATCTCTTTATTATCATGTAATATATATTTATCATATCATAGAAAATGTTTTTAATCAATTTACTGCAATTCCTTACTGAAACTGTGAATTGTTTTTTTTTTAATCATCTATAAAATTTACCATTTTTCATATTTATATATTTTAAATAATATAATAGAATTTTTTATATACAATTAAAAAAAAAACAAAATCATTAACATAGAAGTTATATGAGTTCTTTTCATTAAAATGAAAACACTGAATGTCAAAAATTAACATACAGTTTTCAAATGAAATACTGAAGTATCTTTAAATAATAAAAATTACCATTAAATCAAAAAGGCCATCTGTAATTAAAACCACTTTAGCCCATTTGAATTGTGTATAATATTATACAATCATAAATATAAAAATGGTTTAATTTAAATTTATGTGGAATATGTTTCCAGTAGATATTTTCAGTATTCATTATTTTGAAATAATTAATCAACATATTTTCATACATTTAAAAAATGATTCGGCTTGCAAATATTAAAATCATAATATTAAAATAATTTCATTTCATAATATTAAAATCACATTTCATAATGCTGATTAAAAACTTCCAGTTCTCTCAAGAAAAACAATTAAAATCATTAGTATTGCTCTTTTATCACTAGAGCATCCCTCATGCATGCATTAGATGCACACTTAAAAGAGTATTTTAGAACTGTTTTTTTCTTTATAGTACAAATAATGTTATTTTAATGAAAATGTTGCTTTATTTTATCAAATGAAAGTTTCTGTTGATTAACATTAATTTCTTTAAATTAATAAAATTCATTTTGTTTGTCTTTTAGGGAGGATTTCTCACAAAATTATTAATTAAAGATCTTAATTTGGCTAAGAATGCAGCTGAGCGCAGCTCAAGTCCAATACCATTGGGAGAACTTGCACTAAACTTATACAACAATATGACTAAAGCTGGGCATTCTGATCGTGATTTTTCTTTTATATATGAATTCATCAAGAAACACAGAAATACTGGTTTTTAGCACTTTAATCTTATAAATTAAAGAAAGTTTAATAAAAAAATAATGGTTTAGAATTCATACCAACATTCCGCACTTGATTAAAAGTGATACTATTACTAATATTATTTATTATTCAAAACAATAATCTATAAATTGCCAAATTTTAGAAATTTCAGACTTTTATTGATTTATAATTGTATTTTAGTCAAACATAAATAAGTATATTTTTATATATTTAAAAATGTATTTAATCCTGCTGTTCTGTATGTATTCACTGTATTAACACACTGTTCAGGTCAATATGATCCATTTAATTTTTTTTTATGAAATTATTTGTATTGTGTATAAAAATATCAACTTTCTGGTTAAAATTATTTATTATTAATATTACACAGTTCAGTAAATAAAAAATACTTGTATTTATGAAACATAGTATTAATAGATTGGAAAATGGAAGTCAATTTCAAAAAATACAAATAAATTTACTTGATTAACCTACTGTTCTATATTTTACAAATTTTGAAGCACAATGTTTTATAGAGTGATAGATGTTAAATGTTAAAAATAAAATTAAAATATTAAATGTAATAGATGTAAACAATTAAATGAAATAAAGGCTATAATATGATAATTTCTCTTGAAATTACTCCAGTACATAAATATAATGCATACTTAAAAAAATAATTCTATTAACTGTAAAATCTTTTAATTCTTAAAAGATTCTTAAGTCTTAAAAAAATATAAGATTCTTAAATTAAATATTTAAATTTTTTGTAACGTGTTGCTTGCATAAATGTTTGCTATATTTTAGAACAAACAATGTTTGTTTTATTGTTTTTTTTGAAGGACAAAACTTGCACCTTGCGTGCTTTGTCCCTGTAACTTCCCCATCAGAAGTTCCTGGGAGAGACAAAATTTTATCATGTCCTTGCTTTACTTTCACAATGTTTAGCAAATTCATTGTTCTAGGTATGTATTTTCTTGATTTTATATGTTGTAATAGGTGATTTTCCAGTTCTTGTAAATAAAATATTTTTGTTAATGAATTGTTATTCCAGTTTGGATTGACTGATGCACATCTGTCAATTGCACAGGCAGTTCTTTCCTACTTCTTATTATGGTTCTAAGCATAGTTATTTTACATATTAGAAGAAGCTGCCCTAAATTGTAAGATGTAAAAATGTATCTATTGTAACATCATGACCTCTGAAGTCACTAGTCAAATCTCTTGTTCCCTAGTCACAACTCTTGTTCCCTGATTTTTCTCTGGCTGGCCACCTGGTACTTTTCCGGTATATACCTACAATTTCTGCATGTAAGAAGTACTGATATCAAATATTTCAGTGCGTAAGAAGTACTACTACCACAATGTCCATATCTTTATACCTTAGGGCAATGGCTACTAAAATGTTTTTATCAGAATAACATAGTTTTAGAAGAACTTCTATCCAGACTTTTCCCAGACTTCACGTACTGGAGCTAATTTTTCTGCAAGCCTTTCCACAGGAAATCAACTGTTAGGGGTTTATAAATCCCCCACCAGTAACATAATTCACAGTATGCCTGAAATGAGATGTTTTCTAAATTATTCCATTTTTTCAATAAACTTGAGACCCCTCTATGTTAGTCATTTTTATCACATCATTTTTGATAGAACTGAAAATAAGATAAAATGAACTCATCAAGTATGTTATCCTGGAAGATGCATATCTGTGGATGATGCAATTTTGATAATATTTTGGGCAGGTTGTTGTGGAGGCTCCATCTTCTATTGAATCTCTCCATCCTTAGAAAGTATACTGTGCGTTCTGCAGAATTTCTTTGCTTTGGTCCACTATCCTCATCAGAGTCATCACTATCACTATCACTCTCAGTATATGGATGATTTTCAATCTCGGACACTTCTTCAAAATCAGAGCTGCTCTGGTTTTTTTTTTTATTTTTGCTCTGTTCTATAAGATTTTCCATACTCATTTATACTATATAAAACAATGAAATCAGACTAATTAGAGTGAACTGTTTGTAGCTATATTTATAGTACCGTGCCTGTTATATGTACAAGTGAAATATCTAGACATGACAAAAATTCATATTGAGACTTTTTCTTTATTTGTTTAACCTCCAGGACCACCATTATGTATTGCTTCAGAGGATGAGATGAATGATTTGTAGCATGTGTGAAAATGCCATGCCTGACTGGGATTCAAACCAACGACCTCCGGATGAAAGACCAGATGCTACCATTCATACCATGGAGGCCGGCTTATGTTGAGGCTTGTGATTACAACAGTCGTGTAAAATTTGTAAACATACTCAATTACACAATGTTATATGAACTATTTGCTTCATTTGAAAAGTGTTTCATAATTAAACATGATGATTATGACATAATACATGCAAGTTCAGGCACGTCAAACTTCCAAGCAAAAAGGGACATATTATATTGTACACACACAGCCACATATCCCCAACCCATTTCTCCTAAAGTGGGTAAAACTATATAACATAATATAAAATATGCTTCAAGTCGTGTTGACCGAACCGTATATTAATACAAAACTAAGAAATAAGGCACTAATAAAAAATATTAAAATCAATCATGTGGCTAAATCCTTCAAAATAAAAGTAATAAAGTTCTAAGAATCTAAAATAAAATCTTCTGCAGAAAATTAAACGACAGAAGGGCAAAACTCTTTCAAATCATACTGGCCCAAATAGAACGGCAGGGTTTACAGTAATTTATGAAAATTAGTTATACTTTGTAAAAAGAGACAAGTCTGATGCTTTATGATATTATACTAATAAATAATATATATATATAATTATTGTAATGTAATGTTGTAACTTTTTATTGCTAAAATATACCAATAGTTCATCTTATTTTCTTAAAGTAATACATAAAACTGAAAGAATGAAACAGAAAATAACAATTTCCTCAAAAAAAAGAATATGTACCAAAAAAACTATTAAACTTTAATGAAAAACTAATAATATTTTAATGAAAGTTTGAGTTAGTATATTTATGAAATGAAATTGCATTTGAGTTATGAGAAAATATTTATGTATTATGTCTTTTAACTGCAATCAAAGAACTGATATTATTACAGCAGTAATTTAAGTACAATAAAGTATTTTGAATATTCATGTCAAAAGGTTAAAAAAAATATTCCTAATCTGTATCTAGAAACTTGGCTAAACAACCAAGATTCTGGACTTCACAAAGTATAATAAAGTTTATCAGCAGATAGTAAAAAGTTGTTTTTTCCTAGATTTATCCATGCATTATAATATAAATTACACTTTTTTTTAAGCAACATAAGATGAGAGTATTTAATAAATTTATTTATCTATTATTATATAGTTTGTACAGGAATATAATGTTGCACTTTGGTTTAATAGAAATTTTAACAGAATATTTTCTAATGAAAACAGTGTAAACAAAGCTGTTTGTGTTATTATTAAAATGCATTTATGAAAAAAAACATAAAGGTTATTTACATAGATAACAACAAGAAGTTTGTTTTTGTTTCCAGAAGTTAATCTATTTGTAAATTATTATGTAAAATTTTATTAAAAATTTGTTTATCTTAAATGGGGTATATATTTCATAATAATCATTTCTGTTATATATTTAGATAACCAATCCATTTTTTTAAACATTTTTTTTATTCTGGCAATAAGTGATAGTTACATAAAAGATAAAATGATAAAAAAGTATCCAAGTGACTATAGTTAGTCGAATTAAAATTAATACAGTTAGTTATATTTATATTATCATTAGATATTGCTATTATTGCTATTTTTGTCATTATCTTCATTCACTGACACTTTTTTCTTGATATTAGCATTTTATAATCAGGCCCTATTAATGAATTACATTCAGATAACTTTGATACATATTTTACATAAATTGAATTAAAGGTGAAAAAAAAAACAACCTTAGATGAGAATATGTAATAAATTTATTTATATAATGTACAATTTATGTAGGAACACACATGGTTAGGAACATGTTGCACACATGGTTTAATGGAAATTTTAACAGAATATTTTATAAGATAAAATGGTGTAAAAAAGAAGCTGTTTGTTTTTAAAAAAAATCTTTTGCTGTTCTGTAAAAATTAAAATGCATTTATGAAAAAAAAAAGCTTAAAATATTATAGAAAACAACAAGAATCTGTTTTTGTTTTCATAAGTTACAAATCTATTTGTAAATTATTATGTAAAATTCTTAGTTCGAATCCTAATAAAGGTAATAGTTACTTTTATCTGAATTTGAATACTAAATTGTGGATACCGGTATTCTTTGGTGGTTGGGTTTCAATTAAACATACATCTCAGATATGGTCAGCCAAAGTCTGTAGAAGACTATGCCTCACATATACATCGTGATGTAGTGGTTCCAAATCTAGAAAGATGTTTGGGATAGCTAGAGACTTCTGGATATTCATAAGAAAATAAATAAATGTAAAATTTTATTTAAAATTATGTTAATTGGGGATTTATACCTCATAATAATCATTTATCTTTATGTTAATTTATTATCTTTTTAGATGTGCATTTCTGTTTTTTATCATTATTTTTTGTGTTCTATTTTTATTTTGGCAAGAATTGAAAGTTATGAAAAAAGTTAAAATGGTAAGAAAAAGTATTCACTCTAAAATTGATTGTAATTATATAAATTAAAATTACTTCAGTGTGTTATACAATTTATTATATATTATCATTACATGTTGCTATTAGTGCTATTTTTGACATTATCTTCAATCATTGACACTTTTTTCTCGATATTAGCATTTTATAATCAGGTCCTATTAATGAATTACATTCAGATAACTTTGACACATGTTTTACATGGATTGTTTTAAAGGTGAAAAAAAAACAACCTGGCAAATGATCTTTTGTCATGTCAGTTCTGTGATATGTCATGAAAATAGGGTTTTCTTTCATAGAACCTTTAAATACATTTCATAGAAAATTTTGATTGTAGAAGTTTCTTGTTTTTTTATAGCTTGCATAATTTTATGATACAACTTCTTTGAAAATACATACTTATTATTATTTTCCATATTCATCATGAATTTTCTGATCAAAATCAAGTACTATTCTTGAATATGTCCCAATTTTAAGGTTTTTTAGTATTTTACATATTAGATCAATGTTACAGTTTGACTAAATCCAGTTTCCTGAAATTAAAAGACTAGTAAATATAATAATTTATCTTCATTAATATCAGCTGACCTGCTTATTTGAAACAGGTATCCTAAATAATAAAATGGAATGAAGTAAAGACTACTTAGCTATCATCTTTGATCATTATACACAGAACAAATTTCTGCATACAACTATTTATATCTTATCTCTTAACGAAGTGGAGGTGTGACTTACACCACTATTGACAAAAAATTCTAATTACATTTTTATTCTTAATTTTTCAATGTCTACTTAAGAGAAAATGGAGAGTTCTGTTTAGTTTAAAATTTGTTTTTCTTTAAATTGGTATAGCTTGTTTACCACATCTTTCACCACAGAATTTTTTTCTATAAAACCTAAATTTGGTCAATTTTGCACCTAAAATAAAAGATTGTGTGTTGTTGAATGGTTTTTCTAAGTCATAGATTATTCTCTTCTTATTCTTAAAAAAAATTACATTGCTGGTATTTTAATAGTAAGTATCTATATTGGCTATACTAATAAATTACTATTTTAATAGTAAGCATCTATATTGGCTACACTGATAAATTACTCAGTGACTGTAATTTAACAATTATCCAAATAAAAATCACTTTTAAAATAATGCTTATCAGTTTTTTAAATTTAATTACATGAGCAGAAACAGGTTTTATTATATGGTTACATAAAATTTAAGATAAATATTAGATAAGAGACTTAAAATAAATTTACCAATATGGACACTTCATATATTTCAAAGTAAATTCTTAGAGAATTTTTACAACTTTACTTCATAATGAAGAGAAAATTAGAATTAAATAATGACACTACAGTTTATAATAAACCTTTTGTGATGCATTTTAATTGTTGAGCTAATGAATTGTACAGAACTGCTGGTTGCTTAAAGATTGAATGTAAACAATACTTTTGTAAGTTAAACTGTATGTAATTAATTAATCTGACATATTTATTTAAAGACTTTAGAGCCTACACCATATAAATTTCTTTTGTGGTAATAATTTGATACATCATTTAATTACAATGAGAGTTACATAGACTAAATCTAGGATCCTAATATGAAAACCAAAACACGTTATCCCTATGATGAATTATACAAGACTAAAAAGAAAGGACAATATGTCCGATAAATAGTCTGTTGATTGAATAACAAGAAGTTATAGTCATAGGAATTTTAGCAAAAAAAAAAAAAATTAATCTTTACATAATGTCATGTCTGTACATACTGCCCACCAAAAATCATTCAATTCATTATGACGGAGTATTTCCGTCTGATATACTGTCTCCTTTATAGATTGTTCCTCTTAGGAATCTGCCATTTGTTAACGCTGTTGTAATTCAAATAATCTTTCAACTATTTATTGCAAATGGATTGCATAAATTTTCGTAGTTGCCAATGGCCCAAACCTTTATAATTATTGCCAGGAAATAAGGTAAGAGAAGATCCAATAAGAAAGTGTTCAAGTGTTAATCCCAGAAACCCTCACATAAGAAGATACAGCATATAATGGAAGTGAATTTAAACAAGCTTCAGTTTGCATAAGTACGGTGTATAATTCTTCAAAATTAAGAATAGTTTGTCCTATGATACTGTGAACATGAAATTTAACACGCTTTATGCCACTTTCCCACAACCCACTGAAATGCTGAGAGGAAAGAGGAATGAATGATCAGTGGTCGCCTTGAGATGTGGAAAAGGACTTAACATTGTATTGGAAGTCGTTTGATTTATATTCCAAGAATAAAGTTGCCAAATAAAGTTTCTGTCGACAAGAGTGCGATATGATTTAAGGAGAAGACAGTTTTTAAAGTTTACAATAAAGACATAAGTGGGGAATTGATTTGCATGGCATTTCTCCCACCACCACCTCATTCGGTCGCCCTAAAGCATAAGACCAAATGTCTGTGCTGCAAACGGCTACTCAGTCTCGAATCAGTTTAGTGACCAGTGTCCTAACTAACTCCTAGAGCTAACCTAATTGTGTGAGCGAACGAAACAAAGTGCCACACACCATTTCGTGTCCAACAGTTCCACTTGTCATATATTCTAAAATGGGTAGGTACACCCTGTCGATTACTAAAATATATATGACATTCAATAAATTAAATTTATCTTGTCAAGACAGTAATTCACTGCCCCGCCTAAGTCACTGAATGCCAGCAAGTACCTGTACACCTATATTAAAGTACTTGGAGCTTTAATTGACTGATGGCCAGCCATAATTCTCAGGTAGCTTCCCACAGCAGCACGGTAGGAGCCTTTTCCTTAAATAAACTACTGATGCTGGTTGAACAAAGCAACGGCATCAAGGAACACCCACACAATTCGACAATGCGACTCATGCCACATTGCTCGCCGCTTATGAGTGGCAGATTTTCCCCTTGACCCCTAAGTTCCAGGATGGCATGAGTTCTGGCTCCCCAAGAGCTGGGCAGTTGAACATTATATTTTCATTCGACTGGACCCCCGCAGACGCACAGCTCATCAGCTGCCAGGTGGAACTGAAACAAATATTGGTTCACGTTCACAGAGTAAGAGAGCACCTAGGCACCCGTTGCCCTTAAAAACGAAGGAGAGGCATTTCATCCCCCCAAATCCTGTATCAATCTATACAAGGACCTTCCCTTAGTTGTGGTGTGCCATTCTTGCTGCCATGCATCCATCATAAGGCTGTAAAACCTCCTCCGCAGGCAGGAGATAGGCAACTGAACAAAATTTAGAACCGGTGCATTGTGATCACTGTTCCGCTCCAGTACAGGCCCAGCTCAAAACCCCATACCAAATACTTTGGCCTCCCTGCCTCTTTGCAACTTCCATATGGCCGCCTGAACTTTCACAATTAAATCAATTGGGAGAGCCTTTCCCAATACAGTGGTAGCCTCATGGGAGGTTGTTTTAAAAACACCAGTGCATACTATTAGGGCTACGTTTAGCCCTATTTGGGCACTCCTTAAACTCTGAATAAGTGCTCTATTTCTATCCAAACTATGTGCCCAAATGGATGCAGCATAAGAGGCCAGACTTTTAAAGACACCTCGCTACACCATGTACATTTCCAGACAATCCATAGTCCTTCCGAGCAATCCTCCTAATTTTGTTCATCACTGAGACGGCGTCCGCCGCTATTTGCCTAATATGGTTACTAAACAACAACTTTTCATCAAACAAAACACTTAGGTTCGTATGAACCTTCACTCGGCTGATTACTCAACCTTTGTATTTAATATGGGCGTTACAACTCACGATAATTTGTCTGCACCCTTGAGGAGAATATACTTTGTCTTGGGCACACAAATCTTTAAATTTTGCATGTCCATCCAGCCCTCCACGATCGACAAAGCCACCTGCACCCGGTCTTCTAGCTGTGGTCGTGAATTTCCACAAACTAACAGGAGACAGTCATCGGTGAAAGCCTGGGCCACAACCCCTTCTGGGAATGTCAATCCCAGAAATCCATCAAATACTAGGCTCCACTGCAGGGGACCAAGAACGTAAACCTGTGAGCTTCCCCTATAAGTAGGGTATTTTGGTTAACTGGTATTTCTCCCGCCCCCACCCCATTCAATCGCCCTAGAGCATATGAACAAATGTCTGTGCCAAAAACGGCTACTGTGCCTCAAACAGTTTAGCGACTAATAATCTAATACCTCCTAATGAGCTTACCTAGCAGCGTGAGCAGACTAAGCAAGGTGCCACACACGACCTGCTTACGTGTCCCAACCGCTCACTTGTCATACAATAAAACTAAACCGGGGAGGCACACCTCTTCTTATTATATTAAAAAGACTGTAATTTCCTGTCACTACTCGGTCACTGAATGCCAGCTAGTACCTGTCCACCATATTAAGGCGCTTGGAGCTTTATATGGCTGGTGGCCAGCCATTATCTCTGGATTAGCTTCCAACAGCAGCATGGTAGGAGTCATTATATCCTTAACTAATCTACCGATGTCGGTTGAACAACGCAATCTCATTGAGGAACTCCCACACGGTCCGACAATTCGGCTCTCGCCACACTGATTCGCCGTTTGTGAGCGACCAATTTTCCCCTTGACCTCTAAGTTCCAGGGTGGCCTGGTCTTTGGCCCCCCCCTTCAAGAACAGGGCAATCAAACATCATATGCTCAATTGACTGGACCTCCTTGCAGACGCACAACTCATCAGCCACCTGGCGGAACCGAAACAGATATTGGTTTAACTCCACATGGTTGGTGAGCACCTGGCACCCGTTGCCCTTAAAAACGAACTTGAGGCATACCATCCCCCCCAAATCCTGTATAAACCTATACAAGGATCTTCCCTTAGTCGTGGCGTGCCATTCCAGCTGCCATGCATCCATTGCGAGGCTCCATAGCCTCTTCCACAATGGAAGATGGGCAACTGAACGAAATTTAGATCCGTTGCATAGTGATCACCGTTCCGTTCCGGTAATGGGCCGACCCGAAACCGCATCCCAAATATCTCGGGCTCCCAGCCTCTTTGCAATCTCCACATGGCTGCCCCAACTTTCACCACTAAATCGATGGGGAGAGCCTTTCCCAGTATGGTGGTAGCCTCGTAGGAGGTTGTTTCAAAAACACCAGTGCATACAATTAAGGCTATGCGCTGGGCACTCCTTAAATTTTAAACAAGTGCTCTATTCATATCCAATCTATGCGCCCAAACATGCACCGCGTAAGAGATCATGCTCGAAGGCACCTCGGTACACCATGTACATTTGACGGCCAGACAATCCATAGTCCTTCCGAGTAATCCTCCTAAGTTTATACGTCACTGAGACGGCGTCTGCCGCTATTTGCCTAATATGGTTACTAAACAGCAACTTTTCATCAAACAAAACACTTAGGTACGTATGAACCTTCACTTGGCTGATTACTCAGCCTTTGTATTTAATATGGGGGTTACAACTCACGATAATTTGTCTGCACCCTTGAGGAGAATATACTTCATCTTGGGCACACAAATCTTTAAATTTTGCATGCCCATCCAGCCCTCCACGATCGACAAAGCCGCCTGCGCTCTACTTTCCAACTGTGGTCGTGAATTACAACGAACTAACAGGAGACAGTCATCGGCGAAAGCCTGGGACGTGACCTCTTCTGGGAATATCAGTCACAGAAATCCATCAAAAACCAGATTCCACAGCAGAGGATCAAGTACGGAACCCTGCGGGCTTCCAGTGATGACGGACTTTTCCACAACTAGGTGCACATCTTTAAACAATATGTATGTCAATAAAAATTGCCAAAACATATTTGCATTCAGCACTTTCCACCTAGGTAAGAGCATTTAAGATGCAATTCTCAGTGTCAACCCCTTTCATGGAGCCATATTGGCCTCGATTTAGAAAATAGTTCATATCAATGGTTTTACAGAGCCGTTCCACAACCAGCCTTTCCAGCAACTTACCGATAACCGGCAAGAGGCTGTTGGGTCGATAACTACTGATCTCAGCTGGATCCTTTCCAGATTTTATGAGCACCCTCACCAAAGCCACCTTCTAGCAAGCAGCCCCAGCTTAGGCACCCAGCTTGGCAACAGTCTGCCAAGCGGCTCTCTTATCAAAGGCAGCAGATGGTAAAAGATATCCGGGTCAAGCTGGTTAATCCCTGGTGCCTTCTTCAATGCCATTTGAGAAACCACTTGGTCTATATCTGCGTGATCCACAGTCCGCATGCCAGGGAATGGTGTATCACCCGCCCTGACGCCTGAATCAATTCAATTCAATTCAATTAAATAGTTTGAAAGAAAACTAAAATTTTTTAAATTCAAAAATTTTAAATTGTAGATTAAAATTAACAATTTTAAATCTCATGTATAGTACTTGTATAAGGTTTTAAATTTTTAATTTTAATTTTAATGTATAATTTACGAAGAACGATTTGAAAAATTATATAGAGCAACTGATGATGCGAGTTACTTGCGAAGACATTCTTGCTTGGATTATGGAATAAAGAAGATGTCATCCTATTTTATTTTATTTTATTAATTCTGTACTTGGGTTGATCGGATTATAAACATATGTGCTGTATATCACAATACAACACTTATTTAGCATTTTTTAACACAAATCTCACCCGGAGGACCAATCTTTATGTACAATTATTGCCATTATTTTAACTATTTAGCTAGTGAATCATGCAGGATCACCAGTGACTAAAAGAATAAACAAAAACAATATATTTGTAAGTTAAACTGTAATTTATTGAATTTGACACATTTATTTGAAGATTAGAGTCCACACCATATAACTTCCTTTTGGAATAATTTGATACATTTAATTATAAAGAATCTTAAATTGATTAAATTTAGAACACTAATGTAATAACCAAAAGGTGTTAAATATATAATGAATCATAAAAGAGTAAAAGGAAAGAACAACATATCAGTTTAGTAATCTGTTGATTGAATAATAAGAATAATTATATTAATTGAATAATAAAGCCACATAACTCTTCAAAATAAAGAAAAATCTTTACCTGATTTCATGTCTGTACAATTACACAAGTTTAAAATCAAAATTACTAGTTCTGAAAGGATGAATACGCTTGTTTTCATAGTTTTCAACCATTTCAAGATCATATAACTGCTGAATGAGCTGTTATCTGTTATTTAGTTTAATAACATCTTTTTACTTAGAATTTCATTCATTTCTCACTGTTAAATCACATACGAAAAATAAAAATAATAAAACCAAGCCCAAAGTTAAGTCATATAACTTCTTATTAGACTTAAAGACATTATTAAAAGATCATCTTATTTATGGAATGGATTTGATATAAAATCTTAAATATTTCATTTTAATTCTAGTTAGTTATTTTAATATATATATATTAAATTATGTATATTTTGTATCTTAATTTTAAAGTTATTCTTGCACTGAAAGATGATTTTAAACTGTAGAAGTCAATGGCTAAAAATATTGGAATAATTTTTGTTGTTGTAATTTTATTTGTTGTATCAGATGATGTTTTAAATTTGACGTGTATCCTACTCTATGAAAAGTTAATTTTGTAATATAAGGTGTTAAGATTAATAACATTTTACTAAATTATACATTTTACTTTTAATTTTGAGTTTTCTTATTTCTGTATTGTTGTACAGTATTTAAAAAATGACAGTAATGATTATAATATTATATTTCCTTTTGAAAAATTCAAATAAGATGTAAATTAAAAAAATAATTGACACATTCTCCGAGTATAGAGAAGTATTGTTCCAGAAGATCTTTATGAAAGTTGTAATTCCTACTAACACTGAAGAAGAACTCACATCACAGTTACTAATAAGCTCTTTTAGAAGCATATTCCATATATCCAAAAAATAAGTTGTTTTAAACATTTTTTTATTAGAAAAATTTATTTCATCATTCCTATATATTAGGGTTTATTCTCAAGAGTAGACAATATGGTGTAGGATTTTAAGAGTTTGTAATATATCTGAATATTACTTATTGGATACATACTAATAAAAATAATAAAAGTTAATTAAAAGTTTATTTTTATTTATGATGAATCATTTTTAAATCTGTTATAACTCTAATGACCGTCAGATTGTAATTAGTCATACAAAGTTTGTTGTGAGATATTGTATGTATATATGTTACTGACATAACATAGTGGCTGTATGCGACTTGATATAAAACACCTGTCACCTATGACAGTCATTCGCAGATGCAAAATAAAAATTAGATGCCAGGGTAAATAAGGAAAATGAGAAGTGATATGATTTCCCGCTACCTTATTCTCTGAGAAAAATTTATAGTTGCTTACCAAATTTCCAATTCCATTAAAATGTAAATGATACTCATTCTTACAAGTCACACTTTCACTTTATTCTGGTATAAAGGAACTGGCTTTATAATTAACATAGGAACTGGCTTTATAATTAACATTAATAATTTCAGAGCATGTTTCAAAAGTGTAAAAGAAATTATGCCCCTGAAATTTCAATAAGTTTAGTGTCTGTAAAAAATGGGTTTTCCACCACCTAACTTCAAAGAACAAAGAAAAATAATTACCCAAATTACTTAACTTCAAAATTTTGAAATAAAAGTAAAACTTTTTAAGTTTATTTTTAACTGTGATTTGACTTGAGTCTACCAATTTACTTCTGAATTTAATTAAGAAAGTATGCAATGGAAAAAGGTCTTTCCTATACAAAGCAAAAATAAAAGTAATTTTTTCAGTAGATAAGGATTATCACTATTGTTTTTCAGAATTTAAAAATAATTTTTTATCATGAACTCCCTACTACTTAAAAAAATGTTCAATTTTAATAATTAGCATAAACAAATAATAAATCAAAATTCAGTTTTGTTCTAAAAAACAATCACTTTCATGTTTTTGGTCTTTCAGTGTCAACTCTGCCAACTTGATGAGTACAGTGAAACTGTACAGAGAATTAATATATTTATTTGTTTTATATTTTGAAGATCAATGATCAACACCAGTAAAATATCAAAATTAAAATTAAACTTTTTACTTAAAAAAAAAATAATAAAATAATAACCATAGTGATAATCTTTTTCCACATTTATAAAATCTATAAATTAATTTTAATATAAGAAAATACTTGTTTGTGCGATAAAATGGCCAAAAATAAAATTGTTCGGAAAAAACTTTCAAAAAGAAAGTTGCCCAAAAGTAGAAGGTTACATCCAGGAAGCGATAGAAGTACTATTTCAAGGCAGTCATTATTTTCAAAAAGAGATCTTTTAAGAGATGTAGGCAATTCAACCAGTTCTGAAACATCTGTTAATTATAATTTAATCAAATTCAAAAGAAATCTCAATAACATAGAATGTAAAAATAACAATACATTTCCAGCTTGGGGAAGAAATTCAGAAATTGTTCTCAAACGAACTATTCCATTACATCATTTGAAATATTTTGAATTGGCTAATAAAATGGATGTTGATGAAACAGATAGTTCATCAGTGGAAGATTCTAATCCAGAATATTGGAGTTTTCAACAAGTAACAATACTGAAACCATGTCCATCAGAATATATAACTAGTACCGAATCAAGCACAATAAGTCTAGATGGCAATAGCAGTGTAACGAATACTACTAGTCTTGATTCATCACTACATTATTGAATTATATAATTTAAAAAATATGCAACTGCATTATTGAAACTGATATAAATTATAGTTGGTGAAAAAATGTATATAATGTTTTATGTAATTTTATTGTTTACAGATTCTGTTTTGACTGTCATCTGCTTGATAATTAAATATATATATTATTTTATAAACTATTTGTTTCTTGTCACAATCTTAATTGCTAAATAAATAAACAAACAATAAAGTAACTGCCATAATAAGCTGCCACATTGCTGTAACAATAAAGTTAACTGTCTGCTTACATTCTCTAAAAAAAAAAAGCACAAAATTTTACTTGTCTTTCAATATTAATTTTGTTTTAGCTTAAAATTTTCTTTTTTAGAAAGATGATATAATCTTGTTAATCATTTTATATGATAAGCAGCAAAAGATTTTATGTAATTAAAAAAACTTTCCTTATTTCAATTGCATATATTGTGACTGAAATTAAAATAGGGATTAATATTTTAAGATTAATAATATTTTAGTTTATTCTGTGTTATGTTACATCTGGATATGACATTAGATTTGAGAATAATACTGAGAAACAATAAGAGTAGCGTATCAAAACTAACTAAAATGTTTAATTCAGTATGGAAGTTATATATATTGTTAGCCTAAAGATAAAGTGAGATAAATACCATTTACTATAAAATTACCGTGTGATACAGAATTAATTTTGTATTGTGAAGATAGCACAAACATATCAGTCAACATTATACAAGTAAACTTAGATTTGAGAAGAGTTCTTCAGTATTTAAAAAACTAGCTGTTTTGCAAAATTAAGTTTGTTCACAGATATAGCCTAAGAATATAATCAAGGTTATAGTTCTAGCAAGTTTCCATAGCTTTGAGCTTGTTGTGTGACTAGAATTAAAGTCACCTTGGTGAAATTTCTTTATCAAGTTACTGATCTCCATTAAGATAAATATTAACCATTCTTGAGGTACAATGATGTGCATGTGATTATACAAACAAGCACTCATGGCAAAATAAAGGAAAATTTTGTAAAAAACTGCTATAGTAGAAATTAATAACCTTACATAATTAAAAGAAATAAAATTCTTTTATTTCTTTTAAAATAAATTAAATAATTTCTAAAAAATAAAAGAAAAGAAACAAGAAAAGAACATAAAAAAATAAATATATATAATAAAGCTTCACATTTCGTTACCATTGAAGAAATAAGTGCATGAAGAGATCTCCTCAATGGCCTACAATTTTTCTACTCTGCTCTTGATAGCAAAAATTTGGAAAGCAGTCTAGTAGTGTTGTTTTGCATTCTTTTGGAAACAAATCATACAATGGAGGATGGGTGGAATACACCGCATGTTAGCTATCATGCAGTGAATTGCTAGATAAATGCATAAAAAAGAAATAGAGATAAAGAAGTACATAAATATAAAATAAATTATATTGTAATGTGTTAAGTAAGTAGATTTAAATAGATAAAACTTAAAAATGAATAAATTTTAAGTCATTTTATCAAACAAATTTGAATAAAATAAAATGCTATACTAAATCGCAGAATACCCAAAAGTTTTTAAATTTTGTTTGATGATAAATATTATAAAAGTGCTTGAACAAAATTTATTTCAATAAATTTTTAATACCAAAGGTGATTAACCCAGAAGTATTTTACATAATAAGATTCTTTCATCTTCTTCTTCTTTGATCCCTAGCTGGCGACTGGAGGGGGGCTGGCTGCACAAACAATACCCTGCTGTGGGTGCCGCAGGATCTTAAATAACTTGGTTCAAAATGCTTTTTCATGCTCTATGGTTTATAACGATGATCCTGGTCTGGTCAATTTGCTGATTTCTCAGGTCATCTCCAACTTGTTTCACCCAAGTTTTTTTTGGCGCAAATCTAATCTTTCACTGAGTAGGACATTGCCTACCAAAGAGTCAGTGCGGCAAGCGATCTGGGTCCATCCGGTACACATGAACAAACCATCTCAGCCTCTGAGTTTGTATCTGCTCTTCTACTGTTGGTTGCTGCCTGCATCTGGATCTGATGATTTCATTTCAGATATGGTCATAAAGTGAGACCTGTATGATCTAGCACAGGCATCACATTTTAAAACCTCTAGCCAGTTCAAGTCTGTTTGGAGGAGGGTCCAAGTTTCTGATCCATAGAGAAGAATTGGGATAAGTGTGTGGAAGAGGCAGATTTTTGTCTGGATTGTAATGTTTGTCTGCTTCCACAGGCACCATTTTAGTGAGACGAAAGCTGTAGCCCAATCCTGGCATAGATTTCAGCTGTAGATGCCACTTTCTTTTCTTGAACCAGTGCAGTAATCCAAGATATTTGAATTCTTGAACTTATTCAATCAGAGCTCCTCAAAGGTAAACAATGGATTGTGAGCTGTTATATATTACAAACTAATATAACATTATATATTAATTAGCCATATATTTATATGATTGATTAATATTAATAAATGTTTATAAATATGTATGTATGTCCCGTGTTTGCAGGACAAAGATATTGATATACTAACAAACTAAAAATTTCTTATATGAGTAAATACAATTTATTATTCTTGAGACATATAAACAAATAAATAAGAAAAGTAATAATAATAAATAGATATAACATACAGAATAGTAATTCAAATAAAAAGGAAAAGATTTGTTTAATGACAGTTAAGTTGTAAAAATCTGATTACAGTCCAAATTCAAAAAATGTTATAATGACTGATGGAAGCTAATATTGCATTAATAAGATAACACTAGAAAAATCTAAAGTTAATTTAATTCAATTTTTGAAAGTATAATTAATTCTATTGTTTACAATAGAACTACTCTACACTTTATGAGTAAATGGAATACTGTCACTTTCACTATGTCCTGCATTCACCCACTGTCTACTCTGGAATACTCAAGACATACTCTTCACTCGTTATTACCACACGCTTAACGGACATCGCCGTCATCGTAACCGTGTGGAACTCAGGCTTGCAAAACTATTCCATCATCACTTGTTATCACAAATACCCCGAACATGGCCTCACAAAACTAGTAACCCTCTCTGCTGGTTCCTGGCAGGATTATACATCCTGGCCTGTAAAACCAGCCTCACCCCTTTAATTGTACTAATTTTCGTGTCTGCCAGGGAATCCAGATGAACCATGATCTTCTTCATTCTTGAACTGCGTTGATTTCTGTAGATTTTGTCATTGATTCTATTCAATATGGTGTAAGATTCATCCCAATAGATCTACTCAATCTATTCGGACATCTTCCGATTGTCTTTACAGCCAGACTTAGAAGGTTTTTAATTGAGCAGCTATGAGATTGCTGATTGATCAGTGCGAAATGTGAAATGCCTTCATTATAGATATTAGTAGACATGTTCTTCTGTTTTTACTTCAGCAAGTAATTCTTGACAAGTCACACAGTAGTGACTCAAGTCACTAAAGAACAATACTTATTAAATAATCTGTTGATTGAATAAAAAGAAGTTATAAGGTCACAGAACTCTTTAAAATACAAAATAAATCTTTACATGTATTCATGTCTGTACTATTATACAAGATTAAAATCAAAATTATTAGTTTTGAAAGAAGGAATGTGCTTATTTTCATCGTTTTCAACCATTTCAAGATCATACAGTAGTTGAAAGAGCTGTTCTTTAGTTTAATAAGACCTTTTCAGTTAGAATTTCATTCATCTCTTACTGTTAAAACACACATGGAAAAATTTAAACCACACCCAAAGTTGACCTCAAAGATGTTAAGTACCCAAAGTTAAGGCACTTGACTTCTAATTAGGCTTGAAGACGTTTTTAAAACATCATCTTCTTTATGGAATGGATTTGAGGCAAAATCTCAAGTATTTTAATTCTAGTTAGTTGTTTTACTATATATATAGATAGATAGATAGATAATAGTACTACATAAATAAAAAACTAGTGTTAACATTCACATATTGGTTTGCAGGAGGCCAAGATTCATAATGGACTATAGCGCTGGTGAAAGAAATAGAAGAGTACTATATAATAAAATAATATATCAAAAATATATTTAATTATGTATATTTTTTTGTCCTAATTTTAAAATTATTCTTGCATTGAAAGTTGATTTTCATCTATTCAAGAAATCTAGGTGTTAAGTTTAATAATACTTTATTAAATTATATATTTTGTTTTTGAGTTTTTTATACTTGTATTGTTGTGTAGTATTTAAGAATATAGTGATTATAATGTTATATCTCCTTATGAAAAATTAAAACAAGATGTAAATTTTATAAAAATTGACTTTTTCTGAGTACATAGAAATACACTTTCAGAAGATCTTATGAAAGTATGATACAATTCCTACTGCCATTGAAGATAATACAGGCATCATAGGTACCAATAAGGTCTTCTAGAAGCATATTCAGATACTGAAAAATAAACTGCCTTTTAACATCTTTTATGAGAAAAGTTTATTCCTGTAAATTAGGTTGTATTCTCAAAAGTAGACAATATATACAATTGATTTTAGGAATTTTTAAATTTATCTCAATATTACTTATTGGATACATATTAATTTGAATAAAAAGTTAATTAAAATTCTATTTTTATTCATGATGAATCATTTTTAAATCTCTTCTTACTCCGAACATAATCATAATCTGTAGAAAATAGAGTCTAAAGCTTAAGAATTTCCCTTTTATACACAACATAATTTATGTGGTGCTCACTACCTCATTGATGACGGAAAAACGAGAAACTCTTATTTACAAAGATTTATTTTTAAAAGAAGTTTGATGAAAGAAAATAAAGGAACAATTATTTGTTAAGAGGCAAGTATTTTCAGGATAAATAATAAATTATAAAAACAAAAAATGAAAATGTATTTTATGGCATAAAAAATATTTTTACATAATTCGTATACAAAATAATTCACAACTAATTTTTATGTTAATTCTGTCTTTATGCCAATAATTTTACCTTGTAGAGTTAAATTTTAGTTCTCTATTGGTATTTCAAAAATGTTATGGTCCATAAATGATAATAGCATTTTTCATAATAATGTTCATAAAATAGTAAAAGAAGATTTTTGTAGTATAGCTGTGAAAAGGCATTTTTATATTATGGCCTTCCCTGTAACAGAAAATTTTATTCACATCATATTAAAGACTACATTTTTTCAGATAGCCATTGTCTGGAATCAATAGAGAAACAATCACTGCACTAGATTTTGGTATGCCTATCTGTCTATTTATCAAACACACATTGTGTAGTAATTTACTACACAACATTTACGTGTTCTGTAATTTTTTAATACCATTTTTAAAGTATTTACAGACATCAGACTTTATATTTAACATTAATGCTTTCATAGAAAGTAGTCTGGTTAATATGTCTGTACCTTAGTTGCTTATACACTGTATATCTGTTTCAAGCTAAAAAACATAATAAATAAGATTCCCATGGATTTCTGTATTATCCTAAGATATTACAGTATTTTCCAGTTCCAGATCATAAAACAAATTGAAATTTACCTTTATTAAATAAAATAAAAACTAAAATATAATTCAGCTTAAAAATTAACATAATTCCTTTTCTGTTAAAAATACTTAATCAAGATAACATCAGCATTATCCTCAGTCAATTTAAACACAATTCTCATAATTTCAGATCATATTTTAGTTTGAAGAATAAACTTAATTTTTGGGAATAAATAAATCTAAAGTTTTCTGCGATTTAATTCATGCATTCATCATATACAGATTCAGGATAGGCTATTTTGAATTATATACAAGGGCCTAATGTTTTAAACACAATATTATTATTTTTAAAAACTTATACTTGAAAATGATTTACAGTAAAATTAATTATCACTATTGAACCAGTTATATCTATTTAATCTGCTTGATAGTCAATCCATGCATTGAAAATAAATTTTTATACAGGTTTTTTTTTTACTTTTGGCCAGATCTCTCTTTCATGTCTATAGTAAAAGCAATTAATTGTATTCAGAATTATTTGCTGCATAAATTGTTTGGAAAGGAATCAGAAGCTACTTTGTATGTTTCCATTCACTTCCATTTATACTGAGAAAAATTTGGATGGAGAAGACATTATTATTCACCAGAGTTTGGATAGCATGAAGATGCAGTTGGAAGAGTATTTCCCAGAAGATAAAAATGATTTCTCGTAGAGATGGGTACATAATCCATTTACTGAAAACATTGTTGCAGCTGCTAACCGGTGGAGATTCATGACCAGTTCATTGATATATCTGTTATATTCTGTATCACTGAAATAATGTTACAACTGCAATTCACATCTGAATAATTAGATACATTTGGCTTGCTGTTTTTCATCTTTGGTTCCGTTAAAAATTAAAACTAAATATGTTATCTTTTATTACTTGAAAAATATCTGCTTTTGTGTGTTTCTAACGTATTTATACAGGTTTTTTTTTTACTTTTGGCCAGATCTCTCTTTCATGTCTATAGTAAAAGCAATTAATTGTATTCAGAATTATTTGCTGCATAAATTGTTTGGAAAGGAATCAGAAGCTACTTTGAAGTAAAGTTGAAAAATTCCCATAACTATAGAAAAAATGCATTACAATCAATGGGTGCTAGTTTGAAAAGTAATAGGTGGGAAATTAAAATTATGTTAATAAAATTTATAGAAACAAATTGTTCTTTATATTTAAAACATTTAAATGTTTATTAAACAATTAATCATATTAAACTGCTGAGTACAGTGAAAATCTATAAAGAATTATGTGTATTTTATTGTTTTCATATTTTTTAAACATTAATGAAAGATCAACAAACCAGCAAAATATTTTGTATAAAATATCAAAATTAAACTTTTTACAAACAAAATTAAGTAATAACCATTGTAATATTTTTTCCCAAATTTATAAAATAATTCTAATGAAGGAAATTATTTTTTCTATTCAATAAAATGGCCAAAAAAATGGAAAATTGTTCAAAAAGATTGCCCAAAAATAGAAAATTACATCTAGGAAGAAAAAAAGCTGTGCTATTTCATGGCAATTATTATTTTCAATAAAAGACCTACTAAGAGATGTAGGTATTTAACCAGTTCTTAAATGTCTGAAAATTATATTTTAAACAAACTCAAGACTCTTTTTAAGTATATAAAAATGAGAAATAACACTAAAGTTCCAACTTTGGGAACAAATTCAGAGATTGTTCTTTAAAAAACTATCCCTATCTAACTATTACATCATTTGAAATGTTTTGAATTGGCTAATAAAATGAATGTTTTTGAAACAGAATCATCAGTTGAAAATCTTAATTCTTCAGTTGGATATCAGTTGAAAATTTGAATCCATAATACTGAAGTATTCAACAAATAACAATATTGAAACCTTGTCCATCAGCATTTATAACAACTAGAAAAGTTTTAAACCCTGTTAGTCTAGATGACTTCAGCAGTATAATGTATAAAATAGTCTTGATTCAAGTTACATTGTCAAATTATATAATTAAAAGATATATGTGTACAACTGCATCACTGCAATAGATATAAATTATAGTTGGTGAAAAAAAAGAAAATTTTATATGTAATTTTACTGTTTACAGATTTTATCTTAATTGTCATCTGCTTGATAATTAAATATATTTATTATTTTATAAATTATTTATTTATTGTCACTATTTTAATTACTAAGTAAGTAAGAAATAATAAAGTATTATTAACTGCTTGCTTACAGTCTCCAATTTAGTGATTCTCAACCTTTTCAGCTCCATGATACCCAAAAATTAAAAAAAACTGTAACCACCATCCCAAATCCAGTGAAATCTAGTTAAAACTATTTAGTTGCATCAATGATGGCTATGAACATACGTGTATGAAGTGTACAAACATGAGTAATGTACAAGTTCAAACTTGATGTGTACATGTTTCTTGTAATTTGGTCTGCTTCCATAATATTTGCTGTGAGAGCATCATATTTGAACATGGATATGATATGTTTGAACACGTTGTGCTCTCAGTAATACAAAAGAGACTTACAGGATTGCAGAACATAAGTTTAGTTTTGAATGTGATGCGTGCATCTGGTACCTTTATTTAAATTTTTAAAAACGTAGTTTCATTGAAAATATTAATAATTAAGATTTCGGTTTTTTAGTGTGAAGTCAAATAGTGTAATTGTTTTTTTTTAAATTAGATTCATAAGCAAAATGTATAAATTTGTGAAAAAATAAAGTGAGCCATCTATATCCATGAACTGATTAGTAAAAAGACAAGATTGTACAATGACAATTATTTAAATTCTGGTTTTACCTCATTGATGGAAAGCCATAGTTCGTTGTTTGGTTTCAAGACCTTCTCAACGAAAGCATGAACCTATCAAAATTAATTCTTTTTTTTCTATTTAGCCTATGGAACCACTGTAAGGTATTGATGATGTGGACCACTGTAAGAGGATGATGTGTATGAATGTAAATTAAGTGTAGTCTTGTACAGTCCCAGGTCAACCGTTCCTGAGAAGTGTGATTAACTGAAACCCATCCACTAAAGAACAACAGTATCCAGGATCTAGTATTCAGATCTATATGAGAGTAACTGCCTTTACTAGGATTTGAACCTTAGAACTCTCAACTTCAAAATCAGCTGATCAATACCCATCGGATTGGTCTAGTGATGAACTCATCATCGTAAATCAGCTATTTTCAAAGTCGAGAGTTCCAAGGTTCAAATTCTAGTAAAGACAGTTACTTTTATATGGATTTGAATACTAAATCATGGATACCAATATTCTTTGGTGGTTGAGTTTCAATTAACCACACATCTCAGAAATGGTCGACCTGAGACTGTACAAGACTACACTTCACTTACATTCAAGCATATCATTCTCATGCATCCTCTCAAGTAATACCTTATGGTGGTTCCAGAGGCTTTACAGAAAAAGAGAGTATCAAAATTAATTCAGTACTTGTAAATTAAACATGCAGATCATAAAAGCAAATCCTTAGAATATTTTGAAAGAAGACAACATTCTTTGAGAAACCAAAATGATTCTATTTGTAAATCAAGCCATACTGATAAAAGTACACTTGAAGCATCTTATCTCATAGCATTAAGATATCCAAAACCCATAAAATTGTAAAAAAAACTGTCTGTTGCAATTGTTATGGCCATTGTTTTAATAGGTGTGGAAGAAGCAAAAAAACTGAAAAAAATTCTGCTTTCTAAAGAACCAGTATCAAGGTGAATCAATGACATGACTACTAATGTTTGCGATCAGATAATTCAGCAGTGATTTCAAGTGTATTTTTTAATATTCAAATTGATGAATCAACAGATGTGGCAGTTCTTATGTTTTGTGACATATAAATGTGATAGGGACATATAAATGTGATTGATGTATCAATCAAAGAAAATATGTTGTTTTGTAAATCAATACCTTGTCATGTAAACTCAATGTCTTTTTGATATTTTTTTATGAAACTACTAAAAACTATAACAGATTGGAAAAAATGTATTGCAGTCTGTAATGATGATGCAAAGAAGGTAGTAAAAGAAAAGAACAATGAATTTTTGTAAATATTAAAAGAACATTATATACCAAGAGCGGAATGGGTGAATTGTCCTTCACAGACATGCTCTTGCCACAAAAAATATGCCAGAAAATATCAAACAAACTCTTTGTGAAGCTGTAAGAATGGATAATTTTATTAAAAGTTGATCATAATAGAATAGGCTGTTTGCAAAACTATGCAATGAAGTTGGCAAAAAGAAAAATTTCTTCTTTTCCATGCAGATATCAGATGGTTATCACGAGGAAAAATGTTAAAAATTGTTAACCCAGTTATTGGAATTGCAAGATGAATTAACAATACTTTTCCAGGATAAACAAATATCATTCTCAATGTTTTTACAGAACAATGAGCTTATGTTGGTTTTGGCTTACTCAGCTGATATATTTTTGCATTTAAACGAGCTGAATGTGAATTTACAAGGATGTGATAAAAACATTTCTTTAATGACAGACAAACTTCATGCTTTCATTAACAAGCTTGATATCTGGATTAATCGCCTTCAAACAAAAAATATTATATGTTTCCATTCACTTCCATTTATACTGAGAAAAATTTGGATGGAGAAGACATTATTATTCACCAGAGTTTGGATAGCATGAAGATGCATTTGCACGAGCTAAAAATTCAGTTGGAAGAGTATTTCCCAGAAGATAAAAATGATTTCTCGTAGAGATGGGTACATAATCCATTTACTGAAAACATTGTTGCAGCTGCTAACCGGTGGAGATTCATGACCAGTTCATTGATATATCTGTTATATTCTGTATCACTGAAATAATGTTACAACTGCAATTCACATCTGAATAATTAGATACATTTGGCTTGCTGTTTTTCATCTTTGGTTCCGTTAAAAATTAAAACTAAATATGTTATCTTTTATTACTTGAAAAATATCTGCTTTTGTGTGTTTCTAACGTAGATCAATGTATGGAGATCATTTAATTGAAAACCAAACACTACCATCTCATTAAATTATTTTCTTTATATGTGTACTTATAAGTGTAAGTTAAATGTTCATAATAATTTTTTTTTCTACATAAAATGATTTCATTATTGTTTACATATCATGTTGTAGGTTAATTTCACAACCCTCCCCAGGTTGAGAAACACTGCTCTAAGCTAACAAAACACAAAATAATCATTAAGTTTTACTTGTCTTTCAATATTTATTTTGTTTTAGTAAGATAATAATTGTTTAATAATAGTTAATGCAATAACCAACAAAAGCTTTTTACATAATTAAGAGAATTTCTCTATTATATACATTATGACTGAAACTAAAGTAGGGATTAATATTTCAGTTTATTCAGTTTTATTTTACTCATGCATAAAGTATCAAAACCATCTAAAATATTTAATTAAATGTGGAAGTTACAAATATTTAAACATAAAGAAAAAAGTGAAATAAATACCATTTACTAAAGAATTACAATGTGATAGAAAATTAATTTTGCATTCCGAGATAATACAAACATAACTGACACATTATACAAGTAAACTTAGATTTGAGAAGAGTTCATTATTTAAAAAACTAGTTGTTTTGCAAAATTAAGTTCATTCATAAACACATCCTAAGAATAATTCTCATGGGTATAGTTCTAGCAAGTTTCCATAGCACTGAGTTGTATAACTACAGTGAAAGTCATCCTTGGTGAAATCTTTTTATCAAAATATTGATCTTCATTAAGATTGTGTGATAATCTTCACAATTGAAAGGCTCTCATCGGATAAAATTGCTACAGGCTTGAAAAGCTCTGTTCAAGTTTCCACTCAATCAACTTTAACCATTCTTTAAATATAATGATGTGCATGTGATTGTACAAACATTCAAGCACCCAGGGCAATATAAAGAAAAATTTTGTAACAGAAACTGCTCTAGTTGAAATAATAACCTCAACAAATACTTAAAAAAGTAAAATTAAGAAGAAAAAACAAAAAATAAATTAAATAAAGCTTCACATTTCCTTACCAATGAAGAAATCAGTGCAAGAAGAGATCTCCTTGGTGGCCTACAAATCTTTCTATTCTGTTCTTGACAGCAAAGATTTGGAAAGCAGTCTAGTGTTGTTCTGCATTCTTTTGGAAACAAATCATACAACGGTGGAGGGGGTGGAGTACATTGCATGTAAGCCATCATGCTGCGTATTGCTAGATTAATGCATAAAAAAGTAATAGAAATAAAGAAGTACATAAATATAAAATATGTAATCAAATAATTATGTTGTAATGTATAAAAAAATTAGATTTAATAGATAAAATTTAAAACATGAATAAATCTTAAGCCGTTATGCCAAAAAAAGATTTAATGAAATATAAATCACAGAATACCCAACAGTTTTTAAGTTTTACTTGATGATAAATATTTTTAAAACATTATTTTTTAATTATAAATTTGAACAAAATTCATTTCAATAAATTTTTATGGCAAAGTGAGATTAAAAGCGCTATGATGTGAATTTTGAAAAAATTAGTTTTGATTTCTCATTTAAAATTAATATTTTTGTGCAATTTTCATTAGCTACCATTACGGAAAAAGTATTCTTGACAATTGATGTAATAATTACCAAATTCTCCTGTCCAATTTACATCTGATTAGGTCAGCTGGAGTAAACAGCAGACTTTTTGAAAATAGTTACTGGCTCACACAATATCATTCATTGTTATGTTTTAGTTGGTGTAGTACATATAGTAAAATCTGAATAATGGTTATGGTTACAATATAATGATTACATTCTTAAACAACCATATTTTGTTGAACAGAGTTATTTTATGAAAGACAAATGCATATTTTCCCTGTAATTAATAGTTTATTTTTCCATATCTTTGTTGCTTCTATATTTTGAAGTACTGAAATGATCTAAAAATAGACTTTAAAATACTTTAATTTGTTATGTAAGCCTTTTCTTTTCAAACAATTTAGAATTTTTAATCTTCACTCAGTAAAAATAGCACCTAATACAGTCTAGCTAATCTATCTAATAGAATCTTAGTCTTCATAATTTTTAACAAATTGCATCTACACTGTGTTTGCTACTATACCTGGCAAATAATACTGATAAATTATTTTGGAAAATATTAAAATCTTGTTACCTTCTGCAGTTGAGCCAGGAATGTTATAGGCTGAGTGTAAGAAAGCCTTATACCTTGCCCTTTTCTTGTTTGCATGCATAAGTGATGTGACTGATTAATATTAATAAATGTTTATCTATATATATTGCATATACATATGCAATATATCAAAAAAAGATTTCTCTCTATATATTCTAGATAATTAGATTAAATTTTAAGAGAAGTAGGAGACCCAGCTTTATCCAATAAGTATCTCAGACATATATTTGGATTTTTTTTTTAATTACTTGATATGAAATAAACCATAAAGTCTCTGAAAAGAATCCATTCTGCATGCAGAATTGCTTCCTAATTGAACATGTCTTAGATCCCCAATAAATAACTAATTTTATGAAAATGATAGTATAATTGTAACCACAGAGCCAGGGCACTAATTGAAATAGTTTCCATAACATTCATTCAATGAAGACGCAATGAAGGATAAAAAGGAAGAAAGCAGAGTAGTAGGAGATAAACTCATAAGGGAACTACTGATAACTAAGATAAATTATTTTCTGGCTTAGAACGAATTTACTATTTATACCCCTCCTCCAACAATATATAACTTTACATTTTATAGTGTGCATAATTAATGTATATCATGGTATGTATAAAAAATAGAAATTTATAGGCATAGTGTGTGAAATAATACACAATAGTATTATTATTAATCTTTTATATTACTGAGCTTAGGCTTCCACTTTTATGTTCTTGACAAATATAGCTAGAATAATTATTTTAAATGGGAAAGTAAGGTGATCATGTCAAAAATGTGAATCAGGTTTTTTGAAAATTTTGAGATATTAGGGACCAACTAATTCAGCTAGACTAATAAAACATATATATATATATATATATATATATATGATATATAGAAATAATATATATAAAACAATACACATTTTACTTAAAAATATTACCTTTATTAATCTCCTGGGTTAACCAATCAACTATACAAACTTATAAATTAAATACACTACTACATTTCACTTAGAATTCTCTAAGCTTCCTCAGGTGGCAACACACATTCATACACATATAAAAAATTTTGTTGTAATAGATCCCCCTACTCATACCTGACTCATCTTATTTTTAGATAATTATCTCTTTATATAACCTGATTGCTATTTCCTGGGTACTGAAACTTTTACAATGCTCATATTTTTCTCAAAAGTTACAAACATTAAACATTATTTTCTTTAAAACTAAATTTACAATATAAATATGATTTTTTAAATTAGATTAACAAATATGTTGCTTAATCCGGCTATGTCCATTCTATTATTGACAGCGTTTGTATTTTTCTTGATATATGTCATTTCTGGAGCAGTCCTTTTATATGTATTTTGTTCTTTGACTAATATTTTGGTGCTGTTGAAATTGAAAGAATGTTCATGTTCTATTGTACGTTTTATGAGCACTGTCACTTCCTCTTTTCTATATTTATGGGTTTGTATTCTTCTTTTAAGGTATTGAGATGTTTGTCAAATGTACAATGCATTACAATCTTTACACGTAATGCTGTATACGACGCTGGCTTGTTGATTTTTTTCTATTGGCGATTTTCATTTAGAAAACATGATTCAGAACTCCATCTAGTGTTTTTATTTTTGATACTCAATTGTTACATTATTTTAACTTTTAAATTTTCTATTAGATGTTTCAATTGTTACAGTAATTATACTTTATCTTCTCTAGAATATCTTGATCAAGAGAGTGGATGTGGTGGTTGCAGTAGGCAGGAAGAAAAGAAAATGGACATTACACTAATTAGCTTACTTTAATTTGAATGAGAAGGATCCATTATATAATCTCAACTGTAATGTACCTCATCACTAATTGATGAGAGTACCTCATTCCTATCAATACAAGTGTATCTTCAACAGTACTTCTGTATTAAATGAAGTAGTCCTCTTTATTTATTATAATTTTTATATTTATTATTCTGTTTATGATGTTAATATTAATTAATAAATGGAGGATGAACAATGTTGAAAAACTTTACATTCTTTTATGTGAAAATTATTTTATGCATTCAAATAATTAGTTTTAATAATTTCAGACAAAGTAAGATAATTTATGTAAAACTCAATAATTACATTCAGTATTTATACATATCAACTGCATATATTTACGATAAAATTGTAAAATTATCATTACCAACAGATGTTAAAAGGGAATGTTATAAACTCACACATCACCTTTGTGAAAAAAAATTTAACCTAAAAAAAAATTAAATGTTTTTGACTCACTTTCTAAATACCATTAATCTTCAGTTGGTGAGGTGATGTTTCACCAACACATACAGTGAAGTGACGTCATCTTGACATCCCTTAATTTTTTGTTACTTTTTACATAATTTTCAAGCAAATTTTTAATTATCATTATTGTTAAGTGAATAAAGGTTTTAAAACACCTTTAACACTTTAAACCACTTTTTAATACAGCAAAACACTGTAAAATAGGAAATAGGAAAATAGTTTATTCCATACTCCAATTTCACTTTCGTTTAGAATATTACGCCAGTTACCAATTTGTAATATATTATGTACCACAACTCAAAACTTTCTTCTCGGTTCTATTTTAGACCACCTAAAATTGGATTTACTCAGATAAATGCTTTCATCTACTTCCCCATGTTTATCAATCCCTTCATTTTCACCACCTCCTGAAACTTCGACCTCAGAATCAGTATCATGTTCACTGACAGTACAGTCATTCTGATCAACAGCCTGTTCCTCATTTCCTACAGCAACCAGCTCTCAATTTGCATCTGCAGCCTATTATTGATTACCATTTGCACCTTGTTCCCTGTTTTGACCCATAATTGGTCCATCAATATCAAAATCCTCGCTTTCCCATCCATCCAGTTCATGAAGAACTGCTTCTTCTAAATTCTGATCATTCACATACATTTTTACACTGAAAAAATGAATACAATTTTCTAATAAAATTGAAACAACTATATGCAAAGAAATGTATATCTGCATTATTTTATCATTTTAAAAAAGGAAACTGTACTTACATAAATAGTGAGCACACGTCAGTTTGACGTCAGACACTTTATTGAGAAAAAACAGACACTATAAAAACTCTTAGTGCATGGCAATCTAACTAACTAAAAAAGAACCAGCTACTGCACCTCACTAGTTGAAAGTTAAATATGTTTCAGAACTAGAATTCTGTTCTTCCTCAGTGGTTTGCCACATGACACTGTTGCAAGTGGTGTTGATAACTAAGATCATAAGTCCATGATAAATACCAGATATTAATGGCGTATAATTAATTAAATTCTATCTCAGCTGTCAACCATGCTGAAGAACTCAATCCAAAAGTTAAATTAAATTTATAAACAGCAAAATTTGAAAAAAAAAAAACAGTTTATTAAACATACAAATATAATATTTTTCCACACATCAAATGGTTTTCTAATGACTTCAAGATGAACAACATCAATAGCAGCTCCACCTACCACATTACTTAGTAAAGAAATGAATAAAAAAGATAATTAATTTTTTATAAATAATATTTTTTAGAAAAAAATCTTCTAGAAGCATATTTCCATAGAGTAGTTTTTAAAATTTTATAAAATAAAAATAGCTTGTATTCTCACCTTGAAAAAGTACAGTATTAGTGTACAGAAATTCTGTAGTACATTATAATACATTTTATTATGCTATCCAAAAGATTTTGACATATAATTCTTTAATGTTTTTTCACAAGTTTACCTTTTTGAGTTGAGTATTCTTTATGCTTGGCAAAATTAATGATGTAAGTAGTAGTGACATTCAAAAAATTATCTAAGTAAAAAAAAATTAATTTTTCTTCATTTATAACTAAGTTATTACAAACATTTACTAGACTATTACAAAAATATATATACAAAAGATAAATTATAACAAGTAATAACAATATAATAATATCTACAATCCCTGTAAACAAAATATTACTGTAAATTATCTAAATGCCTACTCTTTCATTGTCAACAATATTAAGCTAAAATGCATCCAATAATCATTTACTTCAGAGCCTCCCATTGTTCTTCAAGAACCCAGTGACATAAGAAAAGATAATCAACTTTCTTTAACTGATGATTCTTTATACAAATTTAATTGTTAAAAGGAATTTTATAGAATTTTTTATTACATTCATCTTATTTTTGTTTGTAGAGCCAAACATTTACAAGAATTTTTCAAATAATTTTATTTTGTAGTTTTTAAAACCTTATTTCAAAGTTATTCAATTACAAAGAAAAAGCTGTAAAGAAATTTAAAGTAAGGAAATAGCATGACAAACTTAATTCCAGAACTTAAACTGATGAAGTACACTGACACTGATTAAAATCTGCTAAATCTAGTAATACTAAATTACTTAATTGTTTATTATTAGAAAGCAAAGCAATTATTATGATTTTATTAGTTTAAAAATATGTAGTAAATTATAGAGTAGAAATGAAACATGTTATTTTATATAACAGGTAAGCATGGATGATGTGAGCAAGAAGTGCAGCATTTGAAAAGACTGAGTAGGTAGCGGAAGTAATAATTTGTTCAAAAAAAGATAAAAAGGAAATATTTGGCTCACAAAGAAACTGCATGAAAGAAAAATAGAATTTATTAAACTTATTATAGTAATATTTTAGAAATTTAACAAAGGAAGTAATTACATAATGATGAACACAAAATAATGGCCTCATAGAAATACTAAATTTACAATAATATTCATCAAATAAGGATATTTAGCTACAAAACAATACAAATCACAGCAAATGTCTAAATTACTAAACTAAATTTTTTAAGAAGAAATATATCAACATTTATCGTGTCAACAAAATAAATGACATTTATCACATATTAGTTTATATAAAGAATACCATATCAACCCAATATTGAGGGAGTATGAATTATAAAATAAAAATATTATAATATTCAAACAAAAGATCTCCCATCAAATATTTCAGTCTTGCGCAAGACTGAAAATATTTGTCAGCCAACATTGAAAATTATTAAATACAAGAAGCAAACATGGACATAAATCTCTTTAAGGAGCAGAGATGTTCCATAAATAAGAACATTAAAAATAAGAAGTAAAGGCACTTGCTGTAATCTTTAAAAATTTGAGTTGTTGCATCAGCTGTTGTTTATGCAAACAAATATTTATTTTATATAGACATTAAAGAGATCAACAAAGAGGCAGAAATGTCCAATCTTACAAGCATTCAGGATAGCCGATAGATAATATATAATAATTCCAAATTAATAACTTTTACTAACAAATACAGAGGTTTAAATCAAGCCAGCTGAAGCATATGTAAAAAACTAGCCAGGAACTAGCTAGTTTTACACCTGAGGCAAACAACTAAAAACTATGAGTTCTTATGTAAGTACTTATGAGTTGGAAAATAACTACAGGAAAAGAACATGGTGAAAAGACTTGAAAGAAAGGAGAAAGAGATAATATAATAAAAAAAGGAATGAATAAAAACTGTGAATTCACAAAGGAAAACAAAATGTAGACATGAAACATTGTGTATAATAAACCCATTGACAAACTCTAATGGCAGTAGATGTATAAACTTACGAGCAACTATCCTTTGAGCTGGAAGTCTTTGCCAAGGAGGTTGCGGAGTTCGACAATAACTTGAATTACCATCTGGACAGCATATTCGTGGCCAACAATCAGCATCAGTTGCACACTTTCTGACTGCAAATGGCTCTGGTATTGGCTCGCCCGGACACTCCCTCGGGATTACACCCAGTAATGCTTCAATCAACCAACATTTCTGTCAGAATTTATGGCTGAAACATTATAAGTGTTCGGCAAAACAACTATAACATCAAATATTATTAATATATTTTCTGTTACCATTTTAATGCCACACGAATGTATATCTTTAATTGAACAAACATAAAAATAATTTTAAAATATTATTTTATTTCTTCAAAGATAATGAAACTTTTAATTTTAGACATAACTGTTTTCTTTTTAAAGTTTTGCCTTTGAATTAACTCTTATAATTTTTATTTTTATTTATAGAAACTTTTCCCCACTTATGAAACATAGTAGTGTTTTTCTTTATATTTAATGATTATCAATTATTATATTTAACATAAATCTAACAATCGTCATTTATGGAATAGTAGTTTCCTGACGTTAATAAAAGAGAAAGGATAAAAATAACAAATTTGTATAAAGGTGAAACTGAAACAGTTACACAGAGATAACCATTCAACAAAGTATTTAAAAAGCACTGCTTTACTTTGTTATGTAAGGTCATTACCTGCTTTCTTGCAACTGATAATTTTATTGAAACTGTTACACTTCATTTTGTGATATACTGTATATGATAATTTACTTGGATTTTGTTACTTAATCAAATATCAGGAATTAAATTTCATGCACAGTTTCTGTACTATGCTACTGTTTCATGACTTTGTTACCTTTAAATGTATGTAATATTTATATTTATCATGTAATATATTTAAATCAAACACTCTGTATAAGAAGTCACCATGATTTTCAAATAGGAGATTATAGAACTACAACATGGATGTCTCAAAGTAGTTTTACTTCAATGTTTTAGTTTCAACCCTGAATTATTTTAATGGTTTTCCTACAACCAATCATGAAACTTCAACGGTACAACATTGCTGAAGGCTCAAGGCAGTTTTTCTTTGACACTGCAGTTGCTATCCCCGTTTTGAAGTTAGGGTTTTTGTAGATTATCATTCCACAACTATTTCAGTAATACTGTTGCGTTTATTTTGACCTTTATCTTCAATAAATATACAGAAAATTACAAAATACATTACTTCTAACAATAGTCTGAATCTACTGGGTCTTTATGTAGGAAGAGATTGGAATTTTAATAATCTTGATCCAATATACTTGTACTTTGTTAAGAAATTTTCAGGAATAAGGCAGAACATAATATAATAAAAACCTAATAATCCGGACTTGATAGATCTGCTGTTGGTCCTGTAAAAGTACAGATTAACCAGAATTTACTTTTAATGATTTAATTTTTACTTACATTGCAAAATTAAAAATTAAAAAGTTTTTCAATTAATTTTTTTTTTCAATTTTTTTCCTTTATTTAACTATTTAAGAAAATTGTAAGTGTACCTACTTGTTTATTCTCTCTATAAATTAATCTGAACCAAATTCAACAGTAGAATATTTATGTTCAAAAAGTTAAAAAACAATTTTTAAAAACTTACTTAAACAATGGTATGCATAAGAATGGCAAAAATAAAATTAAACTGTGTACAAAGCATTCACATGGGAGTTGTTATCTTTATATTTCTGTTTGTAATTAAAAATTTTAACAAATTTTTCTCAAACATGATGTTAGAAATGTCATACAAGATCTCGGTCAGTAAATCATAAAACAAAACCTACATTCTGCAAAGTAATTCTCATTCATTTTACGTCTAGGAATTGCTAAAGAGATAGTATTCTTAATAAAAAATATTATTATTTATCCTGCAACTTCAAAGAAATTTAAAATGAACATAAAGTTAATCAATTTATGAAAGTAAAATGAAATGATATTTGGATGTGATGAAAAATTTTATTTTTTTAATAGAAGCTATCAAATTGTTAAGCTAGTAAATTGCAGATGGTATCATTAGTTTTATTTACTCAGACTGAACTAACAGTAACTAGCTTAATTTACAGGTCTGCTGTACTCAGATTTTGTTACCCAGTCACTCAGGTATAATAACAAAGATTTTCACACTTTGTAATGCACATTGCATATTACTGAATACACTTTTAACAATTCACTAAAAGAACAAGTAAATGCATACTTGCATAATTTTTTCTTTGTACTTGAATAAGTATTAAATTGTGATGTTAATGACATATTATGATATAACAGAGTTCCTTATCATAGTCACCCAGATGACAAAACTTTAGGTTATGTTACTAAAAAGTCTTATTAGAAATAAGGACTCAACCTGGATATCTGGATACTAGAATCACAGAATTGTAGTACTAGTAGAACGCATTGTTTCAAATTCGCATAAAACATAGACCACACCTCCTGAAATTTTTTTAAATTATCACATAGTTTTGGCCATAGAAATGTAACAGTCTGTAGAAGCTGCTATAGTCTACATGGTAAAGGCACAGTTTATACATTTTCTTCAAAAAATAATTAATTAGAAAACTTATTTTACATTGTCATTCAGCTGTTACATTCTTTTTTTATTACTAAACCACTATCACAACCTTTTGTAAGTTTTACCAATGTACAAGTACATTTTTATTTGTTTTTCAAAAAATCAAAATTTTGATATACTAATGCAGTACTTGTACAACATAACGAGTCCTACTGCTATCTTTCCATCTGCATAATGTTAAAGAGGAAAAGTCTGAACTGTAGGAAGTAATGTTTTGCATTCAAAGTCAAAAATATTGTAAATATACGTAATTTCTGTACTTTATTAAACTTACTAAGGATATATATACTAATTTAAGTTTATTAATACAAGTGTATATTGTACTTACGCTGATGTGTTGATGGATATATTTTTGATGGTGGTTTTACACAAACTTTTCTATTCTTTACCTCACAACAATACTGGCTAAAACTCTGACAGTCAGAATGTGATCTACACAAAATTCCATCAGCCTCTCTCTCTCTGTAATGATGTTCATTAACATCATTACAGGGATCATTATCCACTCCAACTGAAACATTAATTCATTTGCTAAAGACATGACTTGAAATTCAGTTTCAAATACAAGGTGTGAAGTTGAACATAAAAAAGTATACTCTGAATTTCTGGCACCATATTATTATTAATTCTAATTCCTCCTGACCCTCAATCCAGGGATGTAAGAAGCTACACATGCACTCTCTAAATGAACAAGAAAGTCAGCTGCCTGTCGAGCTTGATTCAACAAAACTGCATTACACAGCTGTAGACTTCTGTAATACCATTTTGTAAAAAATCACAGATTAAGAAATTACCTAATTATCCACCTTGATTCAGAAATGAAGTAAATAATTAGCAATTGCTTACTCAAAATCAATTACAAAAAGTAAGTATCAATATTAGGCACAATATTTATTTACATATTATTTAGCTATATTAATAGAACATTGAAAGCACTTTTAAAATTCACTTAATTATTTCTATGTTAATCAGATAGCTACATTTCAATTATTTCACCTATACTGAATTTTTAGATCTTTTGAACAAATTTGAAATGAAATATAGAGTTAAAAATTTAATATCTGTTTTAGGATATGGCTTTCTTTTTACTGGGATCTCAGAAGGTAGTTCTATCTCTCCTTGAAAATTCACACCTTTGCCTGGAATCTAATCTGATAGCTACAGATGTAGTGCAATATAAATGTAAATGTACCAGTAACCATGTTTACTGGTACATTTATTATTACTGTTTATATTTTTACAATTAATTTTTTTTTTTTAATTTTTACATATATTTACATAAAAATGGTAGGTCACTTATGCCTATCGTTGTTGCCCCTTTGCTGCACAGGGACAGGGACAAGTTATGAATTTAAGTCAAACAGAACATATTTTCCTGACTAGGTGACAAGAAAATATCCTGCCAACTTTTTGGCAGGGCTCTGTAGAATTACATTACCAACCCCAATTGAACACTATATAGTTCAAGAAACAAAATAAAAAATATAAATTTTAAGTAAAATGTTGAAATAGATAATATGGAAAAATACTTATTTTTTAATAAACAATACAAGCAAAAAAAATATGAAGCCAAACTGAGCTTTAAAAAAAAACTGAGCATATTTCATTTCTACACACAAATTTATTTACATTGTTGTTTATTATTATGAACAGCTACAAGATTGCCATTTCATCTCATCCTTTGAAGCAATACCTAATGGTGGCTATAAAAAAAAAAAAACTGGACAGCTGCTTTAACAAGTAAATTTATTTGGAAATATCTTTTTTTAATTTAATTCCCAGGACATGGAAATACGTAAAAACATTAAATATTATGAAGAAAAAGATAACAGATTTTAAGCAACTGAATTTCTAAACAATGCAAAAGAAGAAGGTTTGATTTAGGTCACTATACTTTTAAATGGTTGAACCATTCAGAGATTAATTATTAATCAAGATTTATACAGTTTACCGACAGGTAGTATATATTATTTGTTTAACTTTTCTTTCCTTTTATTTTCTCAAAACTATCAAAATATTAATCTCATAAAAATCATATTTTTTAATAGGAAAATTATTTTCTTTTTACAAAATGGTAATAATTTAAAGCACTTATTATAACATGATAATGTAACAAAAAAGTTAACAAAAAACACATAGCTATTATTATTATTAATGTTATAGATAAACTCTAATTAAAATAAAATCTTTTCAAATTATTTTTGTCTAATTAAAATAAAAGCAGTGATAACTTCTATAACAGTACAGGTTGTGTAACCTTGAATGAGTGGATTTTATATAATACTGACATTGCTCTGTAATAATACCTAGAGGTCAAAGCGCTTTCACTTCCAGATTAACTGTTATACAGGAAACTAATAATAACAGTACAATGAAAACAAACTAACTACACATGTCTAACAGATAAATGATGTACTAAATGATATAAAGTTAAATTAATACTGCATTCTTAAACTAAACCATTCTAATTTAACAAATTAAAAATTTTAGTGGTAATTTATAAGGTTTTGTTCTCATTTCTTAGATTCCTTTCTCACATAGTTAATACTGGAAGATATAATCCGATAAGTTGTTTTCACTCATTTTTTCTTGTAATAATTGATTTAATATGATTAATCTATATGTATAAAAATTAATGTTTGTTTGTCCCGTATGCGTTCCTACACATCCATATGTTTGCGATGGAATTTGTGGATGGCGATGAAAGTTGTGCGCACGCCTGCGAAGATTTCTGGACCCGCTAGGTGGCGCTAGGATTAAGATATTTAGAAAAATTGAATTTATGGAACGATTTGGTTCATATTGAGAATATATATTAGTTACGTGAAAAGAAAAATTTTTGCAAAAACTATATCCGCTAGATAGCGCCGGTGTCGAGATATTTACGAAACAAACAAATTTACAGACTTTCTTCTTTATATATATATATATATATGTAAGATAGAAGATTACCCGTGCGGACAAGATACATATTAGAAAATTTTACATTTTTTAAATTCGTTCGGAAGATCTTGCAAGCAAAAAAGTACCTAAGCAAAAAGAAAAAACCTAAAGATTTCGCAGCCAAAGTCAAAAGTATCTAAGCTCTGATACTTTTTCTTAAGTGGGACCCTTGATACTGCTATGGAATATGCTCTTTCTAACTGTGTAATTATTTCTTTCTCCGTTGATCACAAAAGTTTTAATTAAATAAATTACAAGCCTGTTTCCATGGCCAAATGGATATTTACTCCGTGTAAAATACGAAATTCAGTAACTTGTATCCCACGAATGAAAAAGTATAGAAATAAGAATATTTCGCTATTTTAAACCTATTTTTTTATTATATTTACTTCACATTTCATCCTACAGGCTACGCCACTTTGAAGTTCATAGGACATTGCTAAAACCATGCAATACAATCGGCAGCTGCTATGGTATATTGCAATCTTTAATTTCTGTTTTCCAAAAACTTTAATTTCTCTGTTCTGTTAAAACTAAAAAAAAAATAAATTTAGCTATAATTGTGATAATTACATGAATTTTTTTTTTACATTATACAAAAAATTTTTGTCTAGATGCATGTGTATGCATGTGATAATTCTCTTTATAGATATGAGAGGGGTTGAAATTAAGATAGGGATGTTTTTTTTGTTTAAAAAATTTGTAACAAAAATTCTACAAGATGTATTTTTTTGTGTATACACAAGGCACTAGACGATTATTTTCTCTTTATTTTAACTTGCTATTACTAATTCTAAAGAAAAAAACTTTTTGTGTAGTCTCCCCCAAAAAAGTGCATTAAAAAGTGTATTAGTGTATAAAGTGTAAAAAATAAATAAAAAACTTGCATTTGGTAGCATATTTAAGGTAATAAGATTTTATTAAAAGTTTATGAGTTGTGTGCACACCCATTTCTGAAGTAGTTTGGATCCGCTAGATGGCACTGGGGTCGAGGTATTTCAAAAACTTGTATTTATGGTCTGATTTAGCTCATTATTTGTCTAAAATAACAAAGTATTGGTTGACACCAATACATATGGTTACATGTGATTAATCGTATGTACCCATATACCGAGGGTGAGCCACAATGGGATGTGCTAGTAATTAACAAATTAGAATATTATTACTACTGAATACTACACAAAAATATAACATTAAATTTTTGCTTTGAGATTGCATACAGTGCCTCATAAAAATAAGCCATCAAGCCCAGTTTGGTAGTTGATGCTGCCCAATCTTAAATTACTCATTTTTTAGACATTATGTTAACTATCTAGACTCCAGTGATTAATGTATACCTATAAAGTCGCAAATTAACCCCATTTAAATGGTTTGAACCATTGAGAAAGTAGATTAGTTACTAATAAAAATCTTATGTAGTCTATATATATATATATATATATATATATATATATATATATATATATATGAGAGAGAGAGAGAGAGTAGATATACTATATATCAACATGTGATTTTTCTTTCCTAAAATAACATTTTCTTTCCTTATAACTTCTAAAAGTTACCTTACCCATCATATGAGAATTGTTAAAATACTGATAAATTTTAACTGTGATTATTTTTCTTTATATGTAAAATTGTTCATAAATAAAATAAATATATAGTGATGTAAAAGATTTTTTTAATTTTTTTTATGTATTAAGTTATTAATCCGAATTAAAATCTACTGAAGAATTAGTATTCTACTTGAATCGGATAGTTCTGATACAAGTAATGTTTTAAAAATATCTAATGAAATTAACAAAAAGGATAGCTGTTAACATTCAAGAGAATAAAACAAACATGTAATGTAATGCAATTTAGGAGTAGAGAGTTCATTACTAAATACCTCTTGAATTAATTAAATTTTAATGTATTAAAGATTAAAAAAATAATTATAATTATAATTATCTTATATTATTATCAAAAAATTTTCAAAAGGTATAGTATAGCAGATTAGAATCTCATTTGAATGAAAACAATACACACATACATGTGTATTAACAAGAGCATAACTATCTGAGTTCAGACAAGAGAAACCTGATGTGCAAAAGTAGTAACTTATAAAATAATAAGTATGCAATAAATAAATAAACATACCACATATAAAGCATATTTGTATATATGCAAATATCCATCTTAGTCCTAATATAAATACAATTATTACATTGACAACATAGTTTAATCTTATCTTAAGACTCACATACATGGCTAGTTTAATATAAAAACCTAAAATACAACAAATTTTCCTCTGTAAAAAACTGAAAAGGTAATTAAAAACCTTTTAATGCAAATATCCATCTTGGTCCTAATATAAATACAATTATTACATTGACAACATAGTTTAATCTTATCTTAAGACTCACATACATGGCTCACTTTTTAATTGATGAACTCCATAAAAAAAATAAGTATAAAGAAATTAATTGTAATATATAAAATATATTTTATTATTACCACAAAGTTCAAAACCATTTTTACAAAAAAAATAAAAATTAGCTACTATCAATGATTAAATAGTTAAATAATACTTCCTGAGGATGATTCAATTCATAGATCCAGTACAATCTCGACTTGAAAAACACTAAGACAGAATGCAGATGAATCAGTGAAATAAACGAGGATCTGAAGAAGAAATTGTCCTTCCACCAGAAGACACAACAAAAATGATAAAATTAAACAAAAAATTAAAGCCAAAAACACTCACTTCACAGTTAAAAGAAAGAAACTTGCAACATGAACATTATCAACATCAGAAAGGAAACGGAGATTGGAACATATGAAAAAGTACTGGGAGGACCACAAGGCCTGAACAGTCCCTTCAAAGAGACTTGGACAATGGACTGACTAAAGTGATCTTATGCGATTATAAAAGATGAAGAAAAAAACTGTTGAAAATGTACTCCTGTTTTGTCAAACCTATATTCAACCATAAGATAAACTTGGCGTCAAGTTTTAAATCACTTAGCACAAAAAGTGATCTTTTCAATTTCTGTTTTACTTATTTAAATCCACTTATTTATACAAAAACATTTCCTTATTTTAGTTTGACATTTTTAAATTAAAAATATTTTGATTACTTATTAACACAACATTTTTAGATTAAATTGTTTGCTATGATTTAACTGCAAAAATATTTTCTAATTCTTCCAGTGCCATTTGATATTTTTTTTTAACCTCAGGGACCACCAAGGTATTGCTTCAGAGAATGAGATGAATGACAAGTAGCATATGAAAATGCCATGCCTGACCGGGATTCAAACCCGTTACCTCAGGATGAAAGGACAAGCGTTACCTCTCACGCCACAGGCCGGTGCCATTTGATACTGTTGTTTTCATACATCACTAATAAACAGATATTATATTATAATATGTTTATTAATGTGACATATCTGACCTCACTCAAATAGTATAATATTGATGATTATTGATTATAGAACATCAAACAATTATTTTTAAAATAATGAACTTTAATTCTACTGAAGTTTTAGGGGGTGCTAATTAGTTTTAAAAGATCCTTTGAAAAAAGGAAAAATAAAATAATTTTAAAAGCAAATAGTATAATATTTATTAATCTCAAAGTACTATCACATTTCATCATACTGTTCAAAGAATAGCATGATGTAACTGTTGTTGATGTGTTGTATCGGTGACATAATGTAAAATATCATTTAACTTAAAATTTTCTTGTTATATATTACTAGCCATTAAAATATAAGATTAATAAATTTTATCCATAAAAAACTATGAAGATCTTAAAAACATCTGATCTGTAACTCGGTAATGTGAGCTACAAATATAAGAAAATATGTATACATTAATAACCAATGAGAAATATATCCTATCTTCCAGATAAAAAGTTACAGAAGTCCTTCTGACTAAAAAAAATATAATATGATAACTAAAAAACTGAAATATCACATGAATTAATCATTAAATAATTAATTAGAATGGTCAATTATATAGAAAAATAATAATAAATTAATTTATACACAGCAATAATTTCACTTTTGAAAACATATTTTACTAATAAGATTGTTCAATATAATTGTTAATGTAATAACAACTTTCACATTATATTATTAAGTTTAGCTTAGTATAAAAGAGGGGTGATAATAATTAATGAAAACAGCTGTACAATTTTTAACTACCAACATCTCGATGAAAGTGTGATGGAGCAATATCTTGTTGGAAATTGAAGCCTGCAGGAATCTGAAGTAATAGCAAAGTTTTCAAGCATGTCGAGAGATGCATGTGTTGCCACAGTTCTAATCAGATTGATTTTCGGTATGTCCCTTTCATTTTTGATTAATGGGGTTTTTGAAAATCAGGGTTTTCAGTACCCAAATTTGACAATTGTGTCTGTTAACTTTCCCAATGTATGAAAGGTTGCCTGATCACTAAATAACAATTTAAGATAATTAGGATTGTTTTCGACATGGTAAAATAACTCTGCAGCAACCTGAGGTATCATAGGTGGCAACCATTTGGTTTAATGTGATGAAGGACTTGTAACTTTTACACTCGCAAATGGAGCCGCTTATGAACAATGAAATTTGCAGTTCATAATTAGCCCACCTAATAGACTTTTCAGGACTGGCAGTGAATGATCCACAGTCTCGTCAGTTACTGAAACTTTTAGATGATTTCCACAGTTTGTCAAAGCAAGCTTCCAGTCTCTCTTAAAGCTGTATCCCACTGAAGAACTGTCGAAACTGTCGAAACTGAAGAACTGTAGAAAAATCGATATTCCATCCAGTTTGTACACACCGTTGAACAGTCCTAATTGATTGAAACTTCGCTAACCAAAGCACACATTGAACCTTCTGTTGTGGGGTTCAACATCTCGACTAACTACTACTGACTACAATTGCATAACGTGTCGGCTAACCTGTGCATGAGTATTCCGCTGACCTTGAGTGTATACAGAATAAATCTTGGCGATATTTCCTGTTGATTGAGCCTATGTCTAAGAGATTATGACGATAGGTTTTCTAAATACAGGCCGTTACTTTTGAATACCTTTAGCCCAGACACTCTACATAAAAATACTATACACTACAACCAATCTCCATGACATAAATTCTTTTGGAAAATTCTGGGTTTGAATCCCGATCAGGCTTGTTACAAGTTAATACATCTATTATCATCCGTAAATGTATGCATACATGTACTTGTATTTACTTAAAGAATATTTAAGTACTAAATACATATTTTTACTGAATTGTTTTACAGCATTGCAGTACAGTTTATAAACATTCTATTTATTTTAAATAATCTCTTCTCTATCATAATTCATTTCACTGTGTAATTTCCTTTCTCTTCATTCCTTCGACACGAAATCCAGTTAATGAACATAATAATAACCCGACCCCACATTTATCTTAAATATTTTTTACTGTTCAATAAGCAATTTTACTTTCTCAATAAATAACAGGATGGATATAAAGGGCTCACGTAAAACGAAATGTGGTTTTGACAAATACTCAATATTTTGTAGAAATACAAAATACCTCAATCTATTGTTAATTAGGACAATTGGTTCTACCTAAAAAAAGGGTAAAATTTCATAAATATAAATATGAGTATTATTTATTTATTTATTTATTATTATTAATAACTTAGTAAATTATTCAAATTAGAATAAAAATCTATAGATTGTAAGCCTTTCTATAGATTTGTAAGTGTAAGTGATTTCTATAGATTGTAAGTGTAAGAAGATCACCAAGTAATTGATTTTCATCATATCTTCCTTCGGAAATTAAACATAGTCAGTAATACCTAAAATTCTGTAATTGTTTATAAGCTATAAACTACCATAACAAGTAGCCTCCCCAAGTACAAATTTTTATGTATGAAAAATCTATGGCTAAAAAAATATTTAATAATTAATTAATAATTAAAAATATTTTAATTTATTTTTTACATAAATTAATATAGTAACCACATATTATTTTCATCATCTTTAATATTACACACATATATTAAAGACTACGTGCAAGAAGTGTATTTATTTATCGGATTATAATAAAATTTAAGCACCGCCATACAAGAAAATAACATTATAAAAGAGGTGATAACTATTCCTAGCTACTTATTGGAAATACTTTTATTAATCCATAATTTAGCTGAGACAAAATACAGAAAAAATACAACAATTTAAAAAAAATAAACAACCAATCTACAGAAGTTAGAAGGGTTTATAAATTTGATTTAATTTACAGATAAATATATTTTTATGAATATTTACGTATTATTAGGTATTTCTTTTAATTTATTTGGAAAAATATTAAATACACTCCACGCAAGTTCAATTTTTATCATGTATAATTTTATACATCATGCTTCATTAAAATATATTTAAAGCATGTTCAAGCTCATAATACTGAAAACAGAAATGTATTATTTATACAACACGTCAATATATGTTAAACATACGTAAATGAATAAATGTTTTATTCATATCTGTAAACATTATTATTCAGTACATAAATCACGTTCGAAATGAATAGGTATATGTCTTTTTAGATAAAAAAAGAAAAACAGCTGCATCTAACTGGAAAGATCAAGGGAAATCACAGGAAAACGTTGATCAGATCAGCGTCAAAAAGTACAAAATTAATAATAAGAAATTATTGTTTCAAAATTAAAAAAATATTTAATTAAAATTATCTCAATAAGTTGAAAATAGTTACAATTTGCCTATCTCCGTGGCCGAGTGGTAGCGTCTCGACCTTTCATTCAGAGATCCCGAGTTCGAATCCTGGTCGGGCATGGCATTTTTCACACGCTACAAGATTCTATTTCCATACACCACGCACAAGCTTCAAGCTTATGTGTAGATATCATCAAGCAAAAAAAGAATTATAACAAAAACAAAACGAACAAATAGAAGTTTGGATAATCAAATTATATGCACAATAATTCTGTATAATAATATACTATAAATAATACAAACTTGCAAAAAGTAAACAAATTTCTGTCTATATGCACTTCTGTGGGCGTTCATCTGGTACTTACGTATTAACGCCACCGCAGCTACAGCTTCATTTAAAAATAAAGAAGTGAATCGGATTTCGGTGGAAAATGGGCCGATATAGAGTTTAACATAGATTCAAAACAGTCTCTTTATTAATTTTAATAAATGGTTATTTATATATTATTTTATAAATATAATTTAACCAAACTAAACCTACGCTCGCTAACATTGACTAATTAACAGGAGTGTTTTGATTATTTAAATAATAAATAATTGCAATAATTACTGAATTTATTAAATAAATACTCAAAAAATTACGGTTTAAGTAGTCAAGGTTAGCGAGCGTAGGTTTGGTTAAATTATATTTATAAAATAAATAAATATAAATTACCATTTATTATAATTATTAAAGAGACTGTTCATTTTCCACCGAATCCGATTGACTACTTTGTTTTTAAATAAAGCTGTAGCTGCGGTGGCGTTAATACGTAAGTACCGTTCATTTTACATAGAAAACACCAATTAAAACTCTTAACATCTAAATTCTATAAAATCCTTTTTAAAAATCTTACCTAAGTTTGATTCAGTTGTTGGATTGTCTGTAGTGACGGTAAAAGAAGTAGTATCATTTGTAACAAGAGTACTAGTAGTAGTTTTACAACTAATTAACGGCACATTTAATAAAAAAAGTTTTAACAGTAAAAATAAAGATAAAAAACAATAATGTAAACAGTAATGGAGCTCTTTTCTGTTGTACATCTTAACGCTCCAACGACCGCACTCCGACTGACTAAATGATCATAGTAAATGTATTACAAAACCGACTGAATGTAATATGAAAGAGCCTGACAAAAGTATTTACATCTTGTAAAGTAACTGGTCGTACAAGTGGCAGTATAGTAGGTAAAGGTTACGCCGAGATTATGAAATTTTTATTATTGCTATCATTAGTGTGTTACTTCAGTATCAGTAAAGTAATAACCGGTTGTTTCTTCTAATGCATTATAAATCTCTCAGAAAAATAATTAATGACCACCCACTAAACAATACAATAAGTAAGATCCAGCGTAATATCCATGCGCATATAATATACAAGTAATAATAACGGTGAGTAGAATTCCTGTATTTCTTAATATTTACAATGTCGGATGCTCATCTTTGCTTAACATCATGTTAATTAAAATAATTTCTCTGTTAAGTAAATAATTTTTCATGCTTGCGATTAGGTTAATGATGTAAAAATTTCGAAAGAAAGAAAAATTAATATAAATGTAAAAATTATTTTATATCTTTAACTGCTACAAAATATTAAATTGAATTTTAAAAATTAGCCGAGTAACAACAATTAATTCCTTTACGGTATTAATAATTAATTATTTTTCATGAGAATAATAAATTCTTATCAACATTTTCTCCTTCAGTTCTTATTTCAAAATTCAGATTAAAATAGAGAATAACCAATGATGGAAAACGATTTAATTTTTTTTACAAGGAAATTAACTGGTAGAACAGAAGACATAAATTAATCAAATAAAATATTTTAATTTCATGATTTCTGTTTATTAACAAAAACTAACTTCAACATTAAAAATTAATTTTTTTTTTTTTTTAGAATAAATAGCTAGCTAATTTCTTAAAAACATAATTTAATCATTCCTTTTACCTACAGAAAGTGATAATACTCGTACCTAAATAAGCACATAATTATATAACAGATTCACAGTTTATCGTGATATGTTTATAAAATACAAATTTAGCATAATTTGTAGTCGATTCTATCAACTACTATTGTATAATTTGTATTATTTTTTTTTTCTTTCCCTGACATCTCGAAACAAGCACTGTAACTCCTATTTCGAAGAAAGGACCGAGTGACCTAAAGAACTTCAGTCCTGTATCTGTCCTTGGAGTTTTCCTAAAGTTTTTGAGAAAGTCCTATCCAAATATATTTATCATAAAGTTCAACATCTTATTAATCCTCATCAGCATGGTTTCCTGTCTGGTCGTTCCGTTACCTCAAATTTGAGATCCTTTCTTACCACCGTCGGTCTTATTGTCGAAAATCAAGGCCAGGTCGACGCTTTGTATCTAGATTTTGAAAAGGTCTTCGATAAGCTTCCTCATAATGTCTTTCTTCGAAAATTACCATCTTTTGGCTTTCATCCAGATTTTATCGCCTAGATTGTTTCTTATCTTAGCTATCGTCGTTTCAGAGTAAGATATGGTGGAGCAGTGTCTAATGATTTCTCCATAACATCTGGTGTGCCACAAGGCTCAAATTTGGGTCCACTTTTCTTCATCATATTTATCAACGACGTTTCTTATAATTTTGCCAGTATGAGAAATTTGCTGATGATGTGAAAATTTTCTCTCCGATATGTAAATATGAGGATCATTTGCGACTTCAGAATTCTCTTGAGGTGGTCGTCGCTTGGTCTATGAATAATCATATGTCTCTAAATATTAATAAGACGTCGATGATATCCTTCTCAATCAATCAGTTCTTGTTCAGATACAACGTTAATGGTTCTCCTGTTAGTCGAGTGAGCAGTGTACTAGATCTTGGAGTTTCACTTGATGACAAGTTGTTACTTGTTGAACATTTTAACAGTAATGTGTCAAAGGCACGGAGGAATCTGGGATTAAGTGAATCTGCCAGCGGTTTTCTTCTGTTGATGCATGTGTGACTTTGTACAAATTATTAGTTAGGTCATACCTTGAATGTTGCACAGTTATTTGTAACAGAAAGCGTCCCTACATCGGTAACATGATTGAGAATGTTCAGAGAAACTTTATTTCCCGATGTCTTACAAGTTCCCGTTTCTTGGAAATATCAACGATGGATTTCAAGAGTTGAAGCTAGAGCCTTTAATGTGAAAAGAAAGCGAACTGATCTTTTACTCTTTTATGATTTTCTGCATGGTCGCAGTAATATAAATTTTGAAATTGGATTAAGAGTACCAGCATATTCTTTACGAACAGTAAACGTCTTTTTGCATCCGACGGATAATTCTACTGCACCCGATTCTAGATGTCTCAAAATTGCCAATCGCTTTGTACACGAGCTGGATTTCTTTACAGGAAAGAAGAGTTTCAGTAGGATGGTAAAGTGGTGGTCTAATTCTCTTGGCCGCAAGTTCGTTTCTTGTACTTTTTTACTTATTTATTTTTACCCAGTAAGGTTTGTTCTTCTCCCACTGCTTGCTATTTACTCCTTTCACGGCTAGCGTAAAATACCTTGGCCTCTTGGCCGTTCTTTTGCGGAAGGTCCCTGTGCCTCTAGACGCCATGTCTTCTGTCCCCTTATGAGGTTGGATCGTGGCATAATTATTATTATTATCATGTTTTGATCAGAGGTTGCCTTTGCCTCTAACCTACCGAGACCCTGCGGGATCCGGCTATGCCGTTCACCCAGTAGGTCGGAACCGGGTCTTTTATATGCCTGCCTCTAAACGTATCCCCTCCCTAGGGAGGAATCTAGCTGGGCCTCGGTCTTCTTTTTTATCACCCACGAACTCAGGGGTTCCCCGGTCAGTCATCAAGAGTGGTTCACTTCAGCGAACCACCCTCTCATGAGCAGAGCTGCTCCTGTAAGACCCTACCTACCTCTAGGTTACCCTGTGACATCCACTTATGTGTTCGATGGATTCGCTTTTCATATTACATAGTCGGCATAAGCCCGATGTGACGTTCTGATTCCGAATATGCTGATTGTTAATATGCTTTCTGCAACATATTGTAAGAGATGTAATAGTAATGTATTATTGTAATAATAGAAATTGATGGCCTTGGATTATTGTAATAATACACAACTAGTATTATTACTTTTATTGTTATTATTATTATTATTATTATTGTTGTTGTTACTTGATCAAAGCGAGCTCCAGTTTTAATTTGATCTTTTGTTATTTCATTTGTTAGCGTATTTGTGGTACAGTTGCGGTCAAACACGCTTTAAAGTTATTACGAAATTTTGTGATTGCTTGATATTAAGTGGAATGAAATATATCTAACGATTTTTCATAAAATAATTTTCTGCTTTAAAATGGCGGCCAGTACAGACACTCTTGTGAAGAGTTCACTCTTGTGAAGAGTGCACGCAGATTTTAGTTCTCGCTGAGTTGTCACCAAGTGGTCGGAAGTTCTTTGTACACACTATATTTTATATATTTATTAACTTTGTAGAACATAATGACGTTACCGAAATTGGAAAAATAAGATAAAAAAGTGACATGAAGGTAAAGTGAAAGTACTACTTCTTCGACAATCATCAGTCATTGATGTCCATTGAATTGGAAAGTGTTTACGCTTACAATTTATTAATATAATAAAATTGCTTATGAAACAGGCTAAACTTTCAAAAATTAATTACGATCGGTAGCTTTTATTTTAATTTTATTTTAGTATTCCAATTTCATTATAGCGTAAAATTTGTTAAAGTTCAATTCGAAGTGAACCTATAATATATATACATATATATTAATCAGGTAATTTGTAAAAGTATCATTGTTTTGATTGTAGCTCTTTGGAGGAGGGAGATACAATGACTTATTGTTTAAGATTGGATATATTATGAATATACTGGTGAACCGCCTATCTTAAATACCATTATATCAGTGTTCATCCCAATGGGAATATTAAAGTCTGATTTTATTACTTTTGTATTGAAGTCTCTACTAAAATTTAAAGCATATGCATGTAAGTTTTTATGTTTATTACGTAAGAAATTAAAATTATTCGTTTTTAAATTTTAGTTAGATACTGTTACCCACAAACCTTTGTGTAAGGGTCTGCATGAGTGTCGTATCTAAAAACTTTCTTAAGTAAAATAATTCTTTATATTAACTATGGCAAACGTATTAAATAATAATGAAATCAGTGATAATGAGGCAATAAAAGCTGGAGCGCATATAACATTGCCAAGTGGATTACTGAAATTCTGCGAAGAAGCGACCGATGGATTGTAAAAACTGCAAGAATGAATTAGTAAAGAACGTACGGAAAAACTTTCAAATTAGAGTAAAGGAATAATCGAAGCCAGTAATAACCAATAATTTAATTATGAATTAACTGTTTTACAGAAACAGGCAAAACATGTTACCTGTCAATCTCAAAGAGATAGACAATGACATACTGTCATTGAATTGAGTTAAATCAATTTCATGTTATCCCCAAACTTATGAAGTCAGCGTTAAAAATTGATGATGGTCAGATATTCCTTTTGTAATTAATTACCTTTTTAAAACTGAGGATTTCACTCTATTGCGTAGTGAAAAATTCTTTAACCGAACAATCAAAATAATATAATATGGGAATTCTCTCAACATTTCTCTCTTAAACATTTCGGACAAAAAGTTTCTCAAAAAAGCTCTAAGGTCCCGGAGTATGTCAAAATATTCATCTGCTTCATAACTAAGAAAATGATAATCCTATTTATAAAGAGATGGAAGAATCATAAGTTGGTGAGTATTTCAGAAACGTTGTTTTACAAGAAAAAATATCCATTTTTAGAATTTACCAACAATACTATCCAATCAAATGATGTTAAATATTTTTCCAAGTCAAAGTTCAATATTTTAAACTAAGTACAGCACAGGAATTTTTTTCAAAATAGTGGCACTGATTTTCAATCCCTATGGATCAGATTCAATTCAATTCTGATTCAATTTCTGAATTCAATTCCGAATGACCAGGTGAATATTCTTGTCTATGTGTACCTTGGTTGAAGATTTTGGATTTATTTTCAAGGATGTTGTTTAGATTCTGATCATTATGGAACGTGACGATAACTGGAAGATCATCCTTGGGAGATCCTTACAGTTATATCACAGCTCTTCTTCATGATATACTCGTACATAGGATACGAACTTTTTGAAGCACTTATTAGCAAATTTTTATACAAAAAAATGCATGCTGTTAGAAAACCGATTGTTTATACTTTACGTTAGTAGGAAAAAATGGTTATTAAATTAAAAAAAAAAAATTATTGTTATATTCTCTTGGTGGTTTACTGATAGAATTATAGAAAAGGTTTTATACAACCCTGAACTATAATCACACAGAGTAAAACTCCATGATCAAAGATTAAATCTGTAGACAGTATGAATTAACTTTTTAATATTTTGACTGTTTTTTGAACTTGAAATTTTTCATGATAAATAAAAATGAAATTCATAATCTTTTTGCGTTTAAAAAGACGTCATTTAATGAGTGTTTGTACATCCTTATCGTTTTATTTTCTGAAGTTATATTTTATACTGAATTAATATTTAAATTATACTTATTATTTATATACTGAATTAATATTTTAAGAAATTAAATTAACCTAAGTCGTTCAGAAACTTTTCATAACGTACACATACTTTTTAAAATTCTGTAACAATGATCTCATCAGTAATAGTGTTGGACTAAGTAAACATATAAATGTAGGACTAAGTTTAAATGCTTAATTAAGGCTAATGTTTTAACTACATTTAAAAGGATTTTATTATAAATGATCCCAAAATATGTTAACACTTGTAACAAATACAAATGATTATTCTCAAACTTTTCTGTCTAAGTTATTGAACGAGATATAAAATTAAATTTAAATGAAATTAAGCATGTTAAGAATTACCAATAAAAAAAAATAATACGAAGTTAAGATTTGTTAAAAAAATTTAATTTACAATTAATTAGAAAACTGTTACGGTGAAATTAGTCTTTCATGAACTGTTAACAAAAAGATAAGTGAATACACATAAGAAGGAAATAGATTTGATCAAATTATAGATAACCAGACAAAAAAATTAAATAAATTAACGTACATCATTTGGTGTAAATAAATTACTGGGAACTGCAAAGGCTATGCAGTTTTAGATAGCTTAAAGCTACAAGACTGTAATTCACAGTTAAAAGAATTAGATTAAGAAATTCCTCCTTAGAACTGTACATGCCTACCTACTTACAATTTTACTTTCGCAAAAAATCAATCAATAATTATTTTAATTTGAATATAATAATAACATTCTTAGGCTTATTGCTCGTTTATTATCGATTTATATGCAATATTTTTGTTTATCTAACAGAAAATGTATTTTATTGAGGTAACCTAATTCATGTTTGTTTTGAACTAGCAATGCTGGCAACATTTAGCAATATTTAAAATGTACACAGAAAGTTACGTGTTGTGAAAAAAAATTCAAGGTGCAATGCGCACGAACGCGAGCGCAGACGAACACACACACACGAAATCATACACACAAAACATGTACATTTTATACAGTTTAGGACTAAGTTTAAATGCTTAAAGCGCTATGTTTTAACTATATTAACAAGAATTTTATTAAAACTGATTGACAAAACCAGTTAATATTTTTTCTAAAAAAAAATTATTAATGCAATTAAAAAAATTAATAACTATATACCGAAAATTTAGCAGATTTATCAGATTTATAAAATGATAATTAGTCTACTTTCGTAATGATAATATTTATACATCTTTCCATAAAAGGATAAAAAGATTCATTTTTATTAATGAAAAATAATAAGGAATGATTTCAACATTTCTCTTTTTAAATGTGAATTAACAAATTAAACACAAAGGTTAAGTTTTACTTCGTATTACATGAAATAATTTATAATGTACGGAAATTAATTTCAAAACAAAATAAGATCCGTTACTGTGATGACGTTAAAAACACTGATAAACATAATTTTTGTTTCCTAACATGCGATACATGATTTTAATCTGTTTTTTGATGCTGAAAATGAATATTATCTCCTACCATTTTTGAAAAATGTAAAATTTTAATTAAAGGATTTTTTTAATTTTTCAACGTATAGTTAGCATTTTAAGCTCCTATATTGTATTTTACTAGCTTTTTTTTATTGTTTAACTTTGTTAACATAATTTGTAATCTATAAAGAAACAATACTAGACAAAAATTAAATATCATAGTCACATATTATGGCATCACATCTGATACCGAGAGTGTGTCTTCATGGACAAGATTAATCATGTCTGTGCAGGTCAAACATGTAGCTGAAAAAACAGCTGTGTTGTTTTTATTAAGCACTAGATTTAAGAATGAATTAATTTTGTCCCGTCTTATTGCTGTTTTAAGTTTGTTAACAGTGCAGTATCGTAATGCCTTGAAATTGTGTAAATAATGTGGATGCCTTTTGTTATATAAGTGGTGAGATTACAGTAAAATCAAATAGATAAAACATTCATTACACCTTTAATTAAAAAAGCATATCATTTGTACTTTCAGTGTAAAATTGATGATCAGGATAAGACGTGGGCTCCTCATATAGTATGCACTAATTGTTCTGTATATTTCAGAGGATGCCTGAAAGGTACAAGGAAGGCTTTGCCATTTGGTGTACCTATGGTTTGGTGTGAACCAAAAGATCATAACCGATTGTTACTTTTGTTTAACAATTGTGTCTGAAATTTTTAAAAAGCTAAACATGCTGTAAAATATTCATTCCAATCTGCAATCAGGCCTGTACCTCACAGTGAAATTATTCCAGTTCCTCAGCCATCTGTGAATGTATGTTTCGAAGACAGCGATGAGGAATCAGACAGTACTGAAGAAGAAAATAATGATTTTGATCTTGAATTATCTTTCAATAAGCCACATCTTAAATCACAAGGTGAATTAAATGACTTGGTTAGGGATTTAAATTTATCATAAAACCAAGCTGAATTGTTAGGATCAAGACTGCAAGGTGGAATTTACTTCAAAAAAATATAAAAATTTCGGGTTTTCGAAGCAAACCAAAACGAACTTTCAAAATCAGACAAAAAGAACTTCCTCAGTACTTTATTGATGAAAATAATTTGGTTTATTGAACAAATATTGATGAGCTTATGTTGCACGTAGGACAAATGCACAAACCTGAGGACTTGCGCCTTTTCATAGATTCGTTCAAGTATAGTTTAAAAGTGTTTCTACTACACAACGGTAACAAATATCCTTCGATGTCAATAGCTTATGGTATTAACTTGAAAGAGACATACGATGTGATGAAAGATGTTCTTGAAAAAATAAATTATAAAAACATCTCTGGAACATATGTGGTCATTTGAAAATTATAGCTTTTTTCTTAGAAATAAGTTAGGCTATCCTAAGTACATGTGTTTTCTTTGCGAATGGGACAGCCGAGCTAGAAATACACATTATGTTACCAAAGAATGGAGGAAACGAGACGACTTAACTCCAAATGGGAAAAATATTATTCATGAGCCCTTAGTTGAACCCAAAAAAATATTTTTATCCCCTCTCCATATCAAGCTAGGACTAATGAAAAAATTTGTAAAAGCAATGAAGAACGATAGTCCCGAATTTTTGTACATCAGGCAGAAATTTTCGAATGTAAGTGAAGGAAAAATTAAAGAAGGAATATTTGTTGTCCTCAAATAAGAAAGTTTGTCAAAGATGATTTATTTAACTCAATGTTAAATAATGTAGAAAGTGCATCTTAGGCTTCATTTAAAGAGGTTAGCAAAAATTTTCTCGGCAAGCAAAAATCCAACAATTACCACGATATTGTTAATCAACTTCTTACTTCATACAGAGCTATGGGATGTAATATGTCTTTGAAAATACATTTCCTCCAATCACATCTGGATTTTTCCCGGAAAACCTCGGAGACGTAAGTGACGAACACGGTGAACGTTTCCACAAAGACATTTCGGTGATGGAAAACGCTATAAAAGGAAATTGAATGCTAACACGCTAGCCGATTACTGTTTGACGTTAATTCGTGATGTGCCTGAGCGTATTCATAAAAGAAAAGCATGTCCATAACAAAACATATAATATAACACAGCACAGGTATGTCCATGCAAAATTATACATTTTACAGATTTAAATTATGTTTTTCCTTATTTTTTTATTATTATTTTTTTTTTTTTGAAGCGTAATTTATTTAAAACTAAGGGTGACGGAAAATTGTATTTACAGATCTGCAACATAAAAAAGCAATTCAAGAAATGGCATCGCACTTAGAAAAACATTAAAAATATTTATTTTTTTTATCAGTGATTATAAGGATTTTTTTTATATTTAATTGGGATCTTTTATTTGAGTTAAATTTATGGATAATTCCGCGCGTTAATATTCCAACTGGTAAATATTTTAATTAATCTAATTTAATTAAATTAGTAAAGCACTACGAATTAAATTAATTATTGTTTTATTTTATAAATTCAGGAAGGGTACATGATGTATTTAATTACAAATACAAGAAATTTAAACGTAAAACCAGATCATCAATAAATAGGCTATAAATCGTGCTTAAAAACTACCCTTTTGTACAATTTATTGTCCAACCTTTTGTTCAGTTAACAAAGTAGTAAATCACCAATACCTATTCACACAAAGTATATTAATTGAATTTCAGATGACAGAAATACAAGGTAAAACTAATCAATCGAATCCTTCATCTATTATAGTGCTTATTTAATACTGAGCCTTTCATATTTATTTTTATTGTTATTCAGTGTACTTCAGGAATACGCAAAAATAAACCACGATTATTATTTCATATAAAATAATTTATTAAAAAATTAATGGCACTCGAACCATCACCAAATTGTCAGTAACATAATACCTATAGTGAAAGTATAATAACAATACGGAATAAATCGTAAAAAAATATTCGTAGATTATCGCCTGGTTGTTTAAGCTTCTGAGAAAGGTAAAAAAAAAAACGAAACCTTTCTGAGAAAGGTTTCCTAGAAGTATAGTAAAACGTTCATATCAGTTTAGTAATACGCGTAGAAACAAAATTTTGATTTTGAGTGTTGCTAAGAGAAAAATACATAAAGTGAACACATATTTACTTAATTTTGAACTTGTAAACTATAATTAATAATTTTTATCCAGTCCTTTTACAAAAATTAATATTCACATCCCCCAGACCCCAAAACGACCGTCAGTTAAAACGCTTATAAATATATATATATATATATATATATATTTCATTTTCTTGTGGACACGATAACTGCCGTAATTTTGCGCCAATCACTTTCAAAATGATACATAAAATATAACGACCCAAAATCTTGGTCGAGTTCTTTAATAGGAAAAATCGGACCAATCGGGCCAGGGTGGAAATGAGGGCTTTTTCGAAAACATAAAATATTCCTATAACTTTGTTATTGGTAAAATTTTGAACACGTTTAGAGTTCCTACTATTCTTTGGATAAGGGCCTAAAAATTATCTAAGTAACGTCTTTTGATATTACCATATATTGATATACCATATATTTGATATTGGTCCAGGGGGTTTTGAAAAAATGGGGTTTTGAAGACAAAAAAAATTATACCTCCCTTAATAGTCACAGCATCGAATCGGTTTAAACTGGTCGTTAGTTCTCTAAACATGACCTAAAACCTTTGTCTGAAACAATTTTTAATATGATCAACCCTTACGGAAAGGGATGACCAAAAAATGCTGGAACTGTACGAAGATTAAGGTTGTCGTATGCTAAACATGTGAAACTTTTTTCACATACAACCGTTGTCGTATTGAGTAAATTTGAATTTTTTTTTAACAAGTTTTTCTTAAGGTACAAATCTTTTTTATCCCCTCCGCCTGCCGGCGAGCCGAAAGGAATTTTTTTTTATATTGTTTCGTGTAACAAATTAAACATTTTCATTTTCATTCATTTATGTTTATGCTACTACTGCCAAACAAAATATTAATTTTTTCATCAGAAATGTCAGTATTTATTTCAACAAACCAAGAAACAGAATATTATATAAACTCTGCTTCGGTCTGAAGGAAAGGTATTTATTTTTCTGTTACCTTTTTCTTTTTCTTCTTTTAAGTTAGTTCACAACTTAAGTTCGAAACTTAAGCTGTGGGAATGTGAAATGGAAAAAAATTGTAGCACGTATCACAAATGCTATGCCTGACCGACATTTGAATCCGGAACCTCAGGATAGAAGGCAGAGGCGTTCCCGTCTTCCTTAAGAGCGTTCTGCCTGTCTTAAGAGATCAACGTAATAATGCCAAATATAATACTACTTATTTTACAGAAGTTTATATTAACAAAATTTTATATTTTCATATTCTATAATATGAAAATAAATTAGAACTTTATTTTCTTATTTTGTAATATATTATAAAATTACAATTTTTGTAAATTAATATATATTTTTAAGTCTTGTAAAAAAAACAATATTTTCATAGGTTATAGAACCATCTTCCAAGTGATTTCCATGCAATTTAGAATCACTCTGTATATGGTAGCGGTTCAGCTTTTCATCCGTAAGTTCCGGGTTTGAATCCCGATTAGACACCGCATTTTTCATACTGTAAAAAATTTGTTATCATCCATTGTCAGGTTTATAAAGCTTCAGCTTGATGTTGTAATAAGTAAATAGATTTTAGGTATCGAAACAAAATTGTTTGGTTTAAAAACGAATTGTAGGTCCACAAAATTGCGTAAAAACGCAAATATAGACGAATAATAAAACATCAGTGGTATGTATAACTAAACATTTGATGTTATTTCAATAAAATAAAAAATTGTAAAGAAAAAATATTAAAATAAAACTATAATTATATTTAATATAATTTAAACTTACGTTAGAAATCACCACATCATAACAATTTAGGTACTGTAAATAACTAATTAAATTTAAAGAAAAGAAAAGTAAGAACAACGGTAAAAAAAATGAAATATTTTAATGCAGGCTAGTTAAGAAAGAGAAAACTAAACAAGCATAGAGAGGTATTACAAAATAAAATTGTCGGCAAAGTAGTAAACAATAAAATATTTTCAGTTTTAATTAAACATAATACAAAGATAATGATATAAAACAATATACATTTTAATGCGAAAAAGTAATTAGATCCAAGGGTCATATGAAGAAAGAAAAGTTGAAATTATCGTTTGAAGAATCCGGAATATAATTAAGACGGAAAAAAAATTAAAAATGGAGTTACAGACCTAACTATGAGCAAATCGCCTTCTATTAATTGCAAAATAAAAAACAAAATTACAAAATCATTTTATACTACGTTAATATAAAATGTACTAAAACCAAAAAAAAATCTTTTATATAAACACGTTTTCGACAAAAAAAAGCAACTGTGACGTCTTGAATTGAATACAATATACGAGTGATTTAAATAAATAAACAATAATTGTTTTTGCATATTTATATACTATTTAGACATTCTGATTACAGCAGTAAAGTTTACAAAATTTTATAATATCGTTTAATTGTCTACTTTGCAATTGTCACATACTTTCACTCAAAAATATTGATACATTCATTCCCTTAACACTTTATAATATAAAAATAGTTATTTGAAAACTAAAAGTTTATTTTCTACTTAAATTAATGTTGATTAAAAAAAATTAATTTTAATCAACACGTTAGTCTGAGATTCTTTTTATTCTGTTATCTAGCGACTACTTACGTTGGCATAAAAGGATTTTTTCCCATATTGATACGACTAAGTGTAGATTGTCTCGCAAAAAAAAAAATGATTTCTAATCCTCAATCCTTAATTATTTACTTATAAGTACAGAAATAGTAAATTAAATTATTGTGTACTTGTATCTGACATCTCATTAATCTTCTATAAATCTTTCATCCAATTATATTTACTTTCTTAAAATTAATAATAAAATTATTCAATTGTAAAATGGTTATAAACAGGAAATTAGCTTTTGTTTTTATTGCTACTATTGTTATTAGTTTTAACCGATTTCAAAAAGAAGAGGTTCTCAATTCGATTTTACATTTGTTTAGGCGTTAATTTTTATCAAAGATAGATTATTTTATATTTGATAAAGAATGCTCCTCTAGTTAATTTATTTATTTTGTTTTTATTTACAACCTTGAACATGCTACATGTATTTATTAACAAAGAGATGAGAATGAATGAAATAAAAAGTGATAAAAATGTTAGATCCTTGTCAGGAATCGAATCAGGGTATAACTAATTTAAAGTCAGCATACTAATCACTATAACTATTTCCCGACCCGTAGGATCTTTAGACATACGCTAGAACGAAGAATTTTTAAACGCCTAAATTTGATTAGAAAAATGAGAAAATAATAATTATTAAGTAATTAATAGGGTATATTTAAAAAAATAATAATTTACTTTAAAAAATAAAAATAAAAAATTTGAAAAATCTTGGGAACTCCTTTACTCTAAGGAAAGCAGATAAAATTAATTTAAAAAAAGTTGGTATGAATTGGCAACACGAAATTTAAAGAAAAATTGTTGAAAAATATTGAAAAAAAAAGATACCGTCATATTTAGAAATAAATTCAAATGTGTGTTTTAGGAAGGAGGTGAAAATTATTTCCAATCTTTACTTCCTTGTACGAAGTAAAGGAAGTAGAATGATCGCGAAATATTACGGTTTTCAGACATCAAAGGAAATATCCATTTTTACTATCCCTGAATCGATTTTGACTAGTTTCGGCGTGACGTCTGTACGTACTTATGTATGTACGTACGTAGGTATGTATCTCGCATAACTCAAAAACTATTAGCCGTAGGATGCTGAAATTTTGGATTTCGGACTGTTGTACATCTAATTGTGCACCTTCCCTTTTGATTGCAATCAACTGAACCAAAGTGCCCAAAATCCAAAAACATTTGGATTTTGGACTTTTTCTTAAATTCAGTAATAAGCCCTCACTGAGAGCATTTCAACGATATATAATAAGTGGTACTTAATGTCATTGGTTCCAGAATTATAGCCAAATAAAATTTTAATTACTGAAATACTTGTATCTTAGGGGAAGGCACATCGGTTTGAATTAGACTTCATCTCCTTTTTTTACGTTTTTTTTTTTTTTAATTTAAATATATTGGTTTATTAATAATTATTAATCTCTGTTTATAAAAAAAAATTTACGATAAACAATAGTTCAATAATAACAATAAAAAAAATATATATACATAAAAACTATCAGAAGTTATTAATGAAATAGAATTTTATTTACTTTTCATTTTAAAAAAATGTGCATATGGAATTTAATACGTTACAAGGAAGTCATGTGGTGTCCACATCAGATTATTTTTTTATAAATATACTAGATATATGGGTATAATGAAATATCATTAAATGCAATGGGTATTATACTTTGAACTTTTAATTTCTTAAAAAATTGAACAAATTATTTTTCGTTGACAGACTACAGGAATAAATTAGGAAAACGTTTTAGTCATATTAAGGCTCATTGATGTAGAAAGTATTTACGTAGAAATTTCTAATTAACTCCTTTTCTGAAGTGAGGAATAATTTTAAAAAATTTAACTAATTTTTTGGGATGGAGGTGAATATTAAAAAAAATTTGGTGAATTTGTTAAACTGGAAAAAGGGCCTTTAACTTTTTTAAGAAAATTTTTTTTGAAAAATGTAAAAATTTTAAATGTTATTTTGGTCAAAATCCCTACTCCTTTTTCCAATTGTAATATAATAAATCCCCCTGAAGACGACATCTTCCTACCAAGTTTGAAGAAAATTGGTTTACGCAGTCCTTAATTATTAAGGTTCAAATCAACTCAACATACATAAATAAAAATTCACTTATAAAAACGGTTATTTTTGGTTTAGAAATAAGGTTTAAAATCTTCTTTTTTACAATTCTAATATAAAAAATTACGATCTTTTTTTGTGAAAAAATTGTTTTTCTAAAATACCCCCTTGAGGCACAATTTAAAAAAAGAATGTTTTTTTATAATTTTTTAGAATACTATACTTTCCTTTTAGTATAGCTATACTTGTTATGTTACCCAGGAAATAAATAAATTATTGCACATTTCACATATCGATAAATTTTTGTTTTAGTTGATTTCACGTGGCTATAAAGTTAACTAAAATAAAAAAGTAATTGAAATTGGTAATTTTTCGTGCTTTTTTAAGGTTAAATTAAAAAATGAAATGAAATTACAATTTGAATCGAAAACAACATTTTAAATAAAATACCTCCCTTGTTTTTTTTTTTTTTATTAATTATGAAACGAGTTATGTAGTTGAAGCTATATGGATATGAAACTAATGAGAAAAGAGAATATGCTACTTGTGTACAAAGATTTGCGAGCGACTAAATCTTTCTTTGATTTTTTCATTCAATAACCGTTTTAAATAAATCATTTATTCGCGTCAGATCATAATTATGCATTACACCGATTGCATCAGTACTGGATATGCTTATTCACGAGTAAGTAAAAATAGCTGTTCTAGCATTTGCCTGGAAGGAAATATTGAAAGAAGAAGAAAAATATTATCAGAAGAACGCTATAAAATAAAAGATTAAATAGTTAGAGAGAAATGTTTAAGGCCAATATCAAAATATAAATTAAATAGTAATATGAAATAATAATGATATATCTATTTGTATATAATCTGATAAATTTATAAAAATTTAATGGCCTCTGTAAGTCTCTTTCATGCAAAAATTACAGGACCGATTAAGCTGAAATTTTGCAAGTACATACTTTTTAACTAAAAAGAACATTCAACTATTGCCATTACCAAATGTTTCATCGTTTCAAAATGGTAGCTGTTTTAATTGCTTGCGGTAACAATCTAATAATGTTGCATATCGATATTCAACTTGACTATGGCCAAACCGTTGGTCAAATCGAATTCACAAAGCAGTATTTAAAATTTCTACAAAAAATCTGACAACAAAGTAGTAGGACTTTCCTGCTAAAGCCGCATCCGGAAAATTCCTACAACTGTGGGTTGTTTCTGATGCACGAGTTAGATACATGTACAAAAAAATTTTAAATATTTATAATTATATTTAAATATAATATTTTTTCGTTTATTTAATTCAATGATTCTAACTAAAGTACGCGCGCATAACGTTTTTCATTCGGGCGGGTGTGGCGGTACTGCCGGCAACGATCGGCATTAATTAAACTAATAAAATTTCATAACTTACATAGAACAAATACACTTGTACGATCGGAAGACTGGTGTAGCCGCGAGGCTTAACGCAGCAGGTATCGATTTTACCGGGCGATCGAGTTCGAAACCCCCCCAGACCGAGTTACTTTTTTACACTTTAAATATTGTTGATTTATTTAATTCTACCGCTCACCCGTAAAGTCGCAACAAAACAGGCGACTACAACAGCATTTTTTGGGGTGGAGGTGCGATATTGCCAAAAAAGTTTTGCAATTATTGTTATTTTTTAATTAACAAATTTGCCTGAAAAAAATATGGCCTTAATTAGGCAAAATCTCGAGATACCCCTTGATCTTTTAAGGTGAAAATTTAATGACATCAGTGCCCCATATATAGAAGTAATCTACCAAAGTTTCGTCAAAATCGAGCCAGTAGTTTTAGAAATATAAGGTGATTTAAAAGCCAACAACAAGCACACGTAACATCTGGAAAATTTCCATCCAGTCTTTTGGGTTCCTTGGGTGGCAAATGTCAAGATCCCGTGAAAACCGCATATACCCAAATTGAACCGATTACAATACGTTTCCTTCTAGTTCTACAGCTTTTCTACAGCTCTCTTTTTCAATAAAAGGTCTCTTTTTCTTTTTCAATATTTCTTTTGGTTATCGAAAAAAGTAGCTTTAAGGTGCAACGGTGTACGGCGCGACGGTTCAAGCAATACAGCCACTGCCACTGTTAATTTGTGTGCGATGCGACATGCCGCGACTGGCTGCACCTGTTTCCGGTAATATAAAATAAGAATAATATTTTTTTATAAGGATATTTTTTTCAAAAGGATATTTCCTCTTATTTCCTCTTAAAAACTTTTAGAATTTTTGACAACAATAACGAATCAATGTCTGTGCATAATTTCAGTAGACATTAATAATATTTACAGAATGGTCTTTTACATTACTTTCGAATAATGTAGTAATAGAACTGCAATCACTCAAGTGGATCCATTTTTCTTCACGCTACTTTTCATACGGTTGTAACATGCTATATTATAAATATGTTAGTTTATTGTACCCGTTTTTTTTTTGTTTTTTTTTTTTTATAGATTAAACTTAATGTTATGGTCTATATTAGTATCAACACTATATAACTGCATAAATTATATTTTAAAAACTCCAATAACGTTAGTAAGATTAACATATTTATTGTACCCTTTTTCGCAATATATATACTTCCATGCACGCTTTAACTTGTGTAAAAAACGATAAATATACGCTCATAAGCGTTGTAGCCAGTCATTTACATACTCCATTGGAATTCTATGTAAAGTATTTTTTTACAAAAAAGAGCAGGTATTAGATATTTTAAACACTATAATAACTAAAAATTATATATTTTTTTTTTTTGTATTACAAACAATAAACCGTTTTTATATTTAAACAAAAACAAAAAAATCCCTCATGCTAAATCATCATTTCTATGAAGTTTACACATGAATAATTACAAGTAAAACCAAATAAAATCATTGTACATAATTTTTTTTTTAATTAGATTTAAAATAGATAAAGCATAATTAAAGCAATAAAGATAGAAGAAAAAAATGGTCTAACAAAATCGTGTCACGAATTAAGATTTTTTAGTTCATTTTCTCACTTCACAGTAATGAGTTTACTATAAAACCATTGTCTAATAATTTATAAGTACATATTAATCAAAATGAACTGTCAAGAATTTTTAAAACATTAAAAACCATGAATAAAATCTGACAAAATGAAGGTTAAATGAATAAAAAAAAATTATACCATGGATTAAATATTATAATTAACCGTATTAATGAATAATTTTAATTATTATTTAATTATTAATATATTATTTTACATTACTATTATTGATTAATTAAATAATAATTTTATAGTAATTAAATTATTACAATCATTATTTATTAAATGTAATGAATATAAGCGTGTCCCAAAAAGAATCATCCGATTTGAACTGTTTATATTTTGAAAAATATTGAATATAAAAACTTAAGATTAATATTGTATTAAAGGTTTATTAATGAAGTTTTTTGCATACGAAGTCATAGGTGTTCAATATGTTTTCCCTTAGTATGCACGGCACATATTCACTGGTAGTCAATTCGTCCCACATATCGTAGCAAGCGTTTCTCTATTCACTGCTACCACAACTGCTGTTATGCGGTCCCGCAGTTTTACCATTGTAGCTAGAAGGACAGGGACATAGACGGAATCTTTTACAAAACCCCACAAATAAAAATCGCACACACTGAGGTCTGGCGTTCTTGGAGACCAGTGATATAAAGCTGAATCGTTAGGTCCTATACGTCAGATCCACGTTGAGAAATCCTATCGTTCAAAAATTCACGAACGTACAGACTCCAGTGAGGTGATGCTCCATCCTGCTGGAAAATTAAATCTTCCGAATCGGCCTCTAACTGAGGAAAAAATCAGTTTTCAAGCATATGGATGATATACTTTGCTCCCGTAACAGTAAAAAAGGGACCATACACCTTTCTCCGATTTTCATTATAACTTTACATAATAAAACAGCTGATTTGGCGTCAACTTCAAAACGTCGACAGTAACAAAAAAAAATAGAAAATACATATATTTTTTCAAGTTTATTTTTGTGAAATAGGTTAATTTTTTAAAAATATTTTAGGATAAATTCCTCTTTGGTAGTCTGGTTTTTCTTTCGGATAACATTGTCATCACAGTGAAATAAAAAAAAAAATGTAGTAGCCAATAAGATGATATGAAATGTTTTTTATATGTTTGTCTTTTAAAAAAAATAAAATTATCTATGTGTTCCAGAATGACAGAATTCATATTTCGTAGTAATCACTTAACCTACTTTTTCTGAATTTCTTCTTTTTTTGACAAAACACAGGTTTTCTGAACTTTATTCGTTTTTTACGAACGTTTTACTATTGACATAACCATATTTTAAATAAAACTAATAAAATCAGTATAAACTTTTTAAAAATATATAAATATAAAACAAATTTAAAAATACGCAGCCAAAAATAAAGAATGAAACTGTATAATTTTGTTTATTAGTTTTTCCTTCAGTCAAGAAGCTCCAAATTAAGGGATAGTAAATATTATTTTTGGTTTGGAAGCTAATAAATTTTTTTTTTTTATTTGCTGCCGACTTCAAAAGTCAAGATTTAAAAATAGATAAAGATTTTTTATCTTTTTTCCTGTGCTTTTTAAACTTGGTTACTAATTTAAAAAAAAGAGTACTTATACCTGAAACTAAATGCAAGAAAATTGAGTACAATAGTGTAAGTGTCAAAAAAATTTAAATATGTTTATTTCAATTTTTAGTTTTAAAATGTTACCATCAATCAAACAATATATATACATATATGTATTTTTTAATTTTTTTTTCATATTAATTTCATTTATTTTTATTACTGCATCAGGGAATTAATGGAAAAGCTGCTTTTTAGTCAAGCGGAATATGGGACTTTTGCCAATACTTTAAGTACTGAAATAACCCAGATTTAAAACGAGGTGATGATAAATCAATTCTAAAAATCCCTTTAAATCGATTCAGCTGAATTTGTTCTACATTACTCTTTTAAAACTGATCGAACTAAAATAATATGTTCTATATTCCTACAGAGAAGGAGATTTTCAGACCTATTATTACATATGAACTCATAATTAAAATATTAAGTGTAAACTGAAGAAAAGTACAGAAACATCTTCTTTTTTTATTATGATGCATAAATCGCATAACTCTACTAATATTCTTAAACATCAAAAATATACATACACAACGTTGTCCATATGGTAACTTAACCAGACGATTAAGCGACCTGACAAGCTATTCTCAAAACTGGTGCAGTCATTCCCAAAAATAATAAGCACCTGTGGGCCAAGCTTATTAAGGACATATAGGAGGGAAGTGATTTTCTATTCTTTTCAACAATGAGCCCAATGTACTTTTGTAAATCGGAATGCTAAATCTACCGAAATGAAAATTTTATTTATTTCTAAAGGTGACTTTATCAAGACTCCTTGTATCGGAATCAAGTGAATCTCCACCAGAAACTCAAATACAAGAGTGAAAAAAACAAAAAAAAAACAACAAACGGGTGTCATTTACATTAATTTTTAAGCTAATAAGCTTAAAAGCTTAAAAAGCTCGAGCCTTTCATAATAATGAAAAGCGCGGTTTTTCGTTCACTAGGAAAACGTACACTTACATAACCGAAAATACTGCTTTGTTACGCTTTTTTTTAATATAAAAGCTATTTTCAATTAAACACTCAAAAATTAACACATTTACATGTTTTTACTCTTTTCTAATCACGAAAAATTAAATCACCATTTTTTATTCTTCCGCGACAGCAAGCAAACGTACGTTTCGTCTATATTTCATCAGATGGCGCTGGCTACAATCACATGTTTTACTCTTATCTCATCAAGAAAAATAAAACCGCCATTTTTCTGTCTATATTTCCTCAGATGCCGCAAGCTACCTGAGTTCAGAAAATACTGGGATATGTAATCAAAAGGTTATTTTAAAAAACTGTTTATTACACATATAAATATAATAGACTCTGAATATAATGTAATAATGATAACGAATTATTATTAATTATTAACAATAATAATAAAGGTAATGATATTTTTTTATGTATTATGATGAAGGGTAAATACAGTAGAATTACAGCTGAGTTACGAACAGCTGGTCTATGATATAGAAATTTGTAGTTAAATTGAAATAATACAAATATGATATTTATTATTAGTAAATAACAAAAATTAATAAATAATCTACATATATGAAATAAATATTTTTACCAGGAAAACAGAGTTTTCGGCTTTGAAGACAACGGTTTTGTTGTTGATGTCAATAGACAATATCGGTCATTGCAAATACTTGGTATATTGCAAAGATAATTTTAATGTATTGTATTGATTGCTTTATTAAATTGATCTAAAAACATTGTTTTTTATTTATTTTATGTAATCATATACAACAGTTTCCCTTTAAAGCTATCGAATCGTATACTTAGGCTTGAAACTGAATGCTAGTTACTTTCTAAGCGATTGGGTAGTATATGTCGTGCAGAAAATGAACGTCACAACATCAGTATCTCGTTAAAGCTATGGAGTCGTATACTTATAGCTGAAACTGACTGTCACAAACTAGTTTTCTCAGCGGAAATTAAAAATCATTGCATTACATTTGAAATACCATATTAATGTTACACGTACCTTGTTGTGAATAATTATCACAACCCCTAAAAAAAAACAATTTCAGTGTTTAAGTGTTAGTAAATCTTCTTATCGCCACAAAAAAACCACCGCCACCTAAAAAACTATTTCGATGTAAAAAATATACCACAAAGATCGTGCAATTTTGCTAACAATTCTTATCAAGCAATTGCAGCAATATTTCATAATCGGCAGAAAGAAATGAACGATCATTACACTTCTTTGTTAAAGGAGAAAACATATTCGGGTAGATGATTTAAGGATTTATAAAGAAAGATGGCCAAGAAATTCAAGAAATGACTATATGTTTTTCCTAGAGAATAAGAAAAATCATCCCACACTTTAACAAAATACAACAAAAATAGCCGATATCACAATTACCAAAAAATCAATTTCATTGTTAAAGTGAATCTTCTGATCAACCCTCCAAAAAAAACCGTTACCTCAAAAAATAAAATCTTTATTGAAAAGAAGCCCAAAAAAGATTGTTTGCCCTGAACACCAACAAAAACAGAATAAAAAAAATGGTGAATAATACAGACCCCCACCCTCCATCGACCAGTATGAAATATATCCGTCAAAAATCAATTGTTTTCCCCGACTCCGAAGAAAATTGATGTGCAAAGAAACTGAATATTACATTTTACTCTCAAACTTCTCTAAACACAATTCATTGCTTCAAATGCGTAAAAAAAGATATTTATTTAATAAGGAGTGAAAAATCTAAAAAATTACAAAAATTCACTCGCTTGGATCTGGTACAGTTACAAAATAATAAATAGCAAAATAATTGTACTCTACATGGATAAGCTCTTTTACACCGTTACTGATCTCCTTTTTTTGAGAATTCTTTACTTGCGTTTTTTTCTGAATTCCTAATATCATTTACAAAAAATTAATGTTCTATTTCAGTATTTTAGTTAATATAATATTTTAATTTTCTTTTTACCTTCACAAAATAAAAAATCCAAGTATTTGTTTAAAAAAGTATTGGTAACCATGATATTTTATGGTTCTAAAAATTACGCACGAACAGAATAAACCCCGTATCTGGGTTCTTGTACCCAAAGAAAAAAAACAATAATGTTTGCTACGTATAAGACAAGAGAAAACAGCCTTCGTAGATGAATATAGAAACAACCAGTTCCGTGGAAAGTGACTTTTTGTAATTTTTGGAAGTTTTTGCATGATATAATTTATTATATGTTTTTCTGCGTTTAACGCAAAGAACTGTGTTTTAGAGAAGTTTCAAAGTAGCAAATACTATTCAGTTTCTATACATATTAATTTCATTTGGATTCAGGACAAACAATTTTTTTTTTTGAGGGATACCTTCACACTGTTTTCGAGGGTTTGTATTATTTACCATTTTTTTTATGTAATTCTCTTTTTGTGATAAGGAGATTCTCTAAAAAATTAAGAATGAGATTTTTTTGGTGATTTTGATCATTCATTACACACAATGATCGATGGATTATAATATAAATGATAATTTTAAAAAAGCAACTTTTGTTCTAAAAGTTCATGTGGTTTATATACGTCATAATAAGATGAAAGAATTAGAGAGAGAGAGAGAGAGATATTGTAAATAAAATTTTTTCTATTCGTATCTATTGTAAAATAATGGATAACATAACTACATTTAAACAGCGTTGAAAGAAATGTATACCGTATAATTTATCAATAAAGTGAAATAGCTATAAAGAGAATGTTACTGAAATAAACCTTGAGAAACAACTATGGAACTTGTTTATCTTTTTTCACATCAAATAACTGTTTCATAAAATTCTTAATGGTTGAACTCTCCTTAACAATATAATAATAATGGAGCTTTTATTACACTGCTCGTCTCGCTAAAAACATTTTCTTAATAAATTAAGAATTTAAAATTTTCTTAATAATTTAAAAATTTGCTTGAATAAAATAAGGTTAAATATGTTACATTGTTGAACTACACGAGTATCGTAATATTGAACAATACTTGAACTGATAACAAATTATTAATGATTTTAATTCCTCGTAAGATATTAAAAGGAATAACAACCTCATTAATATTCATTATATTCAAAGTTGTAGTTATGTTTAATTAATACTAAAAGCAAAAAAAAAAAATGTAACAATTGTTTATATACGTATATATTTTATGAATTAATAAATTTTATTAAATTTTTAATCTTTTTTTTAAAAAAAACTTTCCTTAAATAAAGGTAATTTTATTTCACAAAATCAGCTCACCATAAAAACACTGAACATAATTATATTAATTTTTTTTGCAAGATTAATCGTTTCCACAGTAAAATCTCATTGGTAGAAGAAAAGCTCTATAGATTAGAAATTTTATTATGAATAATTAAATTGGAATATTTTTGTAACCCTTTTAAAATTAAAAAGTATTTAATTTTTTTTCTTTTAAACTTGAGAAAAAATAATAAATTTAATTGGTCTATATAATTTTAATTTGTTTTTTTAAAATATGTCTTTAACTGTGCGTTTTTTTGTCAGTAATCTTGAGCTTTTTTCTTTAGTTGTATATTAAAACACACACACACACACACCGATATATATATATATATAATAATAATAATTGTCTTTATTGATCTCACAACAAAAATACATTACAGAAAAAAAGAATAACATTATACTTACAAATGGACAATACTTATGGTCCATGGACCGTCTGATGGTTGTATGTATATTTCACACTAAAACAATAACAAATAATAATGTTAAGATAATTTCGTGTACAAAATTTATTAATTATTTTTTTTTTTTTAATAATTTTCATATAGAAAATTTAAATATACTACTTGAAATAAATTCATCAAAAAAGTGAAGGGTCATAATCACAATTCAAGAATTTATTAACCCACCGGGTTGGTCTAGTGGTGAACGCGTCTTCCCAAATCAGCTGATTTTATAGTCGAGGTTCCAGCGTTCAAGTCCTAGTAAAGTCAGTTATTTTAACGGATTTGAATACTAGATCGTGGATACCGGTGTTCTTTCGTGGTTGGATTTCAATTAACCACACATCTCAGGAATGGTCGAACTGAGACTGTACAAGACTATACTTCATTTACACTCATACATATCATCCTCTGAAGTAAAATCTGAACGGTAATTACCGGAAGCTAAGCAGGAAAAAGAAAAAGAGTCCCAGAGTTTACAAAAACCTCCAATTTCAAGATCTTCATGAATATGATAAGTTATACTAATGCAAACCAAAGGAAGACCAATAAACAATTACACCTTATCTCTTCGCCTAATTGTAAATTAGATCTAAATTGATAAAATCTTCCTACTTCAATCAAACTAATGTGTGTGTGTTTGCGCGCGCGCGTATTTGTCTATTTGAAAGTGTAAGTAAGCTGTATAAAATCCTCAGCTTGACAAAAAGAAGTTTGCAATAATCATTACATCTGGCGTAGACATTAATCTAATCGTCTTCTTTAATCAGAAGATTATATATTCCAGATAAATTTCCACAAGTCAAAATTACCTAGAAGAAATAGTTTTGAAATAATGTAAAATAAATTATTCTTAACACGTAATGTAAGAAGTCTTTCCCAGTTTACGTTAAAGATAAAAATATATGAGAAAGTTTATATCATACAAAATTTTTAAACTTATTCCGTAAAAATTAAATTAAAACGTAATTAACAAGATATTAATAAGATATTTGATATCATCAATGAAGAACAATGTTTTAAACAAAACAATATAGTCTGAATTTGTTTTTGGCTTAATGTAATAATAAGTTATTGGTTGAAAACCGATGATTAGCATCAAAAAATACATAATTAAAGAATGTTACATCTAATTTCCTTCAAAGGAGTTTCCCTCTGCACCTACAAACTACTGAATTTTTTTAAACCAGTCTTTATGGTACCCAATCTTAAAAACTTTCTATAGGAGATTCATCACGTTGATATGACATCAAGGGCCTCTTTTTTATGCTTTTCTTTTAGATTATTTTAATCTAGGGAACAAATAAAAATTAGCAGATGTAAAATCTGGGATGTAAGTTGATCAGTCCAAATATCCAGCAAAGTACTTTAACATTATGAATATGAGCTGGCAACATATCTAGAAACATTGTAAGCTGGAAAAAATATGAATTTTCAAATCAGTATGGGAAGTAGAGTAGCAATTATGCATTCCAACTTCTAACTCTATTTTCCTAAAATATCTTCTTTTATCACTTCGTATTCGTTCAGCATTTTGGTCACCTATGTCGGTAAACAGGCGCCCAATACGAATATCATCATCTGCATGAATCTCACAGAAACGTTTGTTACGTTCAAAAATCTATTTATTTTTTATTCCCATTTCATAATCATGCGCTTCAAACAAGCGACGTAATTGTTAACGAAGATGAATTTCAAAACATTACAACATTAATTTTAGTTTACATTTTTATAAATATTTTGAACCGTGACGATAATTCACAATCACACAGATGAAAAAAGAAAAGATTAACACTGCCGGCTTCATTGTAACGTCATGTATGTACCAACAAGTGAAACAATAATTTCCTTGGAATAATTACATTCAATCAGAATACAGTGATATATCCTTTCCTTTCTTGTTCTTGTTTAGCTTCCCGGTAATTACCGTTCAGATTTTACTTCAGAGGATGATATGTATGAGTGTAAATGAAGTGTAGTCTTGCACAGTCTCAGTTCGACCATCCCTGAGATGCGTGGTTAATTGAAATCCAACACTACCAAAGAACACCGATATCCACGATCTAATATTCAAATTCGTATAAAAATAACTTTTACTAGGAATTGAACGCTGGAACTCTCGAGTTCCAAATCAGCTAATTTGAGAAGATGCGTTCACCACTAGACCAACCCGATGGGTTAAGCGATACCGGGAACATTATTACGTTAGGTGTGAAGACAATACAAACACACGCCCTTACGCGCGCGCGCAAACACACACATACACACTTTTTTTTAGTTTTTACTGTTTATATTAAATAAAAACTAAACAAAACTTATAAAAAAAGTAACCTATACATCCTACGCTAAATATTTTCCGATAATATTACATTTCTTCATAAAATGTTTATTTGAAAATCACTCTATTATTTAAATTTTCAAAATGATTGCTAATTTATTACAAAATTATAAATACATTGTTGAACTATAGTCGATACATTATCTATATTCATAAATAATCAAAATACTAAAGTCATTTAACGGGTTTAAGTGTATGACGTCCATAATGGGAAGCAATAATGGAATATTTATACACAACTATGTCATTATTTTAAAAAGGGAAAACGATTTAGACATTCCTTATAAGTATCAAATTAAGTACGTTCATTTGTTGAAGAAGAAACAAAAAAAAATGATGTATCAAAAATATTATCACATTTATTTTTTTAAATAGCATCTATTCAATTACATTTTTAATGCGCGTTAATTGATTATTTCATTAAAATAATTAACTTCTTCATATAATAATTACACCGAACAGAGGTGCCAGACTCTCATTAATATATATTTACGCAAGATCAATCATAAACTGATCTAGCATTTAGAACTTTTTTTAACAAAGCTTTTATTTTTTTTTTAACGCTCTGACAAACATTTTTATCATCCACGCTTTATTTGGTGCAGCTTTATTTTTGTAAGGACCAAAAGATCTTTAAAAAAGAAACCCTTTTGATTGCTTTTAAAATTACTTGACTTCATGCTCGTGTGAAAAAATGTAAAAACGTATCTACCTGTAGTGAATGTAAATATCCTATTAAACATATGTAAAAGATTTTTTTTTATAATCAATACTTTAACTATCTTGAAGAGAAAAGTATATTTACTAGAAGTACTCGGTATTGTGAGTGCTGCTGATAAGACAAGGCGCTGGTTAATAAATGTTTCGTGAAAGTTATTTTACACCATCCTTATTAATATGAAATATATTGTTATGTTTGATCTTCAAATAGCATTTCATCCATTGTATAATGGATGAAATGCTATTTGAAGACCATTAATTATAACCATTGAAGACCATTGATTTAATTATAACGCATATTCTCTTACTCAGTAAAACGAAAATATAACTTTTGCTCTTTTTATTATTTTTTTTTTATTAATAACCCCTACAGACTCTAATAGCAGTTATTAGAAAAATGATCGATAATTGAAAATAGATAGTTCTGAAACATCTGATTGTGCGAGAGAATAAGAAAAGATTAGTTATTTGAAATTTGATAAGACTTTTTTTTGGAGTTTACTTATGCGTTTAATATACTTTTAAAGTCTTGTTAGATTAAAAAGTACGTAAAAAATTTTTTTTTCTTTATTATTTTTTTTTAAGAGAAATTTTTTGTAATGAAATGAATTTCATAATTAAGAGAGAAAAAAGTGGGAATAAATTTGGTCCAACTACAGGACTTCTTATAGTTGTAAAACCAGTTATCAATCTTTAACCTTATCAACAAACATATAGTGCGATTACATAGTAGAATTTTGTATGCTATACATTTGCCTATAGCGAACATACTACTAGTTTATTACTTATCCAATAAGTTTACCAACATTAGTTTAAAAACACGGTTTTCTGTCTTGTCCCATTTTTTTTTTTTTTAATGTACTTTTTACGAACGTTAAGAATATTCAGTGAAATGAAATGTTTAAAAACTAATAATTAAAACTAAAAGTCAGGTTATAATGATGGTTGTTTTTATATATATATATATATATATCAAGATTTATTGAATATCATTTAAAAGTTAATTAACAGATAAATAAAATTTAGCTTCCATTTCTGTAAGATATCATAAATTTATAACCTTTTTAATTTTTTTTTAAAGTAAGAACATAAGAAATTGCTAAACTTTTATGGTGATTTCCTAACTGTTAAAATACAAATAATTTTTTTTATTTACGGACTTTCACAAGTCCTCTTTGAAGGATGTGTTTTCGTGATGTACTGTTCATTCATATTGTTTCTATAAAAAACTTTCTTTTATAATTGTATTGTTTTTTTTTGTTTTTTTTATTAAGTAAAAATTAATAGAATAAATTACTTTAAATAGTTATATTATTAAAGTTTGTGATTTTTACAGAACCAGACATATTAATAAAATTTTTATATCAGAAAAGTTTTGATATTTTAAAAAAAAAGAAATATTTTGTAGTTCGATCTTTCATTTAACATTTTGATAATATTATTAATAACATAAACTAATTCCCTCTTAGTAAACTTACTCTAAAATATTATTTTTATTTGCATGTTATTCAGTGTTGTTGAAACGTAATGGATAATCGATGTTAAAGTGTGCGTAGGTTACATAGGCTGCAAATCAAGTCCTGGATTAACGAATACGTTAATTTTAACCTGTAAGATGAGAAGTTTTGGGTAAAAACTAAAACCAAATAAAACAGTTTGAAAAAATATTGAAAATAGTTTGTAATCAATCACGCTTAAACCAAAAATAAGATCTGAATGAAGTTTTCAAGTCATATATTATTTGTAATTTACATACATACATACACAAAACCTGTTCATAAATATAAAAACATATTATTAATTTAACAATGTACAAAAGTAAGCATTGAACTATTTGACTTTAAAATTTAAAAAGTTAAATAAATTCTTTAAAAAACCTTTCGTTTCCGAAGATTTAATTTAACAACATAAACATTAAATATCTTGAAATATTACTCAGACAGTTTGCAATTACAAAAAATAACGAAAGTTGTTTAATTAAAAAATTTGCCCTTAATAGTCGATTCTACATGAACTATTAACAAATATTTTTCTTGATTTTTTTTTACTTCAGCTCATTCAGATTTAAATAAAAAATGTCTGCTTCTTTAAAAACTTATATTTTCAGTGAAACCAAGAAGCTAAGATCATTGTTTATATATTTGATCTTGTAAAAAAAAAATACAGAATTCTCCGAATAGAAATTTCATACCATATTTTATATATTACAGGATAAAATTCAATTAAGCTTTTACAATATTTCAAAAATACAATTTAAATTTATTTCTACATTTTCTGTGGTTTTGCTATACGAAAACGTCCATGGTAACTTATTCTTTACTCTGTATTGTATTATTAAAGAAAGACATAAATATCACGAAGTTCGTTAGAACTTCGGTAAGAGTCAGCAGAACTGAACAGCACGGCGAAGTCAACGAACTATGTTTACGGTTCTAAACATGACCTAACCTAAAAGTGAAATTGAAATAAGAAAAAATTAAATGATAAGCATGAAAACGTTATATTTCAGTTCAATTAGATTTGTAATAAAGAATAATTTCAAAAAATACCTCGAATTTTGTTAGACAACGTTTTTTTCTTCCATTTGATGAACTGTGGGACTCGAATATGTCACTTTTTCCTCAAATAGGTGGGTTTACGATTCGCGCCGTTAGGTAGCAGTACTTGATAGTACTATGTAGCGTACAAAAACTTGATAATGTACTTAAAATAATAAAATTTAAAAGAAGATTTAACAGCTTGTTTTAATAGTAAATGCTGTTATGTAAATGAAAGTACTGAAGATGAAACAATTTTTTTAATTCCTATCACTTCATTAAAAAATGATAAACGTATTAATTTACAGGAGATTGTAGCTGCTAATAAAACACAAAAAACATAAATAGTAGGAAAGTGTTGTAAATGTAGCAACAAAGATTTGTTACATAAAACAGAGATTAATAAAATTTTATTCTACAATTAAAATTATTTGAACTAATTGTTTGAAAAATAAAAAAAAGAAGTTAATTTAATAATAATAATATAAAAAGTGTGTCCACGGATACGATAAAAATCGAGGGTTACACTTACAAAGTAATATTACATCACGAATCGAAGATTCGTGAAGGTCATTAGTTTTATTAAAAAAGGAAAAATATGGTTTGAAGTGACCTTCTCTAAAACAGAGGGTTTCACACAAAACCTCTTCCTATATTTAACTTCAGTTAGACTATGCATTCAGATTGTTACTTGTCCAACACCAAAAATCCTAACCTCATACCAGCAAAACATGTGTTGATCGCAACAACGACAATTTTGTCTTTCAAGTCCTCTCCGATGAAAACAAGAAGCCATCAAAATTAATTCGATACTTGGAAACTAAATATCGCATCATAAAAGCAAATCCTTTAAATTTTTCCAAAGAAAATAAATACTTTGAGAAATCAACAATCTTCTATTTGTAAATCAAGTCATACTCATAAAAGTACACTCGTAGCAGCTTATCTCCTAGTATTAAGAGTAGTTAAGATGTGCAAACCATACAATATCAGAAAACCTCAATTGTTTCAATTGAATGGTCAGTGTTTTAATAGTTGTGGAAGAAAATAGCCAAATGTTTTAATAGGCAAAAGATTTTTTTTTAAATCCGCTTTCTAACGACACAGTCTGTATCAAGGCGAATCGATGACATGGCTGCCGATGTCCGCCATCAGATAATTCAGCAAGCGAGTTCAAATGAATTTTTTACTATTCAATTGTGACAAGATGTTGATCAAGAGATGTGGCAAACATTTGTCGGTTTTTATGTTTTGTGAGATATAAATGCGATAGGAACAGATCAATCAAAGAAAATATGTTGTTTTGCAAATCAATACCTGGTCATGCAACCGAACAATATATTTTTGTGTTTTTTTATGAAGCTACTAAAAACTACAAAATAGAACATAGATTGGACAAAATGTACAATACAGAAGACAACAAAGCGTAAATTATCTTTCAAGGTTGCGAAACGTAAAGTTCAAGAAAATTATAAAATATAATAATGTAGTAAAGTGGTTATCTTGTTTTTATTCTGTTTACACGAAATATCATGCAAAGTTGCTTTAAGTATGAAAATAGCACAAGGATGGTTGTTAGATCAATACTTCAGTATAGAGTTTGGCTGCTGCCCTGCCTGCTATTCGAACGACCGTGCACAACGGCGGTCGTGACCGTTAGTTACTTGGTTAAGCGGATAGGAAATCTATATCGTACCGAACTCCAACTGTACGTCGCGACGCCTCCACGACCAATGTAAGCATCGTAGGAACGTCTTGCATTCCGAGAGTTGACGCCAACGTGGCATGGTTACTTATCACCATTCACTTAAAAAAAAATTACCACCGACTCGCAGTGTGTCCAAAGGCTAATCTTTTTTTTAACTTCCCTCCCGGTCAGTTAATATTTTTTTATAACATAAATTAAAAAACGCACAAACTTTCACGAGAAATTAATCATAGCAATGCACTTTTACACAAAAATAATTCATTGTTTTTTCTTCTTTTTAATTACACATTAAAATACGTGAATGTAAAATAACAAAAAGCATTTCACTGAAAAAAGATACCAGAAAAATAAATAAATCCATTATTTACTGTAAGTACAAATATAAAATAAATACAAGACGTTTAAATTTTTAAATACATTGATAAACTGTAGAAAAAACTTTACATTTTTATCAGTTTTCATCTAAAATTATAGATTTAATAATTACTGCATCAAACTTCAAAAATGAACATAATTTCAGAGGAATTTTATTATTTATTCAAAGAAAAACCTATTTTTAATATTAAGATTAATTATAATTAAATACAAAAATAATACTTTGAATAATCTTCACATTTTTTAATTCAATTTTTTAAAGATTTGCCCTTTAAAGAATTATCTAAGAAAATAATTGTTTAAAACTGAATTGCTTAAATAAAATTTTTACCAATGGTCAAAATTTCAAATAATTTAAATTATACTTTTAAATACAGTTTAATAAATTATTGTAGATCAAAAACAAATAAACAAATTTACAAAAAAGAATTTTAGAGTAAAACACGCTTTATTTAAATATTTTTAATAATTTTTTTTATGATTTTTGTGAAATAAATTTTTATTTCTTATCTAATTTTGAATGAATGCCTTTTCTTGGGAAATTTGGCAATAATAACGTTTTCTTAAAGAAAAGAAAATTAAATGCACACTAATTCAAAGGTTTTTCAATTTAATTCAACGTTAATTAGTTTCTTATAAATGAGACCAGCACATAGTAATTAAAAATTTTCTAAGTTAAATTTTATAAATAATGCTAAATTTAATTTACTTATACTTTAATCTCATATTTTGGTATTTTTTTCTCACTTACTCCTTAAATAAAATACTATTTGTTAATAACTACTAAAAAATTGTTTCTACGAGTATTATAAGTTATTTCCACAGACGTTAAATGAAAGTTAATTAAATTAAAGACAAAACATTAATTCAATTAATAAAACATAGTAAATTTTCTACTAGCAATATGATAGAAATGATCTAATTATGCTAAAAAACTATACTTCATATATGTGATGGTACTTTTAAGTACTTTATATAATAGCATTAGTGAACATGTTTAGTTTCAAACGAGATCGTAAAATTGCATAACAGATAATAATTAACAACTCTATAATTAGACTTAAACTAGCATGTAATTTCTTCATCAGAATACTGAAATATAGTTAAAAATTTTCCCTCGTAATGTGATAAAATTACATTAGTTACAACACTTTTGTTTTAGACATTAAGGTAGAATTAATGAAATATTAATTTTATAGAAATTTCCATGAAAAATAACTTTACTAACTTTGTCTAAAAATAAATATATACTGAAATGCAACAACGCAAAACTAATAAATAGACAAATAATTAAATTTATAAACAATAATTTAATGATGTTTAATTATATAAATGAAACATCGTGTTTGTCACTTTTATTTTACTTACAGTGACAAATAAAGCTGTGTATAATTTTCATTTTTTCAAATCTCTTCAAATATATAATACACAGCTAGATGAAATCAAATTAAAAGGCTGCTTGTCAATTAACACTTCATTTTTAAACGGTTAACTCAATTTTTAATGAAGTTTGTAGGTTGATTTGAGCTTGGCTCAAAACCAAATATAGGGCATGTAAGATTTTAAAAGATTTGAGATACCACAACCTTTAGTTTAAAAATCATTAATTGCCTATCTACCTTAAACGCTATATTTGTAAATAATTATAAAAACAAAATTCATAAAATTCTGAATTTTTTTAAAACATTTTTCGATTAATAATACATTTTTCAGGTAATTGGTATTCTGTTTGTAGGTAGAGTTCAAATAGGCCTCCAATACTGACTGCAACATAAAAATATCTATTGAAAGAGTGCGTTTTTTATAATAAAAAACCACAGTTTTAGACAATTTTTAATCATATTTCCAGTCTTTTTTATTGTTTTATTTTTTAATAACCTCATTATTGTCTGATGTATTTAGGACTATTTTCATAAGCTTATCATTATAAAACTGTTGGTTATATCAGTTTCTGACTTACTACAACTAACGATGATACAAAACCAATATGTCTTATTAGGTTAAAATACGCCTTTCTGCAAATACCAGATAGCAGAATATTTGATATTTACAAATCAATTTATAAGTTTGTCATGTTATCTTTAAAGAAATAAAATCATAAATAATTGAACAAATTGAACAAAGAAAACACAATGATTCTTCGACATTTGTGCGAGTTCAGCTAGTATGTCAAAACAAAAACTATAAAATATTTTTTTTTGTTTTTATTGAAATCTACTTAAAATAGTCCTGAATAGATAAAATAATTTAAGAATGTTAGATATCACAATCGTAATAAATGTATATGGTACGTGGTCTGACTTAAGACAAAGTTACTTCCAAAAATTGGATAGTTATTCTTTTTTTTCTGTTCAGCCTCCGGAACCACCGTCAGGATTACTTCAAAGGATGAATGAGGATGACATGTATGAGTGTAAATGAAGTCTTGTACAATCTCAGGTCGACCACTTCTGAGATGTGTGGTTAATTGAAACTCAACCACCAAAGAACACCGGTATCCACGATCTAGTATTCAAATCTGTATAAGTCACTGCCTTTACTAGGACTTAAACCTTAGAACTCTCGACTTCGAAATCAGCTGATTTGCGAAGACGCGTTCACCACTAGACCAACCCAGTGGGTGCATAATTATTCTTTAAAATAATAAGCTAGGCGTACTAAGGAACGTGAGGAATGAAGTGATTTCCTGTCACCCTCCTCGATGGATCAAATATAAGATTGTATATCAGCATGCCAAGTCCAATGAAATGCAGGTGACACCTTCACTCTGTTCACTTAGAGAGTGGTTGTCAAATTTGTATCATTATTCTCAGAAAAAGTAACCCTAATTGCTTCCCACTGCATCTTAGATATGTGAAAATCAAAAGAAGATTATGAGAGATTATATAAAGCAACATAGTAGTAATACGGCCCTCTTTATGTTTTTATTTTTTTTCTGTTTAGCCTCCGGATCACCGTAAGGTATTACTTTACAGGATGAATGAGGATGATATGTATGAATGTGTAGTCTTATACAGTCTCAGACCGACCACTCCTGAGAAATGTGGTTAATTGAGATCCAACCACAAAAGAACACCGGTAACCACGATCTAGTATTCAAATCCGTAAAAAAGTTTTTTTTTCCTTTATTAGGATTTGAACCTCCAGGACCACCGTTAGTGTTTGCTTCAGAGGATGAGATGAATGATTTTTAGCGTGTGGGAAAATGGCATGCCTGACCGGAATTTGAACCCGGGACCTCCGGATGAAAGACAGAGACCCTAATATGTACCTCTTTATACGGAGAAAAGTGCACTATAAACATTGATTCCATTAAGCAGAGGAAGACTAAATAGTAAAAATGTTTTATAAAAAATAAAATAAGTAATTGTTTAAACTACAGTCATTATGTATAAAACACCCGAAAGAGAAACAGCTGAAATACGATATGAAGTCTCCATATTGAAATAATATTAAAATTATATTTTTCATTATGAAAAGTTTTATAATGAAGTGATGTCAAATGAAGTAAAAAATCATATATTTCTGATGGCCCGATTTTCTAGTAACGACTATAGTGTTAGTTTCAAAGCAATAATATTTTGGTTAATTGTTATACATCATTTTGTTACAAATGACTAAGATTATTTATTTTAGTTAGACTACATTTTAATGAATTTTTATTTTTTACTCAGATATTTTTTTAGTTCTTTGTTCATGATTAGTGGTAAACTAATCATTAACTGTTTTATGTTCACCAACATAAAACAGTTAAAAAAAGCCTCTTTTATTGTTTCTGTAGGTAGATTATATTTATTAGTTTGTTCAAGCCGGTTTGTTTTTTACGTGTATTTTAACGTTTTCATAATTACTTGATTTTAATGCAATCAAAAAAAAAAAAATTATTTCTTATGCTCTTCAAAAGAGTTTTCATTTCATTAGTAATAAAGAATTATATTAAAAATATTCGTTGTTTTATTTATTTAACGAAAATTAATAAAATTATGTAAAATTAAAAGTAAAAAATGTTGTAAAAAAATAAAATCGTAAAATATTCTACGAAATTTTAAAACAAAGTAGCCTTAAAAAGTAATATGTTCTTACACACTTTTGAAGTATTAAAAAGACTCTTTTAATAACACTAATATTCACCAAAATTAATTTTATAAATATCAAGGGATTTTTTTTACTGATTATGATGATTCCAAAATAAGATTTTAAGCATCAAAATTCAAAAATTTCGAATAAAAAATTCTTAATTTTAGGAACTTTCCTACTCTGTGGTTAAAATGTATAAAAGAATTTATTTATAAAGAAGCGATCCCTAACAAAAAAAAAAATAAATAAATAATAAAAAGAATAATAATAATAAAATATAGTTAAAAGAAGAGACAGACTTATAGGCCACATACTAAGGCATCCTGGAATAGTCGCTTTAATATTGGAAGGACAGGTAGAAAGGAAAAATTGTGTAGGCAGGCCACGTTTGGAATATGTAAAACAAATTGTTAGGGATGTAGGATGTAGAGGGTATACTGAAATGAAACGACTAGCACTAGATAGGGAATCTTGGAGAGCTGCATCAAACCAGTCAAATGACTGAAGACAAAAAAAAAAAAATAATAAAAGAGAATTTGTTTAAAAATATTGAAAAAAAAGTATTACTTTTATAAAAGTAATAAAATAAATTGCTTCTCATTTTGGGTCCGGAATGTAATTTAGGGGTCAAAATTACTTTTTAATAGCCCTTTAAGCGATGAAGAAAATTACCAAAAAAATAATTTAGTTAGAACCAAAAAACAGAACATATATTTTTAGAGATAAAATAAATTTTTTTAAGTTTTTTTCTGAGCATTTTCATACATAGGTTAAGCTTAAATACAAATCTGCTTAAATAAGTTTTCTCTAAATCTATCACTTCCTTCAATGAAGGCTAAAATAAGAAAAAGAAAGTTTTCAAAAAAATTCTCTGCGTTATAGGTTCGGGGTCTATAATTCAAAATAAAAAGATGACGTATATTTAAATTTTAAGAAATGAGGATTGATTTTTAAAAAAAAAATTTAATTAGTTATATATGCACTGTAGGTAACAAATTCGTTTTAATAACATTTTCTCTAAAATGTCTCTGAAGAAAATCTAAGTTGATTTTTTCGAAATATCCCCCCCAGTCAACAAATTAAAAAAAAAATTGATATGATCTAATATACAGAAATATTTGAGCCAAATTTGAAGAAAATCGCTTGGGTCAATACTGTCAAGCAGTGTCACACACATACAAACGTAAGCACACAGACACATACATGTTTTTTTATTTTGCTTAAATGAACTAGTTGGACTCTTAAAAGGTAAATATTTACAAAAAAACCGATATCTAATTTTTGACATGATCACTATACTTTCCCTTTTAATACAGCCATTCTAGATATATTCGCCGGTAAAGTAATATACATAATGCACGTAACAACTCTACAGTACAATCCTTTTACTTTTTGGAAACTAACATCACAATGTTATTTGTTTTTCTTTCCAAGCACTTTAATTAAATGAAGTTCATTTATATATTAAGCCTACTTCAAAAAAACAAAACAAGTTTTCACTGTATAGAGATGCATTGTTAGATCATTGTTTGGTACTTGTAAATATAAAACATGTATGTTTGTCAAAGGAATACCTTTTTAAATGTATAATTATTTTCATAGAGATACTGATTATTTAAATTTTAGCATTTTCATGTTTTTATTTATTCTTCAGTTTCAAAAAAAAATTCATTCTTACAAAAAAAAAAATAATAATTCCTACTCACATGAACCAGACGGCAGAATTATTTAGCGTCATTAACCCGTAATACTTGGGGCTTATTACACGAGTATATATGTATTCTCATCTAGTTTTCAATAAACAAAATATAAATTTAATAATCAACTCCTAAGTGGATAGAAAAGACAAAAGATACAAAGTATGTTTTCTTTTCGACCTGTTTATTTGTATAACTGTTCACAACTTGAAAATTATTGAAGCGATTAATGATAATGTAACGTATTCACGACTTTACAGAATAGAAATAGTTACAGTCTAAACAATATGATCTGCTTTGACCGTATGAGTTAACCAAATTTAATGATAATATTTATTTTCTCGGATGAAGAAGAGGTACTCTTTGTCTTCTCATTTTTATAACAAAATAAATAAGAAAAAATATTCAAATTCAGCTACATCAGTTAGTACATAGAATACAATTTTTATTTAAAAAAAATATTTGATTTAGTAAATATATTTTGAATAAATTTAGTTAGTATATTTTAACTGATTTAATAAGTATGCAGAAACACAAAGCAACTTCAATATTTTATTTTTGCATTTTTGAAGTCGGTCTGAAGTAATAATCGAAAGTGAATATTTATTGAATAATTAATAAAATAATGGAAGTATTTTTTTACCTGCCATACAATTACATATATATTAAGTGTAGATTTCAAAGGTGTAACAATTAAATAAAAATTACTTTTCATTTGAATGGCGATATGCAGAAAATATACCTAACGTAAATAAATGACAAACTTAAATATTTAAATTTCCATTAGTATAATAAGATTGATATAGTAAAAATAAACGTATACACTTAAAACCTCACAGAAAGCAAAACAGTTTGATTATGGTTTGAATATTTTTTTACATAATGTAAAATATGATATTTTGTGAGAAATAAAGCATTATATCTCAAAGCTCACATTCATTTATTGAGTGGATGTTTCCATCTGGGTAATGTTGTCTAGGTATTTTTTCATCCATTTATAAAATATAATTATTTACTTTGATGTAACCCTATACTTAATTTTTAAGTATTTACTTATACTTATATTAATTTAAGGTACATATTATAGCTTAATATCTCTTATGTAAATAAAATGCGTGTGCATGCGAGTGTGTGAATAAGTAATAAATATCAATTTTATTTATATACGTTTTTTTTTGCCTTAGGTTGAAATTCTGTATCTGATCAAAACAATAACTTACCTTTGAATTGTTATGCCATAGACTGATTATTATATTCAGTATTATCCAGCTGGAATTATTTATAAAAATATATTTCAATTTAAAAGGAAATGGGTTATTATTTGATTTACAACTTCTCTTTTATTAGTTTAAGGATATCAACGTCATTTATGAAAATATTTAAATAAATATAAGTATCTTTTCACAACTGTTAAAGTATGGAAACGGTTTCATATTTCAAACTGAGGGATACTAAGAGGTAGAAAATTACGGATCTACATAGTTACTAAATTATTACTTTATGATGTGTTTGAAAGTTTTGTCCGCCATCTTGGATCTTCCATATTGAATCAAACTTTTATTAAGTTTTTTAAGCATGGTACAGTTGATATGTGATATTTATATATAATTAAAATGAAATTCGACCTTACCAACAATTAGTCCGCGTTCTCTTTACTATCACTTTCGTTCATTTGACCATCCTCAGGAAAACTTATTCTTCAATATGATGAGATCATTATTTATAAAATTATCAAGATTATCACATTAGTAATTATCAAGATACCTAACCTGTCTCCCTCCAACCATTAATATTCATAACAACTGCGACTTTCTTACAGAACAGATATAACTAACTATGACAACCAGTTGTGATTTTAACATTTTATAAATTTATATTCTATATAATTTAATTCTAACGATCTAAAATTGAAGAATAACTTTTCCTGAGGATGGTAGAATGACCGAAAGTGCTATAAAAGAGATCGCGGACGAATTGTTGGTAAGATTGAATTTCATTTTATTTATATATAAATAAACTTAAATTTTAAAATAGGAAGGTGGACATGTGATACATGATTTTAATGTAAACTTTTACGAGAAAAACGTTGGCGTAAACCGTTTCTCGATAAATACCTTGGAGTTTGAGCTATAAGTAATCAAAGTTGCTAAGAGGAAGAAATCGCTGTAGTAATAAAACGAGGTAAAATGCCCCGTAGTACCCTTTTTTATTTCGTATTTCCATGAGAGTTACATCCAAAAACAAATATTAAACAGTATATTCAACATACAACATTTAATAGTGACTATAATAATATAATAATTACTGGAGAATTAAATCGTAGAGATTCAAATTTTATTATTATTACCTTTGTTTATTCATTTAGTTTTATCAAATAATACTGGATCCTTTAAGTAAAACCGAAAGAATAACTCTGCTGATTATGTAGGGCAACGGTAATAGAGTACGGCCTTTTCGAAGTTGGAGAGTTCTAAGGTTAAAATCCTAGTAAAGGCAATTATTTTTATACGGATTTTAATACTAGATCGTGGAAACCGGTGTTCTTTGGTGGTTGGGTTTCAATTAACCATATATCTCATGAATGGTCGAGCTGAGACTGTACAAGACTACTCATCATTTACATTCATACATATCATCCTCATTCATCCACTGAAAAAGAATAGAGTACATCCTTTACAAAAAGTATGTGATCTATTTAATAACACATATAAAAACAGGGAACCAATAAGTAAATCGACTGTGAAATTAAAAAACAAAGACAGTAAAATTATTTGATGAAACCGGTACCGTAAGAAATCGTCCTCGCACCGGGAGATCACAAATTGACACTAATGATGTAAAATCATTAGTTCTTGAAAAACGGTTTTCAGCATCGTTTTTCTCGTGAAATGTTACATTAAAATCATGAACCACGTGTCCACCAGCTTAATTAAAAATTCTGATGTGTACATCACATGACTTCCTTGTAATATGGACACCTCATTGATGTAAATCAGTATGTTTACTGAGAAATTCTTGAATGGCTGCGGAAAAGAGTTGCCCGCGTCAGACCAGCCATCAAAGACAACTGGATGCTGTATCATGACAATACAACTTGTCACACTACACTCACAATTAATGAGTTTTTAGCAAAGAAAAACTTTCCTGTAATGCCCCAACCACTTTATTCATCTGACTTGAGTCCCAGCAACTTTTTTCCTGTTCCCGACTTTATAAAAGCACCTCAAAGGACACCATTTTTGGACAGTAGAATCATAAAAAAAAAAATGTAACCGACCATCTGAAGGATATTTCGGTTTCTGAGTTCCATCACTGCTATGAAAACTGGGAAAACCATTTGAAGCGTTGCCTGGCTTTCCAAGAGAACTATTTCGAAGATGATAAACTTTATGTATAATTGGATTGTAAATAAAAGGTTTTTCTAAACCAGTCTTATTACTTTATTTTACGTATCTCAAATTTTTACCTGTTACTTTGAGCTTGCTCGCATTAGTTCTTCCACTGAAGAACGCATCTCTAGGGTCAAGTGGTTTTTACAATCTTAATCTTACTGTCTCTTTTTTCGTACTAGTTATCATACTATATTTTTTAACTTTAATTTTTTTTACATTTTTGTGCATTTGGATTTTTCTGAAAGTTCTGTTTAAAAGAAGCCGAATAAAAGGTAGCCTAAATTTGTTTATACAATAAGTATTATGTGGAAAATGTTGGTAGCGCAAGCATAGCAAAGAATTTTTGGATAGTATTTGTTATCTCAATTTTTGGGATTTAACCTTTTCACTTGATTTTTCACACGTTTTTATTTTTTAAGTGGTCGAAAAAAGGTAACCGGAATCTAAGTTATATCAGGGAGTTAAATGGTAAAATGTTGGTATCTGAAGCATAGTAAGAAATTTTGTTGGCTAACTGATAAAGGATTTTAATGGACTCTGGTTCATTTAATTATTTTAAGAGAAGACATATGAAAATTAATTTAAGAGAAAGTTGGATGAAAATTATTTTGACTTTGTTTTCACTCGCTCCAAATCATCAGCCTTACTCATATGCTCTTCCACATACACTTTAAATTAATTCTTTATCCAAACTATAGAGGTAGTGTAATTAAGTTGTATAATATTCTTGTTATTATTATTGTTATTAAGTCTCTGGTACATTTGATAGGACTACATAGTCCAGTAGATAATTGAAAACCTTGATTACTTAGTTACCCTAATGTAATCCATTATTTGTGAAGTTATTTTAGACTGTATTTGTCTGTGGTTGTGTTACACTCAACGTTTTCCAGGTCATGAAAGTGTTGTTAATTACAATCCAATAATAAATAATAGCCGAGACACAGTATCTAGAAACCGACAATGTTAAAATTTAATCTGTGTGGCTAGGCCTCGATCTATCAACCTTTCACAAGGAAAGACAAGCATTTAATTACCACACTATCCTGGCACTGAGGTAATAAAACCTTAATTATTAAAAAAAAAAAAAAATACTAATTACAATTTTTAATTTATGGAATTTATTTATTAAAGGTAAAACAGTTTAAAATTAAATATACCCACTGAGTTGGTCTAGTGGTAAACTCATCGTCATAAATCAGCTATTTCGAAGTCGAAGTTCTCAGGTTCAAATTCTAATAAAGATAGCTGCTTTTATTCGGATTTGAATACGAGATACCGGTCTTCTTTGGTGGTTATGTTTTAGTTAACCACAAAATGGTCGGCCATATATTTACCGGTACAGTTATATTACACTGATAAGTCGCTAATGACTTTAATTGTTGATACGACTATAAATAAAAATATTTAAAAAAAAAATTAAATACTATTCAAAAATGTTCGATGATGAATAAATAAATAACAGATTTAGAGTCACACTAAATAGAGAAAACCTTTCGGCTTATCTATTTTCTAAAAAAAATATACGTATATTACCGTAGAAATTTATTTAAAAAATGCATTATGATTTCAGTTTAAATTCAAATACAATGTAGGTTATCAGAAACGTGCTCAAAATAAAATCAATACCACGTAAATGTGTGTGTGTGTGTATATATATATATAGTAAATTTTGAGTGAATATACCTCAATTAAAAGGGGCTGTACAATGCTTTGAAGTTAAAATATAGCTGTAGGTAATATTTACTGGCTATTGAATCATTGAACCAGGCCGTCGACCTTTCTCACCACCACTGTATACCGAATAATCATACGTCACTACAGCGTGATTAGTAATAGGAAGTAATAGATTGAGGGGCAGTACAAATAACCACGTGTGTCTTTATGTATGTGCGCTTGTGTATTTAATTTCGTACTCTGAATAAAGAGAAAATTTTATATAACAAAACCCACCGAGCTGAAACATCTAAAGAACATACATCAGAACAAAAAACAAAAAAAATATAACAAAATTCTGCTACGAAAGTTTTGTTATAACTTATTTATTCATTTTTATGCATCACATCACACAGTTAGAGCTTTGCTCCTCTAATAAATAATAAGTATTCAAAAATAACATTTTATAATAGTATAATGAATTTTTTTTAATAATGTAACCCTTTAAAATTATCAAAAAAATAATTTTTTTTATTAATCGCTCTCAAAAAATGAGATCGAGTATTTAGGATACAAAAGTGGGATGCTAGATCATCATTTGATAGCCATGAATATGAATGCATGTTAACCTACATTTATAAAATTAAATAAGTTATCTCATCCTAGTATTTACATTTATGAATGTATAATCTTTACTAAAAGAAAATGGTCACTTATTCAAAATAACAATTTTCATGTTTATCAAATTAGATAACAGAACTGTTTTCGTATAACTCAACACAATACTTTGACTTATAAGAAAAGCCCCTATTATACTTTCGTTGCAATTTTTAATAAATTGCTGAATCATTTGAAAAATCTTCCCACCAATTTGTTTAAAATACAATTAAAAATTTTCTTTTAAATGAACAATGTTAATTAACTTTTAAAATTCGCTTATCTGGATCCTGTTCAACGTGTACAATTTTTTTTTCTTTTGCCTCATAATTTATTTATTTCCAATAAAGTTAATGGCCATAAATGTGGCTCAGTGCAAGAAGAGATTAATTTTTTCATTGTTACTTTTAACCATTATGAATTCAATAAAACTTCTTAAGTTCAATTTATTAGAAATTAAACAAAGATTTTCATGTCAGTGTTGGTTCATTTTCATTATTTAGGTCAGGGTAGGTATGATATTGAAGTGTGAAAAAGGAACTCCCTGAACGTCAATCTAATGACAAGAGCTGAATTACTATGAAATAATAGTATTCTACGTTACATACTAAATTATTACAATGTTAAAGTGTTTTAAAACAAAAATATTATCTTTTTTTGTCCAAAATATGTGCACAAATAATTTTTAATAGCAGCTTCTGAGTTGTGAATTATTTGTAGCATTTTTTCATATTTTTTATGCATTTTCCTTAACATTATTTCATGTGTTCGTATTTAAATACTTAATATGGACTTTAAACACATCTATTTTTTAAATTATAATTTGTTTTTTTTTTATAATTTATCTTACATTGACGTGATCTATACAATATATTTTTAAGTAAAATAAATTACGCAATAGCATATCAAAAATTCATGCTATTATTTTTATGCTAATTATTCTTTTAATATCAAAACATTCTTACACTAAATAAGAACAATCTAAATAAGGATATTTTCATATTCTTAGCGTAAAAAATATTTTTATTTATTTTGAAAAAACAAACGATAAGTTGAACAGAATATTTATTTAAATGTTTTTTTTTTTTGTTTTTTTTTTTAAATTAAAATAATTTAAAATCAAATATAATTACTTAAATGCTTTGCAGTTAGTTATTAGGATCATTAAAATAATGAATCAATGCGAAATGAAATCTACGCTAAGTGAAAATCAGTTCGTTTTAATAAATATGAGAGTCCAATTAGCCATCATGTTAATCTTAGTTGAATAATAAAAAAGAAACCTATAAATATAATTTGCAAATCTTAAGAAAATATTTTTAATAATGTAGAATACAACAAATCGTTTAAGGAAAAGAAGAGTAAACAAAGAAATATTCATAATTTATATATCTAACAGGTAGTTATGATTATAAAAAAGAGAAATAGATCTAATTCCCTAATTATTTTTTTACTTTCCCGTCTAGATAACGCTATAGCTCTAGAATAGAAAGTATTATAATCGGTCCAATTTGGGCATATGCGGTTTTCGCCGGATCTTGACTTTTAACACCTAGGAACCCAAAAAATCGGATTGAAATTTTACGGATATTAATGTTCGTATACACGTGTGTTCGGTGTTGGCCTCTAAATCACCTTATATCACTAGAACTACTGGACCGATTTTGACCAAACTTGGACAGACTACTTCTACATATGAAGCATTGATGCCACTAGAAATTCAACTTAAAAAGTCAAGCGGATGAGGCTGTAGAGCAAAGTCATCCTCAATATCTCGAGATTTTAATTAATTAAAGTCATATTTTTCTTAGGCACATTTGTTAACAATTAAAAAATAACAATATTTGTCGCACTCTCACCCCTGAAAATGCTATGTTGTGACCTCACAGGTGAGAGGTAAAATTAAATAAATGAATAATATTTAAAGTATAAAAAAAAGTAACTCGGTTTAGCTGGGTCTTGAACTCGATCGCCCGGTTGACTTGGTTTCTAGTACGTTAAGCCTTGCCGCTACACCAGTCTTCCAACCGTACGAGCAAAATTCGTTCTGTGTAAGTTATGAAATTACATTAGTTTATTTAGAGCCGACCGTCACCGCTTGTACCGCCACACCCACGCGAATTAAATACGGTATGCACACGTGCTTTAGTTAGAATCATTGAATTAAATGAATGAAAAAAGATTATATTTAAATAAAATGATAAATATTTTAAATTAAGTTGTGTGTGTAAGCCGTGCATCAGAAAAACCCACAGTTGTAGACTAAAACCTACCCCGGAACTCGGCTTCAGCCTCGTGACGGGAAAATCCTACAACTGTGTTGTCAGCTTTTTAAACTTCAAACCTTCCCTGAAAGATTTGAAGTGTAGCAAGTATTTATAATGACGATAAGAAACTTTGGGTTGATCTTGTTTTATTTATCAATCAGTTTTCTATTAACTTGAGCAATTTCATTTTATTAGTGAAATTTATTTACAATAAAATTGAAAACTACAGAAAATCACCCTTTATTATTACTCTTTTATCTTAATACAATTTTGCACAAAAAAAAAATCGTAAACGTATTGTCTGTTAAATAACTAATAACTAATCTCTACTATTTATCCTTGCCCAATTTTGGAGGGGGTTAAAAGTAATACTTTTAAATATTAGCTGATTCAGTGTCAAATTATTAAAACATTTAAAAACACACCCAAATAAAATTGGATGTTCATTTTGAAAATCTGAATAAGGTAATGCGAAGAATAATTAAAAGTAAATACTATTGTAATGGAAGTAAACTGTTATTTGAAAAAACGTCTTGTAAAATTACTGTTTCATTAAGTGCTACGGAGAGGAAAAGCTTGTCGTAACATAGATTACGTAGCTGCTCTTTTAGACATCTGCCAGTAAGACTATGCACCGGTTAATTTTCTAGCGAAAGTTACTTATTGCACATCACCGCATTTGCGTGAAATATTTTATTAATATTTTTATTTATAAATATCAAATCATGCGCGACATAATAACAGTTATTTTTCATCATTATATACCTTCTCTTTATTTAGTTTATCTAAATGAACAACTAGTTTTTCTTAATTTTTAAAAAATAGCTATTTCTTTCGAAAGAATTAAATGAGTAGTTATAATTCTTAATTATTTTCTTTATAAAGAATTAGTTAATACGCCAAATGTTTAGACTACTTTTTTTTACTTGCTCAATAATATTTAATATCTTTAAATACTTAATATTTATATCAGTATTTCATTTAAATTCTTAATAATATTACTGTATTTTTTTTTTTGCGCATAAATATTATAGAATCGAATATTGTTTTAAGATAATAAAACAACAGTTACGTTTATAACAAACCCAAAATGTTATTTTGAGTTTGTTATAACTCAAAATAAAATTGAGATATAACAAATGGTGAACGACATTAATTCGTTGCTCTGAAACAATTCCATTTTAAAATAAATAAAAACTAATCAAGGTAATGAAATTTTATAAAAAAAGAGGATAATGAGGTATTAAGTATTAAGTTATAAATACGTAAATTTATTAATTATAAGTGAAAAACTTCATCCTGAAATTTTATTACAGCCTGTTAAACTTATACAGAAAGAATGGATGTTGCTCAAATCTGATTTTATTGTTAACTGTAAAAAAACCTCTTATGAGCATCCTACAGCATATAATTTTGAATCTTTATATTGAAATTAATGCCAATCATTTTTCAAAAATACATGACATACCAACAAAATTTCAGTAAATAAAATAAAATATTACATAAAAATAATGCTAAAATTTTGTATCTACACGTACAAATTTAGATTTAAATATATCAGAAATGAATAACCAGATTGCAAAGAAATCTAGCTAATTCTGACAGCTGCTGCCCTCTGTCATAATAAACTGTAACAATAAATAAAATATAAAAACTTGAATATTCAATTTATTGTTAAACAACGGCCTTAATTTGGTTTGTTTATTTTAAGTTGAAATAAATTTTTAATTTAATTTAATTTTTAATATTTCTCTTAATGAAAGTAACTCGTCGCAAACATTACGCTGTGTATAAAAAATAACCAGCAGTATTGAAGTTAACCAATAGCAACAAAATACATAAAATAAATTTATTTTATGTAAGAACTAATACAAAAGAAATTGTAAACTTTTGTACGTATAGATAGTAAAATAACAAAGAAAAATAAAATAAAAAGTAAAATAAAAAGTAAAATAACAAAGAAAATAAAGAAAAAAGTAGATCATGTAATCCTTAAAAGTTTTTGTGTAAAATAAACAATGCGAAATTTTGTCAATAAGAAAGGTGGAAAAAAATTACATTTTTTTGAAGTAAATTGGTCTTACATGAAATTAAAGAAAATTAGGTGAATTGATATATTTAGAAAAGAAAAGGTTCTAATAAATGAAGAGAAAATTTTACCGCAGAATTTTGTAAAGAAAATAACTAATTAATTTGACTACATATAAATAAAAACATCTGTGGACTAGATATGTATGTATAGAGCATAAAATCTATTTGGAAATATAAGAATTGAAACGTATAAAAAAATAAACAATTTTATATATATATAAATAAAATAAGATAAAAAAATTAGTTTACGGATGCGGAATACCATAAAAACACAGAAAACTACTAATTGAACAATAAAAAAATAACGGAAATGTATAGAATAAGTTTCCCTACACAGTTGTATCAATGTTTATTCAATTTCACGCAAGCGAAATTTCACTGCAGAAAAGGGTATATTGGTTTGTGGCTTTATTATCTGTCTCAAACTTTTTCTTTTGGCTGTGAATTCGTGTAAAGTAACCAAGATATAAGAATTACCAATCATTGTTGCCTTCTCTGAGACTAATGATTTTTATTATACAATCATTTCCTGCGATTACAAGGAGAGGATTTTACTAGTATTACTGTGTATCACCTGCATTACGGTAGGCTTGGCATGATGATATGAAAATGAATATTTGTCTCGGTTAAGAAACCAACGGAAAATTTCTACCTTCCTTTATAAGTCTGGCATGGAATGTTAGTTATTCTCGAGAATCGCTGTATTTGGAAATAACTTGTGATTAATGTCAGATCATCTATAATCATTACAGTTATTCTAATTAACACAAATGCACCGAAATAACCGTTATTTATCTTCCAAGAAATCACATAACTCTAACCCCATTACAAGGTAAGAAAAGTTAAAAAGTAAAATAAAGATTAAAATGAAATCCATACTACTCACATAGCATTTGAAGTTGTATATAAAACTAATTATGGTAATTTTACATGTAATTAAGTAATAAAATAACAGTGGAGAAGAGAGAATTTAGAAAAAAATTGAAAAAATTAAACGAAATGGATGTCACGAAAGAAAAGAAGACAAAGATGACTCGAGAGGCGATTAACTTACAATGCGCGTATGTACAAATTGAAACCCAGTTTTATCTATTCAAGGTTGATATGACGGAATACAAACAAAATACAAAAGCATCAGCAGCAGCACCTGTATAAAAGTCACTTTTATATTAAATTATTACCTGCTATTCATGAAGAAATAATCACATATTGTATACGCTATACGCCTTATTTAAATAAAATAATCGAGTTTTTCCTTACAAGTTAGACTTAGAACCTTGTAGACAAATATGGTATATAATTTATACCTTAGAATGCAATACATAGACGTTTCATTATGTTACGTAAAATAAAAAAATTACAAACACGTTTATTTCTACAGAGTGACTAAAAAATAAATTAATTTTTAATTCAAACAAATGAAAATTTTAACCGCAAAGTAATAACAATATCTAAAAGTCATTTTCGAAAGAATATCTGAATTTATGGGTCAAGTGAAAGGAAACAAACGTATTACGAAATAAATATTGTACAACAGAACTGTTTCATAAATTCTCGAAGGAATGTTTTTTAAAATCCACAAATATTAGTACCATCCATCAATCACTAATAAAAATTTTATTGTATATGCCTATCTAACAATTTTTTTATTTCTGCTACATTTTAGTACATAGGCTTTTCTAATTTAACATTCCAAGAGAATCATTTAATTTAATGAATTGGAAATAGTTAAAGAATATATGTACTGCAGAAAATTTATACATTTTTATTTAAAAAATAAATAAATGTGTTGTATTATTCTTATAACCACGAAACATTAATAAATATGTAAAATAAATACCTAACAATTATAACCAAATTAAACTTTATCCTGAGTTTTTCCTAAAAAAAAAATCTCTTAAATTTTGTACTGCTGTCAGGATTTATAAAAAAAATGTCAGTTCATTTATCCAGCAAATAACATGGTTGTGCAAATAAATAGGTAAAAAGAAAACATAATAATTTTTTTCTGAACAACTCAAAAAATAAAATTGACAAATGCATAAGAATCTGGCCACATAAAATTGATTAATACTTTTTCTGCAATATGTGTACCTTAAACTCGATTTGAGATTTGAATTCCAAACTAGAATCCTTTGATCACTGATATTTACCTGCTTTGAAGCAGTATCATAACAATACATTTTTGTTTAAATTAATAAATTTAAATGGCCTCACTATGTTCAAATGAATTATTCGTCAAAATTTTCAAAACTCAGTTAACGCGCAGGTTGAGGGAACGATTACTGGAACAGCGACTAGCTTCATGCTATATACGATGTCCTGTCACGGGCACCCCGCTATCCGTTCCACTGTACTATTTTACCAGTGCCAACATTATTCAGAGACCCCAGGTGGAACAGTTGTCCACGTATTAGTTCATGCTTTCTAAATTTAACGAGTAATACCACACTATGATAATTTCTTACATTTCTTCAAAATATTTTATATCATTTTAAATTAGCATTTCACACTTTTAACACATTATTTTCAAACAGAACTAAAAATAATTTTCCAACCCGTCCTTAATAAATTATAATTATTATTTGAGTATTCTATACAAATCCTTACACTGATTTTTTTCATATATCTGTCCATTATTGATCATTTGTCTTTTTCAAAAAGGTTTTATTTTTTTTACAGCCTGTAATCATATTAATCACTAAATATTAATAACGGTGCGTAATTTATACAATTTCAACACCGTAAAAGTAAAATTTTAACGTAAGTGGATCAAACTAAAGTATGGTTACAAGCATGTTAGATTAAGTTATTATGACGGATATATTAAAAGCGAAAAAACAAAAATAATTTGCTCAGAGGAATGCCAGTTTTGAAAGTAATTCTGAAATAAGCGGGAATTAAGTTGTATAATTTAAAGAGAAAATTATTAACGCTGACAAAACTTTCGTCATAGTACAGCGTATTTATTTTAAAACGCAACCCAAAATAATCAAACCATTTTTAAGAAAAATAATGTGCTATATTTAATGATGTTAGTTATAAATATTATTTATTTGTGCAAATAAATAATATTTATTTATGCAAAACAATGTTGAGATCAAATTTTTTTACAACAAATGATGAAAGCGTCCACCATTTTCATCAATGCAAACCTTTACCCTCTTTTTCATATTCCGTGCAAACTTTCCAAGTGTACTTCTTCCAATCTTTCGTAATTCTTGAACTACGCTTGCTTTCAGTTCTTCATTGGTGTGTGGATATTTTTGAATCCACAACCCTTTAGATATCCCCAGACAAAAATATCTGCAGGAGAAATATCAGGTGATTTAGCTGGCCGTAAGCCAGTCGATGTTACTCTTTCACCAAAGAAATTTTTCTAAAGGTCCATTGTTGCTCTTGCTGTGTGACATGAGGTCCCATCGTGTTTAAACCACGAATCCCTCTCATTTAATTCTAAAGTAGCAATAAATTTGCTTTATAATTTCTTGGTTGAGGTCTGCATTAGGAGTGTTTTCAAAGAATACGGGGCCAATTATTCTTCACCTGGAAATTTCACGTCACACACCAATTATGAGTGTAAAGGTTTTATGTGAATGCATGATGTGCTCCAGTATCCAGAATGGAGCTCCAGTATCGATCATTCCAACTATTAACGTAACCACTCAAATGAAACCAGGCGTCATCTGTAAGAAATACATTATCCAACACTTTAATGCTATCCCGAACAAACTGATTAAACCGTTGACAATAGCGAAACCTAGCAGCAAAATCAAGTGGGTGTAATTCGGTAAAATTAAGTTAATTGAAGGTAACTCGGAACGGTTTTAAGTTAAGTAGTCGGTTGGCTTTAAAGACACTACACAAAGATATTCCTTTTTGTTTAGCAAGTTTTCGTAATGTTTTGTTAGCCGAATTTAAAAAGCTTACCGTAACATCTTCCATCATCCTCATCATCATTAAGTAGCCTAATGAACGTTTCCGGCTATGTCTCTTGATTGCAAACAGAACCAGCCCTCTAAATTCCTTTATCAAACGATAAATTGAAGATTTATTTTGTACATTTTGGAACTACAAACTGAAAAACTACGTCATAAAACAAAAGATTTAGTTGTTAAATAATTTTCCACAATAGAAATCCTTTCTTTCATCTTTAAAACCATTTATTCTTAATAAAAAATACAGACAACCAAAAATAACTAACTGTTCACGAAATCGAAATAGAAAATTCTACAAGCTAATTATAAAACAACAATTGGTAGTGCTGCCAACCTCTTCATCCGAAATTACTGTATCAACTTTTCTAAAACATATTTTGTGTGGGTTGCGTTTTAATGCAAACACCCAGTTAAATAGTTTAGACAGAATTTAAAGGGAAGTTTAGATAGTTGAAAAGGAAACTGAACTGAAATTTGGAAGACATTACATATTAAACCAATTACAAAAGTTACTTGTTATTTTTAATTTATAATTTATTTTTAGAAAAGTAAACATAAAGATAAGTAATCTTTTATTTGTTTTGAATAAGAAATTATATATAGTACAATTTTAATTTTAAACTCGGTTTCATCTAGCAATTACTGGAACATTAAATACAGGAGTAGGGTAATTGCCACGAGCTTAATAAATCTTCTAGTATTAGGTTAGGAGAGGCCGCTATGAACACGTTTACTACAAGCACGACATCCATTCACTTAAAAGGGAAATTCATCTTAGATAAATTCAATTAATTCTTATAAGTAAGACAATATTGTTTATATTGAGCATCAACATGCTTTCAGAATTCTTTTAACATATAAACACTGTAGAAAATGTTTGTTGTGTACTTGAAATAAAAATTCAGATGTTTTATTTAACATTTTTTTCTCATAAATGTTTATAGTGTTATTCAAGAAAAAACTTAATCGATTTTAATTGTTTTTTAAAAACCGAAGTATTCGATTTTAGATCAAATTAATGCATGCCCTTTTTGATTTATCAGAGAAAAAAATAGGATATTTCAACCGATTTTTTCACCATTTGCCTTAAAATTTTGGTCTAAATAATTTTTTTTTATTTAACTTTTATTTTAGAAAAGATAAATTTAAAATATATATATTTTAATAAGACTAGACATTTTATAATTAATAAAATTTGAGTTGTATCTCTAAGATTTCTCGACTATTTTTTCAAAACTACCTTACAAATAATTATAACTTAGATAAAATTTAGGATTTTCTTTATATAGCGTAAATAAATCAGTATATAAAATTTAAAAAAACTGTCATGATGTTTTCATGTATTTTTAAATAATTTTAACAAAAATTTAATTATAGTACTATTTTAATAAGAAAAGTAGATGTCAAAACTATTTACTTCAGCTCCTAAATAATGAACAGGATTTGCCAGTTTTTTACATACCTATTCGAAAGGATTGTATGATTTTAATTTACAACATAATTCTTGTTAAGTGTATTTTCTAATACTGATTTCATTTATGTTTATCGTTAAAAAAATAATCATTATCAAATTAAGCTTAAATACCAAAATAAGTACAATTATTGTGAAATAACTTTACAATTTTTGTATTACAATCATAAAATTCAATCGTAAAGAATTTTTTATGTACTCGTATCATTATTTAAAAGGTCTTTTAAGGAGTTATATTTAGTGCAGTAGGCTAACAATTTTCTAAACTAAAATATATTTATAACAAAAATAAGAAATATATTAAAATGTTTAGGTTTACTATATAATGAAAAAGATAACATAAACGAGAATTCTATGAATCCTTAAAACTGGGAAAGTGCTCACCATTACAAAAGGTTCTACCAGTATAAAATTAATTTTACCTTTTTTAAAATAATTAATTCACTAATAAGTTTAAAGTATGCACGTATTAATAATATGGACATTTTGTAGTGCCATTTCTGTTTGGGTCTCGAACTCCACATCATCCGGATGAAATACTACAATAACGCTCGGAAGGTCGAGGTTTAATATAAAACTGAAATAAAATATTTCTTTATTTTGATTAATATCCATTGGTTTGACTGTTTTTTAGCATGAACGAATTTACGAACCGATTTTTAATAAATTTACATACTGAAATTTTATTATTTCTGATTAATCTTAAATTTCAAAAATTCCCTAAAAGTGCCTTCCCTCTTTACAATACTGTAGCTTTTTGATTTTTAAACCCTCATTTAGCTTGTGTTACAACAATAAATAAAAATGGTTTTATTTAAAATAAATTTCCTTGGGGAAAAAAGTACATATATATTATGTACATGAATGTGTGTTTTGTTCGTTCTTTCCCCGTTAAATTTTGAGATTAGACGTAAAGCAATACAATTTAAGACAATATTCATAATATCAAAAATTTCAAATTCGAATGTTATTCCCATTTACCTGAAACAATTTTTATAATTTACTTACTGGAAACAACTTTTATATAAAGGTTTCTGAGTATAACGATAAAAAAAGATAAAAAATAATTATAACAAACATTTTTTCATACTTTTTACCGTGGATTTCTTTTAAGTTGCAGTTAAAAAAAGGCAAATGATTTACAATCAGGTATTATGTGATAAAATTATATTAATAGCATATATTCTAGTGTTTCAGTTTAAAAAATGGAATGGTTTTAATAAAAATAATTATTAGATATTTATTTAATAAGTTTTATTAAAATTTCAAGAAAATTTAAAAATATAACGTGACAACTGCGTACACTGTAACAGCATATAGATTTAGCCCCAACATTTCATTGAAGGTTTACATAATACTGAAAGGGTTTATTTTTTAGCTTTATTTACAGAGAACTAAAATATAATGCTTTCTAAAATTTTATTCGATTTTTTTTTACAAAACAACTAAAAGTGCTACAGCTATGAAATATGGAACACAGCTCGTTATTATATATATATATATATATTTGGCTTTCATATTCCACTTAAATAACACGTATAAATTTTGATACCAAGCAAAAGTGTAAAACATTATAGAATAAAAATGTAAACTTCTTTTTTAAAATCAGATTTTTATCAGTATAATAAAATGAATTTTTCTTCATAAAATAATACAAGCAATAAACTTTTCTGCACTTAATTGTAAAAACAAAAAATGGAATGAATAATTCTAATTTATAATAACTAAATTAATTCTAATGTATACTTAGCGTTAGTATAAAATAAAAGCTAAATGATTTATTTATTAGATAAACCTAAAAAATTAATAAATTAAATTAATAATTTTAAAATGTTCATATTGTGAAATTTATAATCTCAGAAAACAAAATTACTTGTATAATCTTATAAGACAAATATTTTCTAATTAAAAAAAAATACATGCAAAATATAACATAAAGGTAATTTTTATACATGATTTTAAGAACACTTACCAAAGTTCCATTTGACTTCCTCAAGCGCTTTCGGCTATTCTGTCACCTTCAGGCGGAATTTATAATTAAAATACATAAAAAAATATAAATAAATGTAAAATTCCACAATAAAATGAAATACATAAAGATCGTCACTTTTTAATGTTAAAGTAATTACGTAAGTTGAAGTAATTATGTCAGTTTCATAAGTGTATCACAATTATTCTAACTGTAAATAGAACGATTGTAAATTAATGTAAAATAGTTATTTATAAAACGGCGTAGAAAGTCAAATAGAATTTTGGTAAGCTGTTCTTAAAATTATGTATAATAGTTATTTTACCAACGGTGCCAAGTTCGAAAAACTTAAGTAATTTTGCCCTTTTAGACTTGTAAATGAATGTAACCTTTTTTATCGTTTTTTATAATTAATGCAGTTTTTTTAGGTAGATTTCATAAGAAAGCTACCTACTGTAATGGGTACTATGATTCGACTTCCGGAAAATTTCAACATATCTTCGCGTTTCACATACCCAGACCACAAAACCACTGTCAGCTCAAAAGTTTATATATACGTACATATATGTATGTACGTATGTATATTTCATATATATATATATATATTTCACCTTTCTTGTGGACCAATCACAACTTTTGGACTTTTTTGCGCCAATCACTTTCAAATTGTTCCCTAAAAATACTCGACCCAAAATCTCAATCGAATTTGTTAACGGCCAAAATCGGACCATGATGGTGGAAATGGGATGGCTTTTTTGAAAAAACAAAATATCACTATAACTTTTTTATTAAAATATCGAATTCAATTAAATTTCATTTTTTGAATAAGGGCCTAAAACTTAACTAAGTAAAGTTTTATGATATAATCAACCATTGGCCCAGGAGGTGGAAAAAATGTGGTTTTGAAGACCAAAACAAACCATACCTCCCTTAATAAACACAGTATCGAATCGGTTTAAAGTGGTCGTTAGTCCTCTAAACAATACCTTAAACTTTTCTTCTGAAAAAATGTTTGATATAATCAACTCTTACGGCAAGGGATGACCAAAATTTTGCTGGAATTGTAAGATGAGGCTTGTCGTATGCTAAACATGTGAAACTTTTTTCCACATACAACCACTGTCGTATTGAGTAAATTTGAAGTTTTTCTTAACTTTAAGGTGAAATTTTTTTTATCTCCTCCTTAGCACCGGTAAAATCTATTTCCGTCTTCCAGCGTGCCGAAAGAGATTTTTTTAATTATAAAATACGTCAATAATTTTTTATAATTTATAAATATCATAATATTATAACAATAAGTAAATTTATTAAATTTTTATTAAGAATATTTAAAAAATAATTTTTTAATAAATGTATTACACAATTTATAATTTTTTCACAAATTACACGTCCATTTTTTTTCTTATGTAAAAAAAAACAACAAAAACACAAAAAAAAATCGTAAAACACGCTGATACATATATTTAGTTAGTTATCTCAAAGTACGCTAAATTTCAGAATATGCCATTGTTACTGTTATCTACTGAAAATCCTAGGTGCATAACTCCTGTATTAACGTATCTGAAATAAGCAAATAAGCAAAGATTTAAAAAAAAAACACTATGCGTTAATCTAAGAAGTGTAGATAGGAAAATCTACATGAAAATGCCGACTTCCGCGGCGCGAGTGGTAGCGTCTCAGCCTTTCATCCGGAGGTCCCGGGTTCGAATCCCGGTCAGGCATGGCATTTTCATACACGCTACATACAAATCTTTCATCTCATTCTCTGAAGCAATATTCTCCCGGACCAGCGTTAGCGCTGGTCCGGGAGGTTAAACAAACAAACATGAAAATAGAAGTCTTCTTATTCTTAGATCAACCATTCATGTGACATTGCCGTTAATTAAATCAAAAATTTACCCGGTAAAACGAGTAACTTAATCCAGTTAAAAATAAAAATATCTTTAATAGTTATTGAATATTATTTCTGTAAAGTTAAATACTTTTAATACATTTATTGTAAAATAGCTATTAAATAAATTTCTCTATAAAACAGGATGGTGCGTGGGTTTGTTTTATGTTACCAAATTTTTATTTTAGCTGCTAGAGACGCAAAGCGGACCAATGGTGGTGCGCGCAGCGGACGATACATTTGTTCGAACGATTTATATTTCTTGATACGAATGATTTATCTAAAATTATATTTGTGTTTTGCGGTTAAAAAATAAAACATTAGGGTTAGAACTGTGTTAAAAAATCAGAACTCAAGAAACAGCTAGAAATGTTCAGGACGCCGGTAGACCCACATTTTCCTAGTGTTATTTAACAGTTAATAAAGGTAAAAATATTTTTAATAGTTATTTAACTAGGATAAATGATTATATGTCTATTTATCATTAATAAAATATATTTATCTAACCTACAACTATACAAAACAATTCATTTGCGTTTTTTCCAGTACATATTTTCATAATCTGTTCTGTAACGGTTTTAATTTAAAACGTTTGAAATGCTCCTAATTCGTAACATTTTTTTCTTCACAAAATACGTTTGGGTGAGTGTAGAATTGATAGCTGTTTATTTGGTTGTTCAATTATTGCACAATTAATAAACATAATCACGCAAATCATATTAATAAAAAAAAAAGAAGGTAATTGGAAGTAACATTGCTTACAAGGATGATGTAATAAATTGATAAAATAAATAATAATGTTCAGCAATAACAAAGATAACGAATAAATAGATTACGAAAGATAGCAAAGATAACGATAATTGCAGACTGTAAAAAAGTAAGTTAATAAATAAGTTACAAAGTAAGAAAGTTTCAAAAGAACATTTATTTAACTTATTGTTAGGAATATACTAAAATTAAACTTAGCGTGAGTTAAAATGATACCGTTGATAGTTGTAGAAGGTAATAACGATTAAAATCACGGTTCAACGTCCTTCTTTTATTTTATGACGAATACATTTTACAATTTTTCCATTACGTTTATTAGTATAATAAATTTATAATTGCACTATACTTTCTTGACATAAAAACGCGACTAATTTTTTTTTCGTTAAATTATACATCAAAGATTTACTTTAAAGAATATGAATACAAATTTACTTTTTTTTATCCATTTTCTTTTAATATTGTTATATTAATAGACAAATGTGGTTGTCAAATCATATAGTTGTTATGTAACTATCATATTATCATAAAATACGTTAATAAAATTATGGTGAATGATTACAAAAGATATTTTAAAAATTATGCTTTTAAAACAAACTGTAATAAGAATGTTCGGAAAAACTTATAAACGGATATTTCTTAATACAATAATGAATTATAATATAATACAATACAATATAAAGTATACAGTTGAAACTACATACGGTGGACGGTCGTGATCGTTAAAAACTAATACAACTTTGGCTTCAAATACAAAGCAAGAACAATAAATATCAATCACAAGAAATACCTACCTCAATCAATCGTTCAGGTCAACCGGTATTATTTTTACATCTTGTAAGCAGTAAAGGAAAAATTTCGGTTTTCAGATTTCGAAATGAATATTTTCATCACCCCTAAATCCATTTTGCCTAGTTTCGACGTGACGTCTCTACATACGTACGTACGTATATATCTCATATAACTCAAAAGATGTAGGATGTTCAGATTTTGAATTTAGGACTGTTGTAACATCTGGCTGTGTACTTTCCCTTTTGATTGCACTCGAATTGACCAAAAATGTTTAAAAAAACCCGAAATCAAAAAAAAATTGGATTATGGACTTTTTCTTAACTGCAGTAATACGCCCTTATTGTGACTTTTTCATCTATATATAATAAGCGGTACTTATCCTCACTGGCTCCAGAATTATAGCCAAATAAAATTTTAATTCGGTTCGGATTCGACTTCATTTCCTTTTTTTTTAACTTTTTTTTAATATAAATATATTGATTTATTAATAATTATTAACCTGTGATTGTAAAAAAAACTTACAATAAATTTTAATTCAATAATAACAATAAAAAAATGAATTAGAAAATGGTGTTATAGAGGAAGAAGAGGAAGTTGAGGAGGATGAAATGGGAGAAACAATACTGAGATCTGAATTTAAGAGAGCATTAAAAGATTTAAATGGCAGAAAGGCTCCTGGAATAGACGGAATACCTGTAGAATTACTGCGCAGTGCAGGTGAGGAAGCGATTGATAGATTATACAAACTGGTGTGTAATATTTATGAAAAAGGGGAATTTCCGTCAGACTTCAAAAAAAGTTTTATAGTAATGATACCAAAGAAAGCAGGGGCAGATAAATGTGAAGAATAAAGAACAATTAGTTTAACTAGTCATGCATCAAAAATCTTAACTAGAATTCTATACAGAAGAATTGAGAGGAGAGTAGAGGAAGTGTTAGGAGAAGACCAATTTGGTTTCAGGAAAAGTATAGGGACAAGGGAAGCAATTTTAGGCCTCAGATTAATAGTAGAAGGAAGATTAAAGAAAAACAAACCAACATACTTGGCGTTTATAGACCTAGAAAAGGCATTCGATAACGTAGACTGGAATAAAATGTTACAGCATTTTAAAAAAATTAGGGTTCAAATACAGAGATAGAAGAACAATTGCTAACATGTACAGGAACCAAACAGCAACAGTAACAATTGAAGAACATAAGAAAGAAGCCGTAACAAGAAAGGGAGTCCGACAAGGATGTTCCCTATCTCCGTTACTTTTTAATCTTTACACGGAACTAGCAGTTAATGATGTTAAAGAACAATTTAGATTCGGAGTAACAGTACAAGGTGAAAAGATAAAGATGCTACGATTTGCTGATGATATAGTAATTCTAGCCGAGAGTAAAAAGGATTTAGAAGATACAATGAACGGCATAGATGAAGTCCTACGCAAGAACTATCGCATGAAAATAAACAAGAACAAAACAAAAGTAATGAAATGTAGTAGAAATAACAAAGGTGGACCACTGAATGTGAAAATAGGAGGAGAAAAGATTATGGAAGTAGAAGAATTTTGTTATTTGGGAAGTAGAATTACTAAAGATGGACGAAGCAGGAGCGATATAAAATGCCGAATAGCACAAGCTAAACGAGCCTTCAGTAAGAAATATAATTTGTTTACATAAAAAATTAATTTAAATGTCAGGAAAAGATTTTTGAAAGTGTATGTTTGGAGTGTCGCTTTATATGGAAGTGAAACTTGGACAATCGGAGTATCTGAGAAGAAAAGATTAGAAGCTTTTGAAATGTGGTGCTATAGGAGAATGTTAAAAATCGTGGGTGGATAAAGTGACAGACTTATAGGCCACATACTAAGGCATCCTGGAATAGTCGCTTTAATATTGGAAGGACAGGTAGAAGGGAAAAATTGTGTAGGCAGGCCATGTTTGGAATATGTAAAACAAATTGTTAGGGATGTAGGATGTAGAGGGTATACTGAAATGAAACGACTAGCACTAGATAGGGAATCTTGAAGAGCTGCATCAAACCAGTCAAATGACTGAAGACAAAAAAAAAAAACAATAAAAAAATATATGAAAAAAATCAGAAGTTATTAGTGAAATAGAATTTTAGGAAATTTTAAAAATATGTGTATGTAATTTAATAGGCGTACAAGGAAGTCAATGTGGTATCCACACCAGATTTTTTTATAACATATCAGTCATCATTAATCTGTTGTTAATATTAAAATTACACCGCCGTGTGAAAAAAGTCTTCCAAAATTATGAAGTTTACTTTTCTGGCTAACTTAAATTATTTCTATTGTATTTTTACGATATTCCATAGTATAGCTATAGTATACATTTTTTTAGGTAGGCCATCGATTAAAAATTCTCATTTCTTTCTCAAATCTATGGAAAATATTCTTTTTTATCACTTCATTTTTGAATATAATTACAATAGTCTTATTGAAATTTTTTTTACTATGCGACCTGAGATGTAATGTTTTTGCAGGTATTAAAAAGATAAAAATGAAACAATAGATGAAAAAATGTCAAACTCCTGCCGGGAATCGAATCCGAGATCAAATTATCTTAAAGATCACCATGTTAATACTACACCATTTGGCCGGCCAAATATATATTTAATATAAAAAATAAGCATTAAAATTGGGTTGCTTGTTAATTAATTCTAAGTACTAATAATACTGTATTATTTTTATAATAATGTTATTAATATTTTTAATTAAATTTTTCTCTATAAAAATTTATATTAATAAACAGCAATACTTCAAGTTTATTAATTGAATTAATTTTCAGTTTAAAAATAAAATGTATCTACATAAATAAAATGATTGTTAAGATGTGGTAAGATTGTGTAAGATCCAAAGATGTTTTGAAACATGGTTTTATAACTTGTAAATCTGTCCAAAATGGCTGAACTTATTTTGAAAAGGCAACCCGCCCCATCTGTACCATGAAATCATATATCTGAATTACACCTCTGCATAAGCGACTATCAACGCGTGTCTTTGGTTTACCGCCTTTTTTTTTATTTATTTGTTTTATATTTTCTCGCATAAACTACGCGAATTATCAAATTGTTCATAAAAAGGACAATTCTCTGAAACCCAAGAAACGTGTATTTGAAGGACAGAAACAAAAATCATTGATTGTTGAAATGAATTGTGGGGTAGAGTTAGGAGTTATGTGATTAAACAGAAAAAAATAATGCGAAACTTTATTTTTAAGTCTGAATAAGGAGCAGAAATATTGGGAAATATGATTGAGCCTAAACCCTAAAGGAAATATTTCTGTTAAAGATAAGAGTGAGCCATAAGATAACCATACCTTATCCCCCACTAGTCGTTCTCTAACTAGAACGATTCATGCTCCAGTTAGACCATGAGACCAATACGGTATGTAACGGCAGTTGATGCCCTGCAATGTATCATCTGTACTCATCTTATGGCAAATTTTGTTCATTAGATATTAAAAATGAAACTTTTTTTAAAGAGCAATTTTTGAAGCTTATATCACAGTTCTACAGTATTGTGAAAGTGAATATTACTATATCATATTTTTTATTAAAGCGACGCTCGAATCTAGAATCTTCATTTGAATATATTTCTGAACATTATACAAGCTAGGATTATGTCGTAGCACGTTTGAAACCGTATTCACAAAAAATAAAAAATATACAAAAATATTTTTAAAAAAACAAAAAAAATTTTCAAATAATTTTTAAAAACAAGTTTGTACTACACACGTTTTTGTTGTGCATTATAGACAAGACTTTATGTGTATCTTAATAGAGTTCTAGACCTCGAAGTAAATTAAAATATGCTGTGTCAATCAAAATATTCAATCGAACAGTAAGAGTATATAATATAAAATACTATACTATGTTATTTTAAAAAATTAACACATAATCACATTAAAAATTCACATTTATCTAAAATAATATTTAAGAATGACTAAACCGTGAGTATCTCAGAATCTCACAGATACTGTCAGTGTCTCTTTATCTAAGAATCGATTTTTCACTGATAGACGCATAATTCTTTCAAATCATTGATGTAAATAATAAAATAGTAATGTAAACTAAATGCAAATAAATTAAAAATAATAACGGGTGATGAGACAAAAATGGAGTTTGGTAACGAAAAGAAAAAACTGAGGAAAAAATATAATTAAAGAGAATAATTCTAAAGTAAGAAAATAAAACATAATTGGATATTTGGATAATATTTCTCAATTCGCTTTTTATTTATTTATTTTATTTTTAATAAATCACATCTTTCAAATTTATTTTCTACGTCGAAATAATAACAAAAGAACGACGGAAATCTGTTACGTAATATATATTACTTGAATTTCAAATCATAGAAATAAGATTATAAAATTAAAGACGATATTATTCTTTAGCAACAAGTAAAAGTGAAAGAGAAAGACTGTATTTTTCTATAATTCCTAATGCAGACGTGACAATTATTGTCACGTTTTCCTAGCACAGAATATTTTTTTTTTTTATAACAGGCTGTAAAAGTAATAAGCTTTTTTCTTCTAAGGTACATAAGCAAGGATGCTGTACATAACTTATTTACTATATTGCTTCTTTCGGTACAAAAGTCACTCCGATGTAACATCATATGTATATTACATTACCAAGATGTACATATACATTATGTATACATATTACTTTCTTTTACACCGTACAATATTAACAAACTTTATTACGAGTATATACCTAGAATAGCTTCATTTCTTATTAATGTGAAATTGTTACTAGCAGTTAAAATTTTTAAGTCTTAAAATTTTTAAGCGAGTTTAACAGAGGATATTTGATCATTAATTGTGGGAATGTTCTAATCATTCTTCATCTACAACAGTTGCATCTGGTACATCCACGCTTACCACCGTTTAAAGAACACATGAATGATACTTTGCTACTCCATTTACCACTTTTACGCTCCAAACGTTTGGTCATTCCATGCATTTAAATAGTATTTAATTTCGACATTTACTATAAAAAGTTTTAAAATAGGAAAAGTATTTTTATAAACTGCAATATTTTCTTTCTGTTAGCCTCCGTGAATCACCGTCAGGTATTACTTCAGAGGATGATATATATGAGTATAAGTTAAGTGTAGTCTTGTACAGTCTCAAGTCGACCATTTCTGAGATGTGTGGTTAATTGAAACCCAACCACCAAAGAACACCGTTATCCCACGATCTAGTATTCAAATCCGTATAAAAGTAACTGCCTGTACTAGGATATGAACGTTGGAACTCTCGACTTCGAAATCTGCTAATTTTCGAAGACGCGTTCACCACTAGACCAACCCGGTAGGTAATCTGCAATATTGCACTTATTTATATAAAATGCAATATATCTAGACTGTAATAGGTTATATGAAGATTAAATACGTCATTTTATGTTCAAGTTAATAGATTCGATATATGAGAAATACTTTATTGTCAAAAACAGAAAAATATAACAGATTATCAATGGTATTTTAAATAGCAATATAATGCAGTTAAATCGTGGTTTAGCAAAATATTATGTATTATTTATTCATTATTATATTATCACGACATCAGTATGTGTAAACATCCAGTTTCAAAAATGGATTTAAACTAGTGCTCTAAATAATTCCGAGGTTTTTTATTCAAATTCTATGACTGCCTAATCTTTCAGCCAGTCTGAATTAATTTAAATTGTTGTAAGACAATACAATGTACAGTCTATTTTATTTTGGCTTTTATTTATTATTGTTTTGCGTTGTAAATATCCATGATTTTAATCATCAATATACGATGTGATAATACTCATAACTTTAATTTATCCATATAATTTAGTTTACAGATAAACTACTAATTAGAATTTTAATGTTATTTAGAAACCAGCGTTGTATTGGCATTGTATAAAATAATGGGTTCGAAATCTTATTTGTTCGTGACATTTGTGAGTCAGAATGATGTCACTAAGGTTTGTAAAGCAATTTGTTCAAAGACTGAAGGGCGAAAACTTTTACAATCTCATTAATAATCTATTCGAATAATAATCTATTGGAAAAGTAAGTGTCATTCCAGTACCAACTTAATCCTTCCAGAATTTCTTACTTACAAATATAGAAAAAAGCGATCTGATAATCATTTTAATTAATAATTATTAATTCAGTAAAATATGTTTTTTTTTTTAATTGAGAGCAAAATTATTTTACCAAATTAAATAAAAATCGGGAATGAATTTGTAAATAAGTATGCTGTATTTATAACAGAAGGAAAGTTTTTCAAACTTTTAATGGACCGCTGCTTGTTGTTAAGTAATTAATAATATAGAATAAAGTTATTAGAATAATTATACTGTAACCGCCCTGATTATTATCTTTCATGATTATCTGGAGATAATTATAATTATAACAAAAAATTAAAATTAAATTAAATTAATTAAAATGTTTCGATCTTTTTTCTTATATTTTCCGTTTTTTCCTTCAGGTCTGCTACCGTTATTCCCAGTGTTTCCATGTCATCTTGTATTCTGCTAGCCAGTTAATTTTGTGCTTTTTGCAGGTTCCATTTCCTTGTAAGCAAAGTATTTCCTTATAATTTTCTTATAAATTATATATATATATATATATAAATAATCTCACTAACATTGTTTAATGAAATATATATATATATATATATATAAATTAAAGAAAATTAGTGAATAGATAGTCAAGATTTCCATTGCAGTAGTTAAATCCTTAACCTATTTTCATTTAAAATCAATTTTTCCGAAGGTAAAAATTTATAATAATAAATTAAAAATTTTAGTAAACATCCCATTATCTCACTACAGGATCAATTAAATATCCATGATTTTATTAACGGCAGGGGTGCAGTTACTCGCCTAAGCAGATGACCTCGCCATTATGGTGATGGGAAGGAACGCTAGTGAGGTTAAGCTCCGTGCCATCCGAGCACTGGTGGTAGTGATGGACTGGCTAAAGGCTAGAGGGCTCAAGGTTGCACTTCATAAGACTAAAATGATCCAGATGACGGAAAGAAAGAGGATCCCGAGGATCTCCGTTGGATTGGAAGGAATAGAAGTGACCCCTTCGGAGAGATCGAAGTATCTTGGTGTCTTGGTGGATCGTACGAGGGAGTTCAAAATGCAATTGATGAGATGTGCAAGAAAGCGAAGAAGGTGTCATCGATGGTCTCTAGGTTGATGAGGAAGACCCACCGGGTTGGTCTAGTGGTTAACGCGTCTTCCCAAATCAGCTTTGGAAGTCGAGAGTTACACCGTTCAAGTCCTAGTAAATCCATTTATTTTTACACGGATTTGAATACTAGATCGAGGATACCGGTGTTCTTTGGTGGTTGGGTTTCAATTAACCACACATCTCAGGTATGGTCGAACTGAGAGTGTACAAGACTACACTTCATTTACACTCATACATATCATCCACATTCATCCTCTGAAGAATTATCTAAACGGTAGTTACCGGAGGCTAAACAGGAAAAAGAAAGGTTGATGAGGAACGTTGGTGGCCCCCGCGCTTCCAGAAGACTGATAGCGTCCACAGTGGCCTCGGTCATCTTATACGCAATTCCGGGATGATTTCAAGATCTGAAGGTTAAAAGTAATTGTACAAAGATACACAGCACTTACAGAAGACCTGCGCTGCGTGTGGCCATGGCATACCGATCGGTGCCTTTGAGGCCGTCCTCGTGATATCCGGTATGGCTCCGATTGATATGCTGGCGGAGGAGCGGACAGATAGATACCGGTGTACGGAGGTCTCGGATACCAGGAGCAGGATATTTGATCGATGGCAGGAGAGGTGAGATGCTGCCATCACTGGCAGATGAACGCATCGGCTAATACCGTGTGTCAGGACTTGGCTTAACAGGAGACAAGAGGAGTAGGATTTTTGGACGACCCAGTGGTTCACAGGACATGGGTGGTTCAGTGTCTACCTACATGCTAGAGGGAGACGGGAGACACCGACATGTGTATACTGCCATGAAAGAGGTGATTTAGAACACATATTTTTAATGTGTCAAGATGAGCTACAGAGCGGTCGTTGAAGGAGTGGTCTTCCTGAAGGATGTCATGGAACATATGTTGACCTTGCGTGAGAAATGGAACATTTGTGCTGTATGATTTAAAGATGTACTGTCCTGAAAGCTTATAAGAATTGGGCGGTGTTCGAGCGGAGAGCGATGGTGGAAGGCATTCGGAGGTGGGCAGCGGAGGTCCAACTGGATCGCCGCTGCTGGGTGACCCCGGGGGACGCTGGAAGCCATTGCTTGACGTCGGCACTGGTGAGCCCGTGGACACGCGCGGTAATGATGCAATACACTTTGGGTGGTTCTATCACCGCTTTGTGTGAGGGAGAGGGTTTTTAGTGGGTCCCTGTCTCGGCAGTAAACCCCACACACCTAGCAGTACGGGCTACTGGGCGTCTGGTTGTAGATTTTCCCTCCTCCGACACAAAATAAAAAAAGGGTCAGATCAATTATTACCTGAACCTTAATTCCCGGAGGCTAAATAGAAAAAAGAAAGAAAGGTTCAGAACAATGTTCTTAGCAGTTCATTCGAAATTTACGTCGCAGATGATTTGATATTCATAAATAGCTATTAAAATAAATATTTCATGCTAATCCGTCGAAATATAACTCATATACAAAAATTAATAGCTAGTTCAAGGTCTTATAGGCAGCTACCCAGAACAGCAATTTTATAGTCTATGTTATTACGAGATCGCGGCAGTGCATTTTTCCTTTCCAAAGCATTTAAGGAAATAAACATTTTATAAGAATTTTATATTATAAATTAACATTTCAAATATCTTTCATCCTAGTACTATTTTTTTACCTCTACTGACTATAGATATTAACTTATTCTGCTGAACAAAAAAATACATAACAATTATTTTTAACATTTTAAAATAAGCATTTCTAACCGAAGTTATATTACTTGAAATATGATCGATAACTAAAATGTGCTTGATAGAAAAACAAGTATAGAGAGCGACTAGTAAAACAATTGTTTTACCTGATTTGCATATTAAATTAAGTAAAATAATAAATAGTTCAGAAAGATTAGATAATAAACATATTATGTACGCGCGCGTACATACACACACACTCACACACATATAAACACTCACACAAACGAATGAACGAATATAAAAGTAAATTATTTTACTAATAATAAATGAACTCTTCCATACCAAAATAGAATACAATATCGCTCAATAAAACGTTTTTAATATGATATTTACCCATAATAATTTGTTTGATTACTAAGAAAGAAATTATTGACTCTACAAATTACATGTACACCGGTACGGCAACCAATAAATACTCAGTGTTTTATTGGTTCGTATGGTAACAAGATGGCCATGACCGCCTGCCTGCTAACTTGATCATAAAGCAAATACAGGTTTGATAAATAAAAAATAAAAAAATATTTAAACCTTAATCTGCTAAGCTGTTGACCTGACTGGTAAGTCTTGTTTAGCAACGTAAATGACATACTCGCATAATTAAGTGTTACGCAATATTACGAGGTTACTCATCTTGCAAAACACAGCACGAAATTCATATTCACACAGAAAAATTGTATAAATATAATTTTGCAGTATAGGTTATGTGGTGCTGAATATCTTATCCTCTTGCAACTCGATAAGAAATTTTATAAATGTAATTATGAAAAGAAATATAATAAATACGTACTTGTAGCTTATCACGTGTGAATACTTAAATTAATTTAGGATATGTTTATTTATCAAGTCTCCTTGCGAAATATCCTTACTAAAAGAAAGGTAGTAAAGAATAAATACAAGATAAACGAATCTTCTTAAATCTGTTTTTAAAATCAAACCTAAAACATCAATGAAGAAACCTTTTTAAGTATTAATTTTTCAAAAATCTAATTAATGCGTATCAGTGGTGTAATATGGCAACGTTAGGAGCAAAGGACTGTAATATAATTTTTTTTTTTTATTTAATAATTTCTCACAATTAGAAAAGTATATAAATGAATTAAATTAATTAAAAGTACCATTAATTTTCTACAGAAATTTAACGTTAAAATTTTATAAAATATATTTTTCTTTCGTAAATAGATTTTTCTTAAATAATTTATCTGAAAATAATTTATTAACTGTAAGCAGTTATACTGAAACTTATAATTATAAAATCTAATAATTATAAAATCCTAATCCCATCTTAATTCTAATCCTTATTAGTAAATTACTTATACGAATTTAATTTATCGTAATTGTACGTCAGATTATTTCTTTAACGTACTCAAGAATAAAAAAAAGTAAAAATCGGTTTTTCCACTTTATTTTTCATTCTAGCTTACATTTTTTCTTGGAAGAATATTTTTTCCAATAATATAACGACGATGTCGTACGTTAATAATAAAAATTAAAATGACATTTCAATTTTATGTCCTAATTTTTGTAAGAATGTGAACGTGTGGCTATTTGTGATAATTATGGATTTTGGACATCTTATTAATTGCAGTAATAAGCCCTCATTGCGAGTTTTTCAACGATATATCATATGTGGTACTTATTTTCATTGGTTCCAGAGTTATATCCAAATAAAATTTTAATTAATGAATTCATTGAAATAGAATCTAGTTTGGTTCTAAAAAAAAAGATTAGAGTTATATGAAATAATTATACAAATAAAGAAATAATGATTTGGTTTAAGAAAGAGACATAAAGACTAAATATGGACACCAGTAGAACATTCTATTACGAACTAAGGAAAACTTCTTTTTTTTTCAAATAACGTTGCGACTAATTATCTTATGTAAGAGAATAGGAATTTTAAACCTAATTCTATTGAACTAAGTTAAATTGATATTAGTGTTAATTGATATTATTGAGATGATATGAGTTAATAATTTTGTTTAATAATATTGTTTTTTACTACATCTGAATTTACCCAACAGCAAAGTTTTTCTCATTAGATTTTGTTTTATCAAATACAGTTAGTAATTTTAATAAATTCAAGTTGAATAATGATAAAGAAAAAATAAATATCTAAAAAACATTTTGGTTTATTAAATAGCCATAATTTTAAATAAAATAGAAAAAACTTGAGGTATTTTATTTATTAATTGACCACAATTATCTTAAAAAATAAATAATATAAAGAGTAAATTTAGTTATCATGCAACTTGTTGTTTATGCAAATAAAGCCATTATGTGTTATGCGGCTAATTCATTACTTATAACTAAGCCTTTGAATAGAACACGTGAAAATTCGCTGGTTGAAAAATTCATTTTCCGGTAGAGATATAGGAAAACTAGTTAGCCTTACATACCTCTGTTTTGTTTCTTCCTGCACAGTAACGACCTAACTTGTGAAAACAGTTTCCGTAATGGTTTTAGTTCCTTGTTTATTCTGTAAAATTAATAAACAAGATTTCTTCATCCAAGTATATTTCAGAATTTTTTTTTTTTTCATTTTTTACATAGTTTGTTTTTTTTACATTAGAATAAACTAGATTATTTATTTTAATGGATTTTGGTTTAAAAAAAAAATATTTGCCGTAATGATTAGGAAATAATGCGTAGGTATATTGAATGTTTGAAAGAATAAGAAGTTTTTTTTATATATTTGTTATTCTATTTTACAAGGATTTGTAACTTGTATTTTAGATAATTACTGTTAAACTTAATATATAAATTTCAAATTTGTAATATATTTTAATGCGTTTTATTTTTATCATTTTTAATTTGTACTGAAAAAGTCAAACCCCAAGAAGAAAATTTATATATTTACCACAATTTTATTTTATGTTTATTTTAATACTTCCAACGTTTTCTGAATAAGATTACTGTTACTTATATTATGTAACAGCATAATAGAAATCAGTACGTACTACGGATGGTGTACTCGACCGAATTTGGATTCATAACTATCTATATCTGACAAATTTAATATATTTTTTCTAAATACAGTTTTAATAACTTTAAAGAAATACGATTAAAGAAATTTAAACGAAACGTTTAGCTAAATCTCAACCGGAGTTCTATAAATTATCAAACTAACATGTTAAGTGAATAAATGAATATTAAAAGCTATTTTACAGAAACAGGATAGCTATAAAAGGCATTGCAATTAACCTAATCACTTATAACTGAATAATAATTATTTATTATTGCAATTAATTATCGTCTAAATTTATAACCGAATAAAATTGGAAATAAATTCAGAGGAAAATGAAAAATTAATTTGTAAAGAGTATTATGGGAAATAAAATTTACATGATAATATTTAATATTAATATTTTAATATTTAAAAAAAATTAATATTTAATTTAATAAACTTAATATTTTTTTTGCTAATTTACTAAACTTTTATTTAGATTAAGCTAATTGTTTCAAAGAAGTTTATATGAAAAGGTATAAAGGCGAGTTTACTTTAACTGTTACATACATTTTTTAAATTTACTCAACAATTTGAAGATTTAAAAAAATAAATTTGTTAAATTTTTATATGGTAAAAAATATACTAAATCCATTAAAAGTAGTTCTACATCCATTGTAGGTTGACTAATTCCTCAGCAAAAAGTTCAATTCTATGTAGTAATGGTATTTACTATAGTAACTAATGAAGTTAATGACCATTAAAATTACAACTTGAATGTAAACAAATGCAATTTTTAGTTCCGGAAAACATTGTCTAAAAAAGAACAAGGAGTGCAGAAAATTTATTGAGCTACATCTAGAAGGGTATTGAAATCATAAACATTTTACTTTACATTTTTCTAAGATAACGATAAATTTTAGCATCAAAAACGTTGTTCGATATTTTTCCACTGAAGGCTTATTTAAAAAATGTAATTCTATTAAGATTTTATTTTATAAATATTACCAACTTCTCACTTTTACAAAATATCAATTTAAATTTTTTTATTAGTTTTCCATAAATAAAGCATTAATCAAGTCGTAGCAGAATTTTTCAACCATTCCAAAAATTAGCAAAACGTTGTATACCAACCCTTAGAAACTAAATGTTTTTAATTTTTATTATTCTAACTGAGAAACTGAACTTAATTTAAATTATTTTTCACCAACTAAGATGTTATTATGGTGGAAATAGTTTTCAAACTTTAACCAAGACGTAATAAATCCCTCATCTCATAAAATAGACTTCTAAAACTTAACTGTCGTTGTTTCAAATTATCAACTTGAAACATTATTTATTACCTGTTTTTATGACACGATTTCAAGGTGATAAACGTTTTAATTAGTATTTTACAAAGAAAGAACTTTTCAATTACCAAAATTCAATTCATCTCAATTTTTTGTTTTTAATGTATTTTCAAGATTTATTTTTACTTCCTTGTACGAAGTAAAGAAAGTATTGTTATCGCGAAAAATTTCGGCTTTCAGATTTCAAACGAAATATTTATTTTGACTACCCCTGAATCCATTTTGACTAGTTTCGGCGTGACGTCTATACGTACGTATGTATGTATTTATGTACGTATTTATCTCGGATAACTAAAAAACGATTAGCCGTAGGATGTTAAAATTTTGGATCTAGAACTGTTGTAATATCTAGTAGTACATCTCCCATTTTGATTGCAATCGCCTGTACCAAAAGTGTCAAAAAAAGTCCAAAATCCAAAATGTTTGGATTTTGGACTTTTTATTAACTGCAGTAATAAGCCCTCATTGCGAGATTTTCAACGATGTATCATATGTGGTAATTATTTTCATTGGTTCCAGAGTTATAGCCAAACAAAATGTTAATTAATGAAATATTTGGATCTTAGAAGGGGAAGACATATCGTTTCGAGTCCGACTTCATTACCTTATTTTAACTTTTTTTTTTAATTTTAATATATTGATTTATTAATAATTTACCTGCGTCTGAAAAAAAAAACTCATACGTTATTAGTGAAATAAAATTTTATGTACTTTTCATTTTAATTCAATAATTTTTACAGAGGTTAATAATTATTAATAAATTAATATATTTAAATTTATATATATGTACATGAAGTCAGATACGAACCGATATGTATCCGTGTCGGTTACGGATCCAACACGTTCTTACTTACACCATATAACTACTTCAGCTACGTGAAACAAAATTAATATATAAACTAATATAAAATTTTAATACGGACACCACAAAAAATGTGATGCAATGTGGTGTCCACCGCAATGCAATTGCGTGACTGTCTACTTTATTAAAGAATTGGAGGATCATATCTCACTTTCAAATGAAATAAGTTTAAATGAAGTGCAGCAAAAGTTGTGTATATGTAATTTAATAGGCGTACAAGGACGTCATATGTCTTGTACACATCAGATTTTTTTATCAAAATACAGCAATAACATATATATGTATATATATATATATATATATATATATATATAAATTTCCACTTTCTAGAGAGCCTTAGTCTCATTTGGTTAGCACTATCTTCATTTCGTTTCAAAGATGCATTTCTGTGTTTCTTTTCGATTTGATAAAAAACATCGCTTGCAAACTTAATATGTCGGACACATGTCGTCTACTGATTGAACAAGTTATAGAAACCATGACCAACCGGGTTGGTCTAGTGGTTAACACGCAAATCAGCTGATTTCGAAGTCGAAATTTCCAACGTTCAAATCCTAGTAAAGGCAGTTACTTTTAAACTGATCTGAATACTATATCGTGGATACCAGTGTTCTTTGGTGGTCGGGTTTCAATTAACCACACATCTCATCTCACGAACGGTCGACCTGAGACTGTACAAGAATACACTTCACATATACTCATGTATATCATCCTCATTCGTCCTCTGAAGTAATACCAGACGGTGATTTCCGGAGGCTAAACAGAAAAAAAAGTTAAAGAAACAAATGATGACAGTGCTTTAAACATAATGAGTATTTATTGGGTCTTATTTGTCACTACAAATATGTTTATTGATATTGATATTGACGTTTATCCTATTATAATCATTTACTGTTTGTTTTCTTGGACAATCATCATTGGATAACCCTCTGTTATGTGATATTTTTAACATATTATTTGCTTATGGTTTCGTCAGAATAAACAAATTGTAAATTTTTGTTCTACAGAAAAAAAAATGGTGCCAATCTCTACACGCCGTAATTAAAAGCAATTCAAATGGTATTAATTTTAGTACAGCTTTTTTTAATTAGGTGTTATTTTTTCCTAATTTGCTTTATTTCATCTCTTAGAAAAAAAGAGAGTGTTGTCTGTACATATGTATAATTTGTTTTTCTGAAAATATTAGAATAAAAATTATAAATTTTATCAGTTCAAAATAGAAAAATATATTATCTGAAGGAAAAATTTTTAATTTTTAGAATTTCAGGATGGAATACAATTTACATGATTCCAAAAACGGTAATGTTTGATGACAAATATTTCAAGATTACATACATAAATTATTATATTTAATTCAAGATTTGCTTAATAATAATTTAGATAAATTTATTTACGTTTAAGTAATTTCATCTACCTAATGTTACCATTTTAAGTTAAGGTAAACTGCTTACATTTTACTAATACTTAACTACGTTTAGTAGATAACTTCTCAACTTAGATTCAAGATTATACTTATATATGTTAATGCGCACTTTAAATTTTATAGGATAAAAATCTATTATAAAATTTAGCAATCAAACGATTTTCCTGTTAAAAAATCGATATTATTAACTTATAATTTACATTTTTTCTTTAATTCCTACATGAAAATTCATTTTCATTTAGTTAAATCACTTAACAGGGTAAGTAAAATACAAATGAAAAGTACATAAGAATTAATACTTTAAGTCCTTGAAAGGTTCAAGGTTAGACTTCCCAGTTATCGTTAAAAAACATCGCTTTCCAAAGCACGTGATTACGTATTAAATTACGGTATCATTATTATATTACTTGTACATTGGTTTGGAAGGACTGTCCTGAGCACGTAAAGCACCGTACTCTTGCGTCACGAAACGAGAATTTGCATTTAATGTTTATCTTAAAAAAAAAAAAATCGTTTAAATTAAATACTTTTATTTATCTTCACAATGGATTTTTATTTTAAAGTATAGTCAAGAAAATAGTGTTTTTCTCCTTATTTTTGTAAAAATTGTTCTTAGTATCACCTTGCAGCAGTATATTCATGTCAGTTTCTTGTAGACCTAGAATTATAATATGTCAATATCAGCATTTTTATACGAGTAAATGATACGTTATTTTAATATATACCGATATAATTCGATCTAAATTATTAATTTTAATCATCTTCTTTATGAAGAATTCTCCCATCAAGCTTTTTCGATCCCTTTTCTTAATTCCTATCATTGCCTAACCCTTTTCGTGTTATATTTTAATGTAAATTCTCTTACTTGGAACTTTGTTAAATATTTCATCAAATTTATCACTACTGCAATTATAATGACCTAGTTATTAATCTACGTAAAAAACGACCGATTCAATTTTACAATAAAAAAACTTCCTAGCATCTGAGACATTTACTGTTATATTGTCAAGTTTCTTGGTTTGAAAATTAACGTAAGTCATAATTCTGTTATCAGATGTTGGTGATTTTTGTAAAAGAAAAGATCAACATGTATAGAGACGTAAAATCAGAAAAATTCTATACGATTAATAAAAAGATTTAACAACCACTTTTTTCCTGTTTAAAAGCAATTGTCAAATATAGTAGTTAGTTTTGGGAAGGTACATCAACAGAGAATCTCTAGAAAATTTTCAAGCTTCAAGAGAGCAAAATAATATTTTTTTTAAAAACTTTCAATATAAGGAAAGCTATAGAAAAGTAGTTAAGAAATTACGAATCTTAAATAATTAATCATTTAAGCAATTTTTTAATAAAAATGCCAGAAATGATGTATTTAAGGAATTATGCTACCATTGTTTTATACCAGTATATGTAGTATAATGTTCTTTTGCTCTAAAGAAAATTCCAAGAGACCTGGACTTTCATAACTAAACACAAGGATTACTTAACAATACAGACATCGTCATCCGGTTCATCGCTCAAGATTCAAATATGACTATACGAACAGTAAAGTGAAAACAACCTTTTTTTTTTCGTAAACTTTTGATGTTCTCCGTACTTGTATTAATATAATTTTATTCATTTTAGCTACGGAACATAACAAGCGGTATGTTTCTAAGAAGGGAGGCCTTGTTACTTCTGGGCTTATGCGAGAAATTGAAGACCAAGGTTTTGACTCTAGGCAAGTAAGGTGGAACGATTTTTCTACTGATCGATACATGCATGGTATATTTCCAAATGTTAGGAAGCTGCGAGCAATTAGGTGGGTATCCCCCAATAGATACACAACTCAATTCCTTTCAGGACATGGTGCTTTTAGGAATAGTTTGGATAGGTTTGGTTTAACTGATTCGGGCTTGTGCCTGTACTGTAAGGTCGATGACACTGCGGACCATGTCTTTTATGTTTGTCTCCGGTACGAGACTGAACGTATCAGAGTCGTTAGGGAGCTCGAGAGAGTAAATTGCTTTCTTGATTTACAAGTCAACTAGAAGACTCACAGAGAATGGACTATCGTGGCTGGCTTCCTCCGTTTCCTCGCGCTGATCAGAACGACTGAAGGGGTATAAGTAGAGTAGCACCCCGGGTGGCTAAGGACCTCCTGGACAGTTGATTGGCCGGAGGTAGGTGTGTTGGCATCGAGCTGCGGTTAGTCAGTAAAGTAATGGTGAATATTGTTGAAACGTTAGCTATCGGCGGAATGACGACTGCACTGCCGAGGGTATGGGTTACCATGCAGCCGTGAGGTGTAGCGTCGTTTTGATGGGGGCAGTTTTTGAATAAGCAAGCATCACTGTCGGCGGGATGGCGACTGCACTGCCGAGGGCATGGATTCCCATGCAGCCGTGAGGTGTAGCGGCACCTCGACGATGGTAGTAAGTGAAAGTAAATGTCACGTGGGACTCTGCAATGGAGCTGAGTGGGAGTAGGAGGTCTGTCCGCCTCTCCCTGGTGGACCAGACCGGAGTCCATAATGATACCAAGTCAGGAATATGAACTGAAGTTGAGTTCACCAAGGGAACTAGGAATAAATTTTGTTATTGCGAACAACATTTTTGGTGGTATGTTATTATACAATTGCCTCAAAATTTATGAAACATTTACACACGAATTGGCTCTATAAAATGTATAACTAGGCGCGGGGTTCGTGCTTTCGCAAACACGGTTAGCTAGTTCAGAGGGCAATAATGTAGGACATTCAACATGTCCGGATGAACCCTGCAGCGAAGGCAAAATCTGAGTTTATAAATCACTTATGCAAATGTCTACTGAGGCATTTACATCAGTGGCATCCCAAAGTTGCCTGGCTTATTACTATAAGATGTAACAAGTTAGAGGGGGAAAGACGGCTCACGTTAAACCCCACGGCTTTGAACGGGGGGGGGGGGGTTGTGGCAACCGGAAGCGTCACAAGGCGGGTGTCTTTGTCTTTCCCTACGGAGTTGGGATGTATCATTGTTTATATGATCTTTCTATTGAGTAAGATGGTACAGGTCGATGATAACGCCTTAATCACTTACGGATAAATGAATAGAAATTATACAGGTTAATAAAATATCCTGTCATTTATTTGCAAAAAAAAGTTCATAACTAATGTGATACACAAATGTATATACATTTGTGTATCATATTCTATATTAAAATTATCTACCTTAAATTTTTTTTTTGTAATTTTTTCAAAGCGAAGACATCCACACAGATAATGAATGCCACCATCTTCACGCTGCCATCCTCTAATACATTTACAAAATACAAAATTTAAATTACCAATCGATTAATTTCAGGCAGTGTAAGTACAATAAATGAAATACATTTGAGATTGTTTATATGTCTATAACTTGTAATTTACACTTAAAATGACAGCTTTTCAAATCGGTTTAATAAATCAAATTTTTAAATGATATTTTATTTATATGTACATATAATTATAGAATTTAAAAATTGATTTATTTATTGATGTGATAAATTGGAAGAGATAATAACAATAAAAAATACCCTTCTTTAAAAAAATATATATAATTTTATACAAACAGCATGTTTAAAATTGTATTATCAGCTGATAAATTGACGATAGTATATGTGTACATTTTTCTTTTTTTTCTTTTCTTAATGGCAAGTTCTCTAACAGATGTAAATAATAAACATTGTGTGTGGTTGTGCGATGTAAAAATATAAATAAAAATTCGATTAACTATGTATATATTTTTTTAATTTTTAACAATTTGAAGAGCGATTAAGGTTATTCTTCAGTAGTGAAAAAAGTGTGAACGTGTTCAATATCAGAAACTTATTTAACAAATTTATGTTCATGTTTACAGTGATTCTCTTGTTTACGTACTATTAACTTTGTTTATTCGTAGATAAAATTAATTACAATAAAATAATGTTTTTAATTACTAAAAATATAAAAATGATATATATGTAACATATATTATGTGAATATTTCATAAAAGTATAGCTATATGATGCTGTTTGGATATTACGTGATCCTTTTTTTAAACAAATAACAATATTTATTCATAAAACATAACAAAAACTTGTATGAAAACTAACTTTTAAAAAAATATAATAACAAAATTTAATCATTCCATTGCCACGATAAAACCATACGTACAAGAACCGTTGTTAGAATCCGTAAAACAAAGGTTATAAAAATTCCAGAAATAAAAATATCCTTTTTAAATAGATATCCATAAATAAATAAATAATGAAAAACAATTAATAGAATGGATGAAAGAGAAATTTATAAACTGCAAAGTAAAATTTTTGAAGGGCGCGATATTAAAGGTCCCGAAGAAAGATTGTCTATTGTGAAACAAGTAAACCAGTACGATCCAGAAGTAGTGTTAAAAGCTCGTATAATTGTCGATAATACTTTGGATCTCGCTTATGATTGTATCAGAGCTTACGGTCTGGTACTTATTCGAAAGAAAAAACTTAAAGTTCCTGAAGAAATTAATGAATTTATGAATCAAATAGTTAAATTCGGTTATATTGTCGCGTGTAAAAAGTACAGACTGTCACATCAGATGACCAAGAAAGGTCATTTGGACGCCAGAATATGGTTTAACATATTTTCAAACGAATTTACTAAAACAAAAGAAAATACAAATATAACTCCGAAAGATATAATACAATCGATAGATGGAATTATAGCCAGTGCTAAACACGAAATATCGAAAAAAGTTCATCTAATGGAATCGACCGAAGAAGAACCGACAACAAAACGAAGAAGTATTTCCCGGGTATCAAAACCTAGTAGCCTGTTATCTTGTGAAAAAACTATAATAAAATCAAATCACCAACCGCTTACAACACCAAATTCTTCTCCTGTCGCTCCTCCTCCAAAATCACAAGAAGGATATACTTCAACCCCAACACAATCGCTAACACAGATTGCGCCATCTCATCATAGTTTACATGTCAGTAGAGAAGGATTAATATCCATTTCTTCAGCTGCATTCCAAAGATCATTCCATTTTAACGAAGAAATTCCACAAGAACCACCGGTAGGATCTATACCGCTAAAGTTGTGCTTATTATTTATCGGTTGTTTATTTTCGTATTTTTTTATATACTTACTATACCATCACATAAATCGAGTACTAGGTATTAAATAAATTTCATAAAATTTGTGCAATATACTTGTCGGAAATAAGAAACTACGAAGAGAATATTGATTATGTAATAATAATTTTAATGTGTTTTCCCCAAATTTTGTATATATTTTTTTAGTTAAAGAAAACAAGGAAAATAATGATTATGATGAGATAATTTTCTTAAAAATGAAAGAATAAAAAGTTTATAACTTAGAATTTTAAAAAAATGCTCAAAGTAGTTCTTAAACGGATTATTCTAAGATAATGTAAATATTTTACTTATAAATATATTATACTATTTTTAAGTTACATAATAATAGTAATAGTAATTTTAATTGTAAATAAGATGTACATATCAATATACAACAATTTACAAACAGGTTTTTTGTGAGTTACAATTGATTTGAATTTGAATGAACATTTTCCGCAAAAGAAAAAACATTACCAGATAAAAAGTATACTCTTTATTGTCATCCATGTATAAAATAAGTAAAATTATACTTGACGTTATAAAAAATATTTTCTAAATATTATTCCATTCGAAGCAACATTACTAAAAAATTAATACAAAAAGAATTGTTTAAGACACCTTCAATACTATTTTATTATAGCTAATTTCATTCTATTAATCACTTTGTTTTTATGGTTCTACGATTTTATGACAGGTTCAATGGACAATATATAAATAAATTAACGTGAATCTAGAAAATACTTATTCAGTCGTAACTGTTACGTATTTATCTAACGCAAAGTGGTTTCACAAAAATATCTGAATGCTTACTATAAAATTTCTGAGGCATGAAATAAACTGGAAAACATAATAATCAAATTTTTATATTCACTTGATTATTTAATAAATATAAAGTCTAATTTCCAATTCTTTACATTACACCGATTCTGTTGATTAATTAAATAAATAATAAAAAGTAAAAAATGAACAGTAAAGTACAAATGCGATAATAAACAACAATTTAAGATACAAAATTATTACAATAAAAAATTCTCGTTTTAGGCAATACCAGTAGAAAATGTTATCCTAGAAAAAACTAAACCACTTTTATCTCCAATTCATACTGCACATCTCTACCCCTTTCATAAAGTTTATACGATGCTTCATAAGCACAGTATATTTGTCAGTTAGTATTTATTATTATCGTCATTTTTTTTATTTATACATATTACTTTATGAATAATTTTCCTTAGTGCCTACTAATGACGATTGTTTAACGATCAAAACCGCAATCTATATTAGGTGAAATTTTTTTAACGGTTGTTAAGTGAAATATTGTTTTTGAATTTATTAATTTTATTATTAATTTTTTTTAATTTTATTTCTATTAAAAAAGTAGATAAGCCTGCTAAAAAACCATCGCCATTATGAAAAAATAAAAATTATTTGTAAAGAAAAAAGGCCAGAAAACGTCTCTTGACACAAAAAGATGAAAGGAATATAAAGACGTTAAATGACACTTATCAAAAATGACTGGAATCCAGGTTAATATGGTTACTTTCAACTAATTTTCCTGAAGTTTTGCCTGAAAATACTTTGAATATTATAATGACATTTGATGTCAACCTGCATAACATTATAATATAATAATTAATTATTAAATAACGATTTATTTATTCACTTTTACAACTATAGGCTGATATCTAATCCATTTACCAGTATTTTTTTTTTATATGATTAATTAATTAATTTAGTAAAAAGTAAAAAATAACAAGTCTGACCGGAATTCGAACTAAAATTCTGGCTGGAAGCGATAAATAAATAAAAATAATCTTCCCAATGACTGTTGTATAGATGAAATTTACGAAACCACCGGCACTTCGTCTATAAAATAAAAATAAAGACATCCAACTGGTGAATGTATGCAGGTTTGAATATATTTTTTAAAAATTACGTACAAGTCAAATCGAGAATTTACTACTTTTATGAAGTCAGTAAAAATGACAGTTTATTGCTTATTTTTATTAGTTTACTCGTAAAAGAGCGTAGAATGTTTCCTAAAAATATCCTATCTTTAGACTCAAAAAGTATCTTACATAAAGACATGCGACTATCATTTAACGTAATTATAATTTCTCGCGATCAAAGCATATGCGAAATTATAATTTCATGTTCATTATAATCTCTCTAAGCACTTGCTATACTTAATAGATCAAATAATAAATAGCTATTTTTAATTAACACTTTATTGTTTAATGTCGCAAGTTTATAAAATGTTGTTAATAGAATATACTTTAAATTTTTCATGAAAATCTTTAATTTTCAGTTCGTAGAAACTCATGTACAGGTTGTAGATACAAAAAAATTATAATATTAATTTAAAATATTAAAGTCAGCTAAAACGTTTGCTTTAAAGGCGAAAAACTTAATTGTTGATCAAACTTGAAATCATTATTCCACCCACGTCAATTATAGCAACGTGATAGCAAGCGATAATATTTTCGACTAGTGTAACGTAAGAGAGAAATTCATTACTGTTGTGTACGTATGTTGTTTACTCTCTGGTTTTGGACCTGTCACAATGTAGATGGCAATTTAAATCCACCGATTAAATTCAGTCGCATCATAAGATTCAGAATTCCAAAAATCATATCAACTGTTTGCAAAAATGGTGAACGTAATTAGTGATACGAGTATATCCCACTTTTAGAATATGCTAGAATGTAGTACGATATTTTTCAAAATATCGAATTTTATTTTAAGAGATGGGTAGAAATTTGTTACATAAATCATGGAAATTGTATTACTGCGTACGGAAACACGCCAAGAATTTTCATCAAACGACAAGGAGCGATTAGTGAGACTACAGCATCAATTTACATACAAATACTATAAGTCATTCGAAGATATTTAAAATAGTTTTTTTTTTTTTAGCACTTTAATTCCGTTCCCCCGCTATGGCACAAACAAACTCTTATACTTTTCATTCAATGGCTCTATTACGCAATAATCACTAGTCTATCCTTTTTGCCGCTCGTAAAAATATGTTATTTATAATATACTTATTTTCTTATAGCAATATGAATTGTATTTTTAAATTTAAATGTTTTCTTTGTTTACTTTTCTAATCAATTTTCATTTTTACTATTTTTTTTAACTGATATTAAAGAAATTATTTTTAAAAAATGAATGAATTTCCATACTGTAATAACTTAATCACCAGCAATAAAAATCATTCGAAGTTCCTCTCGTCTAACAGAAAAACACGTCTAAGGGGAAAATGGGCTTAAAAAACTAAAAAAATAAAATGTGTAGCAATATTTACTTCATAATCAAATACTCTTCTTATTGAAAAACATAATAATCAAATTTTTATATTCACTTGATTATTTAATAAATATAAAGTCTAATTTCCAATTCTTTACATTACACCGATTCTGTTGATTAATTAAATAAATAATAAAAAGTAAAAAATTAACAATAAAGTACGAATGCGATAATAAAAATCCCTTTTGTCACGACGGAAAACGGAAGTAGATTTCAACGATGCTAAGTAGGGGATAAAAAATATTTCCACCTAAAAGTTAAGAAAAACTTTAAATTTACTCAATACGACAATGGTTGTACGTGAAAAAAGTTTCACATGTTTAGCATATGGCAAGCCCTATCTTACAATTCCAGCAACAGTTTGGTCATCCCTTGCCGTAAGGGTTTGTCATATCAAAAACTGTTACAGACAAAAGTTTTAGTTAATGTTTAGAGGAAAAACGATCACTTTAAACCGATTCGATACTTACCTATTAAGAGAAGTTGATTTTTTTTGTCTTCGAAACCCAATTTTTTCAACCCCCTGAGCCAATGGTTGGTGATATAAAGCACTTTACTTAAATAATTTTTAGGTCCTTATCCAAAGAATAGTAAAACCTTTAAACGAATTAGATATTTTACTTAATAAGAAGGTTATAGCGATAGTTTGTTTTTTCGAGAAAGTCCTCCCATTTCCACCCCCAAGGTCCGATTTTAGCCGTTAACCCAACTCGACTGACATTTTGGATCGAGTTATTTTTAGGGAACAATTTGAAAGTGATTGGCGAAAAATTACGGCAGTTATCGTGTCCACAAGAAAGTGAAAAATATGTATATATAAACCTTTGAGCTGACGATGGTGTTGGGTTCTAGGGGATGTGAAACGCAAAGATATGTCGAAATTTTCCGGAAGTAATCATGGTACCCATTACAATAAGCAGCTTTCTTATGAAATATACCTAAAAAGACGATTGTTAAAATTTTATTATTTATACGTTTGAAAAAGAATTTTGCTATGACAAATGGTATTTAATTCCATTTATATATACATTAAAACATTCTAAGTTCTGAGGTATGCATATTGAACATCCTTACTTCAACTCATATTTTCTTCAAATCGAGATTCCACACCTTCAATTATATCACAAAACATATTCACAAAAAGAGAGATATTTTCGTGACGAATTTCTTCTTTAAATTCTACAACATTTCGTAGTGGTTTCTTGTTTAATGCTAATTATTTTCTTCAAAGGTCTGCAACCAGACTTTAATGTCATGGACTGACAGCAGTGTATCGTTCTGATTGATATTTTAGTTTTGCCGAAAGAACCTTTCTTCAGCTGCAAAAATATAGCTAATTTTGTATAATTCTTTAATCACAAACACACATAACAATTCATCAAATGCTATACAAAGCCACTGAACATAAGGAACGTTATATTTCCAAGAAGGATAATCTTCTTACTTCAGAACGTATGCGGGAGATTGAGGACCAAGGTTCTGCATCTTGGCAGGGCAGGTGGGATGACTCTCCTACTGGTCGTTACACGTATGGTATATTCCCAACTATGACTGATTTGCGTGCGGTTAGGTGGATTTACCCGAATCGGTATATTACACAATTCCTTTCCAGGTATGGTGGTTTTAGGGGAAGTTTGGCTAGATTTCGTTTAATAGAGATTCGGGCTCGTGCCTGGTTAGTGGGGTTGACGACACAGTAGACCTATGTTTGTCCCCGGTACGACGCTGAACGTACCAGAGTAGTTAGAGAACTTGCGAGAGTGAACTCCTTTCTGGATCTGAGTTAATTGGAAGGTCCTGGAGAATGGTCGATAGTGGCTGGTTTCCTCCGTTTTCTTGCATTACATAGATCTGCTGAAGATGTTTAAACGGAGTAGGTTCCCGGGTGGCTAGAGTTTTGGCCGGAACATTTGATTTGTCGGAGGTAGGCGTATTAGCATCGATCCAATATTGGCAGCGAATTTGGTTAGAATAGTTACAATTTGGTTAGAATAGATCAGCGGGGGGGGGGGGGGACCGCGCTACCGAGGGTATGATAGTCCATGCAGCCGTGAGGTGTGGCACTGTCTTGCCAAGAGCGGTTTTCGAGTGAGACAAAGTAAATGTCACGCGAGACTCTGAGAATGGAGCTGGCTGGAAGTAAGAGGTCTGTCCTCGACTCCCTTGTAGACCAGATTGGAGTCCATTTTTCTTAAGTCGGATAATTGGTGTATTTTGTAGTGGGTGATGGAATATAGATCTGAATTTCGTTGTTGCGTATAACAAATTTTTGAGTAGTGTGAGTTTATTTAGAAACAATACAATACTACAGTTATCAGAAAAGTACTTCTTTAATGTTATAACAAAAATTAAATTCTGTTTTGGTGATGAGAAGAATTTGCTTTGTAAAAACAAAATTTACTGTTAAAAACTGCTGTTTAAAGTTTAAAAATCTGATGACAGCACAAAGCCTATTAAATTACATTTACACCTTTTTTTAAATGTAAAGTACATAAAATTTTATTTCATTAAATACTTTTGATATTTTTCATATTTATTTATTTTTGAAGTGAAAACTTCTTTAGGCGCGTTGTGCGGATATTTTGGGATAGACTTATGCATGGGATAAAGAAAGAGCTTACTCTAATCAAAAATCGTCACGAGACGCTAGAGCTATATATATATTATAAGTGGGTTAGTTCTCACAAAATACAACAGATGGCGCTGATGTGACCGCTTACTTTAAAATAGTTTAATGTAGGTTTTTTTTTTAAATTGTTGGTTTTAGCTAATTTAAAGATGAAATAATTTTTAACAATTAAAAATTAGTTTGAATTGATAAAATATTTATTTTTAGCAGTAATAATTTATTTTAATTAAATAAATACCTACTTAATAATTTTTAACTCTATTCAAATAATCAATAAACGCCATCTCCTGCATTTTAAGAGAACTAACAAAGACCAGCACTATGTTTATTGTACATTCTAAAATTCTAAATACATGCAACACAGTACATTAGTACATTCTAAAAAGAGTGCAATAAATTATACTTCTGTAAATATATATATGGGCATAGTACATGCAACGCGGTAGATAACGCATATATTTTAAACGCCATTCGGGATATTCAAAAGAATAAAAATTATTTTTTACATTTACCATTCCTAATAATTTACTTCTAGTTAATTCACTAAATTTTATTATATATTTTTATTAGGATATTTCAGTTATGGAGGATAATGAAGATAGTAATCAGAATTCAGTTAACAGTCAGAAAAGAAATACAGATGAAGAAAGCGATGATGATACTTACAAAATGAATAAAAAAGATGAAGGTTCAAAAGAATTACGAAGATTACGTAATCAGCGATATAGGGAAAGTCAAAAGAGAAAATTTTCAGAAACAGACAAGACCGATGAAAAAACCCAGACAAAAAGAATTATCGAAATTGCGTTCCAAAAGATATAGAGATAACAAAAAACTCTTGATCAAAAACAAAATATTGACAGAAAAGAATCATTTAAAAAAAATTCTCAACGATTTCGAGATAAAACCAGAAATAAAAAATTACAAACAATTCATACTTCATAGATTGCTGGTCCATCAAACGTTGATGTTCCAGTTATTTCAGAAAATACAAAATAATTCATATATCACAGATTGAAAGTCCATCAAACGTTAATGTTCCAGTTATTTCAGAAAATACAAAAAAGTTTAAGCATTCACGCATTCCAGAATCTTCAACATTCAATTCAGATAGTGATTCCGACTCGTTTACGCAAAATATTAACAATTTCGTTACAAAAAAATAATCAAAATTCCTATTCTAATCATATCAGTGCACATCTTGAGTTCCATAAGCAATTTCTTCAAAACAATTTTGGTCATGTTTGTGATAGATTATGGTTTAAAAATGATTTTAAAATATTCAAAAATGAAGTTACATCAAATAATAATATTCATTTTATAAGAACGCTACTCACTAACGATAAGAAACCACAAATTAAAATATGCACAACTTGTCTATCTGCAATTAATAAGCAACGAATACCACCTTTAGCTGTTTGCGATGGATTCAGATACCCCCCTATTCCAGAAAATTTGAAAAAATTACCATTAAATTTGGTATCAGAAAGACTTATTTCACCAAGAATACCATTCATGCAGATTAGTACATTAAGGCACGTTTAGAGACAATTTGGCATGTATGGACAAGTTATTAATGTTCCTATAAAAGTTAATACACTGGTTAATCAATTACCAAGTAATGTTGACGATGATATTCTATTCCTGTTCATATAAAAATAAAAAAAATTCGTAAGTTATGTATATGGATTGGTTAATAAAAGAGAAATTAAAGAACGGTTAAAATATTTAATAACAACTCCTCTTTATGAAGTCTACAACATTAGTATTAATGACAAATTTTTTGAAGAAAATTATCCAGCAGTTAATGAACATGAAATTATTGAACATATTTCAATTAAAGAAAGTTAAATGTCACAACAACAGACATTAATGCGGAATGATGAGATGATTTACGAATAGCTCCTGGAAAAAATAACCTTCCAATTTGTATTTTGTTTGACGAACATGCAGCGGAATTATCATTTCCACAAATATACTATGGACAATTCCGCAATTTTAGAGATGGCATTAATGTTACGTCATTTATGATGGCAACTAGCGAATTAAGACGCTCAGATAGAAGGGGAGTTAGCCCTCATCACATTTTGTATATGGCTATGAAAATAATAAGAATCAGAGTACGTGATTAACTGACAATTGCATTTAAGCACGTTGGTAAAGATACAAACATTGCAAAAGGTTTCTATTCTATTCTAAATTCAATTTGGTATTGGTCTGAAAGGAAAAAAGACCTTTTTTCTATGATCAGACAACTAGGAAAGCCCACAGTTTTTTCACAATAAGTGCTAATGAAATAGGATGGCCAAATTTACTTCAACTTTTGTGTAAACTAAAAAATAAAGAAGAAATATCTCTTGAAGCTGTTGCAAATTTATACTATGTGGTAAAAAGTACATTAATTAATGAGGATGCAGTTACATGTACAATTTATTTTAATAAATTAGTTAATGTAATTCTCAAAATATTGTAATCAAAACGGTTCAGTCCTTTCAAAAAATACAGAGTAATTCATTATTTTAAAAGAATTCAATTCCAACATAGAGAAAGCCCTCACATGCTCACATTTTAGCATGGCTTGATAACGCTCCTAAAGATACAATTAATGAAGACTACAACAAGGGAATAGAACTTATAGATTCTCTAATACCTATTTCAGAATCAGAATAATCTGGTTATATTAAATTGCTAACACATAAACATACTTCTATCGGCCAATCCGATAGAAGTATGTTTCTGCCACGACTGCCACATTTTTTTTTTTTTTTTTTTTATTGAAAAAAGTTCAATTGAATATTATTCATCGTAAAAAAATGTTTACAATCACAAGTTAATAGTTATTAATATATCAATATATTTAAATTGAAAAAAAAGAAAAGTTTTTTAAAAAGAGATGAAGTCTGATTCGATCCGATGTGCCTTCCCCAAATATCCAAATATTTCATTAATTAAAGTCCTAAATCCAAAATTTTAACATCCTACGGCTAATCGTTTTTGAGTTATGCGAGATATATACGTACATAGGTATGTAGACATTACGCTGAAACTAGCCAAAACAGATTTAGGGATGGTAAAAATGGATACGTCCGTTGAAATCTGGAAACAGAAATTTTTCGCGATCGCAATACTTCCTTTACTTTGTACAAGGAAGTAAAAAACTGAAAATTACACAATTGGAATCGAGGAATATATGATGCCCATCTTAATAAAATATTTATGCTCCAGAAATATTTAATTAGAGCAGCTCTTGGTAAACCAAGGTTATACCGGTACACGCTTATTTGAAGAATTTAAAGTACCTACTTTGAGACAAATATCAAGAAAGTAATACTACACATAAACAAATATATAAATTATTTTGAATTTAAAAATACACCGCACAATACTCGTTCAGTAGGAGCAAATACTTATACCACATTCTTTTCCAAATTAACTGTTTACAAACGTCAATTTTTGTAATACACCAGTATATTTTCTAACCAAGTCCCCGATCATTTTGACATCCAAATAACAAATAGTAATCTAATCAAAGAAATAGATGAATGTATGATAATGTGTATGGAACGTTCCTTGTCCGTCCCCTTTTCTAATTTAGTCGGTGAAAGGAATATGAAAGTTTAGTTGTTTTTCAGTAATTATCAGAAGATGGCGGAAAGCAAGGGCTCTTTGATTGCCAAATCTGTCAAAAAACACGCTGGAAGGGTGAAAGCGAAGGTAATTAGTAAAAACTAATTATGTGTTTGTTTCTGTTTACATAGAAATTTAAATTAAGCAGCATTGGACTATAGTGTTTTTAAGCGGACATTTAATTCAGTTATTATCTAATAATATTAAAAATTTTTATTTTGTATTAACATTTTATTATTTATTCGGTTAAATGGAAGTGCTTAAAAAACGTGTAAAGGCCCAGAAAAAAGTTTCAAGAGCAGCACCCTCACTAATTTTAGTTACAAGCAGCCACTGATTAAAAACATAGTTATTTGCATTTTTTTTTATATATTTTATTTTTATAGTTTAAAATTGAAATATATCTTATTCTGCAAATCTGTAAAAAAATTGTTTTTATAGGCGTTTGTAAGTATGTTAATTCTTCATTTAATATTTTCGTTAATATTTCTTTGATGTGTTCTATTTATTTATATTCTCTTTTACATTACACCGCATGACTAAACGTGAATATGTAGTCACAGTCAAAGTGCGTTCCGTAGAAAATGTAACTGTGATCCTTCGAGTGACAATAATATTCATCGGTAGCATAATCAATTTGAAACTAACGGATTTCTGTGTAAAGTGAAGAGTGCAGGACGACCCAGAGTGTGAAGAATATGTTGAAGGTGTCAAGGAATACTTAATGCTAAAAAAATCTGTTAGTAAAGCCAGCAGCGAATTAGGAATGCCAATGATGACAATGTGGAATGTTTTAAGGAAACCCTTACATATCCGTCTATACTGTTTACAACTGTACAGGCTTTGAGCCATATAGACTACGCAGTGCAGCCAACCTCGTAATCGAAATTTTACAGCATAAAGATGATGTTTTCTTGACCGTATTGTGTTCAATGACAAGTTAACTTTTCATTTAATGGAAAATTTAACACACATATTGCCCGTTTGTGGAAGGTCAGAAGATCCCTATGAACTCTTACAATGCGAAAAGGACTTCCAAAAATTAAACGTTATAGCCATATCCCGACGGCAAATTCATGGATAGTTCTTTTTGGACTAAAGCAAGTAAAAGGAGTTGCTTATTTCGATGTTCTGCGTACACGGACCTCAACTGCAAGATGGACCAGAGAAGTTTTTAATTTTATTTAGCAACAAAATGGTGCGCCTCCTCACTGGCGTAACTCTGTACGGTATCGTTGAATGAGGTTTTGCCCAACCGTTAGATTGGTTCGCTTGAACTCACTGATAGAGCTTGTTTGAGGTGACCTCCTAAGTCACAAAATCCAATTTCATGTGATTTTTTCCCCTTTGAGGTTATTATGTAGGATTTTACAAATGTGTTTCCGCTACCTACTGATCTATCCGAATTGAAGGACAAGATTGAATCAGCTGTCGGTTCCATTGCTCCATACATGGTGGTTAAAGTACGGGACAAACTTTACTATAAGTTATATTTGTTCTTCATAACGAAATATTGAACACTTGTAGGGAAAATCTGTAGATTTACTATAAATATAAACACACACATACATACACCCACATACACACGTATGTATATATATATATATATATATATATAAAACACATACGAGTATACACTCACTTTTTCTGTAGTGGCTGTTTATGGTGATTACTTAGCAATTGAAAAATGCATCTAGGTTTACATGTTTTTATTAAATTTCTTGTTAACCGTTTTTAAGGCGTAATCTTGTTAACAAAATCTTTTAAAAAATATTTCTGTGAACTTCTTTTATATTTTCAATACATTACATTTAATTTTCATCGACACGATACGTTGATCTATTCTGTGTTTATATAATAAGTTCATTGAAAGGAGATTGAGAAAATTTTACACTTATAGAACATTCGGTAAAATCATGTAATATTAGTACCATCTCCTGTATTTTGATAGAGTTGTTTGCAATATTAAAATTAAAATTAATTAACAAACTTAACAAGGTCTCAGTTATTCAAAAATCCAATACAGTTACACACATTTGCCTTCAAAAAAAGCACACGCAAATATTTATATGTTCATTTAAACTTAGAACTGTACCTTCGTACAGTAACTTAAGCAATGTCTATGTGCATTTAGTACAAGTAATAAAAGTGCAATTATATGTTTCTGATGGTTGTTAGCAACACACGTGACCTACGACTATATGCAACCACCTATCCAAGTGCGGCACACTTTCACTCTGTGTTTTGAAATAGTTGTTAATCGATACCAAACAGCTTGTCATGATATAAAAATATTCTTTTAGAGAAGTAATTTCCACGTATTTATATTTATAGTCTTGTGTGAAATTGTAACTTAAAAATATTTTAATATTTATAAAGAATAAAACATTTGTCTACAACAAACAGATATTAAATTTAACCTGTAACAACAGAAACTCAAAAAAGATGTTATTTCGTCAACACTTATTATTATAAATGTTGAGACTATATTATACGTTATATGCATATATATTTGTAAGAAAAGGGTGCGCCTTTAAAGTCCTACATCTTAGAAACCACTTGATGAAAAAAAGTTTGAGTTTTAAACTGAATTAAACATTTTTTCCCGGTTTTGCGAAAAAGTTAAATTTATTTGATTTATAAGGCTTTGCTTCATTGTTTTTTTAAAGTCGTATCAACGATAAAAGTCATTAACGACTTAAATAAAACTAAGTGTTTTCATAAGTAATTAGGCAAGAACACCAAACACTGGATAACAGATATCAAAACAGGAACATGACTACTGGACTATTTTTACCGCGCAGCAGTACTCCGTAAGGGGATCTCATTTAAGTAAAACCACTAAATTGAGTTCTTCATCCCACTACCTCAGCGAAATCGCAAAAGTCTTTTGATGTATTTCTTCTGGTTGAGCAAACTCTTCACATCTGAACCCAGGTTTAATTGATGACGAATAGAACCGAACCGTAGGCAATCTAGACGTGATTTACATTGCACGCCTCACAGTTCTTCTGAGGAGAGCCAAATAGATGGGCAAGGGTTAGTTTTGTGTGCCAATCCTCAGCCGCGTTAGGATAACTTGGTCTCATCTGTTTTACGGGATTTACTAATTATTAGTAAATCAGATAGATCAATATCTGCAAAATAGGTTCATAGAGGTCAAAACCCTAGAAAGGAAAGCGATATTTCAGGTATTCGGAGGGGTGCCGCAAGGATCTGTCCTTGGCCCAACCTTATGGAATGTTTTCTATGATAAAATCTTCAGGCTGAACTACCCCGAAGGGGTATCGATAGTAGGATACGCGGATGATATCGCAATATTAGTAGAAGACAGAGATATTAATGAACTGGAGAACAAGGCAAACCAAGCGCTTAGAACAATAGATGAATGGATGGAGGATAACAAATTAGAAATAGCTCCTAATAAATCCTGTTGCCTGGTCCTCTCGGGTAGAAAACCATTAAGAAGTGTGAATCTAAATATCAGAGGACAGAGAATTTATGAAGTAAAAGAAACAAAATACTTGGGGGTACTTCTGGACAAAAGTTTAAGGTTCAGCAAGCATATTGATATGATTTGTGGGAGAGCTACTCCTGCTGTAAAGGGATTAAGAGGATTATTTCAAAACCATGGCACACCTAAAATGGTTATTCGAAGATTGATAACCGCGGCTATCACTTCGGCGGTACTGTATGCGGCTCCCATATGGGGGGCGGCAATGAACATACAGCGAAATAAAAAGAAGTTGAGAAGTGTCCATAGACTGGCATTGCTGCGTGTAGCTGCTAGTTACTGTACGGTATCGAATTACGCGCTGTGCGTACTGACTGGGGTCCTACCCATAGACCTTCAGATAAAAGCCAGAACCCTCAGACACAGCGGTATGTCGAAAGAAGAGATGGAAGAGATTATAGAACAAGAATGGCAAGAAGAGTGGGCAGGGTCCAGAGTGGGAAAATGGACCAGACGTCTAATCCCTAATATTAAAACCTGGAATAACAATAGACTCGGAGATGTCAATTTTTACATGACACAGTTACTGTCGGGGCACGGCTCTTTCGGTTAGTATCTGTATAGGATCGGGAAGAGAGCCACCCCGCAGTGCATCTATTGTCCAGAGAACGACAATGCCGAACATACGTTGTTCATATGTCCAAGATGGGCCGTTAACAGAGGTCAAATAGTAATTAATGGTCTTACACCAGAAAATCTCATAAACTGGTTGGGGTACAACAATGAGAACTGGGAATGGTTCCGCAGGTTCGCCGGGGAGGTCTTGCGGGCCAAAGAGGATGAAGACAGAAGAATGGGAATATAAACAGTAGGGTAGGGCGGACAGTCACTCCATGGACGGCCCGTACGCCTTGGTGTTCGGGTACCTGAGAAGGGGGTGAACTCCAGGGGAGTTTGAGTTTGGGTTAAAATAAAAGACCAAGTCCCGGTCGGCGGGGTCATCCCTGCGGGAGCCTAGGCTCTTTGTGGGGTCGGCGCTGTCGATTAGAGGCCAAAGGCGTAAAGACCTAGTCCCGGTTCCCTGCTGAGGCGCTGGGGGACGGCATAGCCGGACCTTGGCTCTAAAACGGGGGATTAGAGACAGGCAATGTAAAACAAAAGATCCGAGACCGGGGAGGTCAACCTGCCGTGCCGGACGTATAGCCGGCAGGTGGGGGACGCCTCCTTTGAGAGTAAAAGGACACTCTCCCCGACTGAGTATACTTAATTGGATATCCGGTCGGGGAGAGTAGGGGGAAAAAAAAAAAAAAAAATCTGTTGTACGGGATAAAAGATTTCTACAAGACACTCTCCCGGATGCCAAGTAAGGCCGTGGGAGGAATCAGCAGCCAGAACTTATTCCATTGAGTAAGTAGTTTGACACGGACTTCCTTCGTGAAATCACTCCCACACGTTAATTCCAATCGGAGGCTATTTGTTTCCGCTCTCTTAGCAGCCTCATCAGCAGCTCGTTCGTTCCTGAGGATGCCGCATTGGCCGGGACCAACACACAAGTTTATTTTATTGAATTAAGGAAATAGAATATTACATTACAGATAATTAAAAAAATAATAATAATAGTCGGTACCATAACAAATTATTGATTTTCTCTTGACATAAAATAATTAAAATTTAAAGAAAAGTATAAAAAATATTTTGTTTATTTTTTATGTATGTTTTTACCTTTTAAAGTATGTTTTATATTTTTTAAAGTTTATTTTAAATCTTAAGCTTAATTTTGTAACCAGCATCCCTACCGAAAGGTTTATTCAAGTAACTGAACAAGTAGATCGGCCTAAAGGATGCTGGATCACTGCCTTACCTTCCCTCATTCCTAAGGAGAACAAGCCAGGTGGACTACAAGAACTCTGGAATCCACCTCCGAGTGATGACGTGCTTGAAATCATCAACCAAAAATCACGGAGCGAGTTTTACACCAAGCTCGACTACCTTTCAAGACACGCCATCTAAGTCGGGTCTCTTACCACCCTTGATATTACAATTGGCACCACCAGTTCTTATGTGGTGACGAGTGGAATGTCAACGGCGGCTATTACATCGTGGTCCGTGCCACCGCATTGAGAGCCTCTACACGACTCGTTAGAATATCCCTGTCGAGGAATGGAAGACGCCTACCAAATTTTACAGTTACAATCTTGTAGTCGTTTCCCCAGAAATCGTCGCCGAGGGTATCGCAAAGTTCCTCCCACTTCTGCCGTATGTACCTGGAGAACTCACATTCGATCCTGCCTTGTCCTTCTGAGGTCGTCCTGCCAATAGATACGGAATTCAGTGTAGTCTCTCCTTCTGACGGGTCGTGCCAGGAATTTAGGCCGAAAGGAATAAACCTTCTGGCTGAGTACCGAACGAGAGGTATTCTTTTTTCCCACGCTCAGAAGAACTGAAAACGCACAGATCTGAAAAAGTTTCGTCTTTTAGGATTTCTCACTCGTCGTCAACACATGGTCCACAGGGTATTGGAAAAGTTATATATCATTGTAGAACGCGAACTCATCCCTGTTGTAAGCGAAGACGTCTCTTGATTAATTCTGTTCCTGTGAATCCTGTTCCGGCCATCGACTCACGGAAGACGTATCCGCTAAGATCTTGATCCGCCTCACAACGGGTTCTTGATGTTGAATAGCCGACTGTCTACATATTACATGCATAGTTTTTAAAGCAAAGTATCCTGGACAATTGACAAGCAAATTCATCAACACACTGCTTTTAACCTAGGTAGATGAATTTTGGTGGGTACGTTCTTTACACACCACGAAATAGGCACCCACCCACGAAAGGAGTTTGGAAAGCTCCGTCTAAAAAGGGTTGAAAAGGGGGAAGCAAATTTTTGTATAAAGAATCTATACCTCAAAAACCAAAGATGTTATAATAGTGAAAATTAGTATTCAGAGTTTTCTTTAAAAACAAATTGACTAGTGTTTCACCGTTTTTCAAAAAATCCAGTTTGGGAGATTGCAAAGGAGGGCAAAGGTTTCGTAAAAATTCTACATCTCGGAAATCGAAGGTGTTAAATACGTGAAAAATGGTACTTACACTTTTCTTTGAATGCAAAAAGACACACGTTTCAACATTTTTAAAAAATCTAATTTAGGGGAGGGCAAGGAGACAAACCAAAATTTTGGATGAAAGTTCTCAATTTTAACAATATGTAAAGAAAAGATTATATTCTAGGAGACGATTCCAGTCTACTTTCTCTTACGCTCAAATTTATCGTTTTATCGTTCACATTTGAGCGAAATATTGTTATTTGTGGCTCAACTAAAATTTAAATCAGATTAAACGTAATAAAGCAACTTTCCAATATGTCTACTGAAACATCAACTTTTAAATTATGGTAGAATTTTAATAAAAGTCTAATGTTTCTTTTGAAAACTTTTTCTATATATAAATTTATAATCCACTCGAGCGCGAAGCCGGGAGCGACAGTTAGTAATAAATAAATTTATCTAAATTATAATTTTTATTTAAAATTTATAGTTCAGTAACATGTAACCAATTATCTAAAAGAATTACAATGTAATTGTAAACCGTACGGTAAGAATCTCGCAGGTATCATTTCCTCAACCCACCGGGTTGGTCTAGTGGTTAACGCGTCTTCCCAAATCAGCTGATTTGGAAGTCGAGAGTTACAGCGTTCAAGTCCTAGTAAAGCCAGTTATTTTTACATGGATTTGAATACTAGATCGTGGATACCGGTGTTCTTTGGTGGTTGGGTAAAATTAACCACACATCTCAGGAATGGTCGAACTGAGAATGTACAAGACTATACACTTCATTTACACTCATACATATCATCCTCATTCATCCTCTGAAGAATTATCTAAACGGTAATTACCGGAGGCTAAACAGGAAAAAGAAAGAAAGGTATCATTTCCTCAGCTAAAAAACAAAAATTTCTGTAATATAAATAAACTGTTTTTAACAAAATGATACTCTTATCAAAAAAGATAAGACTACATTTCTGTTGTCAAAATCTATTATTAATTTAGAATTTTGTAGAAAAAAAATAATAAATGTTATATATATGGCAATAGGAATACAATAACTGATGATAAACAATGTTTAAAAGTTCCATATAATAAGCAAAAGATAGAAAAATTTGTTACAAAACTCTTACCCACCCGATTTCATTTATATGTAATTCATATCACATTTACAAAAATAATACAATTTTTATGATTATTCGTTGTTTAATAAATAAAATCGGGCCGGTAAGAGTTTTGCAACAATGTTTTCTATTTTTTGCTTAAAATAATTTTAAGCGTTCCGTATAAATGGAACGCTTAAACATTGTTTTTTTTAATCTATTATTATATATGTATTGTCTATTACATATATTTAGCATGTATTTTTTTAAACAAAATTCTAAATTAACGACAGATTTTGATAATAGAAAAATAGTGGGTTACTTTCTTTGTTATCAGTATCATTTTGTTAAAAACAGTTTTATTTATATTACAGACTGTTTTGTTTTTTGAGCGGAAGAAATAATAACTGCGAGATTCTTACCGTACGGTTTACAATTTCATTGTAATTTTTTTTTTTTATGTCTCTGCATTTTGTTAGATTATTCTTTTTATTTTATTTTTTTATGAATTATTGATTGTTATCTTAAAGATTTATTATTAAAATTTATTGCCTTTTACAAGACAAATATAAATACATTGTTTGAATTTCTCGACCGATTTTTGTTGTTTATAGTCATATCATTCACTTCATACCGTATTTTTTCCTTTCCTAATAAAACTCGTATCGAAAACTCGTAATCGAAGATCCGTGATGTGATATTACACTTATTACTTTTAACTGTAACCCTCGATTTTTATCGTATCCGTGGACACAGTTTGTTATTATTATTAAATGAATTTTTTTTTATTTCTCAAACAATTAGTTCAAATAATTCTAATTGTAGAATAAAATTTTACTAATCTCTGTTTTATGTAACAAATATTTGTTGCTACATTTGCAAGAATTTCCTACTGTTCATGTTTTTTGTGTTTTATTAGCAACTATAATCTCTTGCAGATTAATACCTTTATCTTTTTTTAATGAAGTGATGGGAATTAAAAATATCGTTTCTTCAGTACTTTCATTTACACAAGAGCATTTATTATTGTAACAAGCTGTAGTATATTTTCTTTCAAATTTTATTATTTCAAGTACATTATCAAGTTTTTGTAAAATTCTAGTACTATCAAGTACTGCCACCTAGCGACGTGATTCGTAAACCACCTTTCTGAGGAAAAGTCACATATTCGAGTCCCGCGGTTCATCAAATGGAAAAAACTGGTCTAACAAAATTCAGGTATTTTTTGAAAGTATTCTTTATTACAAATCTAATTGAACTGAAATATAATGTTTTCGCGCTTTTTTTCATTTTTTCCCCATTTTCATTTCACTTTTAGGTTAGGTCATGTTTAGAACTGTAAACATAGTTGTTTGACTTCGTACCGTCCAGTTTTGCGGACTCTCCAGTTTTGCGACGAAGTTCTAACGAACTTCGTGCTGACAATACGCAACAAAACGAGTATGTGTATCAGTGTTTATAAAGATAAAAATATAATAACTTGTGAAACAAAAAGTGTGTTTTTTAGCCAATTCCAGTCGATAGCGAAAAGATAAAATCAAAAACAATCCAATGGAAAAATCTCTAAATTAGATTTCTCACAAGACCTAAATCATGTCCCTTACGTAGGATTTGGGCAAGATAAAAACGTTATCTCAAGAAAAAGAGTTGATCTTCGAGACCGAGTGGTAGCGTCTCAGTCTTTTATCCAGCAGTCCCGGGTTCGAGTCTCGATCAGACTTTTCATACTCTAAAAATTCCATTTCTATATTCTCATGTACAAGCTTCAAAAGCTTCTGGAATGAATAAATTCATTAAGCAAAAAAGTTCATAAAAAACTTAAAAGATTAAAGAAATATCACCACCTTTGAATAACACTTAAGGAGGGAAACCTTAATTTAAAAAAATAATTAATTTCATCTAAACAAAAGATCAAATTTTAAAATGTATTAGTTTTTATTTATTAAACAGATTTTTCTCGATAATTAATCAACAGAAAGAAATCTATTTAAAAAAAAAGTAAAATAAATAAATACTCGTAATTCCTAGGTATAAAATTTAAGAAGATTCCATCCTTGGCTCTTGTAGTGAAAGGTTGTGTTTTGTTGTGCTCTGTGAATTGTCAGTTGTAACCAGTCCAGCCAGGTGTTCAACAGTTCTTCTACCTGCGTCGCCAGACAATGTGAGAAGGGTCTGCTAGGACATCAGCCGGGCGGCCAGCTACCTGGACTACAGGCCAGTCACATTAAGAAAAGGATAATCCTTTTCTTAATTTTACTTTTATACTATTCAATATTTCTAATAATGTAAAGTGAACTCTTGTAGTCGTTGTGAATACGTTAAGTAAATAGCCTATTATTATAGGACTATTGTGCTACTTTTAAAATAATTTTATTTTTTAATTGATTTTCTTGTCAGTGATTTTATTTTACAGCAAGTGTAGATTAAGAAGTGTAAATTAAGTTTAATTTTTAAATTTTTCTTCCTTATTTTCCTCAATGGAAGGAAAAATAAGGCCTCCTCCACCCCGTTCTCCCACCACGGAACTGTCCGACGGTGGAGAGGAAAGCGGGTCTGGCGCTAGGAAGCGCCAGAAACGCCGGGACTCCGCGCCTCCTATGGAGGCGGAGCCCGTAGCGGGCTGTAGCAAGGCTGCAGCAGCCGCCAACTCGCAGGCTGATGATGGGGCCCCATCACAGCCTGCTACCGTCAGGCGGGAGAAAATCCCGCCGATAATGCTGGACTGCCCGAAAGAGTGGCCAGCATTGGCGAGGGACATAAAGTCGAGGATTGGGGGGCGCCTGGTGGCTAAAAGCACCGGGCTCTCGATAAGGCTGCAGCTGGGCAGCGAGGCGGATTACCGGGCGGTGCAGAGTTTTCTGCACTCGAAGGGAATCGCCTTTCACTCCTTTCAGCTCCCGAAGGACAGGGAGCTGAAGGTGGTTATACGGGGGATCCCCTATGGGGCTGCCCCGGAGGAAGTAAGGGAGGAACTGACCTCCCTTGGCTATGAGGTGGTTTCGGTTAAGAAGCTCCTCACAAGGGACGGTCGGGAAACCCCGACCTGCCTAGTGGCCCTTAAGAGGACCCCTTTGGCTCGGGCCATTTATGACCTTGACAGTATTTTTTACTGCAAGGTCGCAGTGACTGCATTTGTGTCACGAGGGGGGCCACCCCAGTGCCACAGATGCCAGAAATTTGGACACTCGTCCAATTACTGCCAGAGGGCCCAGCAATGCGTAAAGTGTGGTGGAAACCACGACACTTCTGCCTGCGTCAAGCCGCGTGAGGAACCAGCCTCATGCGTCAACTGTAAGGGGCCACATCCGGCCAATTACAGGGGCTGCCCCTATTATAAGGAGCAGACAAACAAAGTCAAGGGACTTAAAAAGCCCGCGACTTTGGACGGCCGCAGCTGGGCCCGTGTTGCCGGTGGGGGAAAAACAGTCCCCAAACCGGAGGTGCCGGCACCCGTGGCCAAAGCGGTCGTGAAAAAAGGGGAGGTAACCTCCCCAACACCCGCCAAGCCAAAACCGGCGGCAACCACCAAGAAGGTGGTAAAACAAAAGGCGGCGACAAAGCCGGCCCCGGCGAAGAAGGCCAAGCCTTCCTCGACGGGAAAGGCAAAGCCGGCCCCGGCGAAGAAGGCCAAGCCTTCCTCGACGGGAAAGGCAAAGCCTGCTCCGGCTGGGAAGGCCAAGCAGGCTGTTAAAAACACCGCGGCCCCTGTGGCCACGCGCCCCACCAAAAGGGCGGCCGCGCCAAAAGGCACCCCCAGCGGCAATCCGAAACCGGCTACCCCGTTGGAGACCACTGGCATGGACTTCCTGTCGCAGATGACAGTGAAGGATATCCTGCCAGATATCATGATGGTTTTGCCACGCCTGCTCCAGGCAAAATCTCTCAAGGACTGTATTCAGTCCTTAATAGAGTGCCTCATGGCTGTACTGTCAAGGTATGGTTAGGCCCACCCTCAGACTCTTGCAGTGGAACGCCAACTCAGTAGTAGGCCGGACGGAGGAACTATGCCGTCTGGCCGAGGATCTACTGATAGACGTGATACTGTTGTCTGAGACGTGCTTGAACCCAAACAAGCAACTGACCCTTCGGAACTATTTTACATATAGGACGGATAGGCCAGTTCGACCCGGATCTCGCACCTCTGGTGGAACTGCGGTTTTAGTCCACAGACGCCACATGCATACGCGCGTTGTTCTTCATACAAACGTGATGGAGCAAACGTGTGTGCATGTGGAGCATCTGGGCACGGTGTATCGGCTGGTTTCGGCTTATAGCAAGCCGAACGACGCGGTAACCGGCGCAGATCTGGATGCCGTGCTGGAAAATTGGGATGGGCCCGTGATACTCATGGGCGACCTCAATGCCAAACACGTGTCATGGAACAGCATTCTGACAAATCCGAATGGCAGATTGCTGTACGAAAGGGCGAGAGCCCGCCGCTTGGTCGTCGTAGGCCCTGAGGTGCCCACGTTCGTGCATCGCTCAGGCAGATCTAGGCCTGACGTGCTGGATATCGCAGTCATGAAGGGGGGTACCCTCCCATTCATGATTGAAACGATAGAAGACCTCAGCTCTGACCATTCCCCTGTCCTGTTGGAACTAGGTCAGGCAGGGGGTGGCCGAGATCCCCCGCCTATACCCCGAAGGTCAGTCAACTGGAAAAGGTTCTACGAGACCCTCCAGCGGGAGTACAGGCCGGTAAATCCTGAGCTCCTGAACACCCCGGAGGAAATCGACGACACTGTCGGGCGCGTCACGTCGTCAATGACCGAGGCCCTGGCAGGCAGCTCATCGGCCAAAACTCGAGCAGTTGTTCGAAACGACCTCCCTCCTCATATCTCCGAAGCCATAACGGAGAAACGACGACTGAGGAGGAGATATCGAATCACCCTGTCCCCCGCTGATAAGCGGGCCTTTTATAATCAAACGGACAGGGTAAAACAACTGCTGACAAGCCATCGAGAGGATTCGTGGAACGAATACCTCGCCTCGGTCTCTGACGACATCTCCTCGGTGTTCAGGTTGAACAGGAGACTGCGAGAAGGGAAGAAGCCTCGCCATCCGGTTGTGGGGCAGCGAGGTTTTCTTGCATACTCGGAGGCGGAGAGGGCCGAGGTATTCGCCGATACCTTGGAGGAGCAGTTCACTCCAAACCCCCCTCCCTCCCCGAACGACGAGCACACAACCGAGGTGGAATCCTTTCTTGTAGATTATTTCTCACAGGTGGAGGACGCCCCTCTAGAGATTGACCAAGTCACTGAAGCGGAAGTTTCCGCAGCCATTAAGGCCACAAGCCCCGACAAGGCCCCGGGTGTCGACGGGATCAGCGCCCGTGCATTCCGGAACATACCGGCCTCCGTGATTACAGCAATTTCGGTGATATTCACGTCCATTTTGTACGTTGGATATTTCCCGAATTGTTGGAAAACGGCCAAAGTCGTATGTTTACCCAAACCGGGGAAAAGTTTACTTTTCCCACGGAATTATAGGCCAATCTCCCTGTTACCGGTATTGTCTAAGTTGTTCGAGAGGATTTTTCTCGAAAAACTGAGGCGATACATGGAGGGAGAAGTGCGGCCCGAGCAATTTGGGTTCAGGGAGGGTCACTCAACCACCCTCCAACTGGTAAAAATAATAGACGACCTTGTCGGAGGCCTGAACAGGAAACGGGTGACTGCAGCCGTTTTTCTGGATGTGGCCAAGGCCTTTGACAAAGTTTGGCATAGCGGGCTGCTTTATAAGCTAGCGCGATCGGCGATCCCGTACCGCTATGTCAGACTGATGCGGTCATATCTGCTAGACCGACATTTTGTCGTGCGCGTAGGGGAAACGATTTCCTCTACCAGAGAAATAGCCGCTGGGGTTCCCCAAGGAGCAGTACTTTCCCCGTTCTTGTACACTTTGTACGTGAACGATATGCCGCTGTCGGAAGGGGTCAAAACGGCCCTTTACGCAGACGACACGGCATATTTCTACGAATCCGCAAATGTGGATTACGCGGTCCGGAGGCTCCAAAGGCAGCTGGACTTAGTGGAACCGTGGCTCGACATGTGGAGAATCAGGGTCAACGGTGAAAAATCGGTGGCCGTGATGTTCACATGCAAGACACGTAAACCGACCAGAGAGCTGGAAATCTCAGGGGAGAAAATCCCTTTTGAGAAAACAGTTAAGTACCTGGGGGTGGTGTTGGACAGGCGGCTTACCTTCGGCGAACATGTAAATTATGCGACCCGGAGGGCTAAGGCCGCCAGAGCCTCGCTATACCCAGTGCTGAACAGTGCCAGCCCGTACCCACTGGCAACTAAGCTCCTCATTTTTCGGCTGTACGTACTGCCGATTCTAACATATGCTTACCCGGCATGGGGGGCAGTGTTGAGCTCCTCGCTTCAAAAGAAGATCGAGGCCGTCCAAAACATCGCGTTGCGGACGATCTTTGGAGCTCCGTGGTTCGTCAGGAACGCCACTCTCCGATCTGATGCGAGATTTCAATCCGTGTCCGAGGTGGGGGTGGCGCAGGCGCGCAGACTGTTCGGGAGAGCGGCTGTGGCCGAACACAGTCATCTTCGGGACATCTGCCGAGAGGACCCAACTCCGACAGTTGTAAGGAAGCGGCCTCACGCCGTACTGGACGAACCACCGTGATGGTGCGGTGCGGTAGCCGAAAATCGACAAACCAGGCTTAGGGGCCTCCATATCGCATGAGCCATAAACGGAATAGTGCGTCAGACGCGTTTCCGGGGTCGCGAGTGAAAAGTTTTCGCGAGTTATATAGTTTGAAGACGTCAAACACGGTAAGTCGCGCATAAAACAAAAACGCGGTCTAAATTTTAAAAAAAAACTTACAGTAAGACAAAATATCCCAGCAATTGCGACTCCTCCGGAAAAGGGGACGCATTGCTCTCTCCTTATAGCTAGTGCCCCGTTGTGGCGTATTCCTGCTAGCCTATTAAAGAGTTAGCACCGAAAGGACTTCAGTGGACGGTCTGAAGGGGAATTACGTCGGGAGGACAGGCTTTATAAGCCTAGCCTCCCGCGGTCGGCCCATGAAATGGGTTCGATAACGCTGGTTTAACAACGGATTGGAATGCAATTAAATCCGTCTTAAATTCACTAAAATAATAATAGACAAAACTTGAAAAATTAGATCCGAGATTAAAAAATAACCCTTTTAAAAACAAGCCCGATTAGAATGATCCAGCAGCAAGGGACTCTGTCCAGGTTCTGCGATAAAGTAGGGAGTAATAGACTCCTGCCAACTTTGCATTCCATTCCATTCCATAAAATTTAATTGCAAAAAAAGAGTAAAAATGAAAGCAATATTGATATTTTTTCTTCTTTTTTTAAAAACCCGGAAAAAATAATTAGTTCTGAAACCATCTCCTCAGTTTTTAACATAATTGAGACAGCAAAAAACTAAAATGTCCTATTTAACCCGTTTACCTTTATTTTTGTCTCTGTATATAACATTCGAATTGCAGAACTTATTGTAAACTTTTTGCGAGGTATGGAAAGACTTTCACCAATTATGTGTTACATATATAAATAGTAAAAAATTGTAAAATTCCTCAATTAGTATGTGTTGATTGAAATAATTCGATCCGAAAAAAATTCTCCATTGCGTTAATTTAATAAAATTTATAATATATAAGAATATATGTTATTAATGTACAAGAAAAGCATTAAGCGTTAAAAAATCATAAAATTAAGTTATTAATAAACGTACAAAGATAGTGATGCTTAAGCATAATTAATAAAAAAATATATATATTTATAATTAAAAATTATAAACGACCACTTTCAAACTATGTGGATGTAGTAAAAGAATCCTTCCAAAGGATTTTTATTATGCAATTCCTTCTTCAGTAACCGAGTAGTATTGTGGTTAACAGCGATTGTATTATACTTCATGTTTATTATAATTTATTTATTTATTAATGTTATTATTATTTAAGGAAATCATATTCGCAAGACAAATAATTATTGGGATTTAAGTGAACATAAAAGGATAGATAAACATAGGAGATGAACATTAAACTGTTAAGACGTACAGCTGTATCTTGTATCATCACTCCACCCCAGATCTGTTTTAATTAGGGCCTATTCCGACTTCTGCCCACCTTTTCCCCACACTTCAGTCTTCTTTTTCCTACGAGTAACTATCCAAAAGATTACAACAAAAACCTGTAATCAAAGTTAAGTTGTCTAACTGTCTCATTTACGTCACGTAACTTAGTAAACACCGAAAAAAAATTCTGCATCGTGAAGGCAGTAAGGTAGTTTAATTTAGTACTCGATTACAAAACTTCACAGCACTCTTAATACGACGTAAGAATTATTTAGTTTTCTAGAATTCCATAAATCCAAATAAAATAATCTTTTAAATGTAAATTCTTATAAGAAACATCAACCAAATTACAATTATAGAATGTTACAATAATTATACAGAATGTATGTAGATAGCTTATTTAAAGCTACTAGAACACGTGAAAATATATTTATTTTTAAAATAAAAATATAATTTACTCTTTGAATGGAAAACGTTCTTACGTTTAAAAACTGAGCTGGTATATGCAGTAAAAGTAAAATCAAAGCTGTGGTTGTGCAACAAGTAGCAGTGAACGTCCTTGCTGATCGGAGCAGATTGTTAAATGTTAACAGTAAGAAAAAGCGAATACGTAACCTCCCTTATTGGACTACTAACAAACAAAAAAGGTCAATTTAAATGAGATTCATGAAATATTTTTGACTCAAAGATTTACTATCGATTATTTTTTTATCGATAACATGTTTTAATACTGAAATAATTTTTTTTATTAAAATTAATAGCTCGTTACTACATATACTACTGTGTGTACTACTATATGTCTATACAGTGTATATTTTAATATACAAAAATAATTAGTTGTAACTGTTAAAAAATTTGTCCATGTATTTTCATTCTTTACTAGTAATTAACTTGCGTTTCGTAATACCAAATGAGTAGAAACGACCCTTTGTACAGATACGAGAAAAATATTTCCTTTCTCTTTTGTATAATATTAATATTTTGAATTATATTTTATCAAATGACATTACTATTATATGCGATGCAAGAGAACATTTTATTTATTTTTTTAAATAATAATCTCGTAAAAAATAATCCAAGGTAAATACATATTGGGAAATATGTTATTCAGCGATTTTTTTCTCTATTAAACACTTTATAATTAATTTTAAGAATTCTTCTTAATCAGTATAACGGATTATTAAAAATAACATTAGATTTTGTTTATAATGTTCAGCAAAGGACTGTATTATTTCAACAAAAGATGTTAAAAGCAAGATTTAGTTGCTTTTATTCCGCTTTGAATATTAGATCGTGGATATCAGTGTTCTTTGATAGTTCAATATCAATTAACCTCACATCTCAGGAATGGTCGGCCTGAGTTTGTTCAAGACTGCTTATTTACCGGTACAGTTACACTCACCGTTAAGTCTAATAACTTTAATTGTTGATACGATTATAAATAAAAATATTAAAATAAATTATAATTAATTTTCTCCTCAATTTTTGGTAAACCCTACTAAGAAGTCAATCTTTTTTTTATATTTTGGCATTATATTTAATGAAATTGAGTGGAACAAATGCTGAATCGTCTTAATAAGCTAATATTTGAGTTTACAATAACTGTTTCAATTACGTTAATGAATGCAACCTGAAGGTGAGTGCAGTAAAAAAAATTCCTATAGCATATTTTCTCTCGTATTAATACTTTCGTGATTTTTTTAACTTTTTTTACCGGTTTTATCCACACACAAAATAAATATCGAAAATTGGTTTCAACATCATTTTTAATATCAAATTTTGTATGAAAATCATGCACTGAATGGTCGTTTTGCTATTTAAACAAAAACTTTGAATACAAGATAAAAACTTCGAAAGATGGCAAACCTGTTAACATAACATTTTTGTAGCTGTAGAAAAAACTCTGTTCTATCGTCTAGCCATGCTCAGTTTTTTAATTTTGAAATCACTTTCAGATTTTTGTAATATTCTATATATATATAAAACTAAAACTAAAACCCTTTTCGAATATTATTCCTGAAAGGCTAATTCCGAATTTCAAACGAAACTGACTCATAGATTTGGTCTTAAAACCGATTTAAATGTAATTTTAATAATATATAATGAGAGTCAACAGTCCCAATTGGTCTGAAACAGGTTTATCACCTTTTTCATTAGTATTAACTTAATAAAGAACTCTTAATGAATAAAATGGAAATAAAATTTTAAAACAATTATTCACAACTGTAAAAATATAATATAAATGAATATCTGACAACGAACAGTTACAATGGGTTTAAAAAGTACTCATGATTAACAAATTTAGCAACAAACACATATTTTAATTTTATACGCTTGTACGCCGCCAGCTTCGTTTCAATCTTCATATCTGGTCGTGTACTTCTGATGACTAGATAGAAAATTAGTTTGTGATTTAATTTACTTTTTGAATGTAGGGTTTAATTTGTCTAGGTATGGGATATGTAAGTCTAAATGTAAAGTTGCATTTGTTATGTAGAAAAATAGATTGGATATTTAAGTTACAAAATGGATTAAAATTTTTAAAAAACAGCATTGAAAAATAAGATGGAAGATTTATTTATAATCTGTTTTAGAACCAGGTAGCATTTATAAGACTAGAAGATGAAGAAAGGTGATTTCTGATTTAGAAAAGAGTGAGACAAGGATATAACATTTTAGTCTATCCCTACTACATTTCCATTTATATAATATCTTTAAAAGAGTAATACTGCAACTGAACAAATGATTTGAAAACAGAGTAAATACCCAAGAAAACATGATAAAACTACTGAAATAATTTATAACATTCATTGGTTCTTTTAACAGAAGTCAATAATGTATTTCAGAATTATTTATGAATTTCATAGATTCATTACTAGAAGTATTCAATTTAAAAATAAATAACAAAAATAAAACAAAGGTAATGTAATGAGTTAAAAAGGAAAATGAAAAATTAAATATTAAGGAACATATTATAACAAAAGTTGTAGAATTTTGTTATCTACATAGTAAAATTATAAAAATGGATGAAGTACATAGAAATGAAAAACTAATTGGCACAAGCAAGAAGATTGTCCATACAAAAAGTAACAAAAATAGACATAAAAATTAGAAAATCATGAACAAGATATATGGAAAATTGGCTAAATTTAGTGTGCTTTGTTGTTAGATACATCATACTCTGAAACATCAGACCAGGAAGGATACCCAAATTAGATTTTATAAAACAATGGCCATTGCTTTATTTATGTATTGTAATGAACTATGGACCAAAACCAAAGCAGATAGTCCAAATATACAAGTGATGGCGATGAGATTCCTGTGGAGTGTGGAAGGGTTGTACAAGAGAGAATTATTAGGAATGAAATATACAGTACTGTACTTAAAGTACAGAAATACTTTACTTTCTGTATAAAGTACAGAAGTACTGGAGTACAGTACTGTTATTAACTTATAGATAACATGTTTAAAAAAAATAATAATTAATAAAGTTTTAAATTTAAAAAAAAGATTTTATTGACTGAGTAAATATTTGTTCTATAAATCTTAATGTATTATATTTTATTTTTAATGTGTAAATGTAAAAAAATTTTAAGAAAGCATTACTGAAGATGGGCTTATGCCTGAAAGTGGTATAATGAACAAAAAAAAGTAAAAGAAAGAATTTTCTTTAAATTCTGTACTTAGTGGAGTAGCTGAAAAAATATTATTTTACATGATTAGCTAATATATATATATCTTCTTCTTTTCATTAATAAATATATTTAGAGTAAAATAGGCATTTAGAAAAAAAACAAATGAAATCATGTAGGTGTCTCCTGGTCATTGATTTTGGAAGATATTGAAAGGGATTAGCATTAAGTATAACTTTTTTTTTGAGAAGTCAGTTATACAATTTTCTATATACAAGTGAAAATACGTAAATATCTTTTTTAAATTCAGGACTAAATATATTTTTAAAATTCAGTTGTATAGAAACTATTCCTTAATTATAATGAATTGTGTATTATAATTTGTTACATTTTCTTAATATTTCTCTGTAAAATTTTTATTAAAATCAATCTAAAATGTCCATGATAATAGAAAAAATTAAGCTTGTTTAATCAAAAATTAAATTAAAAATATTGCTATGTGTAATATAATAGTAAAGCAGTATGAAAATAACTAAAAAAATGTAACTACAATTTAAAAAAATCAACTGACAAAAAAACATATTGTAATATGCTCTATAATCTAAAATTTAAAAGAGAAAAAATAGTGACAGCTATAAAATAAACAGAATAAAAACATAATAGCAATCAACACCATAATGAATAATCATGACAAAAATTAACCGTGCTTTAAACACCTAGTCACTTTAGTTTTATAATAAATTCCAGTTTAAGCAATATCAACACTCTTCACATTGTGAAGTAATATACTCATATAACAAATGTATTGTTTTTAATTATGTATCCTAATACATTATTTAGTTATTAGGTATGTAAATTATGAAGGTTAGCTGAGTAGTCAGTACTTTACACAATGGTCTATACTATTTTATGAATACAATCTAATAATTCATTATAAGAAAAGACATGCAAAAGACAGCTTGTTTAAAACTGACTACTTTTATATTTTTGTACACTGATTGTGAAAAAAACAATATTAATAACACTTATAATGTCGCTCAACATACAAAGCTACTCATTGACTTGTCCTGGGTTTGATTACCCATGAAGGTTAAGCAGTTTTCATCTTTTATCTCATTATCACACAAAAAATAACTGAATTCCTTCCTGGTTTGAAGAAAACAACAATAACAATATATACCCTAATATAGTTAAAAAACTATAAACTGATTGATAGTTTTTTCATTATGGTTATGATAACTAGTTGGTAAAATTCAAAACGAATTTCCCAAAATTAATTCCTGCAATTATGAGAAAGTACAATACGTCTATTGTTTCATACTATATTTATTTTATCTTTAGTCTCAATTAACAATTATCAGAAGAAGTAACTTTTTTTATTTCAATCTGAAGTTCTTCACTTATTGGCTAACATTTTACAAGTATAGATTATACCAGCGTTTCTCATCCTTTCAGTATTTGCAACCCAATTTTCAATCATAATTTTCATTGTACCCCCTCATACAATAACAATGTATACAATAATAATATATTTTGAGTAAATTGACGCTAACGCTATACACACTACGTCCTTAATTACAAAACTTACAAAATACCAACAAGAGTAAATTTATTGATATTTGACAACACTGATCCGCTACAATGACAAAACCAGAATCAACTTCTCTATTGCTTTCTGTCTTACATCCACCCTATCGGACATTCTCATGGCTTTGTGAGAATTTCCGATTTGTCTCAAACATTCTACAACAAATGCGTAAACATGTATAAATGCTGCAACTCATTCAATTCCAGCCAGTTTCAGTCGAGTCGATCCTTCTATTGCTATTGAATCTATTGTGAATGTGTATGTTGTTATTTGCATGTTAATTGCAATTCACAGTATTAAATATTCATGGTAGTAGATTTATACAGAATCATGGATAAATTTTTAAGTGGGTGTAAATAAGAACATGGTTCTGAAAATAAAAGAGAGACAATTTAGAAATAAGTCCCTCTTTGAATTTTGGGCAGGGGTGGATTATGAGTTTTCTGCACTGAAAACAAGAGCATTATGTATATTATTACCATTTTTAACATCCTACTTTTACAAAACCATATTTTCTGCATGGCTGGTTGGAAGACAAACTATAGATCTCAGTTAAATATAGAAAAAAAACTCAGAGTGTCTATTTCTAATATTAAACCTTCCTTCAAAAAATTTTGCTCTGCAAGACAGGCCCACAGGGATTATTAATAATTATTAAACTTATTTTTAATTTAGTGTTGATAAATGAATTATTAAATACATTGTGCAGTTTTAAAGAGATGGGGAATCCCATTTACAGACGCCTAAGCAGTGTCGGTCTCGCTAACAGGTTCCGCAAGATGTTATTAATATGTGTATGTAAACCTGCACACTACTGACTAAACCACCACCCCTGGCTACCACCCTTCCTGGAACCACTGAAGAAGCATTCCTTCTGGAAGGGGGATTACACGCCTACTCACACACTCATACATCAAAGTGCAATCGTATCATAATAGGAATATCAACAAAAACACATCAGTTACAGCAAACAAGATACATCAACATACAGAAAACAGATTATGAAACTACATACAAAGAAAAAGTCACACAATATGTACAAATACAAGACAAGAAAACAAGTCTCACAACAATATAAACATTGTAAAAAAAATTATCAAAACCAATACAGCAAGAACATAAAAATACGCCTGAAAAGAGACATTCATTAATATTACATGATCAGTGCAACAACACAACACTAAAAATGCATACATTGGACAGCAGAAAAAAAAACCTGCAGCCAAACAGCAAAATCTCACAGAATGCAGAAAATACAAAATATTACATACTACAATAAGGCCCCAAGAAAAAGAGAATTAGCCCAAGATCAGAAAGACATAATATACATCAAAAGCAAAATACTCATAATATCAACACTTACATAATAATATCAGTACAGCAAACTTACATCATAAACTAACCAGGCACATATATATACCTCTTATACTTATGACCTGCAGACACCATCAGTTACAGGAACAGAGTGTCTGCAGCCTCTTCACGTCAAGGAGACCTCCACATGTATGGGGGGACCCCTAGTCGCTCACTCACAAACATGTTCGCCCTCACAACCTCCGACGCCGCCTATTGTTTTATGACTCCTCCTATGCTTGGAGGTCTCTTATCATGATTTACACATATGTAGCAATCACCTTCTAGTTTTCTTTCTTTTCTATCATTATGTCCATCAGCTCCTCAGGCTAGAAAATTACTTCCCTGCCTAGTATGTTAAGTAGCTCTGTCCTAGGTCCTTTGTATCTTGGACAGTGGAAGAAAATGTAGTATGACGTTTCCTCCTCCTCACATACCAGGCAGTTCATTCGTCATCGAGGCCGTACTTATGAAGGTATGCTCTATATCCCCCATGGCCCGCCATAAACTAGATAAGGCAGTAATCCAGCGAGCCATGAGCTCTCCCTCGCCAGCGCCTTACATCTCTCACTAGGCAGTGTGTCCACCTGCCTTTTGTGCTGCCGTCTCACCATTCTTGCCACTTGTTCTCCATCTCCTCCATCAGTGTGCATTCTTCTATACATTTGATCATACCTGGTATATATATATATGTTCTCCATGCTGAGGAAGCCATTACCTTAAGAGACAGTGCAGCATTGGTATTGTGCAGAGGACTGGTAGGAGAACAATTCAATAACCCAATATATCAATTACAGATTACTTTTTAACTTTACAGCAGCATAGTTTAAAAGCAATTTTATATACTCTGATACAGTTCTTTAACACATCAGATCTAAATAAACTGACAAAAATTCTTATCTAATCAGAAAATTGTTTTGGAAAGTTGCAATCATTGACTAGATATGTTTTAATATTAATTTAGAATAGAGGGATTCTCAAATTTAGAGAAAATTTATTGTAAGAGATAAATCAAACAATTTTTTATATCTTTTTACTACAAACTAATATATAGGAATAATTTAGATGTTAAAAAACACAATTAAATGTGAACACACATGTACATTCTCACACATACATACATACGCTTAATTTTTTTTTTTTTTTTTTTTTTTTTTGTCTTCAGTCACTTGACTGGTTTGATGCAGCTCTCCAAGATTCCCTATCTAGTGCTAGTCGTTTCATTTCAGTATACCCTCTACATCCTACATCCCTAACAATTTGTTTTACATATTCCAAACGTGGCCTGCCTACACAATTTTTCCCTTCTACCTGTCCTTCCAAAATTAAAGCGACTATTCCAGGATGCCTTAGTATGTGGCCTATAAGTCTGTCTCTTCTTTTAACTATATTTTTCCAGATGGTTCTTTCTTCATCTATTTGCCGCAATACCTCCTCATTTGTCACTTTATCCACCCATCTGATTTTTAACATTCTCCTATAGCACCACATTTCAAAAGCTTCTAACCTTTTCTTCTCAGATACTCCGATTGTCCAAGTTTCACTTCCATATAAAGCGACACTCCAAACATACACTTTCAAAAATCTTTTCCTGACATTTAAATTAATTTTTGATGTAAACAGCTTATATTTCTTACTGAAGGCTCGTTTAGCTTGTGCTATTCGGCATTTTATATCGCTCCTGCTTCGTCCATCTTTAGTAATTCTACTTCCCAAATAACAAAATTCTTCTACCTCCATAATCTTTTCTCCTCCTATTTTCACATTCAGTGGTCCATCTTTGTTATTTCTACTACATTTCATTACTTTTGTTTTGTTCTTGTTTATTTTCATGCAATAGTTCTTGCGTAGGACTTCATCTATGCCGTTCATTGTTTCTTCTAAATCCTTTTTATTCTCGGCTAGAATTACTATATCATCAGCAAATCGTAGCATCTTTATCTTTTCACCTTGTACTGTTACTCCGAATCTAAATTGTTCTTTAACATCATTAACTGCTAGTTCCATGTAAAGATTAAAAAGTAACGGAGATAGAGAACATCCTTGTCGAACTCCCTTTCTTATTATGGCTTCTTTCTTATGTTCTTCAATTGCTACTGTTGCTGTTTGGTTCCTGTACATGTTAGCAATTGTTCTTCTATCTCTGTATTTGAACCCTAATTTTTTTAAAATGCTGAACATTTTATTCCAGTCTACGTTATCGAATGCCTTTTCTAGGTCTATAAACGCCAAGTATGTTGGTTTGTTTTTCTTTAATCTTCCTTCTACTATTAATCTGAGGCCTAAAATTGCTTCCCGTGTCCCTATACTTTTCCTGAAACCAAATTGGTCTTCTCCTAACACTTCCTCCACTCTCCTCTCAATTCTTCTGTATAGAATTCTAGTTAAGATTTTTGATGCATGACTAGTTAAACTAATTGTTCTGTATTCTTATACGCTTAATGAATATTAAAAAGAAATAAGATAATTTTTATATTTTACATAGGCCATAACAAAAAATCAACTGTTATAAGAATGGAAATTTAATTTATAAGTGAATATATCACAAAGGCAATTGTAAATTGTAAAGTAACAAGCATTCACTGACTTATTTTTTTTTTATCAAAGTACCATTTAATTAAATTAAGTATTAAATAAAGAAAATTATCTATAGTGTTAAGTATTCTAATTATATAGTCATACACAATTAATTTTGTTTTAATGTAATATGTCACATCCACTATAATAAATAATAATAATAATATATGTTAAATTCACTAATTAATCTAACTATAAAGAACCCCAATTATTTCGTGAAGTCTATAGATAATATCTCAACTACTATTTAATGTTGAATGAAAGCTATTAAATTGGAGACATAATATCCTTAGCTATTATTTTTGCTTATTAACTAGAACCTTAAATCCTGATCTACCAATAATTACAACATTAAATACAAATTCAATTTCCATGATTAAAAGAATGAATAAAGAATACTTTTATAATCTTAAAGCATAATTTTGCTTATTTAGAAATTGTTTAATTCAGTGTTTTTTTTTTTAATTTTATCACATTTTTCTTGATAATTAGACATTTTTATATTACAAATATCTGTGTGTAATTAAATGCTCATATAGCCACTTTGAAAAAATAACTATGTAAAAGAGAGTTAATGGCTATCCTGCCCATGGTTGTAATCCTTATTTTAATCATAATACTGCAACAAATTTTACATAATTCACTAAACTGCAGAAAAGTAACAATAATAAAAAGTAATAAAATAAAAAGACAGGGAAAAATAAGCAGTTGATGAGAATATAAGATGTTAAATTTCAGTTAAGGTTTAAAGAAAGTGTAGAAGGACAAGAGCAATTAAACCAATCTAACCATTAATAATCTAAACAAAGTTTTTATTTAGTTATTAATGAAATTCATTCTTACATATTCTTGTAACAATCATAATTATAATGACTGGGTGAATTTATTTATACAATTTTCACATTTCTTCATTACAAAAATGTGTACTGTAGGTAAAATAAAAATTACAGTACAAACAATTTATAATTTAATAATATAATTTTGAGTTGCGATTGTCTTAGAGATGAAATGCCTATTTACAATACAGGGGAGCATTTAAATCTACCAAACAAAGTTAGCTTTGTTTACTTTCTTCAAGAGTAGTGTAATAAAAATTGTAGATACATGGCCACAATTTTTATTAAATCAGAAGTGTCAGGATAATTTTGTCTGGTCTTAAAATCCACTAGTGCACATTTTTCTCATAATTATTTAAGAGTAAATCCAATACTATTTGTCTGTTAGGTGAAAATTACTATTAAGCAATATGATGTGAAATAAAGTTCATTTCCCATTACAAATATTGAGAAAAATAGCAGTCAGCCTTACTAAGGAAAGCAAGGAATGGTTTCCCACTTCCTTCTGCACTCAGTGTGGGTCAGTGCAGAAGAAAACCAAATTTTCTGTCAGTAAAAGTATAAACACAAATATTAGTTAGAACCATACAAAATACAATGGTATAACTGCCAGCTCTTATTTACTTTTTTATTCTTTTTTCTTATTTCATTATCTCTTTTTTATTTTATTATCATTACTTTTTATATTTATTTTACTGAAATTAAAGTTATCATTTATATAATTATTATCATTATAATTTATTATCATTTATATAATTAATTTACTTAAGGCAAAGGAACTGATTTTTACAATTGTAAATGACTAACCAAATATTCTGAAATAAGTAAATTTAGTGAGGAAACATGATACTACAATATTGTGTATCATTTTATCAAAAAAGATTAGCATTATTGTATTGCTGTAATCAAAAGTATAAACCAGGTATTAATCAATTATTTATTGAAATCTACCCCATTGCACAGCACTGGATATAATTTTATTTTTAAAAAAAATTTGATAAAAGCTGGTATGAAAATGAATTTACTGAAGATCAGAAGTAAAAAAAAAGTATGAGAAAAAGCTCATGATAGTGATCAAATAGATGTTTTTTCTTTTTGTACAATTTTACAATTCTTGCTAATTATTAGAAAAGATCCAAGATTACTTCAATAATATGAATATATATTTATATTTATAATAATTTACACCACTCTCTGAAAATTTACTAATGATAGATTTTCTATTTTTTAAATAATATTATATTTATATTTTTTTATAAAACTATTAATATTATATTTTCACCATCTGCAAACATTAAAACAAGAATATATTGATTGTTAGTATAATTTTATAAAAAAATAAAATGTAAGATAAATCAATTCAATTATCTATACAACAGTTTTTATTACAAATAAATTATTTGAAAATTACTTGGCATAACATCCATATAATGGACAGAATCAATATTAACAAAATTTTAAATTCAGATAGCAATCCCAAAATATGAACTTTAAAAACAAATAAAAACCTTCAAATTAAATTAGGCGTTTTATCATAAATACAAAACATTAACATAATATAGTGTAAGAATAATCTTACAGCCCATATAAAAAACTGTTTCTGAAAGTAATAAAATTAACAGAATTAATAACACAAATAAAATTAAGTATCATCGACTAAGATAATAATTGTTCATTATACTACAAAGTCCATTCTGCAAAGTCCATTTAATTATAGTCCATTAACCACTTTTTAATCTTCTTCTACCAACTTTTATAACACATCATTTGAATCACAGTACATTTATCATCTTATATTAAAATATTTATTCTGTAAAATATTTATTCAAATGTTGATTACATTTGGTCAACATGACAAAGATTTTGTAAATATTTTTCTAATGTTTAATGGAAAAATATGATTATACACTACAAGTTTGATTAAAATTCTATTTAAAAATCATTCTTTGATGTCGGTTCCACATTTTTTGAAATAATCATTATTTTTATTTTGTAAAGGAGGTTTTTCTGATTGTTCTGAAGTAATTCTTTTATATAACTTAAAGTGTAATAAGTTTTTAATAAAAAATTGCATGAACTATGTAGGTCATTGGAGGATGTTTTTGTCATCACCATTATTGAATAATGGATAGGTGTAGTGTATTATATAGTAGGTAGTGTTAAAGTATTATTAAAAAATCCATTGCTAAAGAATTCGAGAAAATTGGTAGAAAAATTTTAGTAAAAAGTTTATCCAAAAGGAACACTACACCATGCACTATTGCATTGTACAAAAAATTAACCCAATGACCAAACCTTCAGACATGAAGCAGCCACATTGATATAACTATAGTCGGTTAGTCAAGATTTAATTGACAACATTTATGAGTACTATTAACTGTCATTAATAATGTATAATATAGAGAAAATTAGTTATCTTTTAAGCAAAGTTTAACCAAATTTCATTATGAAGATCAAATAACTATTATTATATAGAGTTGTGTTTAATTCCTAGCAATTTCAGAGACCAACCTATCATTAATAAATGTTACAATATTCTAAAATCAAAATACTGAAAATAATAACAACTTTTAACCTTACTCTAACAGAGTAAATGTACATGGTAATACATTAAAACAGACTGGAATTAAGTGGATTAGCTTTTAAAAACATTAATTAAGAAATCAGAGAAAGCTCTAAGAGAAAAATATTTATTAATACTGATAATTTGATCAAATTATACAATTATGAAAAATAATAGAGGAGAGCAGATATCCATATAAAAATCATATATTGAAAAGGAAAGTATATTTAATTGATTTATTACTGTATTATTTGCTTAAATTTGTGAAAGTAGGTTATTATTAATTTGCAGTATAATTTAGTTTACAACATTAATTTGCTATATGCTAAAGTGAAAGGGTTTAATATGTCACAGACCATTAAAGTACATTTATAATATTAGATGTAGGGCTTCTAGAAAAAAATCGAGGGTGTCACTGGAATGCTAATCACGTAGAAGAACAATTTTTTTTAGCTGCTGGATTATTAAAAGTAGAAACAATTTTTTTTTTTTTCTGTAACACTAATATCTGAAATTACATATTTTATTTTAGGTTAAACTATTCTTGAACTAGTTCACTGTTATAAAATGTATTTATAGATTACAAAATAAAATACTAAAAGGTTTACTCTATACATTTAATATTATCAATATTTTAATAGGTTAACCCATGGACAAAAACAATTCACAATGTGGACTGCGTAAAGTGAATGAAAATTCATGTAGTATTAAAAAATGTCTAAAATGCTTTTATGTAGTGAATTCATCCACTTAAAAGTGAAATAAAAGAAAATTTCTATCACCAAGTATACTCACTTCTTCAACTACAGAATGGTGACAAAAAAAATTTAACTGCATTGTTTCAGAAGAAATACCAATCTCTGTGGCAGAGTGATAGCATCTCAACCTTCCTGATCAGGCAATTTTCATAAGCTACAAATTTCATTTTCATACTCCCATGTATAAGCTACTTTGAAAACTTCTGGGATGAATTAATTCATCAGTCACAAAACAATAAAGAAATAAATAATTTATTTTAAAACCACTTTTTATTTTTTAAAGTTTTCTAACATTCTTGATACAATTCTTTTTCTTTTTTTAACCTCCAGGACCACCAACACAATTTAATTAATTATAAAAATAATATATATCTATATTTTTTTAATTTTATAAAACATATAATTTAATGTTTAGTATAATTATGAATGATTTTTCAGAAAATACTTGAAATTTATTATTAGTTATTGGTGCTACATGTCGCTGACATAAGTTGTATTTATAAACTGTAAAATTTCTTATTTGGTTACAGTATCTTAGTAAACAATCTATTTTTACTTAAATTATTCAATAAATAACAATTAGTGAAGACAGAGCAAACTGATAGTATTAATTTTTATCTTTGAGTATGAGTTGATAGAAATAAATTCTCTTGAAGTGTAGGGTGTACACACCCAACTTAAAATTAAGTTCTCTATTCACTCATCCTAACCTTTTAATCGCACAGATCAAACAAAATTGCTACCAAAAGGATCATAATTCAGATCTATACTGAAAATTCAACCAATGGTGAACATTCTGAGGCCTACATAAAACTAGTAGGAAAACCAAAAAGCAGATTTTAATGATTACTTTTTTGTCACTGAAACTATAAATATAAATAAATTTCTCATATGTAAAGGAAATATCGTAAGTAACTGTATATAAAATATGAAGATCAATATTTTAGTAATGGCAATTCATAATGAAAATGAAAATATCAAATAATTTCAGTACTTGAAATATTTTAAATAGGGTAGTTTCAAAGAGTTTTGTTAAAACAATATTTCATGATTGAAAAACTGCATGACAAATAACAATTTTTGTCCATATTCTTGACTGAATGAAACATAATGCATTTTCAGTAGATTAATAAGACAGAAAAGCACCTGGTTAACCAGAAGAAATACATTTCAAGGAAAAAAAAATTTGTCAATAAATACAATATTTGTTAAAAAATCATTGAAGTTGTGGATTAAAAACTCTTTTCTAGACATACATAAGCCAAGTACATTAAGTAGGGGATGGAAAGCAAAAACCACTAAAAAAAAAAAAAATTAATTTTTTAAAAATCACAAAATAATTAAAAATCAAATAACTAACTATATACTCATTTATTTTAGCATAATTATTAATGTCTTATTATGGTTTAAAAATCTTTAGTTTTCCATTTTATCTCATTTAAAATTGCATTTATTCTTGTTACTGTAGCAAAAAACTATGTAAATGACCAATTAGAAATTTACAGTAACAATTTGTTATTAATTCATCATTCAGCCTGAATGATTTATTTTTTCTGCTGGTATAACCTCAAAAACTAAATATAAAAAAATTCTACATTAGTATGATTAAGATTAATGACATGGTACAGTGACATGCTGTTTACCTTGACTATCCCCTTAGATTCAATCCTGATTTTAATGAAGTCAATTTGACTGCTATGGATATCAGATATATTATGTATCAACAGCTTGCAGATAATAATCATCATTCCATGGTAAATTAACTTTCATCCACCCATTAACTTTTAATGGTAGTTAGGAACTAATTTATTAAATGTAGCTTCTGCAAATAGTGTCTCTTTATTTCACATCTTTTTTTTATTTTAAAGGATGCTATTGCTTGAGATGTTTAAGATATTCTAGAATTTTTAAGATTGAAGAAATATAACCATCCCAAAATGATGAAGTATATGTAATTTAAAGTATAGGATAATTTTTTTAAAAACTATTTTTTTCCACAACAAAATTCAGATTCTTATAAGAGATCAAGATTTTTTATTTTTACCCTACAAATTGTTTCTATAATAATCCACTATAATTGGGTTACATTTTAAAAAACCATACATAAATTTTAACAGAAATTTTATTTCAATAAGTGATTTTCATTGCCATTGTTGAAGAGCTTTGACTTTCAATTAAACTACAGATTACAAAATTATATCTCTATTCTACATATTTATTATCTGTTTATATTAAAATAAATATTCTTCTGTTAACCTTTCCTTGAAGATTAATCAAATTTTAATAAAATACCGACTGGCTGTAGCTGTCATTAAAACTTGAACTATCAATCATTTCAACCTACATGAAGGGATATTACCACCACTTTATAAAAAAACCTGATCAGTTGAATGTAACAATAATAACATATGTATAAGAAAAATTTTATCTCAGAAAATACTGAAAAACTTTGGTCTAATACATTAGTATTAACAAATAATCTGACATTAGTAATTTGACAAATAATCTGAAATTTTTTTCAGTACATACAGAGCTGCAAATCAATTTATGATTTACTATATATAAGTACACTTACAATATAGGTTTTTCTTTCTTTTTTTTAATAATTTAAAATCATTTTTTAAAGTTTCAGTGATTCAGTTTATTTCATTTTAAATTATGATTTATTATAAGTATATAGGTAAAGAATAGTGAATATTAAACAAATAAATATGAGACTATAACTATACATTATTTTATAAACTATTCTGCATATATAGTGTTATAAAATACTGTGTATCCCTCTATATATCCTCTTGAAATATATATATATATATATGTATTGGTCTCTCACATTGAAATCGATGATGTATGACAGTGTGAAAGTTATATCTTTACCAACTGATTAACAGGTTGTGAGAGCCTATTGTGTTACATGATAAACTTAATATAACAATTGATGTTCATCTGATCAGAACATAGATGTCTACCACTCCCTAGCCTATCTCTATCCCTCCTTTTCTAAGGAGACTACATGAAGTTTGGATTCACCACCAGTAAGTTAACATTTTTACTGAACTTACTGAAATAATTTACTGTGATCTTAATTTAAACCTTGATTAAGTTTCATTTAGAAGCATTTGGCAATGATATAGTGAATATACTCATGATATTGTCTTAATTTGAGAAACACAGGTAAAACCAAATGTACAGAAACATAAATCAATTTTTAATTAAATATGATTCGTACTAATTACTTATACTTTAATTTCATTACAGATGTCACTTTACGGGTGGAAAGTAACAATACCACTAGGCCTGGATACAGCTCTAGAAGGTCTTACCAGAGCTGTATTAAAGAATCAGCCAAAAGATATTTATACATTTGCAGCTCAGTATTTTGAAAATCTTTTACAAGTAAGAGCAAGAAATAATTCTGACGATCCAAGCCTTTATCCAACAAAAGCAACAAGCAGTAATCCAGATGATAACGGTAAGATTTTCAATTTTCTAACACCAATATTGTGTACAAGAACACAGATATTAATACAGATATTAATATTAATACACAGATATTTTTAATAACACTATAATAAAAAAATTTAATTTAAGAAAAAAATTTATTATGGATGTAAAGAGTGTGGAACTAGTTCTTTTTCTATATTTGTTCTTCCCACTTTTTCTAGAAAACATTTGTAGGTGAGATTTTTATGGCTGGTTGCCAAGACACCAATGTACTAGAGGGAATGTGTGAAATTTTTAAGGGGAAAATATGTCATGCCTGACCACACCTAAACCTTAAATTTTCTGGTTAGAAGAGAGAGATTATCAATTATTTAACTACCAGAAAGTTTTAGAACTCATAAATACTCATAATTTAATGGCTAAATAATCAAAGAATGTTTTAAAATAAATGTTTAACAATAAATTGAAACTTCTGCAAAAATAAAGTGTATTTTTAAGTTTATTAAGTTTGCTAAGTGTTATTTTACATTAATGTTACCTCATTGTAAGAAATAAAACACAATCAAAAAAGATTTCCTATCTAAAACAATTTAATTTCTAAAATGCTGTTCGAGTTATTACTAACCTTATTTATAGCTGTAGTATGTTCAAAGTCAATAAAAAAGACTGCAATTTATTTATTAATGGTCACGAACAATCTCGCAACAGGAAGCAAAACACCCAAGTAACAGTCAGGTAGTTTGTCTTGCCTAGAATCAGACAGACCAAATCATGAAACAATTTAATTTAACTTCTTGTATTACTCATATATTAGCTGTTTGTATAAGATGATAAAATTTGGTTTATTTATTGATGGTAATTTATTTGTAAAAAAGTGGAAATAGTGTAAAAAGTCATAGTGCAGAATTAGGATTATTCATCAGTATTGTATATTACAAATAATTTTTGCTTAATTTGTATTTTTTTTAGAAATACTATAGGGGTTTATTTGAAAATTTATAGAACCTGAACTACATAACCTATTGTTTGTAGCATGGAACAGCTACTTGTTGTTCATAACGATAATATGACAGCTGTAAACAATAATTTTCAGAACAGGAAACGAGGACCAATAATGACTCCAAGTAGAGATCCCTGGAAAGCAACCTTTGCAGATAGATTAGACAATATTGCTGATAGTATTAGTGATATCTCAGAGAATGAAGGGGAATCTGACATTGTGGGTTCCAAACAAACAATATACCATGGCAAACTGTACCAACTTTGTGCAAACCAAGGGTGTCGTAAATTGTTTTTAATAATGACTGAATTCTACTCTAATCAAATTGAACACCTTCCTAAGGAAGAGGTCAGCAAGCAAACTAACCAGAAGGAGAATGTTAAACTCCCACTTAGAAATAGTCATGACCAAACCTGACTACAGTGTTTGCGTGTGCGCATGTGTGTGTATGTGTGTGTGATTATTAGCAACAAATAACTGAAAATAGTGTCAAAAAACATAGACGCTTAAAAAAGGATTATTCAATTGTCAGAGAATGCAACCTTGTAGAACATACTTTTACCAGAAAAAAGAGAAGGCATTTCAAGTAGTACTACAGAATTTACATTTCTCAATTCTGATCAATGTTTTCAGAACGGGATTGAAAATCGAGCACACAAGGTTTGAAGCATTGTCAATGCCTGTCATCAGATGACAAAGGAACTAATACTGACTTCCTCAGTTCTAATACCGATTAACCTAGAACCTTAAGATAATAATAAAGAAATATTCAGTCTGAGATATAATGCCAAATGCCAGTGTTAGATTTGAAGACTCCTAGGTTAACAAAGGTTGGTTCAAATCTAACAACTGTAGGATTCGCAAACTACAAAGGCTGTAGAGTGTATAAGGAGATTCTAGAAAGGAAGGAGAATGCATTATGCACAGAAAACCACTCTTCTTAGTACCTCTCAAGGTGCATAGGACAGATCCTTTGAACTGAATAATAACAACTTCCCTTCACTGAATCAAGATCAGTTAGGAATGTGAATGCTCATCCTGATAACCATTTGACTGTTCCGCCCTGATCATTTGACTGTCTTCAATCATTTGCTGACACAGTGGTGTGTAACAAAATAACTTTTCTACTGACGATAAATTTCAGATGTCATTGAACTCTGAATTTCTAATGCAACAGGAACCTTATAGATCTACTAACAAAAGTGATTGCTACACTCTGCTAATGGTGAGGAATTTGAGAATCACAACATGGACAATAAATGGTATTATAAACCGATAATAGGAACTGGATGCATTGATCCTAACCCAACTACTAAGAGTTGCCATTACTTCCAAAACAAATTTTACTGACCACAACTACTTGAGTAATCAAGGCTGTTCAGGGTAAGCATCTAACCATCCAGATGACAGGGGCCATAAGGATTCGATGTTTCTGATCAAAAAAGGGATAAAGCATATTCAGCTCCTACCATTTAGGACTGACCACATTCAAACAATCTTGATTTAAATATCAGCCTGACTTGAACTGTTAAGACTTTCAGTGATTTACTGTCCCCCTCGTCATGCAATCATGGATGATATGTATTCTGAGACCTTAACTCACTAGGTTGCCGCTTTGTTGTGGGGGAGGGTGACTGGAATGTGAAACATGCATCTAGGGTTCTAGACTAATAATTACTACTCATGGAGATGCTGTGGCTCAATGCTACCTCTGGCTTAGAACCAACTTTGGCCTTCAGACATAAGTAAAGCTCCTGACCTATTAAGACTTATTCACTCCTTTGGCTCTTTCTACACTAACATGAGCCTTGATTCTATGTTTGATCATTCCCCAATGATATTCAATGTTAATACAGTGGTCATAAAGAAGAGGAATTCCCCCAAACATTCATAACAGTAGGATTGACTGGGATTTCTACTGCAATTGGATTGAAGAAAGGCTACCTAATAATTGAAAGCATTGAAGAAAGCCAGGAGTTCTATTGAATTAGGCACATGATATTGATGATGCAACCAAAAATTTGATCTCAATCATGCAGGAGACAGTTTGACATTCAATGCCTGCAAAGACACATGAGGGGAGAGAAGGCAGAACTTACCCTTGGGAGATGATGGAAATGATTGTGACTAAAAGAAGAACTCAAAGGAGGTGGCAATACTGCAGCAATCCTAATGACAGAACAACTCTTAACAGGCCCACAGGCTGAGAAGTCTATTGAGATCAATCAAAAATGAAACATTTGGAGGCTATGTTGAAAAACTTCCTCTCTTAGCAGAGATGATTATTCTTTGTGGAAACCCGAAATGAGGTTCAAGAGATCTCCACCTTTAAGAACATCGTTTGTAATAACAGCTAAAAATCAGAATTGTTTGCTATACACCTTTACAAACACTTCCAACCAAATGAAATGAGAGGAGTTGGTGAAGAAGAAATATTTTAATTCTTAGTCTGCTTCCACTATCCCTCTCAATGAAACCTATTTCAACTGTAGAGGTATCAGAGGAATTTAAAAAAAGGCTCCAGGATTTTACTTAATCACAGGTAGAATGTTATTTATATTGCTGCCTTTGGCATTACTTTACATAACTCACCTTTTTAATACAATTCTTCAGACAACATGCTATTTAGCAGAGTGAAAAGTATCACAAATAACTGTGGTTTTGAAGCCAGTTAAACCCACAAACAATGTGTCATACACACCTATAATACACTTCATATTCTTTCAAAGGTCTTTGAGACACTCATCCTTTAGAGACTACTGCAAATTCTGATTCTGACTACGGCAAATAATGTTATCCTAGATCATCAGTTTGGCAATAGAAGCATCCATTTATCTATTGATCAAACTCATAGAATTGTTAGTGTTATCTAAGATGTTTGGAAAGGAAGGAATATTGTTCTGCAGGTTTTTTTAGATGACCAGCAACCCTTTGAAAATGTTTGGCTACCTCGTCTTCTGTACAAGTTAAAATCAAGACTATCAACCATTTTATTTAGTGCTACATAGATGAATGTTTTTCACAAGGTTTCCTATAACCAGGAATTGTCCAACTACATCAACTCTTAGTCAGGAGTTCCACAACAAGGTTTAGTTTTGGGTCCAATATTATATTTGATCTTCACTATAGACCTTCCCAGTCCAGACTATGTCACAGTTCTGTCCTTTGCAGATAACTCACCAATCTTCGTGGTTGATGGCAATGTGATTCTAGTGTTGAGCAAACTACAATCTGCATTGGGTCTTATCAACATGCAGCTGTGTAAATGGAAAATAAAGAGTCAATCTTAAGTCAAATCATGTGAGTTTTATGACGAAGAAAGGTGATTACCCTAGAGTTATCAGGTATATAAGTATACCTGACATGAACACTATGAAACCTGAGTTTGCATCTAGATTGCCATACGAGCTGGAAGGATCATTTAAAAGAAAAGAGGAAGCAATTAAATGCTAGCTTTATGTGGATGTACTGATTTCTGGGGTAAGAAATATCATTTATCTCTGTCAAATAAATTATTGCTGTATAAAGTGTTCCATATAGAACTATGGTACACACTTACGGAAAACTGCTTGTAACAGCAACATTGAAATCATCCAGCAATTCCAAAACAAATTATTCAGGATCATACATTGGGGCTGAGTTCTGTAAGAAACAATGAGATCCACAACTATCTAAGGACCCCATATATTCATGAGAAAATCCAGAAGGTAAGCCAGGATTACATATCTAGACTAAATACATAGGTAAATGACCTATCAGTGAATCTGTTGGACGATAGTGGGGATGTGGGATGACTAAAAAGGCTCCATGTGTTAGACCTGGGTATTATATGATGACAAGATATCAAATTCATAGACTGAGATAACAACTATGATGTCAATTATTCTTTATAGATTTCTTTCTTTATTATATCTGTCGTCTCAGATTTTTATGTTTCAATTGGTTATTTTACATTTATGTGGTGATGAGTAATGTGAGAATTCAACTATCATTTGGAATTATTCAATTGAATGTGTACATTAAGGAATATTACTTTTTTCCTCCCTGCCTCCCAGGGCCAGATCCACATATAAGCATAAACACGATCCTGGGAGATACCATCACAAGTAAGGAATATTTCTTGGTTGTGTTCAGTTGTACTGCCTATTAACATTGTTTAACTACTGATCACTTTAATGTCAGGTGTTAAGTTTGATTTTTTATCCTACTTATTACTGTTATTTTTTATCTTATGTATTGTCTTACTTATTTTCATTGAAATTTCTCATTACTATTTTAATTTTAATAATTTGTTATTATTTTTATTTGTTCTGTTGTCTATCATTGTGCTGATACACTTTCATTATATGTTATTCTTGAGAAGTAAAATGTCATTAATGTTTGTATTCAATGAGGAGTATCATTGGATAGTCTTCATTCATGTTATAATTTGTCAATCGATTTACTTATAGTTTCAAAGAGTGTAGGACACTATTTGTAAATAAAGCGCAATAACAAAAAAAAAAATATTACTAATATAATACCTTTGTATGACTCATGTATTGAAAATATATAACTTAACATGAGCATTTAAAACCAAATAACTTAATGCTGTTTGTTCATTCTATACTTTGTAGTATTAAAACTAAAGAAATGCTATAATCTGAAAAAAGTGAAATTGGTAGTTAGATACTTATTTTTTTGAAAGTTTGAAGAAATATTATAATAACCTATACAAGTTAAAATAGTCATCCCTCATTCATCTGTTTTAAGTTTCAAAATTTTTATCAATTTTTAGGCTTCTTTTATTTTATTTATTTGAATATAATACAGAGTCTAAGAAATTAAATTCTAACAGCAGAATATTATTTTTTGGGAAAAAAGCTTTCATGCTTAATTGCTTTATTTTATCATCTGTATTTAGTTCTTTTGCAAGGATTTCTACAAATTCAGAGTGTTTTGTAGAAGTTATATTAAAAACATGTTTAACATTTAAAAAATAGAGATGTATTTTTACCAGCTTAGTCACTGATATAAATACTTTTTAATAAAAAAATATGCTGTATTTTTGTCAGGTTGACAAAATGTTTATTTATTATTTAAAATTAACCATTTTTCATTGGTTTAAATCATATATTTCATTTTGTTTTATAGTTTTACTTATATTTTTCTACACAAAAAATCACATTTTTGTCAGATAACTGACGAATTCTAGAGAGCAATTCTTTACTGAAAAGCAATAATGAATGTGGTGGATGGATGTGGAAAAAAATTTAAATGCAATGAAAAGAAGCTCAATGAAAAGGTCAAATAACATTCACTTTTATTTTATATTTAATAAAAGGAATAAAATACATATTAGTTTTGATAATATTGATTTTTATTTCAACTTTAATGTATAAATATTTAATTATTTGACTTTTCCCAGTAAATTTGTAAATTTAAGTTTGCTGTTAAAATAATCAATTTTTATACATAATATGTTAAATTTTTATGTTTTCATTATAAATGACTAATATATCATTGACATAAAAACTGTGACACACTATAATTAATACATGTACAATTTGAGAATAATAACAAGGAAATAGAAATTTTTTAAATATTTTATGTATATAAACTTAAAAATAAACTTTCACAGATAAATAAACAAAAGAATTTTGATAATAATGAATTGCTAATACTGGCCGATTTGTTATGAATACTAATAATCCCATATCTGTCATGTTTACGATAGGAAATTTTAATTAATGAATCCCAATTAGGTTGAATTTTATGAAAATTTTAACCTAAAATACTTTTATTATACACGTCAATATTTATAAAAATGTTACATTTACAATGTAAATATGTACTTTAATAAAGTGCTACAGATTTGTAAGCATTCTTAACTCTTATTAAAATGTATTTGGTGTTTAATATTTTAATTTATATTATATATTTCAGTATAGTGGTATACAGTGTTTAAATAATACACAAGCATTCAAATTTATATGTATAAAACTGAATACTTTTTCAGTTTATCTAGGGTTAAGCGGGAGGGACTTGGCAAAATTTTTATTGCCAGATAATGGCATTTCGTGATGCCAACCTGCTAGAGGAAATGGAGTGTGGAAATATACAGCATGTGAAAAATGATATGAAACTTCTGAATGAAAAACAGAGATGCTACCATGACTGGGTATATGCCAATTAAACCAATCTACCACAAATATTGACATATTTAGGTATATGCCAATTAAATAATCTTTAAATTTATCAATATCATTTATTTAATTTAACATATCTACACCCAATTCTGGACTAGAAAACCCCCACTATCAGATTTCATATGGTTTTATTTTTCCTCTTCTTTTATAACGAAAAAAGTTGCTAATTATTCCTGAAGATATGCAGTTTGTTAATCAAATTATTTTCTGAACTTTCTTAAACATTCCTTTAGTAATAACTATACCAAATTTCAGCTCTCTTCCTATTTGAGAAGTATAAGAAATAGTGATTATTTAGTTAATGAGGGATATTCTATTCATACAGTACAGATTTAGTACCTAACACATATCACTATCAATTAAAAGGTTTTTCGGCACTTTTACAATAACCAACCACTTTATTCATTTTCAAGAATCCATATTTAAAGTAATTCCAAACAACATTTTTTTCAAATTTTTTTTAATATAGTACCCATGAAGAATTTTTTATTTCTATTCAAAGAAAAAAACAGGTTTTTGAGTTTGTACTGTCCGTGGGATTTGGGAAATCACTACCTACTTATTTTTTTCACATTTTTAGGATGTGGTTAAAAGAAAACCTCCAATTATTTTCCATATTACAAGATAGAAGTGAACTTTTAAAGTAAGTTACTTAAAAGTAACTTTATCAAAAATTGATTTCAAAATAGAAAGAAAGTATGAAATCACCTTTAATTAATGTAGTTTCACAAATTTAGTAGGAGTTTAAAGAAAAAATCAACATTCATAGAATGTTGAAGATCTGTGCAGAATTCAGAAGATGATGACAACTCTGTCTTCTAAATTCTTCACTAATGCAGATACATATATTAATTAATTCAACTTTAACCTACATTTCACTTTTTAGTGGTAGTATTAGGAAATTCCTATAAGAATAAATATTTATAAAAATATTATAAATAAACATTATATATATATATATATATATACAGATGGAGTTACTATATTTTTCAGTTTTTTGAGCTGATATGTTTCATATCAGCTCAGCTTATGAACAGTGTCTACTGTTCATAAATATAAAGCATAGTTTGACAACATGATCAGATATACGAGTATTAAAACCTGAGTATTAAAGCCTTAAAATATAGAATTGTTTGAAAAGTGTATACAATCATTATTAGTAAAAAAACTGTGAATATTAAATATATGATGACTACCAATAAGGGTTGTTCTGGTTGTAATAGAATGTTCAGCTCATTTTTTTTTTTTTTTTGAAAGTGACAGTGTAAATTAAATTAATTTTCAAAGATACAACATAATGATATAAAATTATTATTATTGTTGAGTAGTGTTATTAATTCAATTAAAGATTTACTGCAGAAAAGTTTCTTGTTTTATAATAAATACTGTTACATAACTTACTGGTTATTTATGAAACATATATAACATATGTGTATATTTATAAAATACAAAAATGTATGATGTTTGCTTCATACTACATCAAAAACAATGGGGAAAAAATATATACACTGATATGACAAACTTAAGCGTATACATTCATCTGATAGTTCAACAACCTTACTAAAACTAATATTATGCGACTAGTATAAAATGAAACCAGGTGAAATTTGCATTTACATATATTTTCCTTCTTTTAAATCATAACGCATTGTTCTGGCTCCCAATTAAAAACAAATTTCTTTCTAAATTTCAATAAAAAAATATAACATAAAGAAGTCCTGATGTGGTGATTACATGTACTAATTATAATACAGATTTTTATCCTACAATTAATAAGCAGAATTTGTAAATATTATTATTGTTATATTCCCACAGTTATCACCTCTTTATTTTATTTTGTTAAATATTCTTTATGGATTATTGGATTTATTGACAGTACTTCTTTACACAGATGTTTAATTTACCACATAACCTCAAAATGCATGCATGAGAAATGTAGTATAGTCTATTTTGTGTATGAAAAATGCTGGACCTGATTGGGATTTAAACTATTGAGTTTACACATTAGAGGCTGAAATCCTACCACTCCATTATGGAGATCAATTTTTTTCACTAAAGTGTGAGATATACATATATAATATTGCATTAAAATATTTAACAATCAATTTATAAAATATTTAAGTAGTAATAAACAATTTTTCTCTCAGTTTTTTTATAAGGTACATAATTACTTAATTAAAATAAACAGAATTTCATTTTTTTTAACTTAACTTTAATGACATAAACCCAAGAATGTACTCTGAAAAATATGAAGAAAGAATAATTATCCCATTCAAAAAATGTTATTATTCCTAAGCAATTAATTAATATATTAAGAAAATTTAAGCTAGATAAATCAGATTACAAATTTAAGTGTTAGTTTACTAAATTTTTATTACGTGAACTATAATTTGTAATCGTTTCAAATTAGCAGATATATTTGAAAGTACGCCTGTAAACACTACTATAAAACAACTACATTATGTATTTTAGTTATTTTTTAAGATATTGGCCTACTACAATTTTATATTTTTTATAATTAAAATTTTCTGAATATTGAATTGATTGAATGGTGTATTTACAACTATCAATTCCTAACTTTGATAAAGAACCACTAAATAATTTCTTTATCTGTAGTCATAGAACAATCATGGATCTCTCTACACAGAGGGTTTAGCATTTTTACTGGGTTTTATTATTTGTAAACTATGTTATGAAAAGGACATGATTGTATATCTTCCAAGATGCTGGAGATTACTGTAAAATATATAAAAATATTACTATAGTCATGCACAGCATACTGTTGTATCAGACAGATGTAATATTTCATCATTGAAAAAGAAGGGTGTATAATTCCAATGTTATAAACTTTCAGATCAGACATAAAATATTCAACATATACACTGATATTTTTAGGTGGCAAGTTTCTATATTTAGGTAGTATCTATATTTCATTTTGCCACTATCCCTCAACATGGAATTCTGGGTATGTAGGTGTACATTTATATCAACAAATCACATACATACAAATGTTTCAAAACTGGGTGAAATGGATTCAGGGATTATATAAATAAATATATAATTTACATAAATCCTATTTTAATATTTATTAATCACTTTCAACAATGCTATACTTTTTTCTAGTAGAGGTTCAGCAAAAAAAATTAATTATTAAATTTTCAAATAAAATATATCAAATTATACTAACTGAATACATTAAGTTTGGATTGCAAAACTTTCTTTGGTAACATTAATATTACAATGGTGATGGCATTGTACTTCATTTTAGGAAAAGCTAAAAGATTTCAATGCATTCTTCCTTATCCGTTCAACAACAAAAACACACACAAAAACATTTAGCATAAAAGTCCCTTAAATTAGAGCTTGAAGTAAAGCAAAAGTTTATGCATGTTTATAAAAGTATAAAAAGCTTGTTTCTCTTCTCATGTAAGTACAATAAACAGAAACGTGCAGATTAATGTATTAATATGCACGAATATTTTTTCTATTTATTTTAGTTTCAAGGGGCATTTTCTCCATTTGAATGATTAAATGCCAAAATGATGATTTAGAATATGTAATACATATTAAATGAGCTGAACCAAAAAATGCCAATAATGTTAATTGACAACTTATATATATTTTTTTAAAGTCCAATCAGGTGGCCTTTGCTTTCCATCAAACACACACATGTGTAAACAAGAATTCATTTGTCTTTTATCTTATTTATTGTGTAAATGAGACATTCATTTATTTATTCTACAAATAAAATACCGAAATAAACCCATAATACTCCTAAATATGTTAGATTTCATGTTCATAAACTTATAATCAATTTGTATATCACAGTAGATAAAGAAATTACTAGGTCTACAATAACTATATTCAAAAAAATAAATTTGTTCATCTGTAACGGAATTAATCTGCGTCAATAGAACAGAATATGTTTCAAACATGATTCCACAATAACACGATTCCAAAATAGGCCACATATTAAGGCATCCTGGAATAGTCGCTTTAATATTGGAGGGACAAGTAGAAGGAAAAAATTGTATAAGCAGGCCACGTTTGGAATATGTAAAACAAATTATTAGGTATGTAGGATGTAGGGGGTATACCGAAATGAAACGATTAGCACAGGATAGGGAATCTTGGGAAGCTGCATCAAACCAGTCAAACCATGGCTGAAGACAAAAAAAATGATTCCAAATGATTTTTATTCTCATAAGAAATCCCAAAAATCTTCTAACATTTCACAGAATCCATTAATATTCCAATCTAACCTAGCACGCTAACCTTACAAAAAGTTCCGGTAGATGAACCATTTAAAAAAATCAGAAAACATCTCTTTCCAAGGACTCAAACTATTTAATTTTATTAATTATTAAAAGAATAACTACATTTGGCCAACTGGAAAACAGTATATTAGGATCAATCACAGAGCTGAATGTTTCTGACCAATCACAGTAACTAAATTATAACCAGTCATAACACCTGAATTTTTAACCAACCAAGCAAATGAAAATTTGAACGAATTGGAGTACCCCAAACTTTTACCAATGAAAGCATATAATCATTTTGATCAATCGCAGTGCTGAATGGTTCTGACACAATAGCCTTCCAATCGCAAAACACCAATATTTTTATCATTCATAAGAATATAACAATCAGAAAACAACAAGTTTCCTAAGGGTGGCTTTACAGGCTTTCCGATAAAAAAAAGTCTACCTTTTTTTTTTGATTTCTCACAAAACTTCACAGACATGGATATTTAGATGATTGTCGTTTGCTCAAAACTGAAAGTGATCACTTTAAGAGGTAAAGGTTAAAGAAAACTTTCACATGCGGTTAATCCTCATTATATGAATAATTTCCTTATGATAGTAATTTGATCTGTTGCAGTTGTCTGAAAGAAATGATAAAACTTCTGTAAGTTTACTGCTGTTAAATTGTGTAGAAATTTTTCATAACTAGTTCCCTGTTCAGTTTAACCTAACGACAAGTTTATCTATATTTTCATTATACGGTTTTCTTCAGCAGGAGCATTGTCACCTACTCTACACACACGTGCGTGCACACTCACACACACATCCCCCATTATAAATTCTAAACTACCATTAATCATTCCTTGGTTTATTCTTATCTCCATCATTCTTTACATTTTTTTTACTATTTTAAATAAAATCAAACTTTCATTACTAGCAAAAAAATTATATATTATAAATAAAATTAAATTTCTTTATTGTTACAGAAATTTCTATATCATCTTAGAACCAACATGTTTTAAAATTTTAGATACTACTCCAATGATTCTTTACTCCTCGATTTTCAGATCCTTAAAACTTGCACGTCATCTAAAATTCCAGCTTTATAAATCCGTTTTCAAACCTATTTGGGTACACAATGGCCAAATTTATTGTTGTTCAAAACCATCTATCATACATAAAATGTAACTTTTTCAATTGAAATAATTAATATATTGTTCTGGATAACTAACATTATATTACGGTCAAACTTAAGAATTCAAACGTTAATTTTATATAAATTTTAATCGATTTTATTAAACTGAAGGATAAAATAAATAATAATAACTTCAACTAAGTAATTATCGGCCTTGTATCACAGACCTACTAAGCAACTCTGTATGAATACTGATACGGAAATATGTGTTCGTTTAATCAAATTAATTAACATTTAATCCCCGATGGAGTACTCTTACTTAGCAATTGAATCCACAAATACCTTATAAAACGGTTTAATTATACGTTATCAGATTTACTTCTTTTTTTTTTCGAGTTGAGTAAAAAGGATTTATCCTTAAGAAGTTTTTCTTCTAATATTTCCAGAAAAACCAGTTACAAAATATTTATTTCCCACTAATTCAAATTATTTTTATTTAAATAATTCTTTTTATTAATTTTCATTAATTTATATTCAAATTTATTTCAATTTTACTTTTCGTTGAGAGTTTAAAATGATTCGCATTTAAAACACCAAAATAAATAATTTTTAACTTTTATTTTACATTTTAAACATAAAAAAGTATAAATAAAAGATATTTTAAAAAATAGTAATAAGAAAATCTAATAAGTAATATTAAGATTTAGTAATAATATAAATAATATTAAAAAGTAAAATAAACAGAAATACCCAGTTATACATAGGTTATAAATAGTAAAATTATTACACTGTAAATATCTTACTTATAAGTAGTAACTGAAACGATCCAGCTGGAATTTATTTATTTTTTTAACATATTAATTTAGTGAAGATCTCAATTATAACCAATCTTCAAACATCGGAATTGGTTTAGTAATAGGTAAAAAATGTGTGAAGTTCTAGAATTAGCAGATTTGGATTGTGCCTAAAATTCCTATAGAGACAGAGATAAAACAAATTTTGAAACATCTAAACCGTAAGGAACTTTGTAAACTTCATTTTTTTACGTAATTACGTAATAGGAAGCATCAGATACAAAATATTCTTGTTTAAATTAATTTCTCGATTTGTTAACTTTGTGGAACAAAATATATAAAATCTGCTAAACAAAAGATATTCAATAACGAGTTGTATAAAATAAGTCTAAGTTTATAAGAAATTCTAAGAGTTTAGAAGAAATAGAAAGAAAATAACGTCGACCAACAAAAGAGTAATCTTTTTTTATTTAAGAAATCTGCAGAAAAATCTTTCTTTTTTATATGCAGTTGCAATGTAGACCGTTGTGCAAAACAGGTCCTATGAAACTAACTTTCAAGTATTTCAGAAATACATTTAGGCTCGTAAATTTTCTTAATAAAAAAAAATGTGATCAGATTTTGTAGAATTAATTTTTTCTATGTATTTTGCTAACATTTTTAAGTCTCGCAAGGTATTAAGATGGTACAAATTTGCACTTTTTTTACATTGTGCTGGGGATTGTGAACAAGACAGTGTTGTCAACGTACTTAAGACCTTTCATAGCTGCAAAACATGTACAACCCTTCAAACCAATATTTTTAAATTATGTAGCTTAAAAATATAAATTTTATAATAAACTGAACTTTACGGCGTTCGTCTAGGTACATGATCTTTTTATTACCTATAAACGAACCTGCCGAATTGGTCTACTGGTTAAATTCGTCATCGTAAATCAGCTGATTTCTAAATCGAGAGTCTCAGCTTCGAATCCTAATAAAAGTCCTTTGGTGTTTTTTTTCCTGTTTAGCCTCCGGTAATTACCTTTCAGATAATACTTCAAAGGATGATATGTATGAGTGTAAATGAAGTGTAGTCTTCTACAGTCTCAGTTCGACCATTCTTGAGATGTGTGGTTAATTGAAACCCAAGCACCAAAGAACACCGGTATCCACGATTTAGTATTCAAATCCGTGTAAAAATAAATGACTTTACTAGGACTTGAACGCTGGAACTCTTGACTTCCAAATCCCCTGATTTGGGAAGACGCGTTCACCACCAGACTAACCCGGTGGGTTTATGTCCTTTGATGGATGGGTTCAATAACCGTACGTCCCAGATATGGTCGAACTGAATTTATACAAGACTACAACTCACTCACACGTCACGAATAAAGGACGCGGCTGCCTACGGTTCCAAATCCGGAAAGCTGCATGGAATATCAGAAGACTTTCGGAATATTCATAAGAAATAGATAAAACTGTAAAAAAACCCTTATTCAAAATTGCAAACACGCTTTTTACGGAATCATTACAAGTTTTTTTATCGATTCTTTACCCTCTGAAACAAAAAAAAATAAATAAGTTTACAATAAAGCACAAAAAATTGACCCGCAATATGGGAAAAAGAGCTTTCTGAACGTTATCGAAGAGTAAATTCATTTTCAGAGTTGGTAGGAGTAAAATTAAAACATTCATGCTCTTGCTGTTCAAATACTTTTCGGTACTCAACAATTATTTAGTAGTTAATTATATAACAATAATCTCTATAACATTTTAATTTTATTTTTAAATCTTTGCCATCTCTGTTAAAAAATATCCGCAAAAAGTTTAGAACGATACCCAACAAAATAAAAAGAGAAAACATGTTTTTTAAACATATGTTACACTTACTATGTAATTGGATTCAGTCTATTTTTATTTGATAATTATTATGGATAAATAAATGTTCACACAAATTTATATTTTATTTTTTATAAAATTTCTATTTCGTCCAAATAGATTAATTTTCAAGAATATTTGTTCTTTGGTTTTGGAAAAAAATGGCTCTTATCATTGGTGATTTTGGTTTTATCAATTTACCATTCCTCTACTCAGCGTGGCTCATGTTATTCAGATGATCGTTTATTCCTGTTTAATATAATCTGAGATTCAAAAATTAAAAAACTTTGCGCTACTAACTAAAAGTATCATTTTTTTTATTAGTGTTTTAGAGGTCAATACTGTTTCTTAAGTTTATAATTTTTTAATCACTGTTTAAACTATCGATGAGTCTACAAAAATGTTACCAAATATAAAAAAGAAATGCAAAGGCATAAAATCTACCAGTCCACAAAAATGAAAAAAAGCTGGCAACATAATTGTAGGACTTTCTCGCCACGCGGCTAGAGCCGCGTTCCGGGAAAGTCCTATAATTGGGGTTGTTTCTGATGCACGGCGTACACATACAACATAATTTAAAATATTTAACATTTTATTTAAATATAATATTTTTTCGTTTATTTAATTCAATGATTCTAATCAAAACGCGCGCACATACAGTATTTAATTCGCGCGGGTGTGGCAGTACTAGCGGCGATGGTCGGCACTAACTATATTAATGTAATTTGACAACTTACAAGCGAAAAAATTTCGCTTGTACGGTTAGCAGACTGCTGTACCCACGAGATTTAACTCATCAGGTACCATGTCAACCGGGTGATCGACTTCGAGACCTCTTTTTGTATACTTCAAATATTATTCATTTATTTAATTATACCTCTCACTTGTGACGTCACAGCATGACAAGACGACTACAACAGAATATTTTGGAGTGGAGGTGCGATTTTACAAAAATATTTTTTTGTAAATATTGTTATTTTTTAATCGTTAACAAACGTATCTAAGAAAAATATGACCTTAATTAGGCGAAATTTCGAGATACTGAGTGTGACCGTGTTCTACAGCTTCACCCTCTATACCTTTTAAACTGAAAATTTAATGGCATCAATGCACCATATACAAAAGTAATCTGATCAAGGTTGGTCAAAATCGGTCCAGTAGGTCTGGAGATGTCAGGTGATTTAGAGGCCAACACCGGACACTCATACATACAAACATTAACATCAGTATGATTTCCATCCGGTTTTTTGGATTCCTTAAATGTTAAAATGTCAAGATTCGGTGAAAACTGTATAAGCCCTTGTAAATTTGACCGATTGCAATACTTTCCCTTCTAGAGTTTTAGCTCTGCTATAGCACTAGCTAGACGGGAAAGTAAGAGAAATGACGTAAATCGGCCAAAACTGACAAGATAAAGCACATTACGTAATCTACGTATTTATTTAATCTACATTGCAAAATGTAGATTACGTATAATGTACTTTTAGCGAACGTTTTCCAACTGATTTTCTTTAATTTGTTTTTGTAAAAATACTTTAAATATAGATTGATTATAAACTATTTCTACTATATTGTAACAAAAATCAAATAATCTACAAAGTCGACGATGACGAGAAAATGAGAAACATTTTCAAATCTTTCTTCTAGTAGCAGTAAACAATCTAGAAAAACTTTAAACAGGACGTCCATTATTAGGGAAACATTTCCATTATATACAACTTACATTAAAGTTCCATTATAATTCCATTATATAAAACTTCCATTATAAAATAAATCGTTAAAATAATTTCATGTGGTGAACATTAAATAGGGAATGTATACTAAAAAAAAAATGCAGGTCAATTTGAGAAGCTTTTTTTAATAAAAGCTGACATATCATAAAGCTAATTACATACTTGTATTATTTATTTACTTTTGCGTTTTCATATAAAAAAGAGACATCTTTGTTCTTATTTGGATAAATATTTAGAATTTAAAACAATAAAAAATGACAAAGAAAATACATTTAATTAAAAAGATTTAAGTAATTTTTGTCACAATAATTATTAATTATTTAGTATTTTCAATTCCATAACATCCAATTCCTTTATTAACTGTCTTTATTCTGCTGAAAGCTAATAATACTCGTAAAAGTCATTGAATTTTTTATTGAAAAAATATTACAGAGTAAAATAGAGAATTTTAAATAATTTTTTTATTACCAAAATAAATAAAGATAATATTTCAATAATAAATGTTTCATTACATTTCATATTACTGTAAAGAGCAGTATTTTTAATAAATGCTTCAACATTTTTTCCAGTTTATTTTTTTCTCTTTTAAAATGAAGTTAAGGTTTTTGATCGTAATATTAATTTAAATTTAAAAAAGTTTACTTAACTTCTTTCTATTAATAATTTTAATTTCACAGTAAAAGATTTTTTTACAGTGAAAAAATATATTAACTGGGTATAATCATAGTACAAAGATCAGCTCCTCATTATAATTCCCCTCAGATTTTGAAGTTCCTCTTGATTCCCCAACTTAACTCTTGTATCATAACTACAAAGTGTAATTCATAGAAGTTGCAACTCTCAAAAAAAAATCATTAAAAGTTGTACATGCTTATAAGAAGAAGTTAAAGATGAAACAACATGAGAATTCGCTTTAAAAATGTTTCTTTTCTTTTTTTTTGGTCATTTATTTCTCTTTTCACCGATTTGAAGTTTTTTCCATTTATTTCTGTTATACATTAATATTTTAACATATATTATAAATTTAATTATTTGTTTTATATATTCGAACTTTGTTTTCCCTCTGCGGTTTTACCTTTTACATTTCCTTCAATTACTAAATTAACTATTCCTGGAAACATCAACATCAACCTAGTTCCGTCTGTATGAATTGGCTACATTCTTTTTCTCTCTATACTATAAGTATATATTAACTGTACAATACATCGAGATATTTAATGTATGAAATACATTTTTGTTCCTTCAGGAAAGAATTTGGAGCCTAATGACCTCTTCAAAAATCGCTGGAGCAAACAAACTAGGGTGACATTATTTTTCTTTATGCGCCGTCTGCTCTGATAAGGTCGGAAATCATTACGGCTATTTGAACTTAAGGCGCCACAGCCCTGAAAAAGGCATGGAAATACATTGATTTCATGTTCTCAAATTTTTGAACTGAGATCTACTTTAGCCGTTTCTTCTGCATTCAATCTTCTTTTGAATGAGAACTGCAACAGTTTACATCGTTTTTCTGGAATTTATTTATTCTCTGGATTTGCCATTTTTGGTAACACGTCATCGTTTGTGACTCGATCAATCCAATTTTGACACAAAATTCTCCTATACATCCACATCTCAAATCCCTCTAAAACAGTCAAACATATGTTACTTGAGAATCCAGGCTTTCTTACCGTAAAACAGATCTATGAAACACCTTAGGAGTCTGACTTTTAAACTAAATACTGAGATTCCTGCTGCACAACCCCTTTTCACTCTATTGAAAATACTTCTGACTTGATCGACCCTTCATTATACTCAATAACTATTATTCCTAAATGTCTGCATTTCTGGACTCTCTCTATTACTACTCCGTGTGTTGTTAGGATTCCTCGATATGGAATCCGACATTGTGTCTCGGCATCTCGGCATTGTGTTTTTGAAACACAATGCCGAGGAATGCTTTTATTACTAAAGTGTTTTTATAAAATTTATGTTAATACACTTTCCTCGCTGGTAACCACAATCTGATCGGCTAATCATTGTAAAATTATAAACAACTATCAAGAAATTCTAGACAATTCCGTGTCATCAGTAAACCTCTCCTCGTCCGGTCAATAGTAGACTGGTGAGAGGCAAACCTCTCTGGTCTACTATTAACCTTAATATTGGATGATTGCTCTGCTAAAAGGTATTTGAACGACCTCCCAAAAAAACAGATTAAATAACATTTGATAAAGTACACAAACCTGTTTCACGTCCCGCCGAATTAAATTAATAAAGATGGGCGATATTTCTAATATTTTTCATGTCTGAATTCTTTCTCCTGAAAAATGATCACGACGAACTTTGTCAAAGGTTATTAAAATCCAGAAAGCAGACATACAAAGACTGATTCACTCCAATTACGGCTGTGCTAATAACATAATCAAAGCTTCTCTTATTTCTTAAGCATTTCTTGATCCAAACTCTATAGGGACCACCAGTTTTGGAGAAAAGCAATTCACTCACTTTTTTTAAAAATTATGTCTGAAATCTATTTAGCAGCGTGACTTACATGGAGTAAATGGTGTCTTATGTTAAGTCGCTTGAACTGCTGTGGTTCCATCAGTAAGTAATAAATATACAGAAAAAAAAAAATAGATTAGTGGGGTTTATTTTTAAAACCCTGATTTTTATGGACAAAGATTTTAGGACATTGTTTCGTGGTCATAGATAATGTTAAGACGTCTAAAACGAGGTAGATTGTAAAACAACCACTGAACTAAATATAATTACACGTATAACGAGCAGTACCCAGCATTTTCAATTCACCAGAATAGTATATAAATAAATGGTGAAATTCGTTTTTTTGTTGTATCGCAATTTTAAATTTTTCTTTGAAACATAAACCTTTACGTAGTTTTTTAAATTAAAATAATTTATTACATTTTTAATTGCTTTATGAACTCTCCATTCTCTAATAAAACGAAAAAACTATTTGAAAGAGTTTTACCTTGTTAAATTGAAAACTGGTAAATCGATTTTTGTGAAAAAGTCAAACGGTTTTCATGAACTGTTAAAATGAAAACCTGATACAAGAAACCTGAATGATACAAGAAAACCTGAGATGGATTTTATATTTTCAGTCTACCATCTACAAACAAAAACTCAATTTTACCAAAAATATTTTCTATTAGTTTAATACCAAACAAATAATTTAATTTTTTTCTAGAAAAGCTAGTTAATTTTGAGGTAGGAGACAACAAATTTATATTTATAAAATTTGAGCCTAGAGTTTATCTTGGTAGATCAAAAACAATTTTAAAATGTGGCACAAAACAAAAATTAGTTTATTAAAAAACAAATTAAAGAGAAAAAATTATTATTTCACTAGATCACGTTTTTTTTTCTTTTAATTTTATGCATCCAGGGTCAATCTAGTAATAGTTTTAGATTTAATTTTAAAATAATTCAATTTTGTTTGTATTTTTCTTTTGGATTGCTGTAAAAGTAATCTAATGAGGACTCCAGTTTTACATACCATATTTAAAAAAAATTATTTTTTCATAACCTACTAAAACCAAAAACATTTAAATCCCGAAGCATTTTGTGAATCAAACACAAATAATTCAACGTTTCCTTCATTCAAAATCGACCCGGCAATTGGACCTACAACGATTTTCAAACAAAAACCTGCTAACAAAAAAAAAATTGTAATACTGTTCACAAAAAATACAAGCTTTTCAAACAAATTTAATTTAAATTTTAAAACACTAACATTACTTTATACTTTTAATCTGTGGCAAACCGAGATAATATTATTACAGTATAGATGGGGATTACAGTCTCACCGCAGCTCGTTCTTCCAACGACTGAGTGTTAAACAAACTAAAGTCGAGTTGATCCGTCAACACACAACCTTGTTATAGAATGATTTATCAGAACGACAAGTGAGATCCCGTTTACCATAACAAGGCTTGAAAATTGAGTTGTCAAGCGTTCATCGACTATCTCCAACAGTGGTTAACTGGTCCAGAATCGCATAAAATTCAATCTGAACTAAATAAAATTATAACTGATTCATGCTAAGTGATTCTCTTTAACAAATTATGATACAAACCTAAGTTTGTTTTTCTTTCAGATAAAAAAAAACAATTTGGAAACATCTCATTAAGAAATTTATTTACCTTTGTTTTTATCTGTTTAAATATAAATTGATATAAAGAAGACACTGCAAAAGACGCTTAGATTTAAATTTTTAATTAATTTAACACGATTTATACATCGACTGATCTCTTTTTATGAACAAAGAAAATATTTATTGCACATTTTAATAACTAGTAATAACTTTTATCAAAATGAATGCAATCCTTCATTGAAAGACTACCGTATTACGTTAGATGATGATAAATTTAACCATCAACAATCATAACCATATAATCTATTCCTTCCGCAAAATTTCATTTAATGAAGTTGGTGCATTGCGTGCAATTAAGCTAAGAGAACCTTGAATAACTTGCTGCAAAGGGTCATACACAAGATTTCTACCAGAAAAAATACGGATAGAAGACCCTCCTCGGGCTACAGTACTGTGCGAATTAACAATAGGGGAACTTAATAGGAATACGAATAGGGGAATTCTCCCATCAGAAAAGTGTATGTAACGGTAGAAATTCTTCTTTTGTACGAGTAATTCATTCATACTTCCATAAATCGTTTATAAAAACTACCAACTGTATTCCTCATAGATTAAAATGTTATTTTACGCTTTTTTATAAAAAAGTGAAATCTCTTAGAGAAAAATCATATGCAATTCCAGAGAGAAGTAATCATTTAGAAACATTAATCTCTAAATTGTAGAGTTTTTGATAAAACACAATTACTTTTTGAATCTTAGATTACGAGAATCTTCTTAAAGGAATTTACATATATTGAAAAATATAACACTTATAATATCATGTTGGTAGTAGTGTTTAAGAGAAAAATAAAAAAATTCTTAAAAATGTAATACTAGCTTAAACCTACTTTATATAGATTTATATTATCTAGACAGTTAATGTAAATAATGAAATTCAATATAAAAATTACCTGTTAACATAAAATGGCTAATTATTAAACTTTGAAAGTAACCGAACATTTTCTTCGAAGCTAATTTTCTAGATCTGTTTCATTATTAACGGGCACTTCACTGAGAGAAATTTCCGATAGTTTACTCCAAAAAGCCTTTAAATAAAAATGTTTCATGTTTTTTTTTTTTTTAGGTGATGTGTTTAAGGTTGAATAATTTTAAAATGTTTCCACTTTTTGTTATGCTTTTGAACAAGTACGATGGTCGTTCAGTAAGTAAAGAGACAAATGACAACAGCGGAAAAGTACTAAAATAAATTTAAATTTTCTGACGTTCAAGATGGCATACCTGACAAGAAAATTTAACGGTATGGAAAGATTTTTCAACTTAATAACCTCTTTTGTTTATTTCAAAATATCGACTCCGCTTGAAACGTGTGCCGTAGTAGAATAGCATGCTGAGATACGATTTCTATTTTTTCAGATGTAAAATTTGTTACGTATTAACCCGTCGACCATAACCATAATGATCCCGTAACTTTGAAGTAATTTCAAAGTTACGGGATCATTAACATATTAAAAATATAAGCATTATTGCTTATAATTATAGATACAAATTAACCAAATTTAACCTACGCTCGCTAACCTCGACTAATTAACAGTAATGTTTTGATTATTTAAATAACAAATAATTGCAATAATTACTGAATTTATTATTTAAATTCTCAAAACATTTTACCAAAAAATGTAGCATGAAAATAAACTAGAACAAAATAAAAGTAATCAAATGTGGTAGAAATAATGTTGATGGATCACTAAATATAAAAATAGGAAAAGAAAAGATTGTGGAGGTAGAAAAATTTTGTTATTTGAGAAGTAGAAAGATGGACGAAACAGGAGCGATATAAAATTCCAAATAGCACAAGTAAAACGAGCTTTCAGTCAGAAATACAATTTGCTTACATCAAAAACTAATTCAAACGTTAGGAAAAGTATTTTTGAAAATATATGTCTGGAGCGTAGCTTTATATGGAAGTAAAACTTGAACGGTCGGAGTACCTGAGAAGAAAAGATTAGAAGCTTTTGAAATGCGGTGCTGCAGGAGAATGTTAAAAAATCAAGTGGGTGGATAAGGTGACAAATGAAGAGGTATTGTGGGAAATCGATGAAGAAAGAAGCATTTGGAAAAATACAGTTGAAAGAAGAGACAGCCACATAATATAAGCCACATATTAATATCAGCCACATATTAAGGCATCCTGGAATAGTCGCTTTGATGTGGAAGGGATAGGTAGATGGTAAAAATTGAACAGGCAGGCAACGTTTGGAATATGTAAAACACATTGTTGGGGATGTAGGGGGTATACCGAAATGAAACAACTGGCACTAGATAGGGAATCTTGGAGAGCTGCATCAAACCAATCGAATAACTGAATACAAAAAAAAAACTCAAAACATTACTGTGTTAATTAGTCAAGGGTAGCAAGCCGTAGGTTAAGTTTGGTTAAATTATATTTATAAAATAAATATAATCGGTTATAAAAATGATAATATAACGATTATATCGCCGATACTAACAATAACCCAAATGTTTGCAATTTATTGGTCGACGGGCTAATACGGAAGTACCTAAAATAGTACGGTACAAAACGTATTAACCGCGCAAATTTTAATAAGTGTACTGTACAGTTTAAATCGAGCAGAATATGTCACTGATTTTCTCGTTACGGAAGACCAGTGGAAGTTTTTACTGATACTTTGCAAAATCGCACTAGTGATCTTTTTGGTAAGGTAGACGCATAAAAATTTGATACATTACTGAAATTTCTAGTGCAAGTATCGGCATTGTCCATGGTAAACTGAATTACCCCAAAACATGTTGAAGGGAGTTTCGAGACAGTTAGCGTATAAATCATAGAAACCCGAATTCATAATTGTACGGAATTTAAATTATTATTAGTGAAATAAAATGCTTTTTTAGATCGCATAATAATATAAAACTTGGATTTATTATTTACAGCCGGAATCCAAACGTCAGAGTTCGCCCGTTACGAAAAAATTCAAACCTTACGCGTCAAAAAATAAAGTCATACTAACGGTGTTTTGAGATTATAATGTCCGTTTACCGCGATAATTTTGAAGAATATACAATCAACAGTGAGTATTATTGTAACAAGCTAGAAAATAAAGTGAAACACGGATTAAGGAGAAAATATCTTGCTTCTCCTCAAAAGGTATAATTTTTCTACATGATTACAACGCCCTTCCCATGCAGCTCAAAAGACACCGGAAGTTATTCAGAAGTTAGATCGGGAGGTCCAGAAAATAAACAGTCCAAAGATCGGATATATTAAATAAAAAAATAAATACTGATGTTACTCTATCGCGATATCTATAACAGCAACTACCATAAATTAGCCTTTGTAGTTAAAAACTAAAAATAACTGTTACACATTTCCTTCTCTTTAAGTTTCCCGCTAAATAATACACTAATAAAGGATCTTTCCGAAAAGATTTACAAAGAATGCAAAACATTCTGGTAATAAAAAAAAACAATAATATTTATCTCTTTTACTACCGTTTTTTACGAGTATTGAAGTACATATAAGCTAAAGTATCAAACAAAACTTCAGCGGATTTACTTATAGATGCAAAGGAACAAATATCAATAAACGTTTGATCAATGTTGCTTTAAAAAACGTTCACGTTCTAAAAATAAGAATTAAAACATTGACACGTGGTTAATTTTTAAAATAGTCAATAATTATGACGTCTTTTTTCACGTAAGAATAATAAAATAGATATTATACGTACTATAGGTTACAGTGATAGAATCAATATACAATTTTATTAACTTTATTAGTAAATTCCATGGAATTTTCATTCCGCATCATTTGTTTTTAAATCGAGTTAAAAAATAACTGGAACTGTCATTTTAGAATTGCTTGCTTGTTAAAAATAGCACTTTTCATTTAAAACGAATCGATCGATGAGAATGAATTTAACGATTCACATCTACTGTACATTATTTTAAGTAATAATTTTAAACAAGTTTTATACAAACAATTGATTCTATAGTTTTAAGTCTGTCCTTGACCTAGAAAAGCAACGTAAAAACCACGTTCAGTATACATACGAACCAGCGGCAGAAGGATTCACTCAATTCAATTCAACTCAATTTAATTCTATTTATTTCGCCTCAATGATCAACATTTGTAGTAATAGTAGTCAGTTTTGATAGAGGGGAGATGGCAATGCGGGAGGGGTATAAACAGAATTTGGCTCTTGACAAGTAAACCAAACGAGTTAAATTAGTTTAGTACAGTTTATTATTATCAAACACGACGCAGTTTTAAAAGTTTAAAATCCCATAATAAAATATACATCCTGCTAAATTACAGTATTATTACGTCACAATTGCTCATAATTAACTACATTAAGACATATTTAAAGATACATAAAGATATTTATTTGCATTAAAACATTCACTTCTCCTAACTTCAAAATATCAATAAGAATAAGAGCAATTATTCTAACAGTAATAAAAAATTAATAATCTCCCGATAGATGTCGTAAAGCTTTTTCGGATGTAAGTTACATCACGAAGAAGTATATCGGAATGGCTTAGAACAGTGATTTTCAACCTTTTTAGCTTCACGACCCCCAAAAAATAAAAAATATATAAAATGAATATATTATTTTATTTTGAATATGAATAGTCAAAACTATTTAGCTGCGTTGATAGCGACGGATATGAACATTCACGTATTAAATCTACAAATATGAACAATTCACACTTCCAATTTGATGTGTACGTGCACCTTGTAATTTGGTCTGCTTGCGTAATAATCGCTGTGGGAGCGTCATGTTCGAACATGCATACGGTAAGTTTTGAACACGTCGTGCTCTAAGCAGTATAAAGAGACGTAAGGGATTACAGAACATCAGTTAATTTCGAATGCAATGCGTTTATATGGTGCCTTTTTTTATTTATTTTTTTCCTGTTTAGCCTCCGGAACCATCGTAAGGTATTACTTCAGAGGATGATATGTATGAATGTACAAACAAAGGAGGATGAATGAGGATTATATGTATGAGTGTAAGTGAAGTATAGTCGTGTACAATCTCAGGTCGACCGTCCTTGAAATAATTGGTTAATTGAAACCCAACCACCAAAGAATACCGTTATTCACGATCTAGTATTCAAATCCGAATAAAAGTAACTGCCTTTACTAGGATTTGAACCTTAGAACTCTTGACTTCGAAATCAGCTGATTTGCGATGATGAGTTCATTACTAGACCAACCCGGTGATGCCTTTATTTAAATTTTTTAAAGTTTCTTTGAAAATAATAATAATTGAGGTCTCGGTTTTTAATGTGCAGTCAAACGGTGTAAATGTTTTTTTTTTTTTTCAATCTGATTCTCTTGTACAAAGAATAACTCTGCGGAGAACAAAATGAGCATTTTGCATTTACATCCAGTAAATCGATTGGTAAAAAGGCAAGATTGTACAATGACAGTTATTTAAATTACGGTTTTACCTCATTGGATAGAAAGCCACAGTGCGTTGTTTGCTTTCAAGTCCTCTCCCATGAAATCGTGAAGCCATCAAAATTAATTCGACACTTGAAAACTAAACATTCAGATCATAAAAGCAAACTCTTGGAATTTTTCGAAAGAAAATTACATATTTTGAGAAATCAACAAGCTTCTATTTGTAAATCAACCCATACTGATAAAATTACACACGTGAACCATCTTATCTCGTAGCAGTAAGAGTAGCTAGGATTTCAAAACCCCATACAATCGCAGAAAACCTCACATTGCCTGCTGCAATTGATATGGTCTGTGTTTTAATAGGCGTGGAAGGAGCAAAAAAACTGAAAAAAGTTCCGCTTTCTAACGACATAGTATCAAGGCGAATTGATGACGTAGCTGCCGATGTTCGCGATCAGGTAATTCAGCAAGTGAATTCAAGTGAATTTTTTGATGAATCAACAGATGTGGCAGACATTTCTCAGTTCTTATGTTTTGTGAGATATGAATTCTATAGAGACAGATCAGTCAAAAAGGTAAATGTTTTGCAAATCAATACCTGGTCGTGCAACAGAACAATGTCTTATTATTTTTATAAAAAATTACATTTATTTTTATTTTTATTTTTTTAAGCTACTAAAAATTATAACATAGACTGGACAAAATGTGTTTTGGTATGTAGTGATGGTGCAAAGACGATAATAGGAAAGAACAGTGGACTTCTGAAAAAATTAAAAGATCGTCTTATATCAAGGGAGGAATGGACGCAATGATCCCTTCATAGACATTCTCTTGCCATAAAAAATATGCTGGGAAATCTCAAACAAATTCTTTGTAAAACTGTAAAAATGGTTAATTTTATTAAATTTCGATCGTTACAGAATAGGCTGTTTGCTAAACTATGCGATGAAATGGGAAAAAAGAAAAAATCTCTTCTTTTCCATACAGAAGTCAGTTGGTTTTCGCGGGGGAAGAGTTAACCCGGTTGCTGAAATTGCGAGAAGAATTAACAATATTTTTGCAGAATAAACAAACGCCATTCTTAATGGTTTTTTTTACAGAATAATGAGTACACGTTGCTGTTGATTAATTTAACTGATATATTTTCGCATCTAAACGACTTGAATATGAATTTACAAGAACGTGATAAACATATTTTATTAATGACAGAATAATAAAGTTCATGATTTCATTAAGAAGCTTGATATCGATTATTCGCCTTCAATACAAAAATTGTGATATGTTTCTACTCACCTCCGATTACATTGAGAAAAATTTGAATGAAGAAGACGCTACTATTCATCACAATTAGGGTAGCATGAATATGCATTTGCGAGAGCTAAAAATTCATATGGCGGAATATTTCTCGGAAGATAAAAATGATTTCTCGAAGAGATGGGTACAGAATCCACTTAGTGAAAACGTTGTTACAGCTACTAAGATTCATGACCAGATCATCGAAATGTCTGCCGATAAAACGTTACAACTACAGTTCATATCTGAAGATTTAGATACCTTTTTGCTTGCTCGTCGAAGTGTATAAGAAAATTTAGTCGCAGAAGCATTGAAAATATTATTCCCTTTCGCCACGTTTTACCTTTCTGAAAAGGGTTTCTCGTCAATGGTTGCGTTAAAAACTAAATATAGGAATAGTCTTTTATCATTTGAGAACAATTTGCTGATGGGTGTTTATAACGTAAATCCACGTATCGAGAAACTTTTAAATGAAAACAAACTCAGCCATCTCATTAATTTATTTTCTTTACATGTGTACTTATAAATTTAAGTAAAGTGTTTATAATAAATAATTTTTTTCTGATAAAATGATTTCATTATTGTCGTCGTGTAAAACTGTAGGCTAATTTCGCGACTCCTCTTTCATATTACCGCAAACCCCAGGTTGAGTAATGATGACCTCCAGGATTAACACTTTCTTCGGGATGAGGAACAGTCGTATTTTAATCCTAATGACTCTTCAGTGTCACCCAGCCAATATTCTATTGTTTTAATTATCAAAAATTTCTGGCCTGATGATTAAAAGATGTTACAAATTGCTTGTACAGTCAGTACTCGGTCTAACAAATACAGTTTACCTATGGTACCCCGAATCAACAAAGTTGTATTACATACCTAAATATTCCGGAATACCAAACAAATCAATCAAAATAAAACAGAAGTAATGTTCCTGAACGGAAAATTACCTAGTAGTTAATAAAGCATAAGTAGTCTAATAATAGAAATTTATGAAACATGATTCAAGAACTTAATTCAAGAAAAGATAAAACAATTTAAAAGATCATCATCAAGATCTATGACGCAATTGTACGCAAGAGTGAAGTTCGTAAATTGATAATACGATTTGCAGATCCAGGGATTTCTATAGTTTTTCCCGAAAGCTATTAAGTAATGAATAATGATTTCAATAATTTTCTTACGCACAAAGGTTTCCCAGGCAGAAATCCCACATTATTATATTCATTTATTTATATAGGGACAACTGGCTTTTGCCCAATCATATATAATTGTTTTTTATGAATGAAAAATGAAAAATTCCAATCCTTACTTTGATTCGAACACAGACCTTATAGATGAAAAGCAGAAACGCAATCACGCTGCCGAGATTAGCGAATAATAAAAAATATCATATCAGAGATTAAATAAGAATTATTTATATTTCTACTCAAGATAAACATATTTATATAATTACTAGATGATAAATTAAGAATTCCACATGTTTAAACAGATATGAACTATATCTATCTGTGCAAACTCTCCCATTACAGTTATTAAATGTCCTTCAACTTATTTATATTCACGAGAACTTTGTACTTTCCGTTAAGGAATTTCTTAAACGGGATATTTTTCAGTACTGTTCATTAGAAAGATAAATAAACTTAAATAAGAGAAAACATAAACATAAAGACTCGCCTTTATAGAACATCATTTCGAAGCAATTGATTTTTAGTTCCTTCATCGACGTTGTTATACGTCGGTTTTTCATGTCAGGACATCTACCACCGAAAAAAAGCTGAAAAGTAGTTTTAAAAGGATCTTTTAGAGAAACTATGCATATATTAAAAAAAATCTAATGTGGACACCACATGACTTCCTTGTACGCCTATTAAATAACATACACATATTAAGTGCATAAAATGTTATTTCACTAATAATTTCTAATTTTTTTCACATTTCTTTTTATTGTTATTATTGAATTATTATTTACTGTAAACATTTCTTTACAATCAGAAGTTAATAATTATTAATACATCAATAGATTTAAAAAAAGGAAAATGAAAAATCGAAGAAAATCTTGCAAACAAAGAAAGAATAAAAAGATTAAGAGAAGATGAATATAAAGAGAGAGAAAATTTGAAAATTAGAGAGCGTGTACACAAATTAAGATCAAAAGAATTATATCAAACCAAATAGCGATTAAATGACTACCAACATAAACCAAATGAACGAAATGATAATCAACTCCGACTTAGGGATAATATTGTCCAACAATATCAGAGGAGTAATGAACTAAAAGATAAAAATTATTTGCAATTTATCAAAGATCGGCCATTTATGCGTCAGTGTATATGTTGTTCTTGTGAGGGTGTATTTTTTAGTCACTCTGTAGTTAACTTTAATGTAGGTAAAATTAAACAGAAATTCCAGAAAAATTAAATAGTGATTAAACTAGAAAATGCAAAAATAATACTATTCTAACTTATAATTTTCAATTAATATTAATTAATTAGATGTTCCTCAAATCTATTAAATAGACTCATTACATTATGTGTAATAATGCTTATTAAATTACATATACAAATTTTTAAAAGTACATGAAATTTTATTTCACTAATAACTTCTGATATTTTTTCATTTTTGTTTTTTTTTTTACTATAGAATAATTATTTATTTTAACTTTTTTTTTTTCACAATCACGGGTTAATAATTATTCATAAATCAACATATTTAAATTCAGAAAAAAGATGAAATCTGATTCGAACCTATGTGCGTTCCCTTGTAAGATCCAAATATTTCATTAATTCAAATTTTATTTGGTTATAACTCTGAAACCAATGAAAATAAGTATCACTTATGATATATCGTTAAAAAGCACTCAATGAAGACTTATTAATGCAGTTAGAAAAAGTCCAAAATCCACATTTTTTTTTTTATTTTGGGATTTTTGAACACTTTTGGCTCAATCGATTGCAATTAAAAGGGGAGGTGCACAACTAGATGTTACAGCACTCTTAAATCCAAAATTTCAACATACTACGGCTTATCGTTTTTGAGTTATACGAGATGCATACATACGTACAGAAGTCACGCCGAAACTAATCAAAATGGATTCAGGGATGGTCAAAATGGATACTTCCATTGAAATCTGAAAACCTAAATTTTTTTCGATCAGAATACTTCCTTTACTTTGTACAAGGAAGTAATAAATTAAATTTACTAGTTGCTTCAAAAGATTGTGTGTGTGTGTGTGTGTGTGTGTGTGTGTGTGTGTGTACGCGCGCGCTTGTTTAATCGTTTCCAATTTTAATAGGCTAATTAATTACGTATTTTACAATAATAATAATAGTTAATATTGTGTAACTATTAACCATTTTCAATAATCCGTCACCAGTATTATCACGCAGACAATTCTTTAAAGAAGTGTTCGATAGCTTTTATAATTATAAAAGTTTTTCTAATAATAATCAGTTATATAACTATAAAAAGTATATAATTTTAGAAATTAGCATAATTTAGCTTGTATAAAATTACAAAGCAACAAGCACCATCGTATGAATTTTAATTTGTCAAAAAAAAATCTGATACTTAATTCACAACACGCATTTTTTAGCATTGTTTAACTAGTTAAGGGATGAATAATAATAAACTAACGTTTATTTAATTTTTTTTTATTGTAAAACTATAAAAACAGATAAATCACAATTGAATTTATAGCAATTTAAGTGTAATTTGGATAATGTAATCAAATTCTAATACGTTCGGGCTGTCGTATGACAAGGATTACAATGAAGATAAAAAGTTGTTTCCTCTTCACTATAAATAATAGAGAATTCGAGCAACCACTAATCGAATTCCTTTTATTTTCATGTAATGTACTCGTATTTAAAAATGGCCACTTATCTGACGCACTTCATTATTTACTTGACTCGAGCTAATAATTTACTGATTTTATTTTGTTTAAAGTTAAAAAACGTCACATATAAATTTTTATGAATTTCAATTGTACTAACTGATGATCTAGCTGACCGTAATAATGGGATTTTTGTTTAAATATCCTAAGGATTTAGGTCTACATTCAAGAATAAACACAACTTTATATTGAATGTATATTGCTTTTTAATTTTCCAATTTCATTTAAAAAGGAAAAAACAACTAGGTTTCATTGTTCCATTCGAACAAAGACTGGATTAAATTTTATTTCATTCCATGTAACAGCTTATAAATACTGACATTAATCCAAAGAAATACATTGAATAATATATTATAGTTAACACTAGACTGTTTTCTCAAGGGGTTTGTAACGTTAGCCGACTGCCTTAACGAAAAATAGGAAAACTAATAAACCTACATATCTTTTATCTTTTCATAATAAATAGCCTTGATACCAATCAATTTATCAGCTACTTTTTTCAACTTTCATCTCAGTTCTAATACATACGTATATATATATATATATATATATATATATATATATATATATATAAATTTTAAACATTTTTTAGCTTCTGTTTGTAACAAAAATAACTCTAATAACGCTTATCACCAACATATAAAATAGATATTTATAAATTAATTTTTAAAGATAATGATTTCAATTTAGGATGCATAGAGCAATCTAAAAGAAATGTTTAAATTAGAATAAAGAATCATTTGTCCGATTATAAATATAGAAGACCAAAAAATCAGATTATTAAGGAAAGTTTCTGTTCGTTTAATTGTAACAGCCCGCTTAAATGTGTCATTAGTAAAATATTTATTTTATACATTTGACAATTATCTATATATATAAAATAACATGTCATGAGTCATTCATAATCAAAGCTCAGTGAAAAGTACTGAAGATAAATTGATAAAAATTTGTATACACGTTCTTCTTACAGCGTAAGTGCTCACTGAGAAACGAGTATTTGAAATTTTGAGTTTAAAGGGTTAAAATGGAGTAACAATGAAATTTACAATTTTTTTACAATTTCTCGGTAACAAATGTAGATATTTTCATATAAACAGAGTGTTTCTAAAATGGTGGACTGGCTATACTTTTTCGGATTCTAAGTGTAAAACTAAACAAAAAATATTCTTAGGAAAAATGCCAATTTCTCCTTCGTTCTCCTCATATTCACCATTTTATTATTTTTATATAATAATTTATATCTTAATTTCGGATAGACAAATCACATTAATATTTGTTAAGCGTCTTGGTAATAAAGTTTTTAAATTAGCAAAAAATCAGGACTTAAATTAAAATTAAAATCATGACCTTCGCAAATTACAAAACGCCGACCGTGTTTATTTTTCAATCCGTTATATCTCCATAAATATTAGTTTTATCAAAATTTATGTTATTTACTAAAATATTAAATTTTTTATTTTGAACAAAATAATATTTAAAGTTTGAAAATCGGTTAAAAAGTAGCTGAGTTACGGCAGGAAATTGATGTTGTAATTATGTGTCTGTTTTCATGTCCTCCACTTTATGTTCAATTCGATGTTGGTTTTATTTATTGTTAATGCTAGGCTTGTAAATTAGTATAAAATTAAGTAATAATATTCTCAAAATAATAGACCTAATAATTGTGACAAAATTACAACATCAATTTTCTCCCACAACTCGATTATTTGTTAACCGATTTTAAAAAATTAAATGTCGTTTTGATCTAAAAAAAGCATATTTTAGCAAATAACATAAGATAGAACTAATATTTATAGAGATATAATGGATTGAAAATGAACATGGCCGCCATTTTATTATTTGCGAAGTTATTTAAGTCCTCATTTTTTGATAATTTTAAAACTTTATTATCAAGACCCTTATAAAATATTAATGTGATTCGTCTATCTGAACTTGAGATATAAATTATTATATAAAAATAAGAAAATGGCGGACAGAGGGAGAACGAAGGAGAAATTCCAATTTTTCCTAAAGATATTTTTTGTTCAGTTTTAAAAGTAGAATCCGAAAAAGTATAGCCAGCCCACCATTTTTAAACACTTTGTATATATATAGTTACTTGAGTTTTTCATTGAGATCAATTTTTTTTTTATTTTATGTTTTTAGTCAAGTAAACGGAGGCTTGTGTACCCAGTCACGTCGCACATACAGTAACAGTGACAGTGGCTGTGTTAGATAAACGGCCGCGCTGTATGTACATTGTCGCACCCCTTAAAAATCGAAATTCAAGAAACCCAGAAATGGTTTTAGATATTTATCTAAAGAGTATTTACAAGCCCAAATCTACCAGATAAGATCTCGTTTAGAAAGTCGGCAGTGGGGTAAATTTGTAATCACTGTTCAAACATTTTTTATTTTTCTTCGCCCTTTTCAACGTCGAATTTCAAAAAAACTAGAAATTAAAATTTAGATATTTACATGGAAATTAAACACCTCAAAACTCAAGTTGATATCTTCATTTGTAATCAAGAAATTAAAAATTTCTATCGCCGCCGCCTATCGGCGGCCGCCTATCCTTCCGGGTAATCTGATGGGCATGTCCGCACTGGGTTGGTGGCCTGTCGGGTGACGCGGCGTGCCTCCGACGAACTCTGCTTTAGATGCTGGAGTCCACGCCACAGGGCCAAGTTCTGTAATGGCGCAGATAGAAGTGGCCATTGTTTTGCGCGTGGTAAGACCGACCATATATGTAAACATTGTAAGCAGGAGCCTCGGTTACATCCTGCAAGTTGTACAGTCATGTGCCTGGAGGTCGAGGATGCAAGACGGGTCCATCTGCGTCAGGAGTTGTATCTTCACAGTAAAGTCATGGTGTCTTTGAGGGACAGCTCCATCCGCGAGGAGTGGGAGGCTTCGGTCTTCCACCTTCAATGATCGGTGGGAACTCCTTTGAGATGCCATTGGGGGGAATGTAAGACCGTAGTCCCGATGGTAGATCCCTTTGGGGGTTCCCACTAGAGACGAGGCGTCAAGACCGGAGTTCCGGTGAAGTTCCCTTCTGGGAACTCCTCATTTAAGGCATGGTATGCAAAAACACCGAGTACCGGTTGCCTGGGCGGGGCCTTGCGTCCTTCCGAGGTAGTTTGAGGCGAAGACACACCCCGGAGCTGAGTTTATGCTTAATGCGTGTCCGGCTCCAGGAGGCGGGGAAACTACATGTATAAAAAAAAAGTGAGGGACAGACAGAAAACAAATATATGAAAACAGATAGAGTTACACAAAAATCTCCAGACAATTATAAACCGTAATTTTAAAACGTAGGAGAGTTAAAATAATTTTAATTTAAAATAAGACAGCTAATGAGGACAGAAAAGGACTTTAAGAAATACTGAACTCAAAAACTTCCATTAATTTAAAAAAAACTGACAACACAGTTGTAGACTTCTCCGGTTTTTTTTCTGATGCCAGGGCTTAAACACACAACTTAATTTAAAATATTTATCATTTTATTTAAATACAATATTTTTTGTTTATTTAATTCAATGATTTTAGCTAAAGTGCGGGCGAATACCGTATTTAATTCGCGCGGGTGTAGAGGTACTAGCCACTTTAAATAAATTTTTACACCTTAAATATTATTCACTTATTTAATTCTACCGTTCATCTGTGACGTCACACCGGCTACTAAGTGGGATGTGGGGTGTGTAAGGGAAGTGGTTGGGTTAAGACCCGACTTTGATGGGAACAAACTTGTGGATCCAGTGAGATGCTAATAGAAAAAACTGCAACGAAAAAGACCTACTGTACTGCCTTCTACACCGTAAATTATTACTAATTTTTGGAGTAGGGGTGCAATTTAGCAAAAATATTTTTACAAAAAAAATGTTTTTTTTTTACAATTCTTCACAAAAATATTTTTTTTAAAAATACAATAAAAATCACCCTTTTCACTGTCTTCTATAACTCTTCAAAATTAAAACCATTTTTAGGGGTGGGGATGAAATTTAGCAAATAGTTTTTTTACAAAACAAAAGTTGTTAACGTAAAGTTGTAAAGTAAACAACAAACGTTGTTTACTTTATTAATATTCACAAAATTATTATAACCTTAATTATGCAAATTTTGGAGACGATTTCGTTTTTCCCTCTGTATCTCCCTCCCACTGACCTTTTGAACTGAAAATTTAGTAGCATCAGTGCCCCATATTTAGAAGTAATCTGACCATGTTTGGTCAAAATCGGTCGAGTAGTTCTGGAAATAAAAAGGTTTGGGATATAAGGTATAAGCCCACACCGAAAACCATTTTTAGAGGGGGGGAGTGAAATTTAGCAAAAGTTTCTTTTTACAAAACTTGTTTACTCTATTAATATTCACAAAATTATCAAAAAAATATAGCCTTAATTATGCAAAATCTGAAGACGATTTCGTTTCTACCCTTGTATCCCCCACCCACCGACCTTTTGAACTGTAAATTTAATACCTTAAAAACCCCCACTAACGAAATATTATAGCGAATTTGGGTTTAAGTCAGTCAAGTAGTTCGGAAATATAAAGCGATTTACACGCCAACATACATACGTACGAATATTTTTTCGCGGAAATTTCGATGCTACTTTTCGGTTTTTCGGGGTTCTTAGGGGTCAATTCGGCAAAAACCGGATAAGCCCAATTCGATCATCATACTTTCTCTCCAGTACAGCTATATAGACAGAAAAGTCTATATAGACTGTCTTATGCATAATAATGTTTCTATCCCTATTGCTTTATAGAGCTGAAACCTTATCAGTTTAAAGAACCTCTACGAAAAAATTTATTGTTTTCGGAAACGAAGTTATGAAAATAATATTTTGATCTACGTATTAAAGATTGAAAATAAAGGATATTAAAGGAATTTTTTAAATGTATAACGAATCTAATGTAATAGGATTAACAGTCGATGTTTGAGGTTGGAAAGACAAATTCTACGAAGAGCAAATAGTACAATTTAAAAAAAAAAATATCCGATAAGAAAACACGGGAACTAAAATCACAATGGTATTGCAGACTTAGATGGATAAACGAAATTAAAACTGACTGAAAGACAATTCGAACTTTCGGGATATAATAGACAAGAACCAATGCATGAAAAAGGAAAAGCTTTTCTAAGCTTCGGATAACGATAGAAAAGAGTATAGACAGCATTTGAATCAACTGAAAGCTCTCCCGACCTGTTGATTTCTTAAATATCTGTAGATAAAATTTTTAACACTAGACAATTTTTGAATGATATTTGATCAAAAATATTGATGAAAATTCAAAAAAACTAAAAAATGATTCACAGCAGAACGATCTACGGAATAAATAATTTCGCCCTACTGTGTCGCACAAAAAAAAAATCAATTCATGTACTACTCCAATTCGAAAACGGAGAGAGATGGAAATGCTTTAGAAATATTAATTCGTATATGTAATCGAAGGAAATGAAATACTATAAACACTTCGTCCTCTTTAAAACAAATATTCGTAATGCAAACTGTATTTTCCATTACCATTAAATTATACCATCATTACGGCTACTATCATCGCTGTCACTGTTATTATTGGTAATAGTTTTGCCCTAGAAATAGTTCTATTTTCAGAATTATATATATATAAAATCCTAAAAATAGAAAATGTTATATATATATATATATATAGAGAGAGAGAGAGAGAGAGAGAGAGAGACAGAGAGAAATAAATGTATAAGAAAAGAAATATATATATATATATATATTCTTTAAAGATGTCAAATAGACGACATCTATCACCGAAGAAATTTTATCCTAATTATATATATTTATCAGAATATTTTGATTTTGAAGCTTGTATTATTCTTGTTTACTTGTTAGTTTTCTCAAAACTGCGATAACTGTACATGACCTGAGAAAAAGTAAGTCATTATCGAAAATGACACAGTAGTACCGAGGAATCAGGATTATATGATAAATATACAAAGAAATGTTAAGAATCAAACATTATCTTAAAACTTCACCGAGTCAAAAATATACTGTTGAAAAATTAATACGCTAAACCCATCGAACATATATGACATTCTACAAAAAAAGATCATTTTTTTCACTATTCCGGTCATATTGAGACCACCATTGCATTCAAATAAATCAATTCTGGCTGATACCTCAGTTATTTTACATACATATATCACACCCAAAAAAAGAACACGAAAAATATTATAAAATAAAGAATTATTTTTTTACAATTCTGACTGTCAGTGAGGCCGATAAACACAATCATACAGAAACGGGGAAAACGAGATAAAATTATACTGATAAATATTATTTTAAAAGAAATGTAGCTTACAAAATGCACTTATAATATTAACAGAAATTAAGATAACGAAGAATAAAATATACAAAGGTTATTTCTCATATAAAATTTCTGACAAAAATGTTAATGCATTTGATTCTGATATTTTTTATTTGTTTGCATTCATAATTCGATATCTAATTAAAGTAATTAAGTCATAGTTTGATCTAAATAGGAGTGTAGTGACGGATAAAATGGATCTTACAATAAGAAAAAATAAATATTCAATGCCATCTAGAGTGCATTAAACAGTGATATTACTAGTAAAAAAAATCCCCTCGGCACGCTGGGAGGCGGAGGTAGATTTCACCGGTGCTAAGTAGGAAATAAAAAATATTTCCACCTTAAAGTTAAGAAAAACTTCAGATTTACTCAATTCAACAATGCATGTGAAAAAAGTTTCCCATGTTTAGCATACGACAAGCCTCATCTTCAAATTCCAGCAACATTTTGGTCATCCATTGCCAAAATGGGTAGGGGTTGGTCATATCAAAAATTGTTACTGACAACAGTTTTAGGTAATGTTTAGACGACTAATGACCGCTTTAAACCGATTCAATACTGTGCCTATTAAGGAAGGTATGATATTTTTGTCTTCGAAATCCCATTTTTTCCACCCCTGGGGCCAATGGTTGGTGATATCAAAAAACTTTCCTTACGTAACTTTTAGGCTCTTATCCAAAGAATAGTAAGAATTTTAAACAAATTCGATATTTTACTTATAGAATAAGAAAGTTATAGCAATATTTTGTTTTTTAGACAAAGCTCCCTATTTCCACCCGATACTCGGAGTTTGCCCATTAACAACACGACCGAGATTTTTGGTCGTTGTATTTTATGTATTAACCTGAAAGTGATTGGCGCAAAATTACGGCAGCTATCGTGTCCACAAGAAAGTGAAATATATATATATAAATAAATGTATATATAAACTTTTGAACTGACGGTGGTTTTGAGATCTAGGGGATGTGAAACGCGAATAAATGTCGAAATTTTCCGGAAGTCAAAACATGGTACCCATTACAATAGGTAGCTTTTTTATTAAATCTACCAAACATCTGATGCAGACACCACATGACTGCCTTGAACGTCTATTAAATTACATATATGCATTTAAAAAAAATGAAAAGTACATAAAATTTTTATTTCATTAATAATTTCTGATTTTTTTTTTTTTTTGTTATTGAATTACTATTATTTATTGTAATATTTTTTACAATCAGACGTTAATAATTATTAATAAATCAATATATTTAAATTAAAAAAAAAAAAAATTTAAAGAAAAGAGGAAATGGAGTCAGATTCGAACCGGTGTGCCTTCCCCTTGTAAGCTCCAATATTTCATTAATTCAAATTTTATTTGGCTATAACTCTCGAATCAATGAAAGTAAGTACCACTTATTTCATCCTTGGAAAGCTCACAATGAGGACTTATTACTACAGTTAAGATAAGTCCAGACTCCAAACCTTTTTGGAATTTGGGCTTTTTAGGACACTTTTGGTTTAGTCGATTGCAATAAAAAGGGGAAGTGCACAACTAGATGTTACAGTAGTCATAAATCCAAAATTTCATCATACTAAGGCTAATCATTTTTTAGTTATGCGTCATACATACTTACATACATTCATACCTACAGACATCACGCCGAAACTAGTCAAAATGGATTCAGGGATGGTCAAAATGGATATTTCTGTTGAAATCTGAAAATTGAAATTTTTCACAATCGCAATACTTCCTTTACTTCATAGAAGGAAGTAAAAAAATGAACAATATCGATAATTTGCTTCAAAACATAATCGATATGTTACAATGAAGCTTAAATTATTATTATTCCTAATGTGTAGGTTGCAATCTGTTCAAATATTGAACAATAAGCAACCCCTATGTCCCAACGAGATGAGGATATGTATGACAAGTAAATGAGATGCAATCTTGTACCGACTCAGCCGACCATTTTTGAGACGTATGGCTAATGGAACCCCAACCATCAAAGTATACCGGTATCCACTATCTAGTATGCTAGCAACTAACCATTACTAGGATTTGAACCCCAGATTCTTCAACTTCGAAAATCAGCTGTTAAACAACTGATTTGTCTAGTTAGACTGCTCGGTTGGCGACAAGAAAGCTTATATAACCATTATCACTTACATTTATTTGACTGTTAAAAGAGTTGGATTTCATTTAAAGTAATCTGTTATAGATTTTTTTTAGACCTTTTTTTCTTTTCATAAGAATTATAAAACAAGATTACATTAAAATTTATTTTTAAAAAAATACAATCAACGGAAAAACCTGAAATCAGTCGATCTTTATTATACTATACCAAAACGTGTCGAAAAGGATAAGAAGTCATTTTTATTATGAAAGCAGAAGAAAGAAAAAACAACAAGTTTTATGATGGCGATATTGTTTAGCTCAAAATTTGCTTTCGAAGCGTCATAGTAATAAATTTTTTCCCAGCTTTTTTCATAGTCGGACACAAAACAAAAAGGTTATAAAACAAAAAGGATATATCTAACTATACTATTCTAGTATAGTTAGATATATACCGTGTGTTTTAAAATGAATATCTGGGTTTTAAACTAACGTAATATTTATTAAGTTTTACTTATATCGATAAATGTATATGGAATAAAAGAGCAACTCAAACAGGTTTCCTATAAGTGTTCAATGCAAGTACCACTTGTCACAAGGCACACATCCAGCCGATAGGAAAGTTCATACCATTCTTTAATCCGCAAATCTGTAGTGATTGATGCGACAGCTGCTTCAATCCTGTCTCAAGTCGGGTAGGTCAGCTGGTAACGGTGGCACATATACTGGATCCTTTATAAACCCGCAAAGAAACAAAATCGCACGGAGTCAGATCGGGGGAACGTGAAGGCCACAGCAAACAAGCCCTGTCATCTGATCCCCGGCGACCAATCCAGTGGCCGAGGAGAATTTCATTCAACCAATCACGTACAACGTTATGTCAGTGAGGAGGTGCACCATCTTGTTACTAAATAAATTTCTGCGGTTCGTATTGCAGTTGAGAAAAGATTTACTAGGACGGATTTCATAGAACTACGCACAAAAGACTCTCATACACGTTCAACTTTATCTTTGGACACACTCGGTTGTTCTGTACTCTTCCATTTACAAATACAGTCAGTGGTTTCAAATTGTTATATAATCTACGACTGTTATTATCTCGGGGGATCACAACGAAACGCACTGAATCTGTAGTCTGTACTCTGTAATCCGTGTAATTACAGATTCATACTTAGCAAACCGCAAAACAGAACGCTTTCTGTTGCGGGGTCACTATCTTTGCTACTAGCGCTTGCAAGAAAAAAAACAGTTTATGAGCTTGCATGTAACTAAAACTGTTTGAGTTGCTCTTTTATTTAATGTATAATTAACCAATGTACCTGAAAATTGAGAAATATTACATAACTTTAAAACCCGGATATTCATTTTGAAAAATCTGTATTTGAAAATTACAAATTTATTTGTTAAATGTTATAAAAAATCAATCCTAAAACTACATTGTTAATCAATTTATATCAAACGGTTTGTTTCTTTTTTCCAGTATAACTTTCTAAAAATCCCTTTAAAAAGTTTCCCATAATTGAATTTTTAACTAACCATTTTATTTTCTTAACACTGATTATTATAATACTTCTAAATTTATTTTCACTTTATATCTATTTTTCACACTATCAACTATACGATGATGCCTAATTACAACTACTCTCTTTTTGATGATGAGAAATGTCTTTTTTGTTGAAACATGTGGAAAAATTTCATGTCTGATGGGGATTCAAATCCAGAACCTTCTAGAGAGGGAGCAGATACGCTACCGCTCTGCCAGGGAATTCAGCATAGCGGTGAATATTTATTATTATACTGAAAAAAATATATTTGAAAATATTTGTTAATATTAAATGTATAATGTGAGGTGTGTGTATCTGAATTTAGGCATCTACTTGTGCATATCTAAACGCGCCTTATGTGTGTGTGGTCGCGTACGCACGCGTGCGCGCGCATCTGAGAGAGCTTCAAATCATATATGATTGCTCATTGTTATTCTCCGAGACATATCAATTGACATATAAAAAACGGTGCATAACTTTGGGACTTATAAGGAACAAGAATACTATCCATCCTAAATCACTCATCTAGAATAATTTAACAGGCTATTTTCTTTCTGGCACAGTCGAATTTTTTTAAAATTCATAATGGTACGATTAAAGATTTTCAAAAGTTAAATAAACAAATATACGATGAGTAAGTACGGCTAGTGAGTAAGAACTGAGTATAGAAACATGACTGTTAGAACATTCATGGGCAACTACTATAATAAATTTAAAATAGTAACTGATTCATCGAAACTTTAACATAATTTTAACCACATTTACCAACATAGTTCAAACCTAAAACAAAATCCGATTTAGAAAATAATAAAATTAAAATACTATTTCTTATTTTATAAAGTTTCGTGTAATTCTGTTGATGTATTCTCTAAATATATTTAAACTTTTTGTCACAAATTCAACATAATTACACTTCATTGGGCTTATATCACAGAATTTCTGACTAAAAATCTACGTTTATAGAAAAAAAAAACTATCAGTATTTCAAAACAATATCCTCCTTTTATTTTTTGAGTAAAAGAAAATACTGCGTCGTGAAGGTTTTCTAGGCAGACTTTGTGAGTGATCAAAAAAAAAATGAGCGATAAAAAAGTGAGTGATAAAAAAATATTGATCAGTCAATATTTTTTTATCATTTGAATCCACTTACATCGATTCACAAAATGTTTATGTATTTTTTTTTTTATTATTATACTTGTGTCAACAATTTTTAACAATCTAAACGAAATGTGAAATATATTTCTCTCCAACGAAGAATAAATTTTGATTAGTTGCAAGAAACACTTTAAAAAAATGTTCCTTTTTCATAAAGTACATTTTTTAGTTTTCTATAAAAACATTTACCATATATTACAAAACAACAGTATAATATTAAAAGAATTTTGCTATTCTGTTTATTTGAATTGTATAGTTCTCTTTCATACATATTCAAGAATTTGAAAAAAGTTGGCAAAAACAGTTTTATTTAAAAAATTGGAATTTATAAATATTCGAAAAATGTTAAGATTAAAATAGGTAAAGAGAATTAAGTTTAAAAAAAATAAAACATATTTTTGTATGATAAAATAAAACTGCATACATTTTTGTTACTTGAACAAAAACTTACAAAACAGCAACTAGCTAAAATCATAATAATCAGCTATGGAAAATATATTTTAAAATTCTGTTGTATAACAGATGTGAGTAATGTAATAAAATAAAGAGATTAAAAGAAAAAAGTAGAAATCCTGTTGTCCAAATCAATGTTACTTTCCACCTAGCGCTAAAGCAGAGCTATAGCTTTAGAAGGGAAAGTAATGTAATCGGTCCAACTTGAGCATATGCAGTTTTCACCGACTCTTTACGTTTTGATACCGGAGAAACTCAAAAAACACAAGAACCGGATGGATATGTCACATGTACTATGTGTTTGGTGTTTCATACCTTACATTTCCAGAACTACTCGACCGAATTTGACCAAACTTTCTCAGATTACTTCTATATGTGGGGCATTAACGGCATTAAATTTTCAACTTAAAAGGTCGAGAGGATGAGACTGGTAGAACAAGGACACCCTCGAGATTTCGAGTATCTCGAGATTTCGCCTAATTAAGATCTTATTTCTCTTTGGCACATTTGTTAACAATTAAAAAATAATAATATTTGCAAATTTTTTTTTTGCATAATCGCATCCCCACCGCAAAAAATTCTCTAAATAAACTAGTGGCTAAGTAGGTATAGTACGTCACTTGTACCCCCTTTCATCACAAGAAGCGCTAGTGTAGCTTTTGTACAAAAGTCTTTTTTTGTTTTTTTAACCTCCGGGACCACCATTACGTATCGCTTCAGAGGATGAGATGAATGATTTTTAGCGTGTGTGAAAATGCCATACCTGACCGGGATTCGAACCCGGGACTTCCGGATGAAAGGACGAGACGCTACCACTCGCGCCATGGAGGCCGGCGTAAAAAAGTAATTTGCTATTTCGCAACGTCACAGGTAAGCGATAGAATTAAATAAATGAGTGATATTTAAACTGTAAAAAAAGTATTTAAAGTGTCCGCTAGTAACGGCACACCCGCGCGAATGAAATAGAGTATGCGCGCGCGCTTTAGTTGGAATCATTGAATTAAATTTTTTTTTAAATATTATATTTAAATAAAATGATAAATATTTTTAATTAAGTTGTGTGTGTAAGCCGTGAATCAGAAAAAAGCTGCGTCGCGTGAAATTCCTACAACTGTGTTGTCAGTTTTTTTAATATACACTACAATATATTTAAATGAACGAATAAAAATAAATAAAGAACTTTTAATTCAAACTTAATATGTCATTTTATCAGAAGACGGTTAGCGGGTACGTAGATTATGAAAGAAGAACGAAAATGAAAAAAAAAAAATCTTTTCTTATGTTCCTCTAGCCACAGAAATCTTCATCTAGCTAAAGAATAATAATAATAAAAAAGACACACAGAATTAAACATGTATAAAACTGCTGACTATATTTTAATACAATGTAACACGTTTTATTTTCAATTTCATAAAGAACTTTTTTCGTGAAAATACATTTACATAACCATCAAAGCTGAGATATTTTATTCATCAGAATAAAATATGAATTTTGTTCTACTAAAACTAATATTCTGATATTACAAATACTAAATAGCTGTTACATACAACACACGTTTATCTTTACTTCTATCATTATTTAAAAGCTATTAAGATGCAGCTATAACTAATTTTATTAAAAATAAGATTCTACTGAGCATTGTTGAATTGTCAGTTTCTTGTAAGACATCTGTAACAGAATCCTGAATTTTCAAAAAACTATATAATTAAAATATTTTAAAAATAACATGGAATATATTAACAGATAATTTTTTTATTAAATTACGTATAACCAATAAGACACAATTTTTTTTAAATTGCAACTGTCGATGATTCATGCACCTAATTACAGTCCGTATGGGACATGAAGTATACCTCTCCTGACCGAAGTTCAAACACAGAAATTTCTGGTTGAATGACTTGAGATCGTACCATAGCAGTAAGCTTCATCTTAGTATCACAACTCTACATGCACGCTTTCCTTCGTTCGAAGTGGTTTTTAAAAGTTTCCAAACAAAAAGTTTCTGAGTTAGCTGGGTCGTTTTTTTCTATTACATATTGCATGAACAAAACCGGTTTCACACAGCAAACGTTTGATTTTGGGAAATAATAAAATATTCAAGGAGCTACATCTTATGAAATGTGAAGTGTTAAACTATGATGTGTTTTCTATTAAAAAAAAAAAAACTGTTTTATAGGTTAGGCAGAAAGCGCAATTATACGACTTGAGAGAGAATTTTAATTCTTTTTTTTTTGCAATTTTATTCTTAGTCTTTCTCGAAACGTTTCAGGATCTCGTGTTAATATTGTTAATTAATTATTTATCCTTGATTTATCCATTCGCTCATGATATCAAAGAAACTAGTGAAAATTATTTTTGACTAGTTCAATTAAATTTCTTCATTCTCAATTCTGGCATCTTCTATAGAAAATCACTCATTTCTAGGTTTTCATCAATTTTCTGGGCTTTCCATCCGGTTTTTTTTTTTTTTTTTTTTTTTTTTTAAGAAACGGGACTTCCAGTACATGAGTCGTCTTTAATCTCTTTTTAACGGTCACAAAATTTTATTTGCCACTTAAACAACCGAGAGTGAAAACCCATCAATCATCCCCATAAAATTATTTTAACACTTGCCAACAATCCGTAAGAGATTTCTTAAATTTTGTGAGAAACTTGAGATTTATATGCCGTTCAATTTTCAAACTAGACCGTGATTTAAAATGTAGTATGAAAAGTAAATAGTACAAGATTCAACATAAAAGCTATAAAAGTACAATGCGCTTACTTATTGTATGGTGAAATAGTAGTTGATAACTCGTTATTTATATTTTAACTTATACTACTATATCTATCATAGCCTCTTTTCACTGCACGCTATGATATGGACTGTTTCTCTACAAAGAGAAACAACATGATATATGGTTACGAACTGACGCGACGAACGGACTTATACGTTTCAGTAACGTGCTACAAATGTATCATTTTAGTTGACTTTTTTACATTTTTTTCATTTATTTAGATTATTAATATCAAATTAGCAACGGATAGCAGATTAGGAAGCTTATATTGAAGCTTATATTTAGCTTTTTTCTTTTTTTTTAACCTCCGAGATCATCGTTAGGTATTGCTTCAGAGGATGAGATGAATGATTTGTAGCGTGTGTGAAAATGCCATGCCTGTCCGGGATTCGAACCCGGGACCTCCGGATGAAAGTCCGAGACGCTACCACTCGCGCCACCGAGGCCGGTTGCTTTAAATTTAACGGAATATAAACTACATTACAACACAATAGCACTCATTAGGTAGAGACTATTCATAAATTACATTTTTCATAATTTTTTACTCCATCTTAATTTTCATAATATAATACTGTATTTTAAACCCCATTATTTCATACCACATTCTGAAATTCAGAATTTAAACTGGTTTAAGTACATTAATATAGTTCAAGTAGAAAATACGTATTAGGGCAGAGAGTAAGGCGAGGTGCATGATGCACGTGATCTGAATTTTAGAGATAAGGTATAACACAAATGTAGCCTGAAAAGTTACGAAATGAAATGTAGTCGGGTAGTCTAAATAAGAAAGTCCGAAAATTTACTTGAATAAGATTAAATACAAAATAAAGGTACAAGTAAGTAATAAATTGAAAAAGTTTGATGCTTTCATTCGATAAATCGAATTTTTCAAACCGCGTCCCCTTCCTGATATCTAAAAGTTCTTAACTTTTTTGTTCAAGTGATATAAAATTTACAGGCGGTCACATTTAGACTAAATCTGACGCAGTAAAAAAAAAAAAAAAAAAAGAAAAGAAAATTGTCTTTAGTAGACACATTTAATATACCCAGAGGATATGTTTTCATATTATATAATTTTTTTCATAAAATACGTACAGATCATGCAGATTTTTTTAATATATTCAATATTTGATTAATATCGCTATCAATAATCTCTTTATCTTATTATAAAACTATAGATCAAATTTTCCCTTTCTAAATTCTTTATATTACCATGATAGAAAAGGCATCTCTACAATATTCTTTCATCATTCAAACTTCTTTTTACACGTTTTATAAAGAAGCTTAAAGTGAGCTTAAAGAAGCTTAAAAAATGCTGATGAGCTCACTTTTGCAATTTTTCTATGATAATAATTTGTAACTTCTTGGGTCATCCAGCAATAAAATTATTTTCGTAACTATCACTCATCTTTGCTTTTACCTTAAATATTCACAAATAAATATAGAATTTTTACGTTGTCCCTTTGGTTTTACACGGAACTACCATTTTCTTTCTGGATTTTTTTTTTCAGGAAATTCATCTATTCTACCAATCTTTTTATCACAAGTAAGCACAACAATTGGAAAATTTGTAAAAATTGACGTTTTTCCCAAAAGTTTTGTGCTGTAATCTATTTGTTTTCATTTACAGAGGCAGGAAAACCACAATACAAGAGATATTTTATGTATTGTTTAATACAATGGTATATGTGTTGTATATAATAAGTTAAGGTATTGTGTTTGTATTTGATTTATAGTGTATTTTGTTTCCTATACATTATCTCCTCTTTATGTTGAGTGATATTTAAGTAATATTGTTTTACATGTAAATGATGATTTTGATAACAGTTTTTGTTTGATTACTCTATGTTTATCACTAATCTTGATATCGGCTCAAGGATTTATTTTGAGAGCAGGCTTAATGTGCATTATTAGAAATAATTTATTGAATCTATATTTTTAGCTTTTTATTATACTTGTCCTTGTAAAGCCAGTTGCTTTTACGTGAATTTAAATGCTGGACTGTGGATACTAGTATTCTTTAGTGGATGGGTTTCAATTAACCATACGTCTCAAAAGCGGTTAACCTGAGTCTGTTCCAGACTATATGTTTACCGTACATTTACACTTACATTGCAGCTATATCAGGCCTGGTAAGCTGGTAGCAGTAATTGCATTTGCCTACACACACACACACACACACACACACACCACCCAGACCCGGCAATGGCTGGAAAAGTGAGTGGAAATATATATATATATATATATATATATATATATATATATATATACTATAATATCCTTTTCTATTACCGCATTGTATTTACTCAAGTGTTTAAATAAATGAATAACTACATGTAAAAAAAAATGCTAAAAATTATCACGTAAATTTACTAATTTCAGATAAATAACTGAACAAATAAATAATTTTAATCCGGAAGAAAGGTATTTTTCTATATTTTTTGGTTCGCAAGAATCTGTCAAATTAATGTTTTCTTTTCCTCTTTTTTTTTAAAAGTGTTTACTGTATTTATTAAATTCAACAATTAATTGATAACAGATTACACTGTGAATTCGTTTTAAGAAAAATACAAACTTTTTTCTTATTTTTAACAGAATAACAACTTCATCAAATATAGGATCAAAACGCTTTGTTTGTCCTTTTTTATCTATTGTTTTTAATTAATTATTTCTTACCATATATATATATACACACTAACTGATAACCCGGCGTTGCCCGAGGATCCATTTATCCTTCTGCTAGAAAAGAAATCAAATTCGTTTCTAAAAATTTCCAGAAGGTTCTACAAAGTTCTATTCGACTAAACTTGAGCTTAAATGTCATCGAAATTGTTACCAATCAGCCTAACGACCACGAAAACTATGAATTCATCACTAATATCAGTCGTTTTCGATTATTTTTACATGTCACCCCTTTCCACCCTACTAATATGGATTCTAAGGGTGTCCTAGCCTTACAGTATTTTTTTCCAGGTAATAAATCATATGTATATCAACTTGGGTTGAAATTGCTCCAGATGTTCCAGAGTTATGCTGGAACACACACACCCACACAGTTTTGTAGTATATAGAAGATATAATTAATTTCTATAAAAATGTATGTTATACTGAACTTTAATTTACATTAAAAAATTAAAAAATGTACACGTTTTACCAACAAAAAAAGGCATGCAATGGCAAACAAAATTACATTTAATTTCTTTAAATACAGTTTCATCCGTAACACCCTAATAATGGTAGAAAATGAATGAAAACAAAATTCCAAAATGGAAAGATAATTCCAGTCTTAAAAAATTGCATCAGAAATTTTTATAGAAATTTTTTGTTACGGCTTCGAATATGTTTAAACATGAAGTTTAATAAAGAGAATGATATGAATGTATTAATAGGTGTGGGAAATACACAGAAATTTTTAAGAAGTAAACTCCGAGGATAGCCAGAAACCACGTTACAAACCCTTACCCCAACTTTTGGAAATAAGATAATTAAAAATTACGAATTAATATCAAATTTCAATTGTTTCAATTTATATTTGAGCAAATAAGATATTATTTTTTCTCAAAATGAAATATAATAAAGATACTCAAAATTTTATCAGTATTATTATTACTGTTAAGTAAATAATAATAAAGTATAATATATTATATTTTATTTAAAACTTTAAAACGAACAATTATTTTTTATTTTTATGTTAAAGGAGACAAAATTATTTCTACAGGATAAATTAGTTTTGTGTTTTTGAATTTGTGCGCTGACTCGTTCAGGAATTTCAATTATAACTCAGCTATATGAAATAGTAGTTGAACACGAGGTATTTTCTTTTTCAAACAACATTTGTAAGATTTTATTATTAAATCTGAGTACTAAATTTTATTAAAATATTTCAATTCATTTTTTGAAAAATGACTCATCTTTTTAAAATTTTATTCGTTCAGAAAATAGATGAAAACTAAGAATTTCCGGACTTCAATTAACTTGACAATTTTTAATATATTCATATAAGAATATGTTAATAAAAAATATCGGACGACTTGTATAACAGTAACAATAAACGGCTGATCTGTCGATGAAAGAGTTAATACTATTGGATAATATATTGAGTTTATGGTTTAATTTTCAGTAGATTGAATGTTTTTAAAGCAGACTTTTACATTTGTAACACTGAATCATTTGATAAAACATTTTGTGCCTTATAATAAATACTCTAAGTATTTTTGCAGGGATATGGGAAAGTACGGCTAATCTAAATCCAAAACGAAAGCTGAAAGAAGAGCAACAAAAATTAAAAATAAAAGGATTACGGATCAAATATCAAATACACATCTTATTAATCTAAAATTCTCTAAAATGATTCAATTAAATTATTGTTACGAATCGTAGCAATATATTTTAAGAAATTATCGGATTTTTAGAATCTCGAAATATTAAATAATAAAATCACTTTTTTTTCAAATTATACAAAATGCATGACCCACCCAACATTATAAGTGTAGGTAGAGGTATATATGTATATAAAATATAGGTTCGACGAATAAAGGTATACAGAAGCGTACAACCGTTAGAAGAGTAGCATTAACAATCGATAAAGAGTCTCGTCGATTTAATGTTCGCGCCTGCGCTTAATACGCGCGAACATCGGTACCGACATATCTAGCCACAGTATGGATTTTGTGTTAGTCGAATACGGTCGCGCTGTTCACATATCGCTAACTATTTACAGTACTTACAAACTGTACCGCTGAGTGTGCCGTCGGTATATCTTTAACAATCTATCATTTATTACCGGTAAAAAAAGCAAGTAATTAGTGAATAGTTATTTATAAGTATTTAATTATTTTTATATCAGGATTTATTAATATTATTACTTAAAAAAAAGACTTCTGATAGGTTAAAAAATGCAATACGCACACACAATTATACACATAACTGATATACAGATATTCAACAGTTGGTGCAAGATAATATACATGAGCTCCCTGCACGCACAATATAAGCTCATCTCAAATTACCCCGTAAAAACGAAAAATAAGTTAAAATAGAATAACGTACTACATAAATAGGCTATAAATAGTTGTTTCTAAATTTTTTTTATGCACAAGTAATTATTTATTATAAATAATATATTTTGTATGTATAAATTTAGCTTCTAGTATAAAATTAAGTTAAAATGAAATAACAATACCACCTTTCTAAAACACATAACAGATTAATTTATATTAATGTACATTAATGTATTTGAATACTATAGTTTTCGATATAGAAGTATCTAAGTATAAGTTGTGACATACATGTTAATAAACACGGATGTTTACTGAGGGTAAACAATAATAACGGGATTTAGTATATCACAAAACATGTCAATTTTGAAAAGGTATACATACTTGTATCAAATTTAAATACATATAATACAAATAGAATTTTTATAATAAAAAAGGATACCTACAAAATGCATATATACGTATTCAAGAAATTATTTAATTTATTCATTTCACAATTTATACACATAAGGAATTTACAATATACAATGCAATTTCACTATGTTATTAATAAAAGTTTATTATAGAAAAAGAATATAAATGGGTGTGTATACTTATATATATATATATATATATATATATATATATATATATATATATATATATATATATATATAAGTATACTTAATAATAGTTAGGATGTTTATTGTGCTAGGGTTAAGAGTGCTTCCAAAGGGTTAAATAGTTGTCAATTATATCTGTCAACTAGGACTCAAAAGGATATTAAGAGTCAACCTTTCCCTTCCATACACGTATTTATATAGCTCAATTCATTTCTAAATGTATTATTACCTAAATTTTTCGGCTTTGTCCGTTTACCGCTAGTTCTTTATATTACACGGAAGGGCACCCTCTGTTAAAATACTGAAAAATATTTTCATCCAGAGTAATTAATGGTTTTTTATAAAAATTTTCATAAAAACCTTCACAAGATGAGAACCGTACTATTTGAATAATTTAATAACACAGAATTTTTTTCCCAATAATTCATCCTTAGGGAATAAGTAAAAAAAAAATACCGTCTTCATCAAGTGGTTGTAACTCTCATCCAAAATTTCAAAAAAATTGTCCTGCAAAGTTTAGTTAATTAAAAATATAGATATTTCTTGAAGAGTGAGCGAGTCCCAACAGTGAATATCGTTAAATTAATAGCTTACTTTGCTTGCAATCAGTTTTCTTAAGTCATTAACTCATTAAATAGTTTGTGAAAATCGGTTCAGTTATTCTTGCACAATGCCCAAACAAACACATAAGCAGAAAAAAATTGAGGTAAATAATTGATTATTTGATTACATAAACACAATGATCATAAAAAATATTCTCATTATTAATAATTTAAATTTTATAAAAAGTTATCTTAGTAATAATAACAACAGTATATTAAATAATTTGTAATTAAGGGAGGGTAGAAACCCGTAATCAAATGTTAAAAGACGATATAATTGTTTTTAACTACGAATTTTGGATATTTTTGTTTTATATTTATTTACGTTATCAATTATTATTTTTTTTACTGAACATCAGCTTCAAATATACGTTCCAATATTGAGTGAAAATAAAAACAAAAGACGTATAATTTGTTTGATTCATCGTATTTCGAGTCTCCAAGTACTTAGTGAAATTCTTTTCTTTAATTTGGGTCCTTTAGGCAGCTGCACTGCTTTTTCATGTTGTGTTGGAGGAATGTATAAATAGTCTTTTACACCCTTTAGGAAAAACGTAAAAAAAAATATATTACACTGTGTGCAAAATCTTTTCCTTAGTTTTGTTTCATGTCTCTCTCTCTCTCTGTGTGTGTATGTATGTGTATGTGTGTGTGTGTAGATTTTTTGTAACGTTCGCTTTGTTTTATCTTTAACATATGCGCGCGCGCACTCGCACACACATGTTACATATATATATGTAACAAATATATTTATATTATATAAAAGCATATTATATATATATATATATATATATATATATATATATATATAAGTCTGTTTTAACAAAATAAATAATATACAGACGGTGATCCTTAAACAACGTAGTAAGAGATACGGAAAATAATCCGATGCTGAGATTTAAAATGTAGGCGTGAGGAAATCTCACTATTAAACATAGCTGGAGTTTCTCATCCTTCACGAAGTAAAGCTCTTGGAATAGCCTACCGGCTTTTATACTTTTACTGGATCTCTTCAATTACTTTTAACCGATTTGAATTCCTATAATTCTAATGTACATACAATTCAATTAACAGCTGTCTTAAAGATAATGGCTTGAAAGTGAAAACTGTTGAGCTATAATTTGGCTTGTTAGAATTATTGTGAGACAGAAAAATCCGGAAATTTAAAATTAAAATATTAATAACAATAACTGTATTCATATTAAGTGCCGTAACCAAATAGTAGTAGGTAACATGACATGAGATAAATGTCACTCCAAAAGTAGTATACCATTTTCAAGAATAACCAACATACAATGCCAACCTTATTAGGAAATTAATGGTTTCTGATTGCTTTCTTCAGTGAGAAGAATGTTATCTTGCATAATATTATGCAAAACTGATTGAATTACACAGTTGATATTAATTACAACAAGTGACACCTTCACTCTATTCAAACACAGGTGAACATCATTACTTTCACAAAAAATAACACTGACTGATGTCGCTTTGTACCAGATGGTTTATATGTGTCATACGCATAAAAGACTGAGAAAGACGGTTTAAAAAGCAAATTATTATACCCCTTTAAATGAGAAGTAATATGTTAAATATACCGTCTCTTCTGGCTAGAATAAAAATATAAATACAACAACATAAACATCAAAGGTACTAGATAATAGGAAAATACAACTACGTTTTTTCATTATACCATTCTTATTTATTTTTTCAAGAAAAACTTTTATGAACAATTCTTGAAGTTCTTCAATAGTAAAATCAAAATTCCAGGACTTGGGCGTGTCTTACGACCGAAAAAACAGCTCATTTTACAAGAAAAGAAAAAAATACATTTTTAAATTAAACTGCATCTTAATTATCCAAAATAGCCATTAAAAATAATACTATTCTACTTCGGAAGGCATTTTGTTTAGCTCTTCAAGGAACTTTTAAAATTTCATCTAAATATCTTATATAGGAAAATTATTAATCTCTGATGAAATTGAGTTCCGTAATCAATTATATGTTATCAACAAAAGAAAGAAGGAAGTTAAACTTAAATTTATTTTTTTATTCTTTAAAAAAATTTTCCGTTTTCAATATACGGTGTCTTCTTTTTTCCCTATCTAGTTATACTGTATAATTCAGTAAAAATTTAAGTATTATAATCTGATTAATTTTAATAAATGAAATAAAAAATAAGATATTACTCAAAAATAATTATTTATCATTAAAAATAATTATAAATTAATTAAAAAATAATTATTTATCATTATTTTTATTATGATGATTTTAAGTTTCAAAGAATTGAATAATTTAGTTATTGAAAAAACTTAAAACCGACATTTTTCAGCGGAAAATTTTATAAAAATCGCTAATGCGCCCGGTCAGATTTTCTAAGGGGTGTCGTGGGGAGGGGGGAACCAACTTTTCTTTACGTTTTGGAGTCTCCTAAACACGATTCTGCAGTGTTTATATATGTATGTATACAATCTTAACCGATTTGACAAAACTTGGTGAAGTGATGTAAACCTATTGGGAATACAAGCCTAGTCAAATCCTAGTAAAGGCTGTTACTTTTATACGGATTTGAATACTAGATTGTGGATACCGGTCTTCTTTGGTGGTTGAGTTTCAATTAACCACATCAGGAGTGGTCGACCTGAGTCTGTTCAGGACTACACTTTATTTACAATTAACATATCATCCTCATTTATCCTCTGAAATAATACCTTAAGGTGATTCCGGAGGCTAAACAGAAAAACAATTAAGGCATATTGATTTTCAAGCTAATAGATTCACAGAAACCAAAGTTTAGAAACAAAAAACTGAGTTTTTGGATAGATTTTCAAGGTTTTCGTATTGTAACTTGAAGGCTGACATGTTAGAAAGCCAAAACTAAATTTCTGTGAGCACTATCAGGTTCCAGCTAGTTCGCTATAATACTTTAGTTTCGCAATAATAAAAAATGTGATCTGGTATGAATAAAAGGGGCTGGTGTGTAAAAAAAAAACAGTTTTAAAGTTTTAATCGTTTTGGGTCAATTTGAGCCTTTTTTTGTGAGCAGGGCTCCACAACCACAAATTATGGGTAACAGTATTAAAATGGGTTGTTGGAAATTGATACAAGTCACAGCTCAACTCTAAAAAAAAGATAAAAACAAACAAATACACAAATATGATATATTTATTGGAACAATGCACAGTATCTCGCAGCATTATAAAACACGTAATACTAAGATAATATGAAATACAAAAAACACCGAAAACAATATTATTTAAAAAAATCATTACAGCAGTGCATCATTCTTTCTTTCTTAACTAAAACCGGAAATCCGCCCTTCTGATGCACTTACAGTGACACAATTTTTATCAATAAATTCGGAACTTTATTTTAAGGAGAAAGTAATTAATCAAAACGAATTTTAATAAATGTCGTATTTTAGATATGAAAGTACCTTCAAAACTGGAGAACAGCATAGCGTGATTAAAAATTTATTAATTTATTTCGTTTTCCTGTGTTTTTTTTTGTTTTTTTTATTAAATAATGATTCTTCAAACATTTATAATACTCTTTCAAATTTTTTTTAAATACTGCATACATATTTCATTTTATTAAAGTTCCACAAAAAATTATTTTCCCTTAGACTAGAGATTTTAATCAGATAAGCCATTATATATTTGTTAAATTTAAGCCATTTCTTAAGAAATTATTTAAAAACATAAAAAAATAAGATAATAAATTAAATTATATGATGAGTATAAACAAAGTATAAATTATAGTAATGAATACAATTTTACAAAAGATTTGAAATTTATTTGAATAAATTAACCGATAATATAAAACCTTAGTAATTAAAAAATATATATATTTTTAAACATATATGAATTTTTTTCAGTAAACAATGTCATATTTTACTATCAGAAATATACAAAAAGCTAACGTATCTAATTCAGTTATGAAGAATTTTATAGTTATACAAAAGTATAATAGCAAACTTAGACTTAAGTACCCACCAGTTTTTATAACATAATAACAAAACTTCGATTGTAGTTATTATGATCATATTACAATATTTAACAATGGCATACCTCATTTAATACTTAACAATTTTCAACGTCACGTTTCTGTCTTATAAATTATAAATTACTAATCATTTAAAAAAAAAAAAGATTACTTAATATTTATATTTCATGATGTTAAAACAATGTGATTTAATATGATAAAAATTATGTAAACCGTTTGCTGGTAAAAAAAAAAAAAAAAATTGAACAAATAGATTTTTTTCTCTTTTTTATACTGTAAAATGAATTAAAATATACACGAGGTCTGTCAATATAGTAATGAGACTGATTCAAAAAAAATTTTATTTACAATCCAATTATACATGGACCTTCGAAATAGTTCCCTTGGGAAGCCACGCAACGCTTCAAACGGTTTTCCCACTCTTCATAGCAGCGTTGGAACTCAGAAACCGGATTATCCTTCTATGGTCGGTTACATTTTTTAAAAATCTTTTCTACTATTCCAAAATCGTGTCCTTTAAGGTGTTTATTTTAAAGTTGGGAACAGGAAAAAGTCGCAGGGACTCAAGTCCGGTGAATAAGGTGGTTCAGGAACTACAGAAATTTATTTCTTTGCCAAAAACTCATTAATTGAGAGTGCAGTGTGACAAGGTGCATTGTCATGATGCAGCATCCAGTTGTCTTTGATGACTGGTCTCACGCGGGCAACTCTTCTCTGCAGTCTTTCAAGAATTTCTCGGTAAACATATTGATTTATAGTCTGCCCTGTAGACAAAAACTCCTTATGGACAATACCATTACTATCGAAGAAACAAATTAGCATGGTTTTGGTTTTTGATTTGCTCATTTTAGTTTTTTTGGGACGTGGTGAGTTTGAAGTGTGCCACTCCTTGCTCGGGCGTTTTGTTTCTGGGTCGTCCTCAAATAACCTGAAGATCGCGGCACACTTCCATCCTGTGTTTTTCTGTTCAACAGTGAGGTTTTTTGGGACCAATTTTGTACAAACTTTTTTCATGTCCAATTCGTTTGTCATAATTTGAAGGACTGTGATATAGTTCAAATTCAACTGTTCTGCAATCATTCTGACAGGTAATCGCCGATCGTTTCGTATCAAGTCTCTGATTCGCTCAACACTGTCGGCACGTTTTGCTGTTAGCGGTCTTCCACAGTATGGATTGTCCGCAACTGATTCCCGACCATCTGAAAATGCTTTAAACCACCTAAAAACTTGGGCTCGTGACAGAGAGTCATCTCCATATTCCCTTTTCAATTTTGAAAACGTTTCAGTAGCATTCTTTTTATATATAAAATTGAACGGTATTAGGCGTCCCAGAACGATACAAAATGAGGCTAAAATAATTTACCGTTGTCTTTTCCACTTAACCGAATATAAAAAAGCGCATCACTATACAAACTCATTAGAGTTAATTTATATTCAGTCTTATTATCCTTCTACTTTGTTCACCATAATGAACCTGTATAATGAACAGTATAGTATAATGAACATCATGTACTACTTTCAGAGAAAGCAGCTGTGGTTGGTGATTAATGTTTTCATAGTGGGTGCTAAAAGATCAAGCAGTTCGAATATAGGAAAACAGTCTCTTTCGGTCAAAAAATAATAAGTTATGAATATTTCTAATAAAAATAATTTTAGCCCAAAAACTAGCAAATAATTTTCGATACGCGTAGAGTAACAGTTGTTCAAGGTATTTCCATTTTTGGAATGCCTCTCCCTTAAAACATGTTATGAAGTACTGGGTTAACATAAAATTCAGTATTTTTTAAAAGTTTGATAAGTTTTTATTATTTAGGAAGTCTCATGGCGTAAAATTCTTAAAAACTAAAAGTTCAAAGCAAGACATAAATACCCATGAATGAATCCATATTTAATAAACTGGTTTTCATTAATTATTGTCGCTAAATATTCCTGGAAGAGTTTTTCGTTTATAAGCGACTAATAATCGAACACTCAATACCAATTAAAGAGAATTTTCATAAAACATTATTAAGTCACTGCCATTAGTTTTTTAAACATACTGACTTTTTTTCATTAAGTTAGAAATTAATTTAAATATTTGACAGTATATGAAACTAATAACCAGAATTCATAAAACTGTTTGAAACAGTGTTGTCATATTGCGAACATATTAAAGAGAAAAATATGCTATATATCAAGTATTTACTTAACTTATAATTTCCTAACTTGGCAGTTAATAAAATCTGGTAACAATGAAAAGAGCTTTCTTTGTTTGTCTGTTGCGCATGTTCCTTTTCATAACTTTTACAGCAGTAAGGAGCGACATTAACATCTAGTTCAAACAAAAAAATAAAAACTTTATTTTTTTGCAAAAAATTAATTGCAATAAATCTGAATAAAGGTATTAAAACTATTTTTTTGAAAAAATATTTAGAATCTAATCACGTTATCTCACGATAATTATACAACAAAACGGTGAATCGATTAAGAAAAAAACCGCTATTTCCTTCATGAATGTGCTCTCAAAAGTAGCTAACGTTTGTGATATATTTTCCAGATAATCACAATGTCATTTTATATTTTTGTTTTTCAATACATAAAACTAATCAATCGCAATAAATATTATTACTTTGCTTAAGACATAGTAGAAATTAAAATAATATAAATAATACATCTGGTATTTTCGTCAGAATTAAATAAAACTTAAAATATATTTTATTTATCCAACTTAACAAATAAGTATTAATATTGTTTTATTTTTATTATCTTTTATTAAAACCACACTGGATATAGGATATCTATTTTGTATTTTAAATTTCAATACTCGTATCCTACAGGAAAACAAATTGATAAAATATCTTAACGATCATATTATTAATTTAAAACACAAAAGCCACAATGTTTGGAATAATAATACGTACCTATTTCGACATTTCCTATGTTTTATAACAACATTTATATATCATATAAATAAATTAATATTAAACTTTAACATATGTTTGTTTTCAACTTTGCCGTTTAAAACAGATTTATCATTATTAATCAATCAATTTACGATAATCATTAATCTGATTCAATGATCATACAGACATCTTTTATTAATATTTATGGTATGGTTTTGATAAGCCATACGACAGGAAATAGGCATAGTTAAATACAAATACATAATAATAGATAATGAAAAAATATCATACATATATTTTAATTATGTAATACAAGAACGTATATGGACAAAAGAAAGCAACTAAAAGTTTATAAAATAATTACATAACGATGAATATACATAACAGACAGTAAATCTTACAAAATAGAGTTCTTTATATATTTTCAGCCCAGATCTGAAATGAATAATTGCTACAATAATTCGTAAATAAATAATTTCAAATTTTGAGATGAATCAATCATTCGTAAATTCGATCATTGAATTCCATCAATGAAATCAATCATTTGTAAATGAATAATTCCTAAAATGAATGAATAATTCATTCCTAAATTCCTAAAGTGTATGTAAATAAGTCAATACAAATGTTATAAGTAATAAAGATGTAAAAATCTGATTTTGATCAATATATAAAATACCTAAAATTATTTATTTCAGTCCTTATATCTAATAAAAATTTATTAAAAGAAAAAATGTTTATATAATTTTTTTTATTATTTGCTATTCCTTTTTTTATATAATTTCCTTTCATTTTTTTAACAAAAATAAAATGATTAAGTTTATTAAAATTAAATTACAATAAAATGTTAATTACTAGTTTCACCCATAACTTCATGTGCATATATATCACCTGAAAGAAAATCATTTTTAAATAGAGTAGGAAGTTCTATTTTTATTCAAAAGAATAAGCACTTATTTCCTAAACAGATAATAATTATAAAAATTAATTGCAAACCAGATTATGAAAGACAGCCGGCCTCCATGGCGCGAGTGGGGTAGCGTCTCGGCCTTTCACCCGGAGGTCCTGGGTTCGAATCCCGATCAGGCATGCCATTTTGCACACGCGCTACAAAACATTCATCTCATCCTCTGCAGAAAGAATTGCTTGACTGCGGACTCGGAGGTTAAGATTATGAAAGACAAGAATAACTTGTAATCATAATAGATGTAAGGCTAATTTCGGGTTTTTGAAGCAATTTAAGGGTTTAATTTGTCAAAAATATTGATAAAAACCAAAATATTTTTAAAATTCATCAAAAGGGAATGGGACACTGAAAATTAAAATATTAGATGAATGATAGTGAAAAATATTTGAGGTTTAATAACTATTCAAATCAAGTTTTCCAGATAATACAAAACATTCCAAAAAATGACCGATAACCATTTTTCATTATGAGAACAGCTCGATTATGAAAATTATTTTAACAAAAAATGACAGTCTTAGACTGAAATTTCAAAAAAAAAGTTTCATTCAAAAGTTATTTTAAATTGTAAATACTTGAATTACTACTGTACTACTGCATGTTTATTATTTTTGATATAATATGCCAGAAATATGATCATTCCACAAATACAATGCTCCAGCTCGAGATTTCAAAGATATTTTATTTATTATTTTTTTTTTTTTAATAAACATCATCAAAGTTTTGTTTAAAATAAGTTTTCTTTCATCATTTCTTTGGTAGAAAGAAAAACGAATGAAAAAATGGCAATTTTTAGGGAAATAATTTCATGCATATCTTTTAAAAGCTATAGCTTATAATTACTTTTAAAAATTACTCTTTCTGTCGGAATTCATATCAGTAGTAGATAAATTATGAAGTAAAAGTAATTCAAGAGGTAAAAATTCTAAAACCGACAGAAACCGTTTCAAAATTTAAAAAAATATTTTTTTAAATTTAAATGTACTCAAGAACGGTACTTTACAGAAAAATAATATTTTCAGTTTAACTTACTTATGAAACATTAAAATTTAATTAATAAAATCAACCATATAGTAAAATGAATAAGAATAAAAATGAATATGAATACTTTTTTGTAGGTAAATCACTTTGAAAATCAGAGAAAGTTTTTAAAAAACTTATCATCAGTCAAACGAAAGTTTTTGTTTGAAAATTTTCTATCGTAATAGTTTTAGAAAAACTAAACTTACTTTAGATTTATCCAACAGTTCGAAAGTACTCGTATCTACTTTTAAAATAAATATTCTGTTACGAAAAACTATTCATAATTCAAGAAATATAACCTATGTTTTTTATTTAATTTTGTTTATTTACTAACCGGCCCGTCTAGCCAGAACCTAGACCCTCGGGGTTCAGGTCAGCCTAGGTGCATCCCGAAGCCAACCCAGGGGCCAAGGGGCCTACCCCATGGCCGTAGAGCTCACTTCGCTCACCATTCACAATTTTCTAGGGGACCGACGCCCTGAACACTCGCAGAGCTTACTTTGGTCACCAATCCCAACTGCCCAGAGGGCTCCACCCCCTGGTCATTATCCTCACCCGCACTGTACATTATTCTCGTGGTTGTGAGAATAAAACTAATAAATAATAATTACAGTATTCAGGCTTTAAAGAAACCTGAAAAAGTAACGAAATTACAAAAGATAAAATAATAGTAATTACGGTAACTAAAGTACACACACCTTTGACGGCGAAAATTTGTAACATTTCTTTGCATAGTGGCACAAATATAATATGAAGAAAAAGGATTAATCTATTTTTCCTTAATGAATATCTTTAATTCACAACTTCACCCTCCTTGGGTGCAAAGAAATAATGAATATTTTTAATATATTAACCTTCAAGGAAGCTGAGGTTCGGTCGATGGCTTAAAACCTTCGCTGGGATAACACGAATGTGTCCTGCAAATTTGAAAGTAATCGGTCGGTTGGTTCTCGCGAGATAACTAACAAACAAAACTTTAAATATATATATATACATTTCCGAATAACCGTGATCTGTTAGATCGAGAATGTACCTGATGCATGCAAAAGTTAGCGTTCAACTTACTAACAAATACCCCGTTTGAATTTTCAAAATCGGACGATTGTTTCCAGAGATATTATAAGAGTACCCCATTGCACCTCCAAAAAAAGCGCCCCAGGAACAACCAGTTTGTTACCGGTTGATGGTGAAGATTAGTCTAGTCTCCCACGAGGTGCTCGCATACCTCACCACACTACCCTCACACGCAGTCCCCATGGGAAGTCCATTATTGTAAAACAGATTTTTTTTTAATTTATTTTAAAATTATTTAATGTAAATTTAATTCTATCACTTTTGTAATATTATTCACTCGAATCCAGCTCACACTGTGATAAAGACTCACAGTTCATTAATTCAGTTAATTAAAGTTGGTGCTTCACACACACGCGCGCGCGCGCACTCATGCACGCGCGCGCACACACACACATAATTATATAAAGAGGAAGAAGGTTTTTTTCTGTCTGGTATAAACGAAAAAACTACCCGATCTATCGCTACTAAATTTTTATCCTAGTTTTTTGCATAACTGAGAAGGTTTTTGGAAATATTTCACCTCGAAAACTACTAAATATATAGATTTGCCGGTTAAAGCACAAACTTTAATGAACTGTGACTGTCTTACCACCGTGTAAGCTGGGTTTCAACTGATTAATCATGAACATCTAAAAATCAATCTAGATTTTTTGAGTTTCATTCCGAGTTTCAAGGGTAAAAATTAATTTTGAATTTTTTTTTTGAAATTGTGTAATTTTTTTAATATCTCCGTAACAAGTTAAAAAATCAACCTGAATTTTGGCGAGTGTAATCTTCATGTCAATAAACCAATCTCAAGCTTTTTTAAATTCGACCTTGAAAGTGGATGAAGAAAGGATAAAAAAACGTTTGAATAACGATCGTAAATTTTCCCAATTCCGATTATCATACGCGAGGTATTCAGTAGATTTGGGCTTTCAAATACTCTTCAGATAAATATTTAAAAACCATTTTCGGGTTTTTTTTAATTCCAATTTTTTTAAGGGGTGCAGTAGTACCTTTATACGGCGCTGTAGCACAACCAACACAGTCACTGCTACGTTACTGTATGTGTGACTGACTACACCTGCCTCCACTTAATTGTCTAATAAACATAAAATAAAAAGATTGAGCGCTTCGGGAAACGCAATTAACCATATAGCGCGGGCGAAGCTGCGATGTGCCTAGTAAATATATATATTTTTTTTTTTGAGATTTTTTTCGAGATGAATTATATCTAAAAAACTCATTTAGCTAAGAAACATCTCATTCATTTATGAATGAAGAAACATCTTCATTCTCATTTATGCTAAGAAACATGGGTAAAAATTTTGTTGCGATTGATCGAGTAATTTTTTTTTTATCTTGAAGAAACAAAAACCCTCTTCCTCTTTATATAATAGTATAGATTTATTTAAAAAAGGTCAACCGTTAACCAACCATTTAACGAAAGACTAATTTTATAACTTACAAAAAAAAAACTAAGTCTTACCGGTATTCTTTTTATAAACTTTATCTGATGGCAAGGCCAATTGACAAACCGACTTGTTAGGAGAACTAAACTTATTCGAATAAAATATGACCTTGTCGTTACAATTATCTTATAATATTAACAAAAAATTATTTGTATGCTATATATTTTAATATTATTCACTGACATTAATTTAATTACTCATACGTAAAATTTATTTGTATTTTTAATAACAGAAAGTAGAAATAATATTCATTTAGTTTAAGTCCATTTTTTGGATGTGTAAACTTTATTACTGTATTGTTTTAAAATTGTGGATATTTTATATGAATCTCTCTTTCTCTCTCTCTCTCTCTCTCACCAGCCCCCCCCCCCCCACCATTTACCCCATCACTATCTACTAACAGAAGTAAACAGAATTAGTGCTGCTGTATAATTTGGATAGACGATGGTAAGCTTTGTAGAATTATACATACCACGATTGTGGAATTATGTAAATAAATTGATCAAAATGTCTTTCATAGTGTCTCCCATGATGTTGTGTCCGATAACTGTTAAATACTCTCCAATACTGTAATTGAAAATCAATAACATTATTTCTATTGGAAAGTTAAAAGTACTGAAGTAAGAAAGACACAAAAATACACAAGAAATCAAGGATAATGGTTTTTTTTTTAATGTTTTTCTTGGAAATATCAAATTAGCCTATTATCGGTGAAACATTTTTACCGATGTCATAATACCTCCGTTTTCTTTAAAACAAGGAAATAAAACATTAATTACATTTAAAGTATATCAATCTAAAAATTCAGCTCAATATCTTTTGCCTCCAAAAAAAGTTACACATCATTTGCAATTTCAAACCTTTCATTTAACCTTACTAAAAACCCATAAAATATTAATTATTTAAATTAAAACTTTAAGATTATTAAAACAAAAAATACCAAAAAAAGAGAAGTAAGAAATTTAATGTTTTATGCTACTTTAAATGTGAACAAAGAAAATTAGTCAGGTGTCAAAGATTGATAAACGAACGAATATATAATTTACAGAAATAAACCTCGAACCTATAACTTCTAAAATTTAAAATAAAAGAAATAACGGGAACAGTAACAATAAATAAGATTTGCATATATTTTTAACTTAACTTTAATCATAAAAAATTTCCCCGTTTCTTTTTAATATTGAATAAAATTCAAAATTATATAATTTCATTATTACGATGAAATAGAATTTCCACCTACAGAATCTCTTAATACATCTTCACCACCTTCCTACTCCTTTACCATTTGTTCGTTCTAAAAATAATGATCCAGGGTATCTGAATTTCAGTTTTATATGCGCGCGCATATTTACATTCAAAATCATTAAATTATATTTTGATAACAGACAAGTAAATTACATTTTCTTACCGGTTATTCCAGGATGATAATGTATATTTATTTGTTTTCTTTTAACACCAAAATGTTACAAGCATCGATGTTTCAAGAAATAAGGATAAAGTGATTAGGGTCTGTCGTATAATGATATGAATAATAATCTCCGTGGCGGAGTGGTAGCATCTCAACCTTTCATCCGGAGATTCAGGGTTCAAATCTCGGTCAGGCATGGCATTCTTTATACGCTACAAATCTCCATTCCCTTAGGGCAAAGTGGTGCAAAGCAGTTGATGCCAGTTATTTAAAAAAAAATATTGCGGACGGTATATTCTGGTTTTTCCTAAACCGTCAAATCGTTATATATATATATATATATAAAATTTACAAATTTTCATATAAACTGACTAAATTATAAAACCATAAAATAATAAACTAATATTTGAATGAATAAACCTCTATTTCCATTTCCCTTGTACAAAATATGACATAAAAATAAAAATTACAATATATAATTAGGAAACATAACTGTGCGCAGTCATGAGCCACTTTATATAATATTTCTAAAAAGGGAATATAAAAATTAAAACTATTTTTAAAATAAATAGTAGTAACTGAAAGTTCCTACATAAACAAATGAAAGTTCTTATAAACAAAAAAAATCCCTTTCGGCACGCCGGAAGGCGGGGTAGATTTCACCGGTGCTAAGTAGGGGATAAAAAAGATTTCTACCTTAAAATTAAGAAAAACATCAAATTTACTCAGTACAATGGTTGCATGTGAAAAAAAAGATTTCACATGTTTAGCATACGACAAGCACCATCTTCTTCAAATTCCAGCAACATTTTGGTCATCAATTGCCGTAAGGGTTGGTCATATCAAAAATTGTTACAGAAAAAGGTTTTAGGTAAAGTTTAAACGACCATTTTAAACCGATTCAATACTGTGCTTATTAAAGGAATTATGATTTATTATGTCCTCGAAACTCCATTTTTTCCACCTCCTGGCCCAATGGTTGGTGATATCAAAAAACTTAATATTCTCTAAAGAATATTAGGAACTTTAAACAAATTCGATATTTTACTTAATAAGAAAGTTATAGCGATATTTTGTTTTTCGGAAAAGCCCCCCCACCCATTCCCATCCCATGGTCCGATTTTGCCCATTAACAAACTCCACTGAGATTTTTGTCGTTATATTTTATGTAGCAACTAGCTCTACCCCCCACGCTTAGCTGTGGCACATTGTGGTTTCCCGGAGGAGAAATGAGAAACAAAACAAAGCATACGTTTCATAAAAGTTTAATTTTGCAATACTTGTGGATATACAATATTTTTTTGTTTTTCCACTGTCTGCATAAATATAAAGGTTATCTGGATTGCCGACTCGGGAACACGCAACATATAGTTGTACTACATATATCTCACTGTTGGTCGTTTTCTAATAAATTCAGAGCTTGGTGAAAGGCGCAGCTCAATCACGACACGATCACACAAAAGTACCTCGATTAAAGTGAATATTTAATTCAGATTGTATAATAATCTGAATCAGATGCAAGTGGATACGACTTTTTTATTTTTTTTTTTGTTAATAAGCAATGTAATTGGGAACAGGTATTGTTTCACATGTGACTGCGGTTGTCGTTAGCTAGTATGGCGAGTGTTCCCCTCGCTTCCGGCAGATGGCGCGGTCACTGGTACACAGCTGACCGTTAAAAAAACTGTTTTCTCGCGGTCGCGGGTATGTGACTGATGCGAAAAATAGATGAAAACAATCTTTGATGCGGGTTATATATTGTGCTAAAATTTGAGCTCAATCAGTGCAGAAAATTTTGAGTTTTTGAAGCGTACACAAACGAACTTAACATTTTTATATATAAAGATTTCTGGGCTGCGAAAAAAAGCCCTTAAGTCGTGCGAAAAAACACATCATTTTAAATGCTTACAAAAGCAGAGTAATGCTTACAAATTACAGAATAATCAAACGGCGTTGATTTCAGATGTTAATAAACTGCTAACGTAAGTAGAAGTTGTGCTGCTTCAGTGTACAACGTGATTCTCGAGTATGATCTACTAATGAATTACGGTCTCCAAAGAAAACAAAACCCCGGAGGTCAATTGAGAAAAAGGTGAGATTTTGATAAAAACGCGATTCGTAAAAAAATTACACGAATTTCAATTATTTAGAAATAGTTTAGCGCTGTATTATGTCCTTTGGAAGAGAATTCGGTTATTGTCTTCGACAATGCTTCTTATCATTAAACGAAAAGAATTCCAGCCGTGTTATAGAAAAACAATGATATCAAAATGTGGCTTAGTTCAAAAGGAATAATTTTTGAAGAGGTTTAAGTTAATGTTCAATCACTGCAAAGGGTTTCGCGTATTAAAAGTAGTTATAGTCCGTATAAAATTGGTTTGATACACAACGGTATATTGGTAAGTCGTGTTTTTATTCGGCTCCTAACAAATATGTTTGCCGGTCTCCGTGGCGCGAGTGGTAACGTCTCGGACTTTAATCCGGTGATTCCGAGTTCGAATCCCGGTCAGGCATGGCATTTTCATACGCTATAAATCATTCATATCATCATCTGAAGCAATGCATAACGGTGGTTTCGGAGGTTAGAAAAAACAAAAAAAAACGAATGCTTAGTTGTGTGATTTCAGTGTTACTATTTGTGAATTTTGTTCTTTGCTTTTACATAGCACAGAACGCTAAATGACCAAAAAACGATTGTTTGGTGATTTATATGTAAAACAATAACCTAACAAAGGATGTTTTGGTCATTATGTAGTGATATTATTTTCTGTGTATTTGGTTATTTCGACTTTTGGGTCTATCTGGGCTATAAGAAAGTTGGGTGTTTTAATTTATTTACTGCAAGTCATCCTTCTTGGTGGCTTTTCTTTTTATTTTGGTGTTTTTTTTTGTTTTTTTTAATAAAATACAGATGTTTTAGCTGTTAAATATAATTCAAAGAAATTTGTTACTTAATCAGTTGTGATTTTGTTTACATTGGCAACGGCCATACGGGCTCTTTGTGATTGGTCGTTGTGTTTGACAGCGGCCATCTTGCATTGGTCTGATTGGTTTTCCTTTGTTTACATTTCCATCTGATTTATTAGCCTCTTTTTTATTAAAAAACTGTACAAATTAAAAATAGATAGATAGATTTATTAAAAATAGATTAAAACAATCTTTGCTGCGGGTTATATATCGAGCTAACATTTTTTTTATCGTGTTTTTTTAAAAATAAAATGCAAATGTTTTAGCTGTTAAATATAATTTAAAGAAATTTGGTCGTTATGTTTGACAGCGGCCATCTTGCATTGATCTGATTGGTTTTCCTTTATTTACATTTCCAAATTAAAAATAGATAGATAGATTTATTAAAAATAGATGAAAACAATCTTTGATGCGGGTTATATATCGTGCTAAAATTTGAGCTCAATCGGTGCAGAAAATTTTGATTTTTTGAAGCCGTACACAAACGAACTTAAGAATTTTGTATATATAGACTTAAAAGTGATCGGCACAAAATTACAGCAGTTATCATGTCCACAAAAAAAGTGAGATATATATATATAAATGTATAATACAAACTTTTGAACTGACCGTTGTTTTGGGATCTGGGGATGTGAAACGCGAAGACGTCGAAATTTTCCGGAAGTCGAATCATGCTACCCATCCATTACAATAGGTAGCTTTCTTACGAAATCTACCTAAAATTAATTTTTAAAGATCGAGATCAATTAAAATTTAAACTTATCTTAGAAAAACAAAGAAAGAATAAAAAAAAAATAATTGAACAAATAATACTATAACAAATGAACATCCGTACCCGTGCTTTAAAATTCAACATTCTAGATTAGTAAACTCAAGGAAATACAAGAATATGAAGATGATGTAAATAATATTTATATTGTTGTACACTTTTATGCTTAGTATATTGTATAAATTGAGTAAAATGACTATTGTAATATTTATACTACTTTGTAACAATATAAGACAATACAAAATTATGCTAAATAATCTTAATATTAATATTATGACTATAATTATAATTATAAATTTGCCCTAATAAGTTGCCTTCCTTAGTTTTGATTAGCTTTGTTATAAGATTTTATACAAAAAAGCCAAAACGTTATTAAGATTGGATTGAAGATTAACTAGTTATGTATCGTTTAAACAGGAAGGCAATAAAATGTTTAGAATAGTGATTCGTACACGTTATTTGTCATTTTCCACTTATCTATTTCTTTAAGGTGTTTTTTGTTCACTCTGCTACACATGAATTTAACAGGAATAAGATTTATTACTTTAGCAGAAATATACATGAAATTAAGTATTTGAATTAAAACCTTTAAGATTTTGAAAATAAAGAATAGAAAGAAAAGAAATATATTAATGTTTTACGCTATCTTAAATGTGAAAATCCCCAAAGAAAAGTAATCAGGTGTAAACGATATAAACCAAAGAAATATACAGATATATATTTATTTATAATAAAACAAAATCGAATCAAAATATTTGTGAAAACATTTACGTGCGTAAAGTAATAAATTCGTAGAATATTTGATCAAATGATTTTGAAAACAATCAAAGCAGAAATTAATTATAAAATGAAGAGGTATTGTTTTACGAAATGCTCATTCGTACTGATTTAATAGTAATATTATTATCAATGAAATTACAGTTCGCTTAAGTACTTTTAAATACATACCGGTCTACTCTCGCTATTAGTTCCCTTATATGGTGTTACAACGGTGTTCGGAGGTCGGGGAAGTAGGCGGGTCTAAGTCCTTATTAATGATGTGGATGCCTTAACCACAGAAGAAGAGTTCATGAGAGATCTTCGTCGTGTTACCGGTGACTGTTACGATTGATGTGCTTTCGATGAGTCTTTCCTACGGGACCACTCAGATAGTGACGCTAGCTTTGCCACCCATCCTGGTGAATAGATAGCTCCACGACGACCGGGTGCGGATTGAATGGGTAGCCTGCAGAGTAATGCACCGGTCGCTAGAAGAGCGGTGCTTCCGTTGTTGGGATACGGAACATCGGGCGAAGCTATCTAGTGGTCCTGATAGGACGGGCCAATGGTTTAACTGCGAGGAGGTTGCCAATGTTAAGATGAATTTCCAAAAGGAAGCCCGATGTACTTCCTGCAAAACCTCTGGTCACGCTTTGGGGGGCCGAGGTAGCAGAAATGTACACCGGAAGTGAGATGTACTCGCTGTAGAGCATAAAATTATGGTGGCTCCGGCGCGGGAAAACGTCGTCCAAGAGGAGTGAGACGCTCCGGCGTCTCATCCTCGATGAATGGATGGGGACTCTTGGCGAAAAAATTGGGGTGTAAATAAGACCGTAGTCTCGGTGGAAGGGGGGTTCCCCATTAGAGGCAAGACGAGAGGAATGTAAGACCGTAGTCCCGGTGAAGGATCCCTTTGGGGATTCCTCACTAGAAGTGAGGCGTAAAGACCGGAGACCCGGTGGGGGATCCCTTCGGGGTCCTCTCATTTGAGGCATGGTAACTAATCGAAAGACCGGTACCCGGCTACCTGGGCGGGACCATGAGTTTTGCCGAAGTACTTTGAGGCGATGGCACTCACCGGAACTATAGTTATGCTTAACTGCAAGTTCGGCTCTGGGGAGCGGGAAAACAAAGAGAAGAAAAAAAAATACATAATTTTCAATGAAAAATGCAATAACAGAATATAGAAGCACACATTGCCAAATGTAGTGTTTTATAGCTAAGAGATCTTAATTACTGATAAAGACATCGTAATTTAGATATAAATGCTAACAGTTAAGGAAGTTTTAAAATCGAATAATTGGAAGAATTGTTTTAGGCAATATTTATATTACCTTCACGTAAAACAAACGCAAATTAATTAATTCTCGTCAAACAGTTGAACCGCTAGTATACTTTTTATATTTGTTGTCAAAACAAATTAGTTCCATTGAACGTTAAACTGATTAGATCAATATATTTTTTAATATACTTAGAAAAGAAACATTGAGTTGTTTTTGTTTATTCATTTTTTTTTTCAAATCCTAGGAGAAAATGAATAAATTGTACTAATACGTGGTAAGAATACTAAACCATTAATTAAACTAATTTCATTAAAACAGAAAAACTAATTACACTAAATACATAATTTACATATTTAATTAATATTAACATCGCGTTAACATATTAGTTTTCCTGTTTAACTGTAGATAAAAAAATATTTAATTTTTATTCCACAAACACACGCACGCGCACGCACATACACATATAATTAAAATAGTGTATTCAAAGACTTGGATAACTAAAGCAGTTTGCGATGAGAATTTTTTTTAAATTTTTATTGTTTTTATTTGTTGTTAGATTTAACGAAGGTTTATTTATATGTCAAGTTATTTAAATGTTTGTACGATATAATATGAATAAAAATGTATGTAATATTACATACTAATTTAAGTACCGTTATAAAAATAATAATTTTTCTTGAAATTAAAAATGAATCAGGAAAATAAAATAATATAACTGATTTAACACATTTTAAAATAAAATAAATAAAGGAAAAATATTTTTTAACGTCTAAATTACACCTGAAATAAAAAAGATTATCAGTAATAATTGTCAAAAATATTAGCAACGGCATAGCAAAATCACTTTCCAGGAAAATGGATTTTATCGTTTTTCAAGAAATGATTCAACCTTTATCCCAAACATTTTGACTTATCGTTTATAAATTTTTATGAAGATTTAGGATCAAGAATATCAAAATTATTTAAATGTTAATTACCAGAACAAAATTCTATATGTATGAATAATTCTTAACTATGATTTAAATGTTAACAAAACCTCACCACTTACTTTCTGAATGATTACATCGTTTTAGAAAGCAAGTAGCTTGGTAATTTCTTAAAGCAATAACAGTACGATTACAGATCCATAATATTAAAAAAATAATAATAATTCATTAATTAACGTTAATAATATTAAATATCTTGCCTGATCACAAATTATTACAAAATTCATTTCGTTTTCATCGATATTAAGACAAGCAGTACGCTGTTAGTTAAAAAACCAACACTATACTACACTGTTTACGTACTCACACTGTTTACGTACTCAATACACCGACACGGCACAACACAATAACAGAACGTTTCGTATCTGTTGTAACAGGTCCGTGAATTCAGTGGACGGAGAGCATACGCAACACAAATAACTCAACCACCTGAATCAATTCTGTCTACCAACAAAACAAATTGATAATCGCAGATTGCGTTCAAGCAAAATTATTTTTTTCACATTATTATGCCTTGAATTATAAAAGTGCTCGATGTATAAAATCGACTCATTCTAACTATTTACATTTTTGTAAACAAAACGCCAAAATTTAATGACAGCAATAAAAAATTATCTATACAAAGTTTGAACGAAACAAATAATTTGAATTACTTGCAATTTTGATTAAATCCGTCATCTTTGGATTTAGAAGTACTTTTTGGCAAAACTAAAAATCTTCATTTTTTAAAATTTTCTTTTAAAGAAAAGAATCTTTTTTTTTAATTTTTTTAATTCGTACGAATAAAATTTTCATTATCTCCAGCCTCAACCGAAACATGACTCACGACCCTCCTATATCTCTCTATCATTCTGAGAACCCGACTCAAAATATTAACAGCATCAATGTCCCGTAAAGGAAATCACCACGTTAAAATGAGTATTTTTGATACAGCCAATCTTGCGCTATTATACCAAATAGATGTACACATCTACATACATATTTAGGAATGAACAGAATTACCCCTTTTTTGCATTTCTCGACATTTCATGATCCTCTGAATTAAAAAAAAAAAACAGTGAAAAGGTAATTTTTAGCACGACTATCATAGTTTCAACCTTGTTATAGTTTATTCTATACTTTAAATTCTAAAAAAAAATTGCATTCATTAATAGACGTAATGTAAGAAACCTAAAATTATTTATTTTATGATCAATGTATGCAAATTTTTATAATACGAAATTTTTTTCTCTGTAATCTCCCGGCCACCTGGAGCCGGATCCGCAATTACGCATAAACCCAGTTCGGAGGGGTACCTTTGCCTCAAACTACCTCGGTAGGACGCTAGGCCCCACCCACGTAGCCGGAACTCGGTCTTATGTTACATGTCATGCTTCTAGCGGAGTAACCCCAAGGGATTAGACCACCGGGACTCCGATCTTGACACTTAGACTCTAATGGAGAACCCCCGTAGGGATCCTCCATCGTGACTACGGTCTTGCATTCCTCTGCAATGGCGTCTGCAAGGGAATCCCCACTCGATCATTGGTGGTGGGACGCCAAAGCCTCCCATCCCTCCTGGATGGGGCTGTCCCCTACAGACACCGCAGCTTCGTTGTGCAAACTCCAGCGGATTCATGACGTGGGCGAAGTCGCCTTACATCCACGGCCTCTAGGCGCATGTCCATGCAATTTTCATGTAAGACACCGAGGCTCCTGTATATAATCTTTTCCCAAGTGGCCAGGTTCGCCACAGATAGAACAGTGACCGCTGCGATCTGGTCCAAGACGCAATTTGGCCCTGTGACCTGGCTTTCAGCACCGAAAACATAAGTCATCAAAGGTGCGTCTCATCACCCGGCAGGCTACCCACCCAATTCGAATTCGCCCATCGGACAGAAGCTTGTCCTCCAAGATGCCCCAAATGCCGACCGCATGGATATTTTATCTAGTGAGACCGACTCCCCTGTAACCTGACGAAGTTCCTTTGGTAATTCATCCTTCGTAGTGAGTACGTCCACATCCTTAACAACATCGTGGATCCTCCGGCCGCTTCTTCCCGTCAGAGCCGTAATGGTACGTTTTCGGCGATGTCCTTGCTCAGTTGTTCAGCCAAACCACTATTAGCTCACACACGGAGATGAAGGTCCTCCCCCTGCCACTGTTGTGTGGAGAGGACCTCGACCGCGCTCGGTGACAATGCCCCTTGAAAGAGATCAGCATAGGTCTTATCTTTTGCCCTAACCACCACCACCGTTGTTGTCGTTGTTATAATACGAATTCCACAGATACTTTTACACTAAAACTGTACTGATGAAAATTAATATATTTTATATAGATTCTGTAAATAAATTAGCATAGAAATTAAATTTACAATATTTCCAATGGGCGTAACCATGTGATAAAGAGTGGTGTGTGTGTGTGTGTGTGTGTGTGTGTGTGTGTGTGTGTGTGTGTGTGTGTGCGTGTGTGTTTAGGTGGGTGTTTGTTTGTATGTCCTTTCATGAACCAACTTATTTTGATCGATTTTTAATTCTGTTTCTTTCTTTCATTTCTCTGAAGATACTGAACTTTGTCGTAGTAAAAGCAAAACATGTCGGTAACCTTGAATGAGATCTTCCTTCAGTTGTATTTTTATAACGGCAGCTGATAATGAAAAATATTTTAAACCAACTCGTAGATGAAGATAAATGTAAAATTTTAATATTGCTAAAAAAAGTAAATTCATTAAAATTATAAACTCCATTTTTGAATAATTTCGTTTTGAATTTTGTTTAAAAGTATTAATCGCACCTATCATTCCAAAAAAGTAGCTTTTGTATTCGACCTATAAATTTTTTTTCTCTATAAATGATTGTTTTTCTTTGAACTGTAGCAACAAGCTAACCGACTCGTATCACAAACCACTTCCAAAAACGGAATTGATATTCTCAAGAATTTTATCTATTAATAATTTAATATTTTTTGGGAAGATTGCTTAAGGACAGAATATAATAACTTGATTAAACATTTACAACAAACAGCTTAGTAAGTAATTTTACATTTATACACACCGTGAGTATTTTAAAAATCGATGACAAGCATGTTAAAGTTTACAAATATTACAAACTTGAAACGTGAATAACTTACACGTTTATTTTAAGTTACAGAAATATAGCGTACTAGCACAGTTCGTGATCGTACATATAGACAAGAAAATGCAGTTTGTTAAAATCTTAAAATACAGATTCAAACTCTATTTAAAAATACAATTAGATTTTAACATGAAAACAGATATGTAAGAAATATTCTACGCAAATAAATTTAATTATATTACATCTCGATTAGAAATTTCGTAACTTTTTATTTTTTAGTATAAGTTATGATAAAATATTCATAGATTTGTAAAAGTTTAAACTGTTGAAATAATAATAATAAATGATTGCATGTTTATCTATTTATGAAAAAAACTAAAAGAATACTATTGGGTCAGGCAAAACCGTAACTACACCTTGAATGGCTAAAACAATTGAATAAAAAGAGAAAAGTTTAAAGAGATTGATTGTAGTTTATTCACTGCTTCATTTCTGCTTTATTATCGAACTATAAAAATATATAAAATCCTTTATTTCAACATTTTCAGTGAATTGCGTAGGCTTATTCTTGTTTGAATACATAAATATAATTTATAAGAAAATAGTTCAATTTTTTTATTTTAGATTTTTTAATTAATTTTATTATTACTCATTATAGTTTTATTACTGAACATAGGTAAGAAAAAATAACTTTATACCAAGAATTATTTAATTCTTCTTTATATTACTAAAATTTGGTTTCCGTAACTAATTAAATAAAAAACATTAAAAGCTGTAATTCTAAGATTGAATTTATGTTATAATTCGAATCAAATTTTAATTCTGATTAAAATTTAGTTATAATTCTAAGATTTTAGATTTTATTTAAAATAACAAATTTCGCTGTAACTGACGAAAGAGTTATAATTGTAATAAATAAGCCTACCACATAACTTATAAAACAATAAGTTTATGATTAAAAAAATATTTTTATTTAGTGATTTACATCCTCCATCGGAAATAAGAACCGACAACACATTTGTAGAACTTTCTCGACACGCGACTAAAAAGCCGCGTTCGGGAAAAGTCATACAGCTGCCGGTGTGGTCCACGGCTTACAAACAAAAATTAATTTAAAATATTCATCATTTTATTTAAATATAATATTTTTTTCGTTTATGTAATTCAACGCGCTAATACGCGTGGGTAAATAATTCGCGCGGGTGTGGCAGTACTAGCGGTGATGGTCAGTACTAACTAAGCAAATGTACTCGTAATTTCACAACTTATATAGAACAAATTTCGCTTGTAGGGCAGGCTGGTGTAGCCGCGATGAGTTCGAGACTCAGCCAGAGCGAGTTACTTTTTTACACTTTAAATATTATTTATTTATTTAATTCTACCACTCACCTGTGACATTACACATCACAATATAGAGGTAGTTTAGAGCATTTTTTGAAGTGGGGGGTACGATTTTGCAAAAAGTTTTTTTGCAAATATTGTTATTCTTAATTGTCAATAAACGTGTCTAAAAAATATATTACCTTAATTACGAAATGTCGAGATACTGAGGGTGACCTTGCTCTACAGCCTCACCTCCTTGACCTTTTAAGTTGAAAATTTGATGGCATCAATTGCCCCATATATAGAAGTAATCTGACCAATTTTGGTCAAAAGCGGTTTAGTAGTTCTGGAGATATAAGGTGATTTATATGCCTATACTGAACATACACACGTACATACGAACATTAACATCCGGAAAAATTCCATCCGGATTTTTGGGTTCCTTAGGTGTCAATACATCAAGATCCGGTGAAAACCGCATATGCCCAAACTGGACCTATTACAATACTTTCCCTTCTAGAGCTATAGCGCTATGTAGACGGGAAAGTAAAGAAGATTAAATAAATTCATGTGTAAAAGGAATTTTTATTTATATTTGTATAGATTTTTTTTTCAAATATAAGCGTAAATTGTTTGTAAACGAAATAAGTAAAAATTAAATTAACACAAAGTTATTTTTGTAAATAGAAGTTGGGAGTTCATTTTTAAACAATCGTAAAGTTGCAACTTCTTTAAAAGTGTATCGTTAATAACTGTGGTTAGGAAAAAAAACAATAACCAATGCTATATTTATTTTTGTTATTTTTTTCTAAGTACTTGTCGAAAGTACGGAAGGGGTAGGTTTACAACAACAGGCAGTTAAATTTGACACAAATCAGTACCCGCATTTTATAACTATATAATACAATAGTGGAATGTGTGCCGATTGAAAACAGTGATTGTCACCATAAATAAAACTGTCAGTGTTTTCATTCCGTCTACTACTGCACCCGTTGTATACAATACGTCATCAATACTACATATGAAGGAAAAGAACAGATGTTTTGATCTTGTTCAAAATCTTTTTTTTTAACTTTTATTTACAATCGGTTACATTTCTTTAAGAATCTTTTGTAAATTGTACCACATTAAAAATAAATACGTTAAAAATGAATCCACATTGAAATTCCTCAAAAATTATATATTTATATTATATAAAACTTCTGAGGATAGAATTTAATTTTGTAGAACTGTTCTATCAATACAAAACGGAGACTGAAAACTTGCCCTCGCCAATTGTTGTGTCTAATGTACTAGTTGTACATTGTGAACATTTTATATACAATGTGTTTGTATTTATTTAAAATAAATACAAATTTTTATTTGCATTTTATATACAAATGTGTCATGCTATTAGTAATCGAATGATGTTATCTGGTTAGATAGTACAACAAACCCCGCTCGCCCGTCCCGCCAAGCTAGCCGAAGTTCGGTTGACAAAGTCGACGGCAAAGCTTCAGGTCACTTGGTGTAGTATTGTAGAAAACAATAACAATAACAAAAATCATAAAAATAGCAGATTGATGAAACACTTAGAAACAATTGAATCATTTATGAATTGAATCTTTCTTTCTTTTTCGTGTTTAGCCTCCAGTAATTACCTTTCAGATAATACTTCAGAGGATGATATGTATGAGTGTAAATGAAGTGTAGTCTTGTACAGTCTCAGTTCAAGCATTCCTGTGATGTGTGGTTAATTGAAACCCAACCACCAAAGAACACCGGTATCCACAATCTGGTATTCAAATCCGTGTAAAAATAACTGACTTTACTAGGACTTGAACGCTGGAACTCTCGACTTCCAAATCAGCTGATTTGGAAAGACGCGTTCACCACTAGACCAAGCCGGTGGGTCCAAGAACTGAATCTACATTTTCCGAATGTTAAAATGTAATATCCATCTCTTCCGCTAGGGATGCATAATTACCGATGTATTTTTCTTTACTTATTATACTATTAGTTACGATTCTATACCGTTATGTCAATTCTCGCACCGTTAACTATGAACAACATACATAAATTTGATAAGTTCTTTTATCATCCCATCCAGAACAATAAAAACTTCGGATTAGATCCTAAAATGTAAATTCATAGTAAATCATATATTATACAAAAAATATTTTTCATTGTTACACACAAAAAATTGGAATTTAATAACTTTTGAATAAAATTTTTTTCAATAATATATCGGAACGGAACGGAACGCAAGAATAGCGGGAGTTTGTTTTCTCCCTACTAACTACAGAACCTGGACAAATGTCCTTGCTGCTGTGTCTTTCTATTTTATCTGGCGGGTTATCATCTGTTATGGTGGTTATAGATTTTATTTGCTTTATTTTATTTATAGACGGATTTCGTATTTGCGCTCAGGTCCCTTAGACCAATGAGAAACATTAACTGGGGCTGGTACGGGGATACTAAGCGTGTATGTGCTTTGTACTTCCGGCAATATTCCCCTTCCTCTGAAGTCCTTTCGATGCTAGAGCCTTTCGGTCAAACAGCAATGTGCCTTCCGTTGGGGCCCTGGTGTTTGGAGGATGCTTTCAGATACACGTGTGTCCGGGAAGGGTTTCGAGGCATCGTGTGGACACAGTCATTGTGCTGGTTCACCTGAAACACAAAAAGGAGACATGTTCTGTATTGCAAGAAAGATACAACAGACCTCGTTCAGGACAATATGACAAACCTCTCATGTTTCAACCTACCTACTTATTAAATTAAATTTTTATGAAGCGCGGCCAAATCGCTCTTAACGTTCCCGCTCGCGCAAAAAAAAACTCCTAATAATGTTGAAAAATATTAATTAGAATAGCATGGGCTTAGATTCAGATATATTCAATAAAATTAGAAAGTTAACAATTTATTTCATTTATCATTCAATAATATACCAAAACAGTAGCGAATAGAAAACTTGTATGAAATATCATTACCATATCTAAAAGTTTTAATTCAAACAGCAACCAGACTTCAATTAAAGAAATAAAACAAAAATCCCCTGACTAAAATTGTTGTAACATTTTTCATACCTACCTGAAATTAAATAACTGATTTATATACCATTTTCCTTAATGACTATTCTTGTTATAAGAAATATTTAAAGATACTTATATATATTTTAAATACCTAAAAAAAAACATATACTAAAAACAAAACTCGATGTTCATTTACTTCTAGTTTTATACTTTTTAATCGTCTTGTTTTTATTCTGTATGAATAATACTACGGTTAATAAAATTTAATTACTAAATGAATAAATGTAAATTATAAAGCTGACATTAATTTGTTAATTTCTTTTCTAACAGATAATATAAACAAGTGAAAATTTATAGTAAATAAATAAGAAATATACGAAAATAGATACCTACGGAAGTTCTTACAACATAACTCTAAGGTTATGTAATTATATTACTTACATTTTCATAAAGTAAAATGTAATTCTACTAGTAACTTACACAAATAAATTCATAGTAAAAAAATTAATAAATAATTTATTTAATCAAATTTTTTGTATTAAGTAACAATTACGCATTATTGTTTCAATGAAGGTTTCACAAAAGGTTTTATTTTACTAATATTCCAAATAATAAAAACAGGAAAGAAGAATATCTGTCAACAATTTATAAAACATGTTTTAAAAAAAGGAATACTTTGCTTCCGTGAATCTGCCTTTTGTTTTTTTGTTTTTTTTAACAGAAATGAACGGATAAAAATATTTTTATAAAATTTGGTGTAAATATTTAATCCAACATCTACGTAAAAAATTAATCTTCTGTTTTTTTTATTTTTATAAATAATGACCAGTTTAATATATGAATAGAAGTACGAGTACAAGACATACTCATAAACTAAGGGTCGTTTGGTGATGAACTCGTGAGAAAGGGTTTTTACTTAAAGTTTTAGTTTACTACATATCTACTTCACTTTTCTACATAATCGCCATTCAGTTCTAAGCACTTTTCGTAAGCAGTTTCTTTAACCCCTCTCCTTAGAAATTCGCCACCTAGGAATTGAACCAGTTGACAACGGCAATCTTGAGTTCCTCGTCGTTTTCAAACCGTTGTCCACCAAGCCACTTTTCAAATGCAAGAAGAGGAAGCAGTCGCTAGGTGCAAGGTCGGAACTATATGGGGGGTTGTCGTGGAACGCGCGTTGTCGAACGACAGTTTCCCACGTCGTCGATTTTGGATCGCACGTCTAAGTTTGGTGAGCGTTTCGCAGTACACGTCAGCTGTAATTGTTGATCCATGTTCCACGAAATCAACCAAAATGACGCCCTTTTCGTCACAAAAAAATGGTAGCCAACATTTTTCCACTCGAGTACGAAGACTGCTTAAACTGTTCCGGTTTTAGGGAACTTGAATGGCGCCACTGCATTGACTGTTGTTTCGATTCTGCGTTGGTGTAGCATATCCAAATCTCGTCGCCTGTAACAATGTAGGAAAACAAAATCTCCATCTTGTCGATAGCGGTCCAAAACCGCTTGATCATTGCACATTCTTTGCTCTTTGTGTTGGTCGTGAGCATTTTCGGTGCCCACCTTGCACACAATTTGTGATATCCTAGCTTTTCTGTGACAATCGTATAGATAGACGTGCATCCAACATGCGGAAATTCATCAGCCAGAGTACTAATCGTCAATCGCCGATCACATCGCAGTTTCGGTTCACTTTTTCAACGATTTTGTCGGTCTGAATACTGGGCCTGCCACTCCGCTTTTTGTCATGCACATTTGTGCGGCCATTTTTAAAGTCTCGACACCATTGTCGTCTAGCCTTTCCTTCACTCATTATTGTAGGTCCATACACTAGGCACAATTCCCGATTAATTTCAGCAGCTGAAGATCCTTTTGCACACAGAAATCGAATCGCAGCGCGCATTTCACAACAGGCGGGAGAAACGATTGTCGCGGACATTGCGATCTGTATTCACCGGCAGGCAAACGACTATTGAATCAAAAAAAACAACTGCAATGGCTTCGCAAATAGCCGATAGATGGCACTGCATGCGTGAAACTGTGTTCAGACCCACTAATATTTAAATACAAGCCGACGACCCTTACTTTATGAATATCCCTCGTATTGTTAATCCTAACAGTTATAAAATTGTTAGTTAGATTAAATAAATTACGTTTTATTAGGTAAAATCTTAATTTATAAAAAAATTTCTTACTTGTAAAAATACAGTTGAAAGTATTAGCTTTAATGGATTCTTTAACACATCCTAATAAAGAGTCTTCTATCTGTTGAAAATTCCAACTGTTGCTTTAATGTTAACACCGCTGCTGTTTTTTATGATGGTGTTTTGAGTATCTGGTACTATCTCGTATAGAAATCCTAAATAATTAAGAATTAATTATTTCTATCACTACAAATAAAATTTGTTTCATTTAGAACATTAATTTAAAAAACATCAATTTTTATGACAACGATAAGTGTTTGCAGCTCATTTCAATAATAAAACATAAATAAAATAACAAAAACATATTTCAATAAGTTTATTTAATTTAAAATTAAATACATAAGATTTTACTTAATTTGACTGGATCGATTAAAAGTTTCCAAAGAAAATAATGATTACATATTTAAATAATATTTCTTTTAAACGGTCGCCGTTTTAAAAATGTGAAACAAGGGATTTATTTATTTCGTTTTAAATATCGTATTAAATGTGTATTTCTAATTAATTTCATTAGAATATTTCTATTCGTTCTTAAAATATAAATCTCTATCTGCAAATCATAAAAAGATAGGTCCACGCAAACAAATCGTTTTTGAATATATGTTATAAAAAAATCTTTCTTAGTTTATTGCCCTGAATCTTATTTCCAAGGTATTTCATTAATCCATGTTATATTCTGTACACTATACATCCGTTTGACAAACAATAAAACTACAGGCTGATATTAAAGTATGGAAACGTTTCCATTCTTCGAAACTGAGATATACTAGGAAGGTGAAACAATTTGAAACAGTTAATGTTGGAATCAGTGACCCAAACACTAAATATAACAGCCCTCATAATAATAAATAACATTAATAATAATAATAATAATAATAATAATAATGCGCAATAGCTAATAATTTCCAACATTACTAAAAATTAGATGGCTACCTCAACTGCTGTTATTTACTTCATTATCACAATATTTAATTTTAAAATTTAGTTAAATTTTATCGGTCCTAAATTATTAATGTAACAGATTTTGAAAGTACACCATTCTACAATAAATTTTCAAAATTCTTCCCCTCTACAGCTTGACAGTACGCTAACCTTATATAATATCCGTTTATAACGCGTATAACGTATTTAGCGTATATAACGCGTTATAATTAACGTTTATAACGTGTTTATTTATAACATGTTTAGTGGTACACATGTAGATTTGCTAATTATAAGCCTTTTCAAGTCATCAATGTTTACAAGTTTTCTTTTATTTACATTATGTTTTAAGTAATCCCAAAAATAATAATCTACAGGAGACAGATCTAAAAATCTGGCAGGTCATTCTATGGCTTCTCTACGACCTAACCAATGATCTAGAAATGTTTCATTTAAAATTTGCCTTACCCTTCCGTACTTTAATATCACTTTGTATAAATTTATAAGAGATATTTTGATAATTTTCCACTTTCCCCCGTTTAATTTACGTTTCCTGTATCAATTAAATAATACGTAACTACAATAATTTTTTTTTTTTGTGCAATAATATCGCCACATAAACTTGAAGCTTGTGTGTGTGGGGGGGAATGAAAATGGAATTTTGTAGCGTATGAAAGATGCCATGCCCGACCGAGATTCGAACCTGGGACCTCTGAATGAAAGATCGAGATGCTACCACTCCGCCAGAGAACGGCAGAGTTTAATTCCAACCTTGAAATTAAACAAAACATCGGTCTTACTTATGAAAAAAGTAAGTGAGCTATTACAAAGCAGTTAAAATGCAAGTTAGACGGTGAAAATTACTGATAGACGAGAAACAGCTAACTGCCAAAATAAAAATAGACAGACGCATTGTTAGGAACACTGCCAAAATTTAAGTCTGGTTTAGGCATCTACGTGTACATATCTGAATGCGCCTTGTGTGTGTGTGTGTGTGTGTGTGTTTGTGTTTTGTTTGTTTGTTTGTTTATTTTTTTATTTATTCAACTCAATATCATTTCATTGAACTAAGGATATCTGAAAAAATCTAAAACCTTAAATAAAAAGTATAATCGTAAGTATGTTCTTGACAAGCACAAGAGTGTCACAAAGAAATATATACTGTTCGTGTTTATAAATAAATATATAATTTTCTGTGTGGCAATAACATTTCTTATTTTAATTGTTATCTGTCTGTCCATTTTTTGCCCAAATTGGGTAAAAATAAGTAGGATTAAATAGGCAGCACTGTTTATTAAAATAACCTCTAAATTATACATCCCTTTTCTGATAACAGATAATTTTTCTTTATTTTCTTGCCTGTTGGTACATTCTATTACAAAAAATAAAAAATTTTTCTAATTAAGAAAAATAAAATTAAAAAAATAATGTAAACTTTTTTACCAAAGATAATTTTAAATAAAATTGCAATTATCTTCTTACATTATTTTCTTATTTTCATGCAAGGATGCTTTAAGTAAAAATTACCAAAAAGAAAAATATATTTATGTAGGTTACAAAATTTTCATCTAGTCAGAATGTTACAAAATATTTTGCTACATTTTAATTACGGATTCTACTCTTCTCTTGGTAGAAAAAAATCTTTTAAAAAACTGGATTTCCTGGGAATTCTAATCATTGAGATAAATAATATAATATAATAAATAAATAATATGAGTAATACAATTAAAGTAACTGCGCATCGAAAGATATGCTATTAACGTCTCACTATTACGAAGATTAAAAGAAATTAAGAAAATGGGTGCTTTATAAAAATGTAAATAAATAGTAAAAAACAATCATTTTAGGCAAATATTTTTGCTACCATTTTTGAACACACTGAATGGTAAGGGGTTTCCTGGAAAACAATCATAGAGTTAGTTAATGGGGCATCCTACACAAGAGCGGAAATGAGAGTAGACGAACTGGAATCTTTACTTCCTCCACTTCCTGTTTATTTGCTCACTGCTTTACACAATTTACACAAATACAAGTTTGTAAGATAATATTCTATTGGTTTCCACACCATTTCAAAACAGAGATACTATTGTTGCTACGGTAACTAATCAAACACAAACTTCAGTTCACTCTACAGTTTAAAAAGTCATGGGTAAAACTAGATGTGTTTCATCATCTGCCCAGACTTATCCTGTGCCACCATCAACTTATATACAAAATCTATGTATTGGAAATACTAGGTAGATTTCCTCAGCTGAGAATAACAGGATAGTGGTCTTATGAACTATAAAAATCCATTTTTAACTAATGGTTTGTAAATTAGCCAGATAATAGTGTAATCTACAAAATGAATACCTTTTATAGAAGTAATGAAATATAAGCTTATTTGATATTATTTATCTAATTAGGTAATTACATAGACAATCATTAATCTTCTAAGTATATCGAAAAATAATTAGCTCGAACATAATCCTGTAATAATTCAAATTAATTTTTAGTAACAATGGAATGAAAATTAATATAAAACAAATAAATATCATATGTTACGTAATAAGCTACGAATGAGCTTTGTTCTCGTTTACCTTTTCATAGTATTTCACATAATTTAAAAATATCTCAAAGAAAAACTTTTAAGTAACACAGTCACACACACTTTCTCAGTAACAACAATTTACTATCATGCTTGACGTAATCCTGACAATGGACCCTTTGGAATACATTCAATTAAATAAACAGTCTTTTGATATAACAATTATTATTTAAATACAACAGAAAAAATGCAAGTTTGATGAGCAGATTCTCTGAAGAGGAGATCCTCTTAAAATGTTAATACAGAAAAGGTTTAGGTAATAATAAAATAAGTAGGGCTGTCAACATTCAGTGAGTTTTCTAGTGAAATCGAATTAAAAAATTTAAATATCTGAAATAGATCGACTAAAAAAATGTAAGAAATGCAGTTGACATAACTAGTAACCAAATGTGTCTTTATTGGTAATGTTTTACAAGAACTACATTTATACTAATACCTGCTATTAATCAGATTAACTGATAGAACTGCACTACTCTGTATCTGGTTGTGCACTGTTGTGAATCTCATTAATCAAAAGTTGATTAATTTTTGTAATATGAATAGTGTTAGTTCAGAAGTATGCCACACACTTGTTCATACCTCCCAATACCTTTATCGCAAATGCACAGGCATGAATTTGGACAGTATTTGGAATACCAAAAATATAGAACCAGTTTGTGGAAATTAATATACTTTTTCTTTTTCCTGTTTAGCCTCCGGTAATTACCTTTAAGGTAATACTTCAGAGGATATATGAGGATGATATGAATGAGTGTAAATGAAGTGTAGTCTTGTACAGTCTCAGTTCGACCATTCCTGAGATGTGTGGTTAATTGAAACCCAACCACCAAAGAACACCAGTATCCATGATCTAGTATTCAAATCCATGTAAAAATGACTGACTTTACTAGGGCTTAAACGCTAGAATTCTCAACTTCCAAATCAGCCGATTTGGGAACAAGTGTTCACCACTAGCCCAACCCGGTGGATGGAAATTAATATACTGATAGAAATGAACAGAACCGAATTTTTTCATAACACCTACTTGTAAATACATTTTCATTTGATGTAAGATTTAGTTTTGTTAAGACAGTTATATCTTAAGAAAGCTGCTGCATAATGCAGAAACATGAACCTTTGGATTTGAATTCGTTCTATGAACAGCTTAGAGATCTTTGAAATGTGGATATCGAGAAGAATGCTCAAGATTACATGGCCAGCATGTCATCAATGCAGAGGTTCTACAGATATATCACAAACTAATAGCTGCTAAAAAAGGATTTAAACATCCCATTTAGGTTATATATATCCAGTAAGGAGACAAAAAATAGATTCCTTAGCTTACTTTAGAAAGAAAGCAGAAACAAACTCAGAGAATTCTGCACTTCAAAAAACACAAGATATTAGATAAATATTGATAATCACACATAAAAACAATAAATACTGGACTAATAAATAATTAAATTAGGAATTACTGAATGCTATTAAAATACAACAGGTATAAAAAATTCTGTGGTTGTTTATTTAATATAAGAGATATACTAGTGTAATCAGATTCATATGTGCAAGTTTAAATTACCAAACCGCTGGATTGTCAGTTGTTTGTCAACAAGCACAACAAAATTATTTATAAAAAGAAAGTTATAGATTGAATTATGAAGAATTTCTATGATTGAATATTTTATTTAAAACTACCTTCAGACTATTGAATAAATCAAAAGGTTTTTAACCTTTCTAAAATTATTACAACAGAATCTTTTCTTATATCAAGTAAAAATCTTCATTTCCATTTATGCTAATTTTTTTAACTCTGATACGCCCACACACATCCCTTTAAAAAAAGAATTATTTTAATAACATTGTAGAAATAGCATCCATCATTAGTATAGACATGTCAGGAAGAACAGAATCCAGTTAAATCTATTTTTAAAATATTTCAATTTATATAACGTATATTCTATAAAACTATTAATAAACTAATTGTGATAAGATTGAATAATATTAGAAATATTAACATAATCCACATATTTTTTGCAAAATTTCAAACTAATAACAGTATCAACCTATCAAAGTTGTATTTTCTCGAAGTTGTACTGTTCACTAGAAACAAATTTCATAATTAATAATGGCAACATCTTTTTTGCTACTTTGAAAAATTTGTTTTTATATTTTTCCATTTAAAAATATTAATTTAAAATTAAGATTTCTTTTCAACTCACTAAGGTTTATTATATATGTGTAATATACCCTCTGAAGGTAATTTTACAATGGGTGTTTCCTTTTGAATTATCATTATTATGAAATAAATACTGCTGCGGTTTAGCAATACCTACCTAATCAATATAAAGCCAATGGTGATAATTAAAAATTATATTTAACTCATTAATAAAGCTGAGGTTAAACTTTCAGAAACATTAAAGACAGAAAGACAGTAACAGTATGCATCTTTGTAACCACAGCAACTGACCCAAGAAATTACTTTGCTCAGTAAAGTTATTTTATTTCAAATAGAGAGATACTGAAATAGAAAGAAAGTCAAAAGAAAAATTTGTAATAAAAGTTTTTTTTTTGAAAAAAATTATTTTAAAATTACTTTTTTTCTTAATGAAAGGTGATTTTTTACTTTAAATTAATTCTATAAAAAATTAGATTAGCATAATAATTTAATTAAATATATTTTCAAAAATTTGATTATACATTTTTTCTATATTATAATTAAAGGGCCGCTTCCTTCATCCGTAATATATCTGTCACTTTGGAGGGATTTTTAAAAAATAAAATCAAAGTTTATTTTTAATTTAATCAAAAGTTGATATACATAATATTTTTATAAAAAAGCCTCCTTTACAAGCAAATTTTTTTTTTTTTAATTTACGTAGAAAATTTTTTTATGTGATTTTTTATACTGCTGTTATTCTTTAAATCTAGGTGACCATTATACATAATAAAAATTTTTAAATTGTGTTCTGAATCAATGTAATTCTTAAAATTTTGTTAAATGGGAACATTTACTGTTAAGGAAGTGCTGGTGATAGAGAAAGCTGTATAGGGACAAAGCTGAATAATTATTAAAAAATATCATTCTAGATATCCCAAATTACTTCCAATGGTTGTAATTTCATTTCATTTCTTATTATATAATGATTACATTATAACATTGCTTAAAAAAACTCAAAAAAGTAATTCTGGAAATTGAACTCTAAAATTCACCAATTTTTAGTAATTCTTTTGATCTTAACGATTTTTTCTCATATTTTCTTAAATTTAGTTACAATGAAATCTAAAAATGAATTATTAAATTAGAATATTAGAAGTATATTATTTCCAAATAATTATTGCACAGTTGCTGAAAAATATTTATTTTGTATGATTATAATAAATAAAATTACTGTGGGTAGCAAAAATAAATATATAAGCGGATTGGAATTGTAAGTCAAATAATAAACATCTAGTATTTATGAATTCCAAATATTTGAAGAGAAATAATTCCCTGCACTTCGACCACCCAATTAGTTAAAAACAGAATTTCAAAATAATCAAAAAGTAAATAACTTAGTAATTATGTTTATTTAAATATCAAGTATAAAAAATTTAGATTGACGTTAACTTTATTTATTCTTAATATTTAAACAAAGCAACTTACTACTTTCTGTAAACAAATAAGTTACTTGTTAACTAAAATGCATTTAAAAAAAGAAAAGAAAAAAATTGTAAAACATACTCATTGCTATATAAAAATAGAACTACTTAATAAAATTTATAGCTCTATTAAAGTCATTTACATGTATTATTACATGAAATATGTAGTAATTCTTTGGCATTATTTGATGCCACCAACTTTTTAAAAAAAATTGTGAACATTTAAAATGTTCTTTCATCATCGATCTGCATGTACATATACTCGTAAACTAGAAAATAAATAAACATCATTTATTCAACCATCACAACGTTACCCACATTTATATTTCTAGGAAGTTAAAATTTTACTAAGATAGTGAAATAATCCATTTAAATCTCCAAAAAAATCCTAAGAAAATTTTAATTAAATTCCACACTCAATGAAAAAGCTCTTTTAATTTATTGCCCATCTTGCAAACGAAAAAACAAAAAACCACCTGGTTTTTTGTAAATGAAGGTTTCTCTACGTTTCATTTTTTCTTTTTGACTGAAATCTAAATTTACTGTGCGCCAAAAGAAAAACAAAGCATACTTGCTAAGAAGTGGTGATATGTAAATAAAACATTCTGTATTTTATATATAAACTCCACAACATTTCTCTTATAATCCTAAATTTTTTCAAACGCTAATACTCACAAACAACCTATAACTGAATTAAGTTTCAGTTCAACTGAACTGAACTGCTCCAGTTCACTGGATATCAAATCAACCGAAGAGTTTTTTGTTTAAACACAAAAAACTCATGATTATAAATTAAATATAGGGTAGGTTATTCATACTGAAGATTTTACGTGCAGTATTTTTACAAAATTGGACCAGTCATTTACTTTTAATTAATAATAAAAAAAAACCTATAGTAGGAATTTAAGATCAAGCGTTTTATCAGGGTAAGAAAGACATTCAGAAATCTACACTGACAAAACTAATTTTAGATTCCGATTACCACCCAGTCTTACATACAATCAGTGAAAGAATTTACGCTGCTATCATACAATTTGGATAACAGTATCAAATAATTACTAGAATAGTTTAAATACTATGAATATATAGTTGAACTGAGACAAACATGCATGACCTTGAGTGTATGAGATGATTCTATTTATGATGTTATTGTAAACCATGAAAGAATTTACTTACAAGGCAGAAGGAGTTGAATAAATATAAAATTATATGAACTTATAATATTTTATCTAATCATAGAAACCACTGTAACGTAGATATTGCGTTCAACTTAAATGATCCTATGTATTAATAGTGAAAAATATTACTGTGTTTAAAAGGGTGTAGTTATCAACCTTGCAGACCAAGTTGCATGAATCCAATTTTTTATTAACTTTTGTAGAACCAGTTTTTCAGTTATAATATTATGTTTTAACTATGATCATTATCAAATTTTTTTGTCTTCAGTCATTTTACTGGTTTGATGCAGCTCTCCAAGATTCTCTACCTAGTGCTAGTCGTTTCATTTCAGTATACCTCCTACATCCTACATCCCTAACAATTTGTTTTACATATTCCAAACGTTGCCTGCCTGCACAATTTTTTCCTTCTACCTGTCACTCCAATATTAAAGCAATTATTCCAGGATGCCTTAATATGTGGCCTATAAGTCAGTCTCTTCTTTTAATTATATTTTTCCAAATGCTTCTTTCTTCATCAATTTGCCACAACACCTCTTCATTTGTCACTTTATCCACCCATTTGATTTTTAACATTCTCCTATAGCATCGCATTTCAAAAGCTTCTAATCTTTTCTTATGAGGGACTCTGATCGTCCAAGTTTCACTTCAATATAAAGCTACGCTCCTAACATATACTTTCAAAAATCTTTTCCTGACGTTTAAATTAATTTTTGTTGTAAACAAATTATATTTCTGACTAAAGGCTCATTTCACCTATGCTATTCGGCATTTTATATCGCTCCTGCTTCGTCCATCTTTAGTAATTCTACTTCCCAAATAACAAAATACTTCTACCTCCATAATCTTTTCTCTTCCTATTTTTACATTCAGTGGTCCACCTTCATTATTTCTACTACACTTCATTACTTTCGTTTTATTTTTGTTTATTTTCATGCGGTAGTTCTTGCATAGGACTTCACTCATGTCATTCATTGTTCCTTCTAAATCTTTTTTACTCTCAGCTAGAATTACTATATCATCAGCAAATCGTAGCATCTTTATCTTTTCACCTTTTACTGTTACTCTGGATCTAAATTGTTCTTTAACATCGTTAACTGCTAGTTCTTTGTAAAAATTAAAAAGTAATGTGGATACGGAACATTCTTGTCGGACTCCCTTTCTTATTACGGCTTCTTTCTTATGTTCTTCAATTATTACTGTTGCTATTTGGTTTCTGTAAATGTTAGCGATCATTCTTCTATCTCTGTATTTGAACCCTATTATCAAATAGCAACACATAAATTTCAAATAATACATGTATATAATATTTTTTTTTGGAATGGATAGCTCTTATGGTGGATACAGATAAAGTAAAACTGCAATATATTGATTGAAATTAAAAAATTAATGATTAAATATAACTCTAATTTTAAAAGGTAAATTTTTTATTCTTTGTTGTTTTGCTTAACGAAGTGATAAAATGGTAATTTCTAATAAATATTTGCTTTTATCGTTAAAAGATTTTATTTGAAAGTAAACATAAATCAAGACTTTTAATTTGTCCTATACTTATACAAAATCACAAATAATTAAAAGATTTTAGGCTAAAGTAGTAGTAACAAATCCATAGTATTTCATGCAAAATAGCAAATAGTGCACTCACTGTGCAAGGGAAATGTAGTTTTGGTTATCCCTTTTGGATCGCTCACTACTATCAATAAAATATAAGAGGCTATATCATACTAATTTCCCCATTTTCTGAACAGCCAGAAAACAGAAACTCTGAATTTTGATTTATTTTAGTTATAATAATGCCAAATCACTTAAAAATGAATTGTAGAAGTTAAAAGGGTTGTAATAATACCATTTCCATCTGGCACAGCTTTTTTCTTAGGGAGTATTGTGTAAAATTATAAAGCTAGAATCTTTGTTAATGACCCCTGAATATTTATAAAAGTGTTCAAACACAATCTAATGAACAAGTGGACTAAAAAAAAATAATTAATTGTTCAACCACCATAAAATGGTAGGAGTGGGAAGAATTCCATTTAGATTCACACCAACTGCTAAGAGAGTTTATTTTTAAATTTCACTATCAGAGAAGGTTTTCTATTATTTGACCAACTTACAAACAGAAAAACAAACAGCCAAAGTTCACATGCATGCTCTAGTCTATCAGTATGTACTTTGAAAAGAAGGCTCACATTAGTTCTTATTTCTAGTTTTTTTTTTTTTAAATATAAATCTGTTATGTGGTAGAAAGCATAAATAATACATTAATTTTATTATAACTTAATAAATATCTTAAATGTTTTTTTTTTCTTAATTGAATGTTCAGCCAAAGGATTTTAGTTAGACAACATACTTAAAATAATAATCATCAACTATATACAAAGTTAAATAAGGTGGAATTGTGTTTAGGTAGTTAAATACTAAATAATTCCTACCAAAAAAAACTTTTTGTTTTTTTCATAAATTTGATTTATACTATTTTAATTGATACTAACTATAAATTGTTTGAATTACTTTAATAACTATTTTAAGTTGCCAATAAACAGTTAAATCACAATATATATATATATATATTTTACATTTTTTTTTTTTTAATTATTTGTAACATGAAGGTTACAAATAATAATAATAATACACTGTACTCATAATTTTTTCTTTAATTTATTCTTTTCTTAAATCATACATTAGCACATTTTTTTTAATATAAAAATTATGAAATCATAATACTTTTTTTATACAAGCACCTCAAATATTTGAACTTGCATAAAATATATCAAATTTTATTGCACATTTTTGAAGTGATTTCTTTTAAAAGTATGGCAATAGACAACAAAGGTTTTAATAAAACCTACAAGTATATATGCAAGTAAATTAAATGTGATGTTATGTGAAAATCATTAAGTCATTTTACAAAATTCCCAAGTTTTTACATAAGTAACTACACACACACGCGTGTGAGCGAGCAAGCGCACACACATACACACACACACACACACACACACACACACACACACACACACACACACACACACACACACACACCTTATACCAATAAGTAAATGAATACATGAATGCAGTTTTATACCTATCAGAAGTAAACAGTAAACTATAATGTATGACAAGAATTCTCAAACAATGACGCATGTGCATTAAAGTAAAGATTTCCTGAGACAGGGAAATTTAATTAATGAATTTTTAATTAGTTTTTTTTTAATTAGTGAATTTAATTTATTTAGTGTAATACCCAAAAAGAAGTCATCTATCATCTAATTTTTATTGATTTTTTTATTTTGGAGAGGTAAATTTATTTTAAGATATAGTAAATGGTGTAGCCAAATTCAAATGAAAACCCAAAAGTTGTATTTATTTTAAATTTTACCTATTTACTTAAATTAATAATTATTTAATAACAGGCATTCCTCAGAAGTTTTAACTGAATGTAGACATAACTAACTGCCTAATGTTTTGTGAACTAGTATTATATAAATTTTTAAAAAAATTATCTGATTATATTGTCCATTATTTATAAAGTAACAACCCATAACAAACAGTACTTGGAGAAAAAAACAGCAAAAATTGTTTAAAAAGTATTAATAAACTTTAAAAAAATTATCCCCTGCTGAATGGAAGCAGTATATACAAAGCATTATTTTTCCCCTACAGAAAGGATTACATTAAGCTATTGGATTGTGCTATTTTCCCAGTTCTTCTTATAACTCTGACACATATAAAGTACCTTTATATAGAAAGAGGAGAAGGGATTTTCTTTGCCTAGGGAGTCCTTTCTCCTGACTGGTAAATCAAAATGCTTTCTCTGAAAGTAATTATGTTTGCTAAAAGCCAGTCCCTATGTTAAACAGAATAAATATATCACTCATAGGGCTGAATATCAACTACATTTTTGTGGTTTTGGCATGTTAATGCTCAAGGAAAAAGTAAAACAACTTCCTTTTCATTTTTCCTGTTAAACTGGCATAAGGTATTTTTTATTCTCAAGGATGACTATGTCATTTTTGGAAGTCTTGTTGACTGATATCAGATCACCAACAACTGATACAGTTATGGCACTGAACATAAAAAAAAATAGAATTTATTAAGCAGAATGTAAGAAATATTTACTGAAATAACTTCTATAAATGTTTTTGAAGAAGTAAAAATAGAAGGTAGAATGTACTTCATGCAATAACATGAAATACATTCTACATCTTTTACTTACTAAAAGTCCTTATTTTTTCTGAAGGGTCTGGCTGCATGGTTTATACTTCAATTGGAAACTTAAATACACCAAGATTTTAAGGATGAAAGTGTTCCTTTAGGAAGCCTGAACTTGTTCAAAGATGGCTCTTTATTTTCTGGAGTAAGAGCAGTTGTGTTTCGGCATATAAAGAAATAGGTTTTAGGTGGGCAACAAAGAATAATTCATCACTAATATGCTGTTCCATTCTAAAAAAAAAAATAAAAAAGCCCCAATCTTCCAGAAGGTTTTGGGCATAGAGGAACACTGCACTCACTGCCCAGAGATGGACTTAATGTTATTCACTGGACTATTTTGTCTTGTACACCATTCAATAATTATCTTACATTCCTTCTTCCCCGAGTTAGATTCTGTGGATTTAACTTTAGTTCCCATTTTCATGCTAAAAATTAAAAACTAGCAGATCTAATGTATCCTTATTGCAAACTGGTCAATAATTTCTTGAGCACCTTACAGAAATACAATAAAAAAATTGTTATAATATGATATAAGTGTGATACAATTAGCAGTTGGTTTTGTCTGAATTGAGGATAATCAGTCATGAGATTACCATAAATTTTACTCCAAGAAAAACTGGTAAAGCTGATACACAATCTAAAAGTGGATTTGGATTCAATCGAGTAAAAGTTTTCATAATTTTGTAAATATATTTTTATAAGAAGGCTGTACATCAAAAATTGATGAAAGGAAATTTATACGATTAAAATGATAATTAATTTTCACATCCTGCATCAAGAATCAAATTTGGTAATTTATTGTTCAGTATATAGTTTTAGTAGATCTGTATTATAAATACCAATTAAATGTTTGGTATGTGCAATGTACATTACCTTGATTTAACAGTCAACATATGAGTAAATATAACTACTTAACTGACTCCAAACAATAGTAGAAAATAATTATTAGTTCATTAAATGATTTGTATTGAACGCCTACTTTAAAATCCAGTATTTAATCATTTCAAAATATGTAGAAAAAACCAAAAGATTTTTATTAGAGATGTGATATCTCAATAACATAAACAAGTTTAATACATAGGAGGTCTGTAAAGAAAGTAATGAGACTGGTTCAGAAAAACTTTTTATTTACAATCCAATTCTACGTAGACTCTTATCACCTTCGAAATAATTCCATTGGGAAGACACACAACACTTCAAATGGTTTTCCCAATCTTAATGGCAATATTAGAACTCAGAAACGGAAATATCCTTCAGATGGTCGGTTATATTTTTTTAATGTTTTCTATTGTTCCAAAATGGTATCCTTTGAGGTGTTTTTTTAAAGTTGGGAACAGGAAAACGTCACAGGGACTCAAGTCAGGTGAATAAGGTGGTTTAGGAACTACAGAATGTTTTTCTTTGCCAAAAACTCATTAATTGAGAGTGCAGAGTGACAAGGTGCATTGTCATGATGCACCATCCAATTTTCTTTGATGTCTGGTCTCATGCGGGCAACTCTTTTCCACAGTCTTTCAAGAATTTCTCAGTAAATATATTGATTTATAGTCTGTCCTGTAGGCAAAAACTTCTTCTGGACAATACCATTACTATCGAAGAAACAAATCAGCATGGTTTTGGTTTTTGATTTGCTCATTTTTGCTTTTTTGGAACGTGGTGAGTTTCAAGTGTGCCACTCCTTGCTCTGCTGTTTTGTTTCTGGGTCCTACTCAAATATCCAAGATTCATCACCAGTTCTCGTAATAACATTTTTTAGAAAATCATGATCAGTTTCAATTTGCCCTAGAAGATCACAGCACACTTCCACCCCATTCTTTTTCTGTTCAACAGTGAGGTTTTTTGAGACCAATTTGCACAGACATTTTTCATGTCCAATTTGTTTGTTAAAATTTGATGGACTGTGGTACGGTTCAAATTCAGTTGTTCTGTAATCATTCTGACAGTTAATCACCAGTCGTACCATATCAAGTCAGTCTCTGATTCGCTCAACATTGTCATCACTTTTTGATGTTAACAGTCTTCCAGAGCATGGATCGTCTGTAACTGATTCCCAGCCATCTGAAAATGCTTACAACCACGTAAAAACTTGGGCTTGTGACAGAACACCACCTCCATATGTCCTTTTCATTTTTGAAAAATTTTCAGTAGCATTATCACCTAGTTTAACACAAAACTTGATTGCACAACGTTGCTCATAATTAGTATCACTCATTTTTGTAATGCACAACAAAAACTCGTTTCACAAAAATTTTGTTTACATCTCACGTGGCAACAGTGGCACGTGAATAAAAATATTAATACCTAATATAAATCAGCGGTTCATATAACCAAATGTTTAATTAACTTTACAGTGTTGCCACTTTGGCTGTCAAAAAAACTAGTCTCGTTACTTTATTTAGACCTCATATAAGAAGAGGGTAACTTTTAATCCTGTATAATAGATTTAAGGTAAACGAGTCTTCTTGTTGTACAAAAGTTTACGTTAAATAACTGAAATTTACATTTTATAGATTAAATGTCTTTTGTGTAATGTATATTTGTATAATAATAAGGAATAACAAAAATAAAAACGTTCACAAAAAGGAATAGTGATGGTGAAAATAACTTGTGAAAATCACTAAATAATACTTTTTAATTATATTTTTTATAAAAAAAATTTATATGAATTACGATGAAATTAGTGACAATAGTGATGTGTTAATTGTATATACGAAAATAAAATTTAAAAAAGTAGAGTGAGGGACGGACGTCACAGCGCATCATGGGATGTGTCCAATCATACTTCAAACGTGGTTCGTACCAAAATACTACAAGTATCTCTGTGTGTGTTAATCGTTAATGCGAGTCTCTTAACACAATGCATGTGTGTCTACTACATAAACTTTATTAACAGGTAATAACCCTGCAAAGTAAAATAAATAAAAAGCACAAAAATATACAAAGATTTTCTATAAAAAGAAAAGTGTCCTAACATTAAATTTGCCTGAAATTTTTAAGAAATATCATGAAGAATAATACTTCATTTTTAAAAAATTCTTCATAATTATAGATAATTGCCAGATTTATTTTTCTTATATTTCTTATTCAAACAAAACAACCTTTCATGAAAAGATAATAATCAATTATATCACATTTAATAAATGTACCAATAAAATGTTTTGATGTTTTTAAAACTGCTCTCAAAACACAGCAAAGATCTTTATGACTGCAAGCTAACATTCTAAATTTTAAGTAATATTACCAATGTAAATAAACAGTAAAAATATTATTTAATAACATACACTAAATATTATTTAACAAATCAGAAAATTGTAACAAAAAATACCAAAATGTAAATATAAAAATTTTACAAATCAAATAGTATAGTATAAAAGATTGGGCTTTCATTTTATCTTAAGCTTTATACTTTTTTACAATTGTAGGCTTTATCATGTTTTATAATGTCAGTACAAAATAGAACTTCTTAAATGTCAACCATCTTTTTTCTTTACTCTATTTGCAGTTTATATTTAACTTCTTTATCTCTTCAAAACTGTACAAGTACTATTTTTCTGACATAACTTCAAGATGTCTCTCAATTTTTCTTCATACTTTGAATGAACCTAACTTTTTATGATTTTTATACAAAGTTAAATATAACAAAGCCCATTTCATAACTTTTAGTCAACAATTTCTAACGACAATCTTTTCATGTGAAAAAAATGTTACATTTTTCTTAAATCTACTAAAAACAGTATAAAAGTTGAAACTATGTTAAAAAATATATTTTTTAACATATGATATATATATATATTTAATATGATATTTTCATATCAAGCAGACAATATAAATATTTTTTTTTTTTTTTCTATAAATAACTTATAAAACAAAATTTACTTAAGTTACTTTGTAAAACATACATCGGCCACTGATTTTTTTTTTTTTTTTTTTATTTACATACTGATACCACTATAGTTATTAAATAAACTGGAAATTTTTGAAAATTGTTTAAAGTCAGATTTATTAGAAATATTTTTCTAATCTAAAATTAATTAACATAATATTATTACTAACATATTTCAGATCACTACTTTAGAACATTTATTGTTTATATAAACATTTACAAGATATTTTTATCTATTTATATTTATCATATTGTATATTTATCAAATTACTTTATTACAATGTCAAATAATATAAATTCATTAAATTATGCCCAATTTATTGGTAATATACCTGTAGAATGCAACTTCTTGGTAATATATCCACTTTTTTTTTTGAGAACTGATTACAGTAATATATTCATATGCAAAACTTTCCAGCTGCAGTAATGTATTACAATAAAGGAGAAATTAGAATATGATAATAATACAACAATTAAATACACTTTTTAAATGAGATAAATTTAAAAAACTTAAAAATCTTCTTTCAATTAGCTTTCATTATATGTTAAGTTTCTATAGAAATTCCTGTTGGATGTTGTAGTATTGCTAGATACGGCACAGAAGTTCAAATCAGATTTTGAAAGATCATTGTTTATGATGTGTACAAAAAGTGTGTATGATTAAAATTGTATGTTCATTTAGACTGTTATTTTTATATGTGTAATTTTTCTAACATCAAGTTTTCATTTTATTATTGTTTGTGTGTAATTTTTATGTGTATTGTTTGTGCTTGTATTGTTTGTTTCAATGAGGTAATTTGTGAGAATGGATTCAGTGATGGAATGAAATATTCTATATGTCTTTTATTATTATTGTGAAAGCTATATCCTGTTTGTCCTATGTAGAAGCTATTACAGTCCAATAAATCAAGTTTGTATACCTCAGGTAACAGAACTTGTTGAATTATATGTGTTTTTAGTTTAATAATGTATACTTTCTTCTATTTATTGTTGTGTATGTAATATTGAAGTCAGTTTTTTTTTAAATTTGTATATAAACTCATTGTGTGTCTGATTAATCTTAACAAAGAGCAAAAGCTAGCTCAACCAGAATTAAAGTTCTTTACTATTTTCCCTGTTTAAAAAGGTCACTGAAATTGATTTCAAAAAAGTCTTCAATCTTTAAAATACATTAGAATTCAAACAGTTAAATACAAATGCTCTCCTCATGTACTTCTACTACTGTCTATTACTTCCCACTCTGTAGTAGAAAACAAAGCTCAAAATAAATTGGTACAGAAGGACAGTTACAAGCTTTGTTCACTATCAAATAATAATAATTATTATTAGTCAATCAGTAATTCTATGAACGTGGGAAAAATAAAAATACATAATACTGCTGCAAGTAATGGTTGAGATATAAGTTCAAAAATCTTTAGCCACCCTTTAACTGTGTGATACTATTAAAAGCAAAATTTTATTTTGCTTAATTCATTTTAACCGCCTAGCTTTTAAATTTATTAAATATAAATATCAAAAGAGTAATTATAAGAACATTAAGAGTAAATGCATCAACTGTTGTCTCATCAATACCATTAATATACCCACCCTCATTTTACAAACTCAATTTTAGGAATATTTTTATGCGTATTTAATGGGTAAATGCTAAAGACAGTTAGTACAAGTAAGTCATAGTCACCTTCTGAAGGTTAAGAGCAAATACTAGAATAATAATGACTAGATAATAAATACTAGAATAATAATTATTAATTATTATCACCTATCAACACATTAATTAATCATATATAAGTTATTCTAAATTATAAACAAACACCTTTTTTAAAATATTTAATTCTTTATATTTAATTACCTTTTGAAATCTGTTTGTGCTTTTATATGTTTCCATACGTGTAAATATTGTACAATACTTCTATGTAAATAAAAATATAATTTAATTTATTTATTAATTTAATATTAATTAATTTTAATGTTAAATTTAATAATAATGTTAATAATTAATTTAATGTTAAATAAGTATTGGAGATTTTTTTACAAAATTTGATTTCTAGATCAATTAAAAAAAACTGATAAACTAATAAACATCAAGGTTTCCTGCCTTCAGGAAAATTCCTGAAGGCAATGGTATATTTATTATATTTTATTCATAATTTTTACTTATTTTTAAATTCAATTTCCTTTCAAATCAAATTAAGAGGTCTTTGCTATGGTAATAAATTAGTTACATAAGTACTGAAGTTACATAACATCGAATATAATGATAAAATTGAATAGTAATCCTTCATTATTTGCATCATTTACTCCTAGTATGTTTGATAGGATGATGTCATGAAGTGCGTCCAGCTGTAAAACTTCTACCAAGTACCTTAATTTAAAATCAGAAAACTGAAAAATTTTGCTTGAAAGCAAAAATGTATCTACACTCAATATTACTCACCCAAAATAATTTTTTGTGTGTCTCCATATATAAATTAACTAAGCCTCGAAAACTAGGTCAATCATAAGCTTCATTATTCCTCAGTATGACTCAATAATACCTCAATTTATATTCACACCTCATTTAAAAGTCTTTCTGCATTCTCTTCCAAATTATCAGTCTTTTACTTATATATGAAATTTACTTAATTAAATATATATATATATATATATACGTTAATATTGATATATATACGTTGATATATGTATATATATATATATACATATATCTTATGATTTATATCATTATAAAATTCAAAAATAGTTACTACTATATATTTTTGCAATTTAATATTTTATTTCATAACAATTGTTTCAGTAATCTGTAAGAATATTTTTGTACTAGGAGAACTCATTATTCTTTCTCAATTTTTCTCTATTTTATTGACTGAAACTTTTCTATTACTTCAACCATACTTTTATGCAAATGAATCCGTAAAATTATTAAATAAATTTATTTTGATCAATCAAACTTCAAATACATTGGACAAATATTTAAATTTACTTTATGGGTATATATTACTAATAAGATAAGCAGTTTCTAAAAATAATAATTAACAAAAAAAAAATAATAATAAATTTTCTTTTAATTTTACAACTACAACCAATATATTTAATTAGACATCCCATACACATATTTATATAAAAATAGAGTGAATTATCATCATACATTACATTTTTTTCTAAAAAAATAACTAATTAGTTTTTTCTATATAAAGTTTAAATAAAAACAGTTGTATTATTTTAGTGAATTAGGTCTTATCAACAAAAAAATCACACTATTAAGTATTCAACCCTTACATTTAAAAGTCTAATAAATAAAAAACTAAACACCACAGAACATATATAAAAAGGGTCATTTTTAGATTTTTAAACAAGTCACTGGCAGCTGCAAATGCTTTTTAAAATTTACTAGGGATGAAAACTTGTGTTAATATATTAATAAAATAATTAATTGGGTTTAATTTATTTTCTTCTATCTAGATATCTGTAATATCTGTAATAGTTTTTATGATTTTTTTTTGTGTTTGTGAATTTAGAATGATGTAAATATATGTATGTAGTACTAATTTGTATACTCATATACAAAATTATTACTTTATGTGTTTGTATTTATTTATGTAATTATATTTAAATTGCATGTTTTTCTTTCTGTTTTTTTTTTTTGGTTTTCCATAGGGGAGGAAAAAGCTCTGCTAGCTGCCACCAGGCCTGCTCTGACGGCAGTGCAAGGCTCTCACTCACTAAAAACCAATCCCTATGGCATGTACTCAGCCCCCGCATGATCACCCGGGCTCTCTTCTATCTGATTTGAAATGACCCTGTGGCGTACCCTGGGGACGATTAACGAATGGCTACTTCAGGAAGCCCCCGTTGCCCAGCCCCAGAGTCTCGCCCTACAATCATTTGTCTTCAGACTCTGTGCCTCGGTTCATCTGTTAATACATATTCTGTCAAATTCTCTCCTCATGTGCCTTTCCACGATCATGGTGGAGACTACCGTCAGCTTAGCAGACTAATGCTTAGCTTGCTGCTAAGCATTACTCTTATTATATAAATTGCATGTTTAAAAATAATTATTTTTACTATAAAGCAATAATGTTTATTTTTTTTAATACATTCATTTAATAAGGAAGTAATTTTTAATAGAATGCTAAAGTGAATGTACCTAAGTTTAAATATGATGTAAGAAAATGCTGAAAATTACAACAGTGGATTATATCTAAAATTACAATTTTTAAAAAAATCATGGGAAAAATATTTAGGACAAATTTTACAAAAAGATTTTTATGGAAATTTGATTGACCCTCACCCTATAAGACAACCAGATTTACTCAGATATGTAGGATATGTAAAGATGTGAAAATATATATACTATCTAACACACACACATATGCACACACACGCACACACACACACACACACACACACACACACACACACACACACACACACACACACACACACACACACACACACACACACACACACACATATATATATATATATATATATATATATATATATATATATATATATACACTAGCAGACTCCATAGCTTTACCCACGCTATATGGTTACTTGCATTTCCCATTGCAGTCGGATGTTTAACTGGTCATTTCCCGCCTAGCCAGGGGTTTCTGCCTCCTGGACCCCTCAGTGTTCATTAAACTCGTGCTTGTGAGAATAATAGTAATAATAAATAAAAATTAAAGCCTGTTCAATTTATAAAAACTATCAGTACATTGTAATTTCTTCAGAGCAACAGTTTGGTCAGTACAGGACCCTAAACTTTGAGTAATCTGAGAATGTGGGTTTCAAAACAGCCAGCTCCATCTTAAAAATATTAGTTATAACTGGTTACCCATACTTCGTACAGGTAAAAATATATTTTACCTCGTTCTTATTGTTGTTACACAACAAACACCACTAGGAAGTGATTGTACTTCATTTCTCTTCTTTCTTTTTAATTACTTTTATTTCATGTTTTTTAGCCAAGTAACCGAACACAGATGTAGCCAGTTGCGTTGTATATACAGTAAAAGTAGCTGTGTTGGTTGAGTCATTGTGCCATACACTGTCGCATCTCTTAAAAAACTGAAATTAAAAACCCTGAAAATGGTTTTTAGGTATTTATTTGAGGTATTTATCAGATAATCTAGAGCCTCAATCTAATGAATATCTCATTTAGTATAGTTGGAAATGGGGAAAATTTGCAAGCATTGTGCAAATTTTGTTTTACCTTTTTTCATCCCTTTCAAAGTTGAATTTCTAAAAATCTAGTCATTTGTTTTTAGATATTTATATGAAAATTACATACACCAGATTTTTGATCAAGTTGATATCATTTGTTAACCGATAAATTTAAAAGCATAGCCAGGTTTAAATAAAATTAATAATCCACTTTAACCCTTTAAACTCATAATTTCAAAAATTTAGAAATTAGTTTTTAGATAATCATATGAAGATTACACACACCAAAAGTCAAGAAGATTTCTTCATTTGTTACAGAGAAATTAAAATAATAGTAAATTTCATTTTTACCCCATTTTAACCATTTAAAACGGAATTTCAAATAACGTTTTCTTTGTGTACACTTACACCTTAAGAATGTGTATACAAATTTTCATCAATTTATCTTCAGTAGTTTTGCTGGGCATTGATGAATCAGTCTATCAGTCAGTCAGGACATGTTCTTTTATATGTATGTTAAAATTGATGTAGTTATAAATGTTACAAAGAAAAAAATTAGATTTAAATTAATATTCTGACATAAAAATTATCGATAAATTATACAAAATTATTATATAAAAGATTGAATGAATTATTTAAGTCTACACCATGTATCAGACATGATGCAGTACAGTACAGCAGTTATTGACAAACAATGACTAAATAATTTACTACCATCCACTCCTAAAGAAGTGGCACGCATTGAACTAAATGTAACAGACAATGGAGAGCAAAGATGACAAAGACAGGACTAGATTATTTCAATAGTTTCATTGTTAGCATATAGTTCTGTGAACCCATGTAACGCCCTGCTTACAGCTTCACATGGAACTTTACAGATGCAGTTATAGACTTTTAATTTTATTTTAATACTTTTATTAATTTTTATGACAAATGAAGCTGCATAGAGACAAATGTCTTTTTAGTACAATGTAACCGATATTATAAATTTTGGTTAAAAAAATATTATTCTATAAAATCACGATTTGGAAAATAACAAATTGAAAATTTTTTTTTTTTTCATTGTTTAAATCTGATAAAATGGATATCACAAAACCAGATTACTGACTAACACCATTTTATACACTGCTATGGCAATCACCTGATACAAAATAAAGCAAGCTCTCATATCAGCACAGTGTCTGATGTAGTACATAATGAATGGCCTATTCTATTTTTGTCAAAAGTAAATCATTTACAAAAAAATGTTTTGGCTCAACAATATTACAATTTCTTATTTATTGAAACTATAACTTTTATAAGTAATAAACATTGCTAAACCAATAATTTTTCATTATTTATTTTTATTAAAAACTTTATTTGTTAAATTTTTTTTTTACACATCTGTAGTTTCCTCCCCCCTGGAAATGGACACACAATTAAAAAGCACACAATAAACTCCAGTCCAGGGGGTACCTGTGCCTCAAACTATCTTGGAAGGACTTAAGGCCCCGCCCCGGCAGCCAGGACTTGTTTTTTGCATGCCATGCCTCAAACGAGAAGTTCCCAAAAGGGACTCCCCACCAGGACACCAGTCTTAATGCATCGCCTCTAGTGGGGAACCCCAAAGGGATCCCCCACCAGGACTATGGTCTTACATTTCTCCCAGTGGCATCTCAAAGGAATCACCACCCAATCACTGAAAGTGGAAGACCGAAGCCTTCCACCGCTCCCAGGTGGAGCTGTTCCTCAAAGATACCATAACATTACTGTGAAGCAGATGGACCCAGCTTACATCCTCAACCTCCGAGCACATGACCATACAATTTTCAGGATGTGCATCGAAGCTCCTGCTTACAATCTTTACGTTTATGGCCACCCTTACCATACATAAAAAAAGGCCACTTCTATCTGCACCATTACAGAACTTCGTCCTGTAGCCTGGACTCCAGCATCTAAAACAGAGTTCGTCGGAGGCACGCCACGTCACCCGACAGGCCACCCACCCAATGCAAATACGCCCATCAGACAGCAGTTTGTCCGCAAAGAGTGACGGCCCTGCTAATGTTACTACTTACGTCGAGCCGTAAGCCGACCGCATTGATAAAACATTTATAGTAACACAACAGTTATTTTACGAATCTGCAGGATGAGAAACTCATCCTGCGTCGTGAAAGCATCCACGTCCTTAACAAGGATGGGGACTCTCCTTCCAAACAGGGCCGTAATAGCACCCTTCACTTTTTCGGCGATATCTCTGCTCAACTGTTCGGTCGAATCATCATCGTCTCACACCCGGAGGTGAAAATCCTTCCCCTGGCCCTTCCGTACGGAGAGGACCCCGATTTCACCCGGCGACACTGCACCCTTCACGGAGCGGAGGAGATCGGCATAGGATCTCCGCTCCCCCTTGACCACCACCACGGTGGTCGGTGACCCCACCAATTGTTTCTTGCTTTGCGGCATCAATGTTGAAGACGGACGCAACAAATGAACAAAATGACGCTTCCCTACCCGCCTACACGCATACTCAACGGTGCGCCTTAAATTTTGTCCGATCTGCCCAGGTGGCCCATAGAAACAGACCGGTCGTCTCCGTCCATCATTCAGCACATGGGGAATTGATTTGCAGATGACAGAGGCCATCCCACGATCCCCAACCGTCTAATCGATTACTAAAACGTAATCCATCCTTCGTAGTCCATCGTGAAACATGATGCGTGTATCTTACACGCATCATGTCTGCCAGATAGATCACGGGTAGTCGAGTGATCTCGACTATCGAGTGATCGAGTGATCAAGGACCTAACCCACCCTCATTCTACCGGCACGAACCAGGTCCCGAATCCACGGAGCCCTCTGGAACATCATAACGTTTTGAGGGTTGTCGACCCCCAACCGCCATATCAATAATCCAAACGGATCCAATACCTTCTTCCAATTCTGTAGCATCTTCTATCAGGGCTAAGATTGGAAGACGTCTTCAGGCCACCCTCTCAAAACCAACCGTTTGAGGTTTGCGTCGGTGGCCCCATCATCGACCACCCGCTTTAGATCCTCATCCGTCCAGACCATGTTCTGCCGCAGGCCCCCGTCCGGTGTCTGTGGGGTCACATCCGTGATGATAAAGTAAGTCTGTGTGGCCTTATCTACCATGTCCAGTGGTGCAGGCCGCCTTGGCTGAGGCCTCAAAGTTGTATCATCAAGTACGTCTTTGAACATTTCTACCATACGGGCAATACCTTCTACATAGCGGAAGCACTCCTTTATTTCCAGCTTAGTGGTCGCGTTTTGGAGGACAAGTAAGCTCAGTTCTTTGACATACCGGAGTAAAACTCCAGTGTTAAACGCCAAACATTTCTTCCGTTTCCGAAGGTCCACACTTGCACACTTTCCAGTGTGCAAGTTCAATGAAGTACCAAACTTCATTGGTAGGGACGGAAAATCTCGCTCAAAGGGCCCAACTACCCGAGGCACCCACAGATGCCAGAGGCCAGAACCGGTGAGTCGACAGTCCTCTGCCGTCGCCGAGCCGACGCTTTTCCCCTCTTCTCTCTTCGCCTAGTTACCAGCCGATCTGGACATCGAATCTCTTCTACTACCGTTAGGCTTTCACAGCCACTTCTTTCGGAGAGGACTTCCCGCATCTGGGCACGAAAAGCACCCCTCCTGGAGGACCGTCGTCCCACTACCGGAAAAAATCCCTCCTCATCAGGTTCAAATCGCACCCTCTGACCGTTCTGGGTCGGTCATGATTCCAAGCAAATTAAGAGAAACCAAAAATATAAATGAAAATCAACGGTAATTAATTGAAAAAGTAATTAATTCGATACACGTCGATGTAAACGAGTAAACAAATCAAACAGCTGGGTAACTAGGTAAATAAGCCCTAGTTACCGTCTAATAAAAATTAATTTCTAAATACTTATTATTATAAAATAACACGACGAAAACTGAAAACTTACTTCAAAAACACGTAATGTAAAATAACAGAACAAAACGTACAACTAAATAAACGTTCTACAAAATTCAGTTTAATCTTAACTAAACGTGTCGCAAAACAAAAAACTAAAACTCAACAAAGAACGCAAAAAAGTAAAAACATCACTAAACAACTAAAAACGAACAACAAAACGAAAAAGTAACAGAACTATTAACGAAAACCGCAGTAAAAACGAATTCTCGGAACAACCCCAGTCATAATTTGTTTAAATTTTATAAACCTTTATCTCACCAATATTTTTAATCCCATACTTTAAATCAGGATCACTGAATTATTAATTATAATCAAAAGGCACACAATTACAGATCCAAAATTTGAATGAAATTGGTTCTGTAATTTTATCTCTAGATAAATCTAATCCAAAAGATAGATATGGATACATTAAATGTCACTATTAAAGAAGTTTATTTTTTAAACGTAAGATCTTAAGACCTTAACGTATTATGTAAACACATTTACATATTAAAAATTTTAATTAATTAAAATATTAAATTATTTAACTTTGAAATGCAGTATATTCTCTTATTACACATAATTTTAAAAGCATATATACAGAAAGAAAAGGAAGTAAAAATAGTAGTATGAAAATTAAATATACTTTTGTCATAGAAAAAAAGACAATAGTAATAATAATGCCTATCAGTTGGATGTTTGTCAACAAATAACATATATCCCCATATTTACACATGTGTGATAGTGCTTTCTAAAAACACATATTCACAAACGTGTACGCTTGAATGTAGATATCTATTTTATTACTTCCATTAAAAGATTACAACCGATTTTGTAACTCATGATAAGTAAACTTAGTTTATTTGCATTTTAAGGAACAAAGAGTATATTTACAAGATAAAATAATTTTAAAAAGACATAACATTCAAGAATACTAAACACTTGTTAAAAATGAATGTATAATAAGTATTTACTGTTAGTATTTTACAGTTACCCTTCTTCAAATAAGCAGATTTTTCCGAAAATACTGTATATTACAGAATTAAAATGATAATACATGAAAAACAAACAAAATGTTTATTATAAAACATCAACAGTTTATATTTTTTAAATTCTAAAAAAATAAATTAATAATAGGATATGTTGGATCATAACCACAATAATTGTAGGCAACAGTACACAAATTGCATGTTTCTACCAATAATATTGAATTCATTCTCAAGAATAACAAAATTCCATGCAAGGCAAACTAAGGAAAGCGAAGAGTGAAGCTTATTGCCTTCTTTCCTGTACCAAATATTTTTTCCACAATCAACTTGTCAAATCTACCAGAATACAGTTAATATTTTATTTTACAAGTGACACCTTTACTTGTAGAGTTCATTACAAGGACTGACTGCACTAAGAAAGACTATAATATATTGTGAAATTCAGAAAATTAGTGTTCCTCTTTCTGATATAAAACATTATTTTATAAAAACTGCCGTAACTCGGTAAATAAAAAACTATAGTATATTTTTAATGTTTGGATGTTTAAATACAAAATTTATAATAAATATCATATGAAAATTTCCAAATTTTTTCCACCATTACATTTTAATAAGTATTATTATACATAATCTAAACTTCAGTTAGGTATAACAGGAAAATTTATGTAGAATGATAAAATTATGTATCATGCAAAATGTATTATGAGAAATGCTTTCACGATATTATTACAAATTTATATGCACAGCAACCAGTGTTAGAAAAAAACATTAACTTAACTCATTCATTACCATAGTATAAAATTACTTATCACAAATTCAGCTCTTAATTTATGTAGTAAACATGTAATAATCATAATAAAAAAATAAAATTAAGCAAAAGTTTTAATTATGGTATTTAACAATTTTGACAATAACCTGCCTAGTTTTATCATTATTCAATGATGCTGTGGAATATTTTTACATAATTTATTTATTTATACATTGAAATAGCTGCAGGCTAACATCCAGTTACAGTTATCTTTTTTTATGTAGGGATCAATGGAGGCTCATATATAGATAGACACTGCGAAAATGGAGTGTCTATATGTGAGCCGCCACTAATTTTACAACAGCAGCTCCAGTAATTTTAGCTACAAGCTGCCACTGCAGACAAGAAAAGTAAATCAGAAGTTTTAATTATTGTATAAATAAATCCATTACAGTAAAAAACAATGAATTAATCAATCAATGAAGCTTATTCTGAAATAGAAGTTCAATGGTTATCTTATTATAGAAACTTGGATAAATAACATAACTTATCAAACACATTATAGTAATTCTATAAATTTTGTACTCTAGTCTAGTACTGTAAGGGAGCTTGTACTGTTTTTGCTTTAGTTAAAATAATATAAATTCTACTTTATTATTATATTATTCTTGACCTCTATACAACATTAGCGCATTCATCACTGCCTTTTGTGTGGAAGTTTCTGAATTTAAACCTGGTAAACATTACAATTTTGCATGTGCTACATAATCCATTTTCATCCCCGCCAGTGGCAGTTCAAAGTTAAAATTATTGGGGATGTTGCTTCCGAAAAATTTTTTCTGGGCCTTTTCAAGGCAGTGGTTAAAGTTTTCCGTAAAATAAAAGAACCAAAAAAAAATAAATCAAATAGAATAGCTGAAAGCAGGATAATCATATCATTTTACACTTTAACACATTCAAGAACTATGGTATATGGTTTTTAATCACATTGTGCTTAAAACCCATATTCAATTTAACCAAATAAATAATCAAATGTCAATACAGATAATATTTTTTAGTATTATTAGGTAACCTAATAAAATGTCTGCTTAAAAACAGTGCTTCAACAGTTCAACAGTTTCAACAGTTCAACAGTGCTTCATTTAAATTTCTATGTTCACAGAAACAAATACATAATTAGTTTTTTCTAATTACCTTCTCTTTCACCATTCCAGCATGTTTTTGGACAGATTTGGCAATCAAAGAGCCCTTGCTTTCCGCCATCTTCTGATCACTATTGAAAAAAACAACTAAACCGCTTTCATATTCCACCCACTGACTAAACTAGAAAAGGGAACGAACAAGGAATGTTGCATACACACGTGGAGTAAAAAAAAAACTACCTTCCACGAACACGCCAGGATCGGCACTGCAGTAGTGACAGTCCTCTCTCTCCCTCACATGCAGCTTCCTATGTTCACATGCGCACAATAGAAAAAACACCACGCCACTGGAACTGTGACGCACACAGTTCTATACAAATATTATTGTATCTTTTTCATAAACTCGAGGATGGCTACTGACATTAAGCTCAAAGATTAGATATTGTGCTAGTATAAAGAAAGAAAGAATGAAAAAAGGAAACATTATATTAAATGTTATTGATAATATCAAGTAGAAATAGGGGGGTGCTGCAATTCCACAGGTCCTATATGCAAGCTGCCACGGCTTGTCTGTAAATTTTGGTTTTGACCAGTTTTAATTTGCTGTTTCAAACTTTAATTCTTTGAATTTATTTACAATTGCTATAAAAAAATAGATGGCTATGAACTAGTTACCATAGCAAAACATTATTTTTGTATTTATCTTCTATGCTCTAAATACATATATTATATAGAACTCTCAGAATATGGTGAATTAAATAAACTATAAATGCTATAAATGTATCCATAACAAAGAACTAAAAGAATTTTATCAAGCTTTTTTAAGGACAGTCTTCTCATCACAAATGCAGCAATTTAGTTTTTTGAATAATAATAATAATTTTAAATAATATGTGATGCTTCCTTTACATTACCTATAAGCCTCAGAATATGATATGATTATGGAGAATAAAGTGCCTGTATAATAAAAATTCTCAAAGAAAATTGATTTAAAGATTGTTTTTTAATACAAAGTAAAAAGAGTTCAATTTAAGGAATTTAATGGGTAAAATATTTACCAAGAACTAATCAATGCTATATTTAAATTTAAATTGCAAAGTAATATAAAACATGGTTTTTAGATGCAATAACGAAGGAAGATTCTACCTTCTGTAATAAATTTGCCTCAACATCAGTTACACTTCTCTGAAGTTTAATAAATAACCAGAAATTTAATTACACAATTATAAAACTGAGACATCTTTATAAACATTGGAATCATTCAATTACAAAGAGCATAAATTCCCATGACCTTTCCCTTTTCTTCAACAGAATGATAAACATGTGGTCATTAGGTATACCACTAAAAACTTTTAATAAAAGAAAAGTTATTTAATAAAAATAAAAGTGTTTTTTAAAGAAATATTTTTGTAGAACATTAAAGATTACTTTTAAAGATAAGATTTTTATTCATTATAGAAAAGGCCTTGCTTATGTATTCATCAAGTTTACTAACTTGAGTATATTCTTATAAACAACAATTAACTGATCTGCCTGCCCTTATAATTTTGCAAATAGACAACCATAAATTCAGAAGAAATATTGGTGGTTTATTATTATTATTATTATTATTATTATTATTATATAATGTTTGCTTCTCAGTATTACGTGCAACCCTTTTAATATAATTTTTTAATACTAATTATCAACAAATCTTAAATTTTTTTTTCATTGAGTGTGTAAAATTTACTATATAAATTTTTCTACATATCGACCATTTGAATGATCAAAGCAAACAGAGGAAAATCAGCTGCATGAAAGGACATTTTTGTGAATGCACTTAAACCAATTAAAATTGTGGTAGGGTTTACTTGTATTTAACAAATTAAATCCAAATACAAAAATTCAACCTTTACTTGTATGTTATCTCCAACATTGAAAATCATATTTTAATTCTTTTGTAAGGTAACTGCTGTAAGGTAATTCTTTTGTAAGAACTGCTAAGGAGCAGTTCCTTAGCGGAGTTTAGTGAGGTGGCAATTCTGCCTGTTGACTTTTTTCAGTGAAATTCTCTGAGGTGCTGCACAAAGGGCCAACTTGATGTGCTTATGGGTAAAGCTGATCCTCCTACTCATTTTATAATCTAATCTTATATATATTAACCCCACTTTTATCAACATCAATTCTGGCCATCAAATCTGATGTACTAACAAACAAAATATCAAAAAAGTTAAAATTAAAAAATGTTCCCTAATTTAACAACAAATTCACTATCAGAAAAATTAAAATTTGATTTCCAATGTTGGACATAATGTACAAGAAATTTAGTTGAAGTTTTTTACTTAGATCTGATTTGTTTAAAATAAGTAAGCTACATCATAGTTTTATTTGTTTTAAGTACGTTCACAAACTAAAGCCCTTTTATACAGTTAGCTCTTCATCTATTTTCTTTGTTCATCCAAACAGTAGATAAATGATAAATTTATCAGTATATATCTGGAGTTATAATCAAATCTTTTTTAAGTTTTAAAACTTAAGTCTAAAGTTATAATCAAGTCTTTTACATCAAAGTCCTTTGATTTAAAAACATTGGCTAATTTGTACAGGCAATGGTAAAATTATTATATGCTTATGACAGCTAACATGAAAATTGTACAAAACTACGAGTTTTAAAAGAGTATTAGAAGTATTAAAAAAGTATTAAAAGAAATTTACTATGAAACAATGGTTTTTAACTTTTGCCATAATGCATAAGTTACTTTAGTAACTACATCAGTCATTGACTTACATTTCACTTGAAACAGCCACAAAAGCAACGGAAAACATTATTATGAAAGGGTATTAAAAAAAAAACAATTAAATAATTTGGTTAGGTTTGTCATTAAAATTGGTAGTTTTGTCTACTGTCCAGTAACATATTGACTGGTCTCAAGTCATCTATGTTCACTTCACTTCCAGTAGGGGTGTGGCTGAACAGGTTATAGTTCTGAGGAATACTTTCACAAAATTTCAAGAGGACAGGTGAAATTGTTCTTATAGGAACTGCACCTTTTCTTGGATGCCTTTTTAGTTTATCAGGAGAAGAGTTTCTTTTGTAGAATATCCTTAAGCCAGTCAATGCAAAATCACTCATCAGTAATGTGCTACTTGCATCATGATAAAAATGCCTGAGATAAATGTGGATGAGATGTGTGACCACAACCTGGAGGGGCCTTAAGCTTTCCTCTGGATGAGTTGATTTGCATATTCCAGTTCCTCCTTGCATAGATTCTTCTTTCCAACTAACCATCCCTTTTTCTCACCTTTTCCCTTCTTCTCCATCTTCATTTCTGTGGATATAGGTTTGACTCTGCTAGACATACAGTAAAGGTGGTAGGAGCTGTAAATTTCTCACTTTCTTAATGTGATCTGATATGACCTGTCTGTGAACTAGCTTGAGATTCGTTATCCTGCTTGATGGCTGCACAATATACCTAGCAATTGAATTGCTTATTAGGAAAAGCCAGACTTCCTAATCCCTTCTGAAGTGAAAAATACATTCCCCATCATATTTTTTAAAAAAGCTCCTCCTTAAATTTATTTTATTATTTAAGAATTGGGTATGATGTTATGAAAGGATGGCATAAAAAATACTATAAGTAACATAAACTATCAGTACATGATTTCACAATGTACAATCATTGATTATGATTGAGTCTGAGTTATAGTCTTAGTAGCTGAACCTTGGTGAATCTTTTAACAGATGCTAATTTTTAATGCTGAGGTCAAATTACAATATATGCACTGAATTAAAGTTAAGATAAACTGCAGAATGATAGAATTTGTACATAGTAACAGAAAAATCAGTCAGTATAAAAATAACAAATAATTATTATTTTGTCATAATATTTTATAAAAGGGTTATTTCTATGTTCAGACATTCACTGGCAGTGAACTTTTTTACCTCAACTTCAGTATATTTTTAGAACATGTACTTTCCATAGCATACTATCTGACCCGACCACTTATTCTAGACACCCAGGATGAGAGCATGACTTGAAGTGAATGTTGATTAGAGTACAATGAATACATTCCATCTGTGTCTAGTTATTGTGTACACATATACACGTTCATCTATAATTAACAGCTGTAATACCCTCAGTTACACACTGTACATACAACTTACACTAGTATATGTGACAGATGCAAACAGCCCCAACACACTGTGTTATGCATGACACAATGTTGTGACATTGCACCATTTCATTTTATTTGGCACTATTCTGTTCTAGAATTTGGTTAATTGCCCAATTTACGTCTGCCAAGAATTTATTATACCCTTGGAATTTCTCATTTAAACATTTTTTCAGTTCATTAAAAAATAATAGTAATTTATGAAAATTTTTTAATTACTTTTCTCAAATTAATTCAAATATTATTACAAATAATTATATTTTGAATATTATTTGTGGGGAATTAGGTTTTAGTAAATAATTTGTAAACTATTCAGCATCTAAAAATCTGTCCCATTAAACTTTACAGATCTTTTTATCAAATAAGTATGATTATAATATAAAACACTGCACAGATACAAGTAAAAATATTAAGAAGTAATTATAAACAGAAGAGTAGGAAAAACGGCACAGATTATAGAAAACACATCACTTTTTTGTCTAACAGAAAAATTTAAGATACTTCATAAAAACCAGAAATAAATTTACTTTCAACATAATTATTTCATATAAAACTTGAAATGGCCAACAAAGGTCATTTCTTTTTCAATTAATCATACTTATTTATCCATGGTTGATCTGAGCATAGGCTGGAGGAATTTTATCAAATTTTTACATTTAGCACCCTAAGAGAGATTGTCAGCAACAAATAATATTAATGAATGGTCCTAGATTCAATTTAATTATGTTCAATATGCCTTAAATTTAAGCCAGTAGTATCAGAGCTATTCATTATATGACTGAAATAAAAATAAAACAATATTTAAAACAACCAGATATAACTTCTTATTAATTTCTTTACCTATGAATTTCTTTTTTGAGTTAATTTTTACTTTTCCGTCTGTAGTTCTATTGCTGTTATATAGCAGCTTTCCAGCTTTTGGCAAGTATAGTGATCAGTCCAAAATTTTTGTATTTGGTTTTTGCAAATGACAACCCCTTGAATCAAAAGAACATAGAAATTTCTTGAAAATGAATGTATGTTTGTACACATGTGTTAGCTTGTATTTTGTTTGATTCCTGGAGTGGCTCAACGTTTTTTTTAGCTCAAAGAATTTCTATGTATGGGGCATTGGTAGCATTAAATTTTGGACAAAATAAAAAAAGGAAAGAAATAGTTTCGCCATTTTGAACTTTTTATTTTTTGTATAGTGGTCATAGAAAACTGACTTATTAAGTTATTTAAAATTCCCAGATTTTAACTCAATCGGAATTAGGAATGGGAGGATATTTAATATTATTCCTAAACAATTTTTACTTCATATCTTGCAAACCCATTGATTAAAAGGGTAGAAATTTGGCACAAATATTTGGCTATATATATATATATATATATATTTTTAATATTTATATTAATATACATATATATATACTAGCTCTACCCGCCACGTTTCGCTGTGGCACATTGTGGTTGCATGGATGAGAAATGAGAAACAAAACAAAGCATACGTTTTATAGAAGTTTAATTTTGCAATACTTGTGGATATACAATATTTTTTTATTTTTCCACTGTCTGCGTAGATATAAAGGCTATCTGGTTTGCCGACTCGGGAACACGCAACATACAAGTTGCCCATGTGAGAAGCAATCCGCATCTAAATCTAAACCACACAATTCTAAAGAGCTTGAGCTTTATTGATTGTGATTCCAAATGCCAATCGAATTGGGAATTGCAATCTTTTAAATTAAAATGGTGTATCGGTCGGGATCATGAGTATTCGAGGAATGAGGACATCTTCACCTTTGAAAGGCCCGTTAAAATCGTTGCTTCCACTACGTTATTCATCAATTTCTTAAATGCAAGTCGCGTGCTGTTGCAGAGTTTTGGCTGATTAATATTCCGCAACAGGATAATTGTCATTTTTTGATCGAACTGTTGCTAGAATCAATCTAATGAGGAATGTTTTCCCAGTTCCTCCCTGGCGCATCCAAGAAGAAAGTCTCCCCAACTCCGTCATTTATCATTTGCATTATGCCATCATAAATGCCTTTCTGTTCACGCGTTAATTTGGGAATGTTTGATTGGACATATGACTGAAGATCACCAATGTTGTAACTCTGTTCACGGCGTAAATCCACATCAAATGAAGCAATCGCAGCTCGGGTGGGTGCTCGCATTCCCAATTGACTAAGAACTTTATTTGCAAAAGCTAAGCCCTTGTCTTCAATATTTATCAATGCTTCGTTGTAAATGCCTTCTGTAAATTCCATGGTCATATTGGTATTTTCTAGGCGTACTCTATGCAAAATATCCTCAGCCATATGCGATCGATATCTTTCGCATAACTGTGGGAGATGAAGGGAAGCAAGCGGTCAATATAATTGCGAATAATGCGCGAATTTGGTTTGGATGTGCAGTGTTGCACGTGTCATTAATACATATATCCCACTGTTGGTCGTTTACTAATAAATTCAGAGCTTGGTGAAAGGCGCAGCTCAATCACGACACGATCACACAAAAGTACCTCGATTAAAGTGAATATATAATTCAGATTGTATAATAATCTGAATCAGATGCAAGTGGATACGTTTTTTTTTTTTTTTTGTTAATAAGCAATGTAATTGGGAACAGGTATTGTTTTACATGTGACTGCGGTTGTCGTTAGCTAGTACGGCGAGTGTTCCCCTCGCTTCCGGCAGATGGCGCGGTCACTGGTACACAGCTGACCGTTAAAAAAACTGTTTTCTCGCGGTCGCGGGTATGTGACTGATGCGAAAAATAGATAAAAACAATCTTTGATGCGGGTTATATATTGTGCTAAAATTTGAACTCAATCAGTGCAGAAAATTTTGAGTTTTTGAAGCGTACACAAACGAACTTAACATTTTTATATATAAAGATTTGTGGGCTGCGAAAAAAAGCCCTTAAGTCGTGCGAAAAAACACATCATTTTAAATGCTTACAAAAGCAGAGTAATGCTTACAAATTACAGAATAATCAAACGGCGTTGATTTCAGATGTTAATAAACTGCTAACGTAAGTAGAAGTTGTGCTGCTTCAGTGTACAACGTGATTCTCGAGTATGAATCTACTAATGAATTACGGTCTCCAAAGAAAACAAAACCCCGGAGGTCAATTGAGAAAAAGGTGAGATATTGATAAAAACGCGATTCGTAAAAAAATTACACGAATTTGAATTATTTAAAAATAGTTTAGCGGTGTATTATGTCCTTTGGAAGAGAATTCGGTTCTTGTCTTCGACAATGTTTCTTATCATTAAACGAAAAGAATTCCAGCCCTGTTATAGAAAAACAATGATATCAAAATGTGGCTTAGTTCAAAAGGAATAATTTTTGAACAGGTTTAAGTTAATGTTCAATCATTGCAAAGGGTTTCGCGTATTAAAAGTAATTATAGTCCGTATAAAATTGGTTTGATACACAACGCCATATTGGTAAATCGTGTTTTTATTCGGCTCCTAACGAATATGTTTGCCGGCCTCCGTGGCGCGAGTGGTAACGTCTCGGACTTTAATCCGGTGGTTCCTAGTTGGAATCCCGGTCAGGCATGGCATTTTCATACGCTATAAGTCATTCATATCATCATCTGAAGCAATGCATAACGGTGGTTTCGGAGGTTAGAAAAAAGAAAAAAAAAGAATTCTTAGTTGTGTGGTCTCAGTGAATTTTGTTGTTTGCTTTTACATAGCAAGGAACGCTAAATGACCAAAACACGATTGTTTGGTCATATATATGTAAAAAAATAACCTAACAAAGGATTTTTTGGTCATTTCGACTTTTTTTGTTTGCATAGTCTTAAGTCTATCTGGGCTATATGAAAGTTGGGTGTTTTATTTATTTACTGTAAGTCATCTTTCTTGGTGGCTTTTCTTTTTGTTTTGATGTTTTTTTTTTTTTTAATAAAATACAGATGTTTTAGCTGTTAAATATAATTCAAAGAAATTTGTTACTTAATCAGTTGTGATTTTGTTTACATTGGCAACGGCCATACGGGCTCTTTGTGATTGGTCGTTGTGTTTGACAGTGGCCATCTTGCATTGATCTGATTGGTTTTCCTTTGTTTACATTTCCAAATTAAATTGTACAAATTAAAAATAGATAGATAGATTTATTAAAAATAGATGAAAACAATCTTTGATGCGGGTTATAGATCGTGCTAAAATTTGAGCTCAATCGGTGCAGAACATTTTGCATTTTTGAAGCGTACACAAACGAACTTAATATTTTTTATGTATATAGATATATAATATAAATATAAAAATATATGTAAAAAAAATCAGGATATATATCAAAACTGGTATATAAAATACCAAAACAGAACAAACTGTAAAACAGAATGTTACTTTATAGCTTTTTACTAAATAATAATAAAATGAACTAAAATGTATACCATTCACTCCACAAGCATATTTTATCAAAGATTTAGAAAAATTTCTCTCAAATTTAAAATTGTAGCAGATAATATATCATTGAGAATAAATAATAAAACAAAATAAAATACCTCATAAAAAATGTATTCACCAAAGACATTAACAGGTATTCATAAACTAAACTGCACTCACTGAACAAAGTTTTATGTTGAATTTAACAAATTACTTCATAGTTTCATAAAAATGAACTCAGCAGTATTTTATAGTAACAATGTTTTAAGATTTGCCCATCATCTCAGAAATCAATCACAAATTAGAATAATATAGAAAAATAACCTATAGATTTTACATGCACACAAAGACTTTCATGTATCTTAGCACACTTCTTTTGTTTTTCAGAAAAACAGATGATAATGATGTAAATAAACAGACTTAAACTCTAATACAATTTTATTATTCATTAGATCTCTCATTAGAACACATGTCTTCCAGACTCAAACATCTGCCAGCAATAACTTTATCTAGAAGTAAAATGTAATAACACCATACTATTGATGACAAGCATTTTAGAATAAATAAAATTCTTAATGTTTTTATCATTAAAATAAAAAATTTTCTGTAAATCTTCTTCACCTTCTATTATCCATAAAAAATCAATTTTTACTGAATTACCTAAATTTTTTATAAAAATAGTTTTTAAATGAATAATTTCTACAGAAGCATTTTATTTATGTGCAGAAAATGAAATGAATTGTAACATGAAAAATTAATGACCCAAATCTGGATTTAACTTTGTACATTCAGTACAGAAATTATTTGCTTTACCGGCCGTTTTACTGAGGTAATTATTCCACCTTACAACGTTGACTAGATTTAACTTCTATACAATAGGAGTATTATATTTAAATATAATTTATATTATTACTGATAAAAAATTCAACTAAAGTCTTTTACATGATACTAGGATAATGTCAGAATATCTTAACACATCAAAATGAAAAGAAATAAGTAATTTTAATTAAGACATCTTATCATAAGTGAGAACTAGCTTTGTTTTCTTATATCTTAAGTCAGTAGTTTAATACTTCTGAAGTTTATTTAAAATTCATTTATAAGACAAAGAATAATTTTATAGTGATATAAATTCAAACATTATCAGTCTACTAAATAGCTGTTTTAAAATATCCATTTTACTCTATAATTGCTTTTTTCATGTTTTCTCAGAATATATTTTAATAATGTAAAACTGTAAAATATTAAATAGTTACAAAGTTAAAAAAAATATAACCTACTTCTTTTTTTTAACTTTGTAACTATTTAATATTTTACAGTTAATATTTAATATTGTTGAATGTAATATATTACATTCAACAAGATAATTATTGATAGTCAGACAAAATAAAATTCAAAGTATACATTCAGAAGGTACCTTTTTTACATTTTCTAAAATTCTGATTTCATTTATAATTCAGAAATGAGAGATGTTCTTTAATGACATGTATACCTGAAGAATGTGCTTAATAACTTCCCGCTTGATTACACTCCATTATAAAAAATTTTCATTCCATAATGAAAGAGTCTCTTCCTCACTGTTCAATGTTTTTTTAAGAGCTGTAGTATCTTTTTTGTACAAAAGTAAGAGCTCTCATTTACTTACTCTAATAGTTTTTTTTTAGATAAGCCTAACCCTTTTCACATTCTTTTTGTGGTTTCATTTTACCAATTCACAGTTTTATACGCATTATTTATTAAACTGTCTTCTAAATGTGTAATCTTTCCCAACTATCTTTACATATAATTTTTGAAAAAAATTCAATTAAAAAATTTACTTCAGTTGGTAGATCTCTTTTTTCATTATGTATACCCCAAATGTTTCTTTCTTTTTATTTTTTTACAGACAATATGATACAAAGATTATACTTCACATAAGTCTTACTTTATTTTGAAATCATCATAAATTTCTACAACTTAAAGTTTATATCCAGTAGCAATACTATAATTTAGTTTACAAAATAAATAATTATAAGACAACTCTGCCAATCTCTATGGCAGAAGTATTTTTTATATAGTAAAAAATGTACCTTTTTACTAGTTACTGTAATTAGGTGTTTGACCTGTAGTAGCTAAAATAAATAACCATTGAAGGTATTAGTACACTTGCTTACTACCAAATAATCAAGGTCAATTAAATTTCATTTTTTATACCAACAGGTATAAAATTTAGATGGTATATATTACTCTGTACGATATAAAAACTCCACAATTAAAAAGATACTATTTTACAGTACTTCACTTTTTAATTTATTTATATATTCTCTGTCGTGTTTTATTTATTTATTTATTCCCCTTCTGGGATATTGCAGTGTATATAATGCAATGTTTCACAACAGGATGGGGGTATGTTAACCTGTTGCTGTTACACTATCTTTCTTACGAGAATGACATTTGTAAAGCACCTAAATACAGAAAAGATATTCACAACACAGTCAGTCTCTATAGTGAACAGAATTAGTGTCAAATTTTAGGCCTGAATATCACCTGCATTTCAATGGGTTTGGCATGGTATGCAATATGCAACTGTATATTTGGTTGAGTGAAGAAGTCAAAGAAAAACCACATTACTCTTCATTTTCCCTAGTAAGTCCTGGCACGGTATGCTTGTTATTCTTATTAGTTTATGAGACTTGTGACTCATTTCAAGTCACCTACAACTTTTATGATTTGGCTCTTAACATATGTACATTTATTGACATTTTGTCTCTGAACTTCTAAGCTAATATAAATCTTATCATCAAAGATATGTCAGCACTGCCCAATGCCAGGGCACTGATTAAAATTGTCAGTTCTTACTAAATTTCTGCGTGTGCCCATAATAATATTACAGTTTTTGAGCAAGCCTTAAAATAAACTAAACAAATTTCAGCAAACAGAAAAAAGTTTGCAATTCAAAGGTTATTCAAAACTTGTTTTGAATTAAACATAATTTAATCTTATTCCTTTCCAATTATTAATGGATTTTTTTATAACAAATAGAATTAGTTCATAATACCTTAATCAGATGTTAACTTTTCCCTTTAAATAAAAGTCTCTATAGTTTTATCTGATTTACTTTCAATACTTTTCATTATTTTCAGTGGCATAAGGTTATTTCCAAAATTAAAAAAAATAATTAGAAACAAACATTATAACCTCTGTATAAATTTTATTCCATAATTATTTCTGTCAGTTAATATAAGATCTTTTTAACTAACTTTATTACAAAACCAACCTAGATTTAGATTGTTATAAATATGTAACATGTTGAGTAATCTTTGTAGTACTCTATTGTTATAAACATTACTCATGTGTAATGTACGAATGAATATTTTACCTCATTGTTGAATAGATCATTTATTTTTTTAGTTATTGAGGCAACAGAGTTTCATGAGAAAAATTAAGTAAATTTATTCATGACTAATAAGGGCTATATTGCAAATGACTCCTTTTTTCAAGCAATAAATCAATTGTTGATTGATAACAAAAATAATTATGCTTGAATATACATTAAAAACTGATTCTATAACACTACAAAAAACAATCATAAGAATGAAACTTTAATATGAGTTATTTGGACAAGAATATTGAAGACTTATATAGCCGTATAATTAGACTGGATGGAGAAATAGGTGGGACATTCCCAACGTATCTCATAAACAAAAATACAGATCAGTACACTGTAATAAATCAAAGCCTGTAGTGTAAATAATGAACACCATATATGTTGGCTTAAATTACTAGCCAATCTCATTCTGAGCAACTGATATATTCTACTCCTCACAAGTATTAATAATACATTGTATAGATTTCATTCATTAATACAATGTAATCAATATATCTTATAAATAACAAAATTAAGATTCAAGAAATATAACAGATACATTATGAAACCTAACAATGTATTTAGACTGGGAATATAGACAGTATGCATGCGTAGTTTGCTAGCACTACAACAATGGACATTTTTATTTCTATACTTTATTTCTATACTTTATATTTCTATAAGTTGCTTGATGTTGCAGTATGGTCTCTATATTTGTCAATCCAGTTCATCTTTAGAAGCCTCTTCTATATCCTTACTGAAACTCCTCAAGTCGGTTTCCATCTCTGTCTAATATCATCAATTATTCATCTCTAAACAGATGTTTTTTCCAATGGTTTTCTCGATCACAGATCCATTTTTCTGCAAAATAATTTCTGTGAATTTGGAAAGAATGATTATAAATATTTTTCAAAACATCAATGTTGCATTAAAATATTAATTATTTTCTTCTCATTGCATCTATTGCATACTTAATTTTAAATTTTATTTATTTTTATTCCTATATTCATTACATATTGCACTTTCAAAATAGTAAAATTATTATTCTTTCCATTTTCTTAATCTTATAAATTATTTTTTAAAACAATCCAAATCAAGGAGATCTAATAAATGAATTGCTAAATATTTTAACTTACTGTTACTTAACTATATAATATAATATTCTGTACAGTTTAAATAGTTATAAATAATTTGTTTTTATAGTACCAACAATAAAAAGTTTCACTTAAAGTGAAATATACATCTTCAAAGATTCTATGTTTGGAATTTCCACTTCATAGTTAGCTTTATTTTACTGCTAACAGCTGTAGTAAAATAATTCCTCTAAGACTTAGTTTACACCATGTTAATGCTTGAAATTTCAAAATAAAGATTTAAAATTTTTATTAAAAGTTAAGAATTTGTTTATTAAAACAATGTCCTGAATGATAAGTTCTCAATAAATTATTTAAGAATAGACTAACAAACAGATCTTTAGACATTGATCTGTTCTATGGAGACTGGTAATTGTAATGCTGGCTTATGTCCAAAGAGCTAAATTTAGTTTTTCTGTAAGTTTTAACAAAGTCACTCTGTTCTGGTTACGTAAAATGAACTATATTTTTCTTACAACTTATTAGCTGCAAGAGTACAATAATAATAAACATTACCAAATATACAAAAATTTAATCAATGTTCAAGACTCTGTTGTGTGTGGAAGAATACTTGTTTTTTTTAGATGTACTTCAACAAATCAAATTCAGATAGTGGATGGAATAAAAATAAATAATATTAATGAAACCGATTTTAAGTTTAACATTTTTAACTAGATTTAATGAAAGAAATATTCTGTTTAAATTCTATTAAATAACAGACTATCATTTGAAGAAATTACATAAACAATAAGTACATTTATCTATAACTACAAACATATAAAAGCATACTGAACAATAGATTTATAATACCGTAATAAAAATGAAAAACTTATGTCATGATGGGAGAAAAATAAAATTATCTTTTTACTTTCAAAAGTAAAAAATAAAAATGCTATGAAAAGTCTAATAATTAAAATTAAACAAAATTCATTAATAATAATTCAGAAATTACAACAGCATTATCAACAAACATAATCTGTATTATATATACATTTAAGACGATGAATTTTAAATATAGTATTATTTAAATAGTGCCAAATTCATAAATCTATTAAAATTGACTATGAAGCACAATAATAAATGAATGTGCATATATAAAAAATATAGTATCTACTTACCAACAAATGTGAGTATTAATTATCCAAGCAGTTTCAGATTATTCCTTCATCATCAGGGATTATTGATTAATTATGAATTTTATAGTTGTGCATATAAATTGTACTAATATTTTATTGTATAATAAAATAGATAAATAATGAGGACCCTTCTAAAACAATAAAATATGATAGCAAATATAATCTAGAAAAACAAGTTGTATATAGTCTTAAGTGTGAAAATTGTGATCTAAAATATATAGGTATGACAAATCGTTCATTCTCAATTAGAATTAAAGAACACATAGATGCATAAATAAAATAATAAAGATTGATGTAACTTTCCTAATCACATTATAGAGAATGAACATAATACAACCCAAACAAATTTATTGAAGTATTGGAAAACTCTAATAATTTTATTAAAACGAGTATATTAGAGAAATTTCATATATATCTGAATAATAATAAATTAATAAATGAACAAATCAGATTTGATAATGATATTCTATACAAACAAATTATACAATATTAATAATTATTAGTTTGGCTAACTGATTTAATTTACAGTTCATAACTGTTGTGAACATCTTACTGACAAGATGTTTTCTTTTAATGCATAACTTATTTTAACATTTGACAGTCAACTGTTATGAACATAATAGTTTTAATTTTTATCTTTTTTTTAATTCTTACTTATAAAAAATTTATATGCACAACTTTGAAATTCATAATTAATCAATAATCCCTAATGATGAAGGAATAAATCGAAAGCGCTTGGATAATTAATACTCACAACTGTTGGTAAGTGAATGCTAGCTATATTTTTTATATAAATTGTATAAATACCAATGATGCTAAATGTTGAGAAAATTAAAGTAAATGAATGAACATAATCATACATATCTCTTTAACTACATGCTAATTATAGTTCTTAACCGCCTCAAAATGAATGCCATACCCAAAACCAAATGTAGAAAGTTCATACCCACATTCAGTTACTCCCAAAAGCACCTGCTTTATTGCATAGTAATATTATCAAAAGGGCACATTCTAATTCCAGATTATTTTCTGAGTCCTTATACTAAAGTAGCCCTATGAGTGGTACCCTTTCTACCTGACAGGCAGTAGGTATATAGATATATGTATACAGAGATCTTTTCAGTGTCCATATAGAAAATAAATAAATAGTAATATCCTGTAATAAATAGTTTAGCTAAATTGCATCCCAGTAGTAGTAATAATAATAATATAAAACACAATTTTTAGAACTGGAAAGGAAGTGGGTTTATCTTAAGTTAGAATATAAATCTCAAAATACTCTTTAACATCACATTTTCAAGAATCATTTCCTTATTTTAGGGTTATATAATTATAATTTTAATTTATTAAAGACACACAGGCTTGTTATTATTCTTTTAGTAAATATCCATGTCCGATCTCCTGTAAAACTAATGATGTTGGCTAACATTACAATCTAATAAAAATATATTTGCAATATCTACTCAAAGCTGTTAAATCAAAACAATGAGTCAAGAAATGAGTCCATTCCAGTATATCAAATTTTCTTCAATAACTTCAACTTGTAACGCTGTAATTTATTCATGGATTTTTTGTAGTAGGGTTGTAGTCAAAGAATTCCTCATTATTGACAAAATAAATTTTAGTGAGGTGACTTCATAGTGAAAATGTTTTTGGGAATTGTGCATTATAACTTGACGTAACTAACAAGTTATATGATAATGATTTATTGTTCATTAAAGTTACAGAATTTTATTGATTATTCTCATGTGATTTAATAATACCAGTTTATTTTATTTTGTTAAAACTTTATTTCAGAAATTTACGAAGTGAATAGAAATTGTTCTTGTAAACATTTTCCAAATATTTTTTAACTTTGTGACAAATTCGCCATAAAAAGTTAGTGCGAACCAATATAACACTACTAAAAACTGTGTATAAACTTTTTTGATTGTTGTTTGAGAGAAAAAAAAAATTGGAGTAAAATTCAATGGCGAGGTAAAAGTCACAGTTTACTGTTCTAGAGTACCTCATTATAATTTCATTCCTTTTTAATCAACTTATTACATAAAAAGAAAAGGTTCTCAATGCAACCTATATTTTCTATATGTACAGGCCTTACTCTTTACCAAATATACCAATTTTAGATGCTATTTTTATTTTCCATATAATACAAGGTATGTTCAGAAAATAACCGAACATTTTTAATTACATGCCAATGGAGATATTTAGTGATATGTGGTTGGCAGCATTGTGTTCTATATAACTTCTTCTGTAATCACATGTTCTTGGATTGTTGATATCTTGATTAGTTTTCGTGTTATTGTTATTTGAATGCAACGTGTTTAAATGTTAGTAACAATTTTGTAATGTGAGATATTTTGATGATTGAACTTTTGTCAAAAACTTCATACAAAAGTTTATAAAAATTCATTCAGCGTAACAGAAGTAAATCATAATACTTAATGCCAATAAAAGTAGTAAAACAGTTATTATGGACAATAAATATTATTCAGCAAAAATGGAAAATATGTTAAGTAACAAAACCACATACAGAGAAATAAACAGGGATCTGACCAACAAATTACAGGTAAAAAATAATAAAATAGCCAAAAAGTTGTCTGTACATGGGTATATAACAAAAGAAGAGGCAAAACTAATAAATATCAATAATGCGATACTGCCAAGAATCTACAGTCTAATAAAATTACATAAAAATGATTATCCTATAAGACCTACAGTAAGCCACAGTTTACTGCTTGTCCGACTTACAAGTTATCCAAATTTTTTATTAAAATATTACAAGTAATTGGAAAAAATAAATACATCAAGGATTCATGGGAATTCCACACATTTGTTAATAAGCAAATGATACCCTCACACCACAAAATAATTTTGTTGGATGTAATTTCATTATACACCAGCATTCTGAAGAATTTAGTAATTGAAGCAATAGAAAGCAAATGGAGTGAAATTGAAAAAATTACTAAAATTAAAAAAACAGAATTTTTAGAATGTATAAATATTTGCATAGATAATATATATTTTAAATTTAAAAATAAATTATATGAACAATGCTATAGTTTAGAGATGGGGGTCACCAATCTCAGGTTGCTTAGCAATCCTAAGCATGGAATATTTAGAAAATAAAATATTAGAGAAATTAAATACTAAAGTCTCATTCTGTAAAAGATATGTACATAACATTCTAGTATATGCACATGAACAGGATATTGATTTAATATTAAAAGAATTTAATCTAGTTAATGAACAAATACAATTTACAGAGGAAGTTGAGATTAACAATAGTATAAAATTTTGGATTTAACAATAACTCAATTTGAAAGGAAAATATTAACAAAATAGTAGATAAATGGTATCAACAAAATACAAATATCTTCAGGCAGATACCTAAATTTCCTACCAACACAACCAATATCACATAAAAAATTGGTAATTAAGACTTTTGTAAACAGAGTAATAAAGTTTACAAACCCCGAAGATAGACAAGAATATAATGAGAATTATGTTGCATTACCATATTTTGCAGATCTGTCAGAAAAGATTAAAAAATTGCTACAAAGGACTTTGCAATAGCCCATCAAAATTACAATAATCTGAATAGTGATTTCTAAATTAAAATCGCCAATAGAAAAAAAATCAACAAGCCAACATAGTATACAGCATTCTGTATAAAGATTGTAAATTGTACATTGGAAAAACATCTCGATACCTTAAAAAAAGAACAGAAAGAAGCCTATAAATATAAAAAAAAAGGAAGTTACAGCGCCCAAAATCATACAATAGAATATAAACACTCGTTTGATTTAAACAGCCCCAAAATATTAGACAAAGAACAAAATACATATTAAAGGACCACTCTAGAAATGATATACTTCAAGAGAAATACAAACATTGAACAATAGAAATAGACATAGCCGGATTAAGCAACATATATGTTAATTTAATTTAAAAAAATCATATTCATATTGTAAATTTAGTTTTAAGGAAAATGTTTAATGTTTAATTTTTGAGAAAAATATGTGCATTGTAAAGGTTTTAGTACACAGGAAATAGCAATCAGGTTATATAAAGAGATACATATAATTATCGAAAGATAAGATGAATCTTGTACGAATAGGGGGATCTATTATAACCAAGGATGGGGATAAAATATTATTATCTAGGATGGGTAGACCATTTAATTTCTTAATATGTAATTTTGTATGATGTATGATTAGTTAACCCAAGAGATTAATAAAGACAATATTTTTAAGCAAAATATGTGTTGTTATTTATATATATATATATGTAGATTGGGTGGATAAATGTCTTTTTAATATTCAAGGTATTTTCACAAGAAAATTACTCCAAATTTTGGCATGAATAAATAATATATATTCCTGCAAACCAAAACCTTAGATTATGCAAGAATTTTTTTCACACTGGCAGCATTTGTAGATTAAGAAGTTTTACACAAAAATATAACAAGACCTAAAATAAGACAAATAAAAAAAAACTAAAATCATCATTAGAAAGATGCATTAAAAATTAAAAAACGAATACTTTTCCAGTTTTTAAATCCAACACTTTTTGAAGTTGGCTCTAAATTAATGTTTATTAAGGTGTTAGCTATTGTTGATATTTTGATGATGACTTCAGAAAGCTGAAAATCAAACAAGAACAGATGAGATCATTTTTCAGTTTCTATGACAATTTTTTTTAATTTCCTGACCATAAGTTCTTTTTTTCATCTTCCTGTTTTAAATGGTTCTATTAAATAGAAAAGAATAAACACAAATTGGTCATGAAAATAAATCCTGTTTCTTTATTAATTGCTAATTATTATTATTATTTGCAGGCTAACATGAACTTGTAAATTGATAAGTATTATTTGGAAATGACAAAGCAGTTCCTTATTACCTCAGATAGTCTTTCTATAACATTTCCCAATTACACAATATATGTATTTTAATGTGTAGTCACAGAAATTAACTTTTTCTGGTTAGTTGTTTTTTATTATCTAACTTGATCTTATTGATTAATCATTACTTTAATTTTGTAGAAAACTTGGAAGTTTATCACTTTATCCGTTTGACTGTTTTTAATTACCGAATCAAATTATAAGTAAATTATTATTATAAATCTAACATTTAGAATTTATTTTAACTCTGTAATAAAAGAGTTAATTTTATCTGTAACAGATAAAATTTAATTTATTATGAAAGAATTAATATAAATTCTTTTCTTTTTTTTAAACAAAAGCAATTTAGAATCATATACAGACTACAAGTGTAATTAATTGAAAAATGTAATCACATAATTTAATATTTTATACAATAAAAACTTAATTATCTACAAAGCTAATAAAATCAATTAATATATAACAAGCAATAGAAAAAAATATTTTTCCAATAGGGAATCTAGCAGGATTAAATTTAAAGACTATTAAAGAGGGGCCATTGTGATAGCATCATTTGTCTATCTTTATTTCTGTCAGCTAGTTGAGATACAACTCCAGCGACCTGGAAATGTCTCATTATCCTGGTTGGAATGAATCTGAAATAAACCCTCCCTTTCTCATTAGTTTAACAAAAGACTTTTCTCGTTTATTTCTCTACCACATTTTTTTCTTTGTAGAATCAGAAAAACCGCTACAATTTATAAATTGTGGAAAAGAAATCATAAGGGAATATAATTTTCCCCCTAAATAATTTGCATAGGAAATGACAGAAAAAATAACTAATTACCCATTACATTTTATGTAACATACATATTAATTTCTCTGCACATTATGTTTTGTAGACGATTCTCATACCCTGTTTTATACATGAAAAAGCACCTTTTGTGACATTTACAATTACTCTTTCCCAACATAAAGTAACATTTTAACAAATGAAATAAAAAAAAAAAAAAAAAAAAAAAAAAACAGTTCCCATGTTGATTTTACCATAAACAGATATCATGGTAGTCACTAACAAAAAATTCATTGTTAAATATAGTGCAGATGCAAATTAATAATAAAATATTAGTCACTCCAACAAATATTTCATTGCGGATACTGAATAAACATTTAATCACTGATACAAAAAGCAGAATCAGGCTTTACAAATCATCTTATAGAAACACAACACAGACGTAAAGAGACATTAAACACAATATGAAAATTTTACTTGTAACACAAACAATGCCACTAACAGTACATTTAACTGAGGTAAAATTTTATCAAAATAACATCTTTAATGAATTTAATAGACTAAGTATTACAATTGATTAAATTGTATATACCTAGATAGGTTTAATAATTTAAATAATTTCATTATGATTAATGTCACCAACCAAACCACCCATCAATGGTAACACTAATGACAGAACTGAATAAAATTTCCAAAATAATGTAGAAGCATATTTCTCCAAATTTTGAAAATTGTTGATTACAATTGTTTATTTAAAGAAATTGTATATCGACATAGTTGTCATATCCTGTCCAAGTCCTTTTGATTTGAACTATGGCAGTGTTGGATGGGAAATGATTTTTAAAAAAATTTTTACTTCTTAAATTAGCAGTCATAAAAAAAAGATGTAAAAGATATTGTTTATCATTAAATTAAAAAAAAGAACCGTAAATTATTATCCAATATTAAAGTCAAAACAATTAAATGAATATTAAACAGTAGTTAGGATAATATGTCAGGCAAAATTGGTTAAGAATTAATAAAATTATTCTTCTAAATCAGGAATGTAAAGATAAAGTCTAATAAAGCATATGCCATTACAGAAGGGTACGCATATTATTAAGGTATCAAAGAATGAATAAAAGTATTAATGAATTTTTAACCATACAAAAATAAAAACTTTTGTTTTAAAGATATAACGTAATATTATTATATTAATTTGTAATATGATAATTAACAAATTAGTTGTGTTTTTTGTGCAGTGCAGCCCCTGCATAAAACACACAACTAATATTTACTTTTAGAAAATATATATCAGTAAATGCAAATATCATAGTTGTAATTTCACTCCAAGAAAAACTATAATGTAAGAAACAAGGGTGTAAAATGTTTACCAGGATATTACACACAGTACAAACGACATTGATTGATATTGTTAGCCGAATCCCTTAATTTAGAGAGAAAAGACAACAGATTTTTCTTTTTACAAAAAACTGCTGTCAAGATTATTCAATCAACATATACAGCAGCTGCCTACAATGTTAATTGACTATAGCAATATTATTAAAACCAACAAATTTTTTTTATATAGATACAAATCTCATAATAAATGTTACATTCTTTGATCAATTAAAGTGATTGACCTATTGTATGTATATAATAATAATAATGTAATTAAATTAAAGAGTTGCCAACATTAGAAATCACAGTTCCATAATTATAATTAATAATTATATTATTCATTCAATCAACCCAAAAAAAATTTCAATTCATGTAAAAGATATATTCACATTACAAAATTAAATTGTTTTAGCACTCAAAAATTATATTCTTTAAAATTTCTAAATAAAAAAATAGAAATTTTTTAATTTCTGCTCATATTAAATAAATACGTTCAATAACTTGTATGTATTTTTATAAATTCGGATCAATGTGCTAAAAAAAAAGTAAATTTCTGTCAAAACTATACAGGTCTCTTTTACATAAGTCTATTCACAAAGTCTGAATGCATAATCTATATTTGATTTTAAAAAATAATGTATTCTCAAGAGAGGAGAAAGTCAACAAATAGTTAGGAACAAGCAATAGCTTATCACTTGAGTAGAAATAACAATTTTTATATTTGAAATAAAAAAGGAACTTTAATTTTCTTATATATAACCATGGTTTAATGTTTTGTATTATTATTTTGGGAATAAACCTATTTTTAAATCAGATATAAATAAAGATACTTTGTAATATAAGATATGAATGAAATGTAACATATCCCATTTTATAACGTTTATCAAAATCTAGAAAATGTAATGATTTAACTATAGCAATAGTAATAATAATAATAATAACATACAATTATTGTTTTAGTTACCATACATTCTTTTCTTTTGACACTTCCCTTATCTCATACCTTTACCACATATTAATGAAATTTTTAAAATTACTAGAGAGGATCATCTTGTACCTTCAGCTGCTTCCTCATAGTTTATTTCAGTTGATAATTGGATTCAAATTAAACGCTCTCAAAGTATTCCTTTAACTTTTGAGAAAAAGTTGAAATCATGCATGGACAAATTTTTCAACCAATATAGAGTTAGAAAGGACTGTAAGGAAATATATAAAGGTGCATGCATGAATACCAATACTTTTAACCGACGCTATCAATACTTTTAAACTAGGAGTTTCAATGATTATTTTTCCTTTTTTAGGTTTTTTTGTTACTTTATTTTGTTTTTTATACTTTATTATTTTGTTTCTGCAGTGGCTTTTAATAACTGTCAAATGTGATTTATGGCTAGGAAAATGATAATACAAGAAATTAGATATTAGAAGTATAAAAGTAAATTTCATACAATATTTCTGCTTTCTAATTCATTAAAATAGTTGAATTTTTTTTTTGTTTTTTTTGTAAAATGCTCTCTAGAACTCATGGCATGTAGAGGAAATTATTGGAATCCCTCATTTTACTATTTTTTTAACTTTTATTTACTAAATCCAGTAGTCATTTCAGTGACTCAAAACATGTTTATAAATGACATGTTTAATTTTTTTAAAACTAAAAACCCAATACATTTTTTTAAAAGGTTTTCCATTCCTTTAAAACTCTTGATGAAAGGTAGATTTACTGCATTCGATTAAAACATTAATTTAGGTTGTTAGAGTAGAACTATACTAAGTGAAAATCTGCAAGTAGGTTGTTTCTTTTTGTGTAAACAGTAATCTACAACTTGTTCTAGTAATACTGCAAACAATTATTTTTTCCAGTGTTTGCAGATTAAATTTAAATTTTCAATAATATAGCACCTAAGATGATTTATCTACCAAGGAAGAGTAGTAAGAACATAATACTGTTTTAAGAAGCATGTATTATTAACTTTGACACAAACTGAACGACATCAAATGTCAAGTAGGTACACATATAATTATGCAATGCATATTCTGTCAGAGAAACAGGAGTGTAGAAGAATAATAATTCATGAATCACGTAAAATAAATGTATATTTATTCTAAATTTCTTTACGCTGATGCTTGTATTAAGCTGAATCTAATGCACATATTTCTTTTGCCGAATCAACCTTCTATCAACCTCTTAACGCATTTAATTGAGAAGCAGGTTGTTTACAGCCCCACTTTAAATCTGGGTCAATGGGTTTTCCAGGATTCTTTCAAGTGAATACACTGTACTTGACTACCTGCGTTATTGAATGCAAACGAGTACATTACAGTATTCACACGCGCACTTACAAGGGAGATTGGAAAAAGGAAGAAGGAGAGAGAATTAGAGAGAAAGAGAACGTAAAATATACAAACCACGTACACCAGAAGAATATACGATAAGTGGGGGGAGGTATTATTGAAAAGTGTATAAGTTTATACGGTTATTTAACAGAGCGTTAACACGCAGGCACGTAAAAATACGCATGCGCCTATTAAAGTGTATAGATAATCTATATAGATCTATGAATTATATACGCTCAACCGGATTTTACACTTTAAAACAGTACTCGTCGTTTAAAATCATCAAAAATTTATCAACTTTCATATAAACTGTTAAAATGTTGAACATAAGACTAGAATAAATCAAAAAGTTTCTCAAGATATTCTACTGAAGTATAAATTTAGGTTGTATTTATAGAAATATATCTCTAGTACGAATAAATACAGACATATAAATTAATTTATTTGATATTCTTACGTTCTGAACAGATCGTATGGGCCTATATTTGGAAAATATTTTAAAACGATACAACGTAAATCAAAAGTATAAGAATAATGAGAAAAATCGCACGGAAATATTTATTAATAAATTTACCGAGTTAAGACCTTTTCCTTTCAAAGTCACTGAATTGTATTGAATGTTCCTATTCTGGTTAAAAATGCCCTGATCTCTCTAGGGATTGTGGGCGTAATAGACTTCCGTTCGGATTAATGGTGTTACATAACTTTTGTTATTTAATATCCCTATCCGTATTAAAGTTATGATGATAAAAGATGAATTTGTACTACGAAAATACATAAACTGAACTTAATTTGAATCCAAAAGGTATCGGATTAAAGAAAAGGAACGCTATCAATCCAACAACATTGATGTCGTCCCTGAAAGAATTTGACGGAAATTAATGATTAACTGTTATATTTTGACTTAACTACCATTTTTCGCAAACAATCGCGTGAAAAATAATTATTACTCTTGAAAAACAGAAAAAATATTTATAGTAATTTTATATAATATTTTAAAGCAAAATGCGTGGTTGTATATACATGTACAGCATATTTATAGGAATGTTTAATCATTTCCAGTATTAATAACATTATTGTACAAGGCCTAGTTAAGAATGATGATTAAGTCAAATATTTCTTAGATAACGTTCAATATTCTAAGTACTCAACTAATGTAAATATATAAGGAACTTTAACGTAAATTTTTTATTCCTCGTAATAATTATGTTCGAATATTACACCAAACATATAGAAATTACTTCTGATATTTTAAAAATTCTCGACATCCCCATTTTTCATTTATAGTCGGTTAACTTTCATAAATACCATATTTCAAATAAATAAATAAACAATTTTAAAATGTCTTAAAACAAAAGAAATTAATATTTATAGGCCTAAGACACGAACAATTATAAAAATAATTACAAATTTGTTAATAAATATTGTATATTTAAAAATAAAGTTGGCAAGTATTGCATGACTTTACCGGGTATTAGCATAAAGATTAAAAGAGTTACAGCCAAAAAACAATATACATTTTTTAGAGTTTTAAGAAAGATTTTTCTAAAAATATTCATATATATAGGTTAATATTTTCAAATCTGTTTATGTAAAATTCTCTCGAAATCTAACAATCCATTCAATAAAAAATAAAATAAGAAAAAAATGTTCAAAGAACCATTCTGCATTTAGGTCCGAGTCTATAATTTAAAAAAGACATTTTTTAATAGCTCTACATATGACTAAACTTTGAAAATTCTTTGAAAAAAATTTAAACATAAGTGATATAAATCAAAAGAACAAAAAACATATAATCAATTTTAATAGGTGGGGGTTGGTTTTTTGAATTTTGTTTTGGATTATTTATATAAGTATAGTAGGTAATAAATTTGGTTTAATAAAGTTTTCTCTAAAATTTCACTGAAGAAAATCGAAATTGTTTTCTTCGCGATATCATCTCATTTCTTTAAAGATTTTTGAAAAAAATTAATATGATCAATGCCCTAATAGAAATATTTGTGCCAAATTGGAAATAAATCGGTTCGAACAATCCTGAAATATAAAACCAAAAGCAGTGCAACAAACATACATACATACTCATACATGTTGGCTTTTTTTTGGTCTAGATGAACAAGTCGGACCCTAAAACGTAAAAATTTGCAAAAAAACCCGATACCACATTTTTGACAAGCTCACCATACTTTCCCCTTTATAATAGCTATTCTAGTTATATTCACCGGGAAAATAAAATGAAAAGATTACATTTATTAAAATTTAATTTTATGTTTGTAAATTTAATCTTTGAAATCATTTGTGAAATAACAAAAAAAATTCAACGTTTCTAATTTTCTTGCGTAATATATTAAAAAAATAACTTGTATATATAGTTTTTTTAAACTAGTAAAATACTGCGATACTTTCCCGGATATTAATAATACAAATTAAAAAAGTTAGAGACAAAAAACAAAAAACGAATATATATATTTTTTAGAGGTGGGGAATATTTTACCTTGGAATGCTAATGCTGTTTTTTTAATTTATTGCCTCTTGACAAAATGTAAAACTGTAAGCGAAACGTTATGCAGAATTATGTGATAATTTTAATTTTCTTTATCAAGCATCCTCGAATAGATCTACTACACTTGGTCGGGCAAATAATATTTTAACTCTTCCTAGCACTTCAAAAACATAGTATTTCGATTCCAATTAATAATACATCCCGGCCGACTAAGGTCAGGACAAGTTATAGGTAATTTTATACAAAGAAACTGCCTACGAGAGTAAATATCCTAATTAAACAAAGCTGTACGAGATATTTGGAAACTTCCGGGTTATTATAAGAATAAATCCAAAAAAGTAGTTCGTCAATAACAATCTGTTATAAAATTTCAATTAAAATTCATAGAGCTGAACTAGGGCCCTTTAATTTGGTTATGATAGGCTTTCCTTCAAAGACAAGCACACACGCGTGCACAGTGAAATTAAGTAATTTTAAAAATTACCCATTAAATCATTAAAAAATAATTTAATACAATTAATCATTCTCTACCTATAGTAACAAAAACTAATAAAAAACGTCTAATAAAACTAAGAAAAAAGTACAAAGGACAGCAAAAAGAAAAAAATTTAGATAAAAGAGAATAGTGAATACTGAAGTTAAAAAGAAAGTAATTTAGGATGAACGTAGTTTGCCAGAAATAGAATGAAAGTCACCGCTCTTTTTTGTTTAATAATGTAAGTAGGGAAGAGAGTAAGAAGGGAGAGCGCGCGTGCTTGTGTATATTTGTACGCTTTTTACAGCGGAGTGAAAGAAAGAGAACAACTAAAGATATTAGTGTTCAAGTGCAAAGCATGTGGACGCTTTACAGTATATACGTGTGGTTTGCAGACAGATGTAATGCACAGCGCGCACCTGCCTAAGAAAAATACCAACTAATATTGAACATTACGCAACCATATATACGCGTACGCCGAACATCGTACACACCGAAATACGGTTATTTGTTAAGAAAGAAGGGAGATGCATTGTTGGCCAACTTTTCATAGCCTGTTCTTTGACAAAACAACATTTTAAGTGAATAATAAATTTATTTTTTTTGCGTGCAAAATTACAAAGCTAACAAAATCTAGGTCGCGCAACAGCTTTGTGTGTGTATATCTTTTGTGAAAAAGTATATATTTTGAAAATAGAAAACATGCATAGAAGTAAATAAACGGTGTACAAAAATCTATCATTTTTACTTCCTTGTACGAAGTAAAGGAAGTATTGTGAACGCGAAAAATTTCGGTTTTCAGATTTCAACGGAAATATCTATTTTGACCATCCCTGAATCAACTTTGAATAGTTTCGGCGGGACGTCTGAACGTACGTACGTACGTATCTCGCATAATTAAAAAACGATTAGCCGTAGTATGTTAAAATTTTGGATTTAGGACTGTTGTAACACCTAGTTTACCTTCCCTTTTGATTGCAATCGACTGAACTCCAAAAGTGTCCTAGAAAGGTCAAACTGCCAAACAATCTGGATTTTGGACTTTTTCTTAACTGCAGCAATAAGCTCTCATTGACAGCTTTTCAACGATATATCATAAGTGGTACTTACTTTCAATGCTTCCAGAGTTATAGCCAAATAAAGTTTTAATTTATGAAATATTTGGATCTTACACGGGAAGGAATATCGGTTCGAATCAGACTTCATCTCCTTCTTTTTACTTTGTTTTTAATTTATTATTTTTAACTTTTTTTTAATTTAAATACATTGATTTATTAATAATTATTAACCTATGATTGTAAAACACGTTTTACAATAAATAATAGTTCGATAATAACAATTAAAAAAAAATATGAAAAAAAATCCGAAGTTATTAGTGAAATAAAAGTTTAAAGTACTTTTAAAAATGTGTATATGTAATTTAATAGGCATTACTACATATGTGTATATACAATAGATTTGGTGAAACATCTGATTATTTAATATTAATTGAAAATTATAATTTAGAATCGTATTATTTTTGGATTTTCTAGATTCATTTTTGTTTAATTTTATTTAATTATTCTGGAATTTCTGTTTAATTATATCTACATTTAATCTACATTACTGTTATATTATTTATCTTGTGAGAGTCTATTTTTCAAACCCTCACAAGAACAACATATACATTGAGGGATACATGCTTGATTTTTAATCATAATTGCAAAAAATTCTTGTATTTTGGTTCATTACAACTCTGATATTGTCGAACAATATTCTTCCTAAGTCGGAGTTGATCATCATTTCGTTCATTTGTTTTTTGTTGCCAATCATTTAATCTTTCTTTGGTTTGATATAATTCTTCAGATCTTAATTTGTGTACACGTTCTCTAGTTTTCAAATTTTCTCTCTCTTTATATTCGTTATCCTGTCTTAATCTTTTTATTCTTTCCTTGGCCTTAAAGTTTTCTTCTTCTTTATATTTATCATTTCTTAATTTTTTTATTCTTCCCTTGTTCTTAGCATTTTCTTCATCTTCTTGTCGTTTTTTTTTTTTTAGATATATTTCTTCATGTTATCTTTCTTTTTCCTGTATGATTGTTTATTTTTCATTTTTGATTATTCACCAAATAATCCAATAATAAAAACTGAATATTTTACATAGAAACGTCGAAATTAACATGTGTAACCAGTATACAGGAGTTTACTAAACGGAATAGTTTAATTATTATTAACTTTTATCTATAAGACACACCAGAAATCTGAAACTTTTGTTAAAAAGTTGAAACTTTTGTTAATCAGCAACTCACGAACGTACGAATAAAAAAAAGGGACTTTTACTCTATCCTAATATTTCATGTAAGATTGTTGAATTAATAATTGTATAAATATTTGATGTTAATAAAAACGAATATTTCAGCAATTGTGTTAACTGTCCGTACAAGGAAGTTATGTGGTGCCCAATCAGATTTTTATAAACAGAAAACTTTATTTCTTAGGTATACAGAAAAAACGATATAATAAAATACACGGTATTTCTGTTAAAATGGTGGGTAAAACTAATTGACCATCTGCCTTCAAATCAATAAAATAAGATCCTTTTTGTACCTACATCGGCCAAAAAAGATAACTAATAATTTTGAAAACCTTTTGGGATTCAGTTTTAACGAATTTTCTGATTTTTATGAAATTTTTCCGTTAGATTCCTTCCAGTTAGGCATTACAACACATATGTAACGAATTTTCATCAAATGTACAGTTTACGACTGCTTTTCTTTGACAGCGGTGAAACCTCTAGGTTGAACTACTTTATAGTAGTGCAGTAAAACAGTAATTTTCGTAGCTAAGCTTCCTGTGCTGACAAAATAAAGACAAGGTCTCTCATCCCTTCTAACGTCACCTACTCCTGAAGTCACCTACCAATTCCAGTCTATCATATACCCGTTACATTCTTCACTCTCTTACGTTTTACACCGTCTTTAAACCTAACATTTTCTTCTGAGGCGTTCTCAAACTATAGCACAACACGGTATTTTCACAGAACACTTTTAAATACTTATTATTACGTTGGTTTTTAATAAACTTCTCTTATCGTTTTCCGCTCGGTCACTTTATTTAGAAATTATAAAATCACAAAAATAGATAAAAAAGGACGGGGATATATAGTGGAAGCGCTTCCTTCGTTGTCATTAATCAATTATCCCCGTCGTTTCATGAAATAATGCTTGCCACATTGTCAATAAAGTAAAATTGTTTTCTAACCTTGCTAAACCAAGCAAGAAGAAAAATTACGATTGACAATTCCAAATTTTTACTTCATTGTAATTTTTATCTTTTTAATTTTTTTTACCTGCGGGAGCACCGTTAGGTATCACTTCAAAGGATGAGATGAATGACAATTTTTTTTAGGTTGTGAATATGCCATGCCTAACTGGGATTCGAACCCAGGGACCTCCGGATGAAAGGCTGAGACGCTACCACTCGCGCCACAGAGGCCAGCATTTTTTTAATTTCATTTCATTGTAGAACTCAATTTGTTAAATTCATTATAAAACGAATAAAGAAATTCTGTTCATGGAACAACTGGTTAATTTACTTATTATTCAGCAACGTTAAACTTAGACAAAAGTATTCCAGTAACTTAAAAAGTGTTTATGTCATTCAATAAAAGCATAAACGAGGCAAATATGTGAGAGTGTCATGTTATAAATCTCCTTTGTTAATAAATCCTACCATTTTACCATCAATCAGTTCATTAAAATATTTAAAAATCATGGAAACAATTCTCATTTGTTTTTTATAATCTTGAACCGAAATAAAATTGCTCAGTCTAAAAAGATAAATAAATAAAAATATACATAACTTCTATAATAATTAATTTAATAAATTGTTATTAATTTAATTAATTTCAACATAATTAATACAGAAACGCGTAAAGTTGGAGTATAATTTTTCTTTAATATTGCTATCATTTAGCAGGGAGTACTTATAGACTACAAATATACTCCTTATTTGTATGTTTTATAATAGTTACTTTAACAAGGAAATCATTAAAATTAGTTTGAGGAAACAATAAGTAAAAATATGAGACCGGAAATCGATTCCAAGATCAGCTGATTAGATCAGACCTTTTTGGTGCTGAGGCAATGAGTTTTGTTAATTTATCCTCAATATAGAATACGCCCGATTAGCTACTGCTGCGCTCTCAATAATAAAAGAAGAATTTTTATACTGGTTTATAGTATTATTTTCTAAACAAGTGTTTTTCTTGTCAAAATTGAATAATAAAAACAGGAAAATTTACTGTCGATTAATTAAAAGAAAATTCTATTTTTATTATACATTTTTATAAATAATTATTATTACATTCATTTTTTCTTACAATAGCTGAATTACAAATAAACTTTTTTTACGATAAACTTCTTTTTCGTTCGAGTTACGAAGAAAAACAGAGATTTTTATGGAAATCGAACTCAGGATAGTTGAACGAGAACGTTAACTGACACTATCGTATAGTAGTACACACGTACAGAATGCCTTGTGGAGTTTATACGCAAAATCTTTCTTGGAAGATGTTAACCTCAATTAAAAATAAATTTAAAAAATATATTAGAATACATTAGAAAAAAGAGATTTTATTTCGAAAAAGAAAGAAATTAGAAATATTAAGAAAGAAAGAAATTAATTTTCAACGTGGTAGAATATTTCAAAATTAGTTGTTATTTCCATGCGAATCATTATTTTTTCAGTCGAATTGCTTTCTACGAAAAAAATTCAACTGATTTTATAATTATATATATTTTATGTATCGTGAAATTTTTTAAATGTTCAACGATATTATATAAAATTATTAAAAGTTAACATGGTACAATGTTCAATTATTCTTTCTTAAAATTCATGGGTCATTCAATAATTAAAGAAATAAATACCTGTGGAGGCAAACTAGTCGGTAAGAGGATTTATGATACTTTCAGAACAGTAAGTTGGTAAAATAGAAGATAGGTTGTTAGTAACAGAACAGCTGTTTGAGTAAAATTGTTTTTTTATAACTTCAAAATCTCATTTTACAATGTCGAGGCTTCTTGAAATTTGCAAATTAGTTGAAAAACATGCAGTGATCGGTTTTTGTGGCTTCCGAAGGTGAAACACCAGTTACTCTCGCATAATCAAACAATACTAACAAAGTTATATAAACCGCAGAAATCTGTACAAACGGTTAGAAAAATTTAAAGACTGTCGAACTTCAGTGACTAACAAGCACCATTTTGTATGTCCAACTGAAGTTTTAACTTCAGGGCTTGAAACTCGCATAGACTCTCTCGTCCAAGAAGATCAACGGATTACAGTTGAGATTATAACTTAAAAATTACAACTAAATGTCGGTACAGCAGTTCATAAAATTATCACCAACAAGCTCAAGTATCGTAAAACACGTGCAAGGTGAGTTCCAAGAGAGCTGACAGATCACCTTAAAGAAGCAAGTTTTCGCTTGCGCGCACAGAGCTGAAACAACGGTATTACCAAGAAGGTGATATTTGTTTGCGCAGTATTCTAACCTGTAAGAAGGCATAGATTCATCATCATGAACCGGAACCAAAAAGACAGAGCATGACGTGGAATCACACGACTTCACCTGTTAATAAAAAATTCCGAACTCAAGCATCAGCAGGAAAAATCATGATGACAATGTTTTGGAATGCAAAAGCTCGGTTTTTACAATAAACAGAGCTTATTACTGTGATACGGTTATCAACAAAATGAAACCAGCAGTGTTGACAAAACGCGCAAAGACACCATTCTCGAGAAACCATCGAAAGATTGCATCGGGAAGAACTACCTCACCCTCTGTATGAATCAATTTTTTCTTAATTCTGATCACTTCTTAAAAAAAAATAAAAGTATTAGATTACAAGAGATTATACTAGTTTTATGAAAAAAATAATAAATAAAACAGAAATAAATTCGATTGGTAAAATGGAATTTAACGATAAAAATCGAGGATTTCATTTACAAAGTGCAATATTACATCACGGATTTTCGATTCGTAAAAGTCATACTAGTTTTATTAAAAAAGGAAAAATATGATATGAAGTTAATGATATGACTATCAACAAAAAAAATTGGCCGTGAAATTCAATTTGTTTGTTCTAAGGCAATAAATTTTAATAATAAATCCATAAGGTAGCAATGAGTAATTCATTAAAAAAAATGAAAGAATAATCTAACAAAACGTAGCGATATAAAAAAAAAATTACAATTAGATTGTAAACCGTACGGTAAGAGTCGCAGATATCATTTCTTCCGCTCAAAAAACAAAAATTTCTGTAATATAAATAACACTATTTTTAACAAAATGATACTGATATCTAAAAAGGTAAGACATTTCTAATATCAAAATCTGTTATTAATTTAGAATTTTGTTTAAAAAAAAAATACATGTTAAATATATGTAATAGATATACAATAATAGATAACAAATAATGTTTAAACGTTCCATATAATAAGCCAAAAATATATAGATTTTTTACAAAACTCTTACTGGCCCGATTTCTTTTATATGTAATACATACCAGATTTACAGAAATAAATCAATTCTTACGATTATTCGTTGTTTAATAAATGAAATCGGGCCGGTAAGAGTTTTGTAACAATTTTTTTCTATCTTTTGCTTAAAATAATTTTAAGCGTTCCATTTATATGGAACGCTTAAACATTATTTATTATCTATTATTGTATATCTATTGTCTATTACATATATTTAACAAGTACTTTTTTTTAAGAAAATTATAAATTATAAAAGATTTTGATAATAGAAATGTGGTGTCTTACCTTTTTTGATATAGGTATCATTTTGTTAAAAAGTTTTATTTATATTACAGAAAGTTTTGTTTTTTGAGCGGAAGAAATGATATCTGCGATACTCTTACCGTACGGTTTAGATATACTTACCGTACGGTTTCATTGTATTCAGTTACACAACCAAAAAATTTCAATATTGGATACCAGCTCGTACTTATTGAGATTTTAACATCTGACAAAAATCGATCTAGCAAAAAGATTATGATTTCAGTTTAAATAATAATAGATTATAAAATTCTAATCGTTTTAATTTTTATTAAAAAAATTAAATTTTATTTAAAGAAATTTAAAGAATTTTTATTATTAAAGATTAAATATTTTTTAGTTGGAAAGTTAAACTATCGGGAAATAACTTTTCCCGATATTAAGGTAAATATAGGTTTCCATCTACTATTCTGTATTGTTTTACGAAAGGAAATACAATCCCTTCTAACTCTTATCGTTTCGCTGTCACTTGTCAAAAAAGCTTGAATGTAGTCACTAGACGCGCTTAAAAGGAAGATGTTACTAAATTTTTTAAGGACTTAAATACTTGAGGTTACTTAATACTAATTTTTCTATAAATACCGATAATATATTTCGTCAAATTTAATGATGTTTAACTATAATTAAAAATAAAAGAAAATTCATCTAGGATAAAAAAAAAACTTTTGATCCGTTATGAATAAAAGATTCCTTCAAGGACAAAAAGAAAATAAAAACGATGAGTAATATTTATAACGAATTTACTAAGAATTTACCGTGAATACTTTATAAGGAGACATTATTAAAGCATTTCCTTTATTACTTTTATGATCTAATTTGAATAAAAAATAAAAGTTTTAATTTAGAGATAAGTTTAAAAAATACAATAAAAATGACTAAATTATAAATTTATGTACAGAAAATCTTTTTTATTAGTAACTAAATAAGATGAATGAATTATTTTTTTGTTTTTGAGATCTTTTTCATTTAATTAAATTTTGTAGTCTTTTATTAAAATCTTTAAATGAAATTAATGTTTAAGTATATTAAAATTAAAAAGCTTATTAATCAAATAAAAATACATTTAGAATTAGAAGAATTAACTACTATATTAAATATTCTACTAATTAATTATCTAACTTTTACATTTTCGTTACATATAAATTTAATTTAAACAGTGATATGACAATTTAATTCAGTAGCCCTTTATTTAATGTTTCCTTAGATTTAGGCAGCACCCAAAAAAGTCATCATCCCGTATAAAAAATGTTTCTTCAAAGTTTTCTTAGGTATTAACGAATTAAATTTTTTACATTAAAACAAATGCACGAGTAGTGTAACAATTCTACGGTAGCAATTTAAAGCCTACAGAAATGAATTCTGGAGATAATCTGTATTATCATTTTAACTCATCTCTTTTCTCGTTTAATTTTCAGAACTTATTCGCAAAAGATGATTTTACAAATCATGGAAATGTTTTTTTTATCTGATAAAAACATTTTTCCAATAATTTCCCTGACATGTATTGACGTAATTATCCGAAGATGTTCGATGATTTAAAAATTATCAAAATATCCTTCTTTCTTTTAAGAAGCGAAGCATATTAAACTGAATTCTTAATAACCTTAATACAATTTTTTTTTTAATTAAAAAGTTTGGCCTCTTAGTCCAAAAAAATTTATAGAAATTTCCGGAAGATGTTGGCCTATATCTTGATTAATATCTCCGGGCTGGCTCCACATAGATTCTTCTAAGATAATTCAACAAATTTCTGTTAATGGGGCGTTGATGGCATCAGATTTTGGGGTATTAAGGAATTTGTTTCGCCATTTTGAATTTTTTATTTTTTTAGGGTTTTTTGTTTTTCATTATTTTAAGGTGTTTAAAAAGTTAATAGTACTTTTTTATAATGGTCGTACAAAGTTAAGCTTTCTTACGATGATAGTACTTACCAAGTTATTTAACATTCCAAAGTCTTAATTCATTTGGATTTAGGAGTGAGGGGATACTCAACATTATCTCTAACATTTTTTGCCACATATCTCGAAAAGCCAATGGCCAAAAAAAATTTTAATGTGAAAAGTAAAAAAAGTTGAAAAATATTTAGATATATTTATATATATATATCCCAAATTTTGCCTTATTTTGACCACATCGGACAAGGGGTTATCACGGAAATATTTTGGAAAAGAAGGCAGTTGACTGGAAAGAGAGGCGCATAATAAAAGAGCTGTACTGTAACCAGAGAATAAAAGTGAGGTTATGAGACCAAATGACAGGAAAAATAGGGATTGGAAGGGGATACTGCATGTCACCAGCACTGTTTAGTATATATTTGGAAGAAATAGTTAAATGCTGGCTGAATGGGAAAAGAGGAATAAAGATCGGAAGTAGAAGAATAGAATGTATACGTTTTGCTGATGGCATGACGGTACTGATGGAGAGTCCAAGTAAACTAAATGTAATGTTTGATGAATAAAATGAAGCTTGAGAAATTCAGGGTATGAGGATAAGCAAAAAGAAGAGAAAATGTAGGTATTAGGTGGAAAAGAGGAGAGGATTGAGATTAAGATAAGAAATGGAATTTTAGAGCAGGTGAAGGAATTTCAGTAGTTAGGGAGCTTTATAACTGATGACCTGACTTGTACAGTAGAAATTAAAACAGGAATATCAAGAATTAAGCAGGCATTACATAAGAAGGGAAGACTGACTGCTCTGTGGAAAGTTAAATTTAGCGTTAAGGAAGAAATTAATGAAATATTTTATTTGGAGTGTGATGCAGTATGGAGGTGAAACATTGATGATGAGAAAGGTAGACAGAAAACGAATTGAGACTTTTGAGATGTGGGTGTAGCGCAGAATGATAAATGTCAGATGGCAAGACCATGTAACAAATGAAGAATAATTAAGGAAAATCGGAGAGAACGGAAACTACTAAATGGGATTGTATATAGAAAAAGGAACTGGTTCGGACATTGTACGAAAAGAAGGTGTTTATTAGTGGATGCGATAGAAGGCTTGGTGAATGGAAGGAAAGGAAGAGATTTCAAATGATGGATGTGATTTTGGAAAAGGGAAAGTATGAGGAAACAAAGAGGTTTTAGCAAAGAATAGAACTAGGTGGATAGCAGCAGCCGTGACAGGACCTTCCCTATGGCAGAACACTATGAATAAAATAAATTCAAACCGCTTGTTTTTGGGCTAAAAGAATTATTTATTGAAAAATTATTTTCTTCAATATGTTGACCCGATTTGGCGCAATGCTATTTAATAAGGATAAAAATATATTTTACTAAAAACAAAATATATAAAGATTTTTCAACTTTTTTTACTTTTCAAATTTCAACTTTTTTGGCCAATGACTTTTCGAGATGTGAGGCAAAAAATGTTAGAGATAATGTTGAATATCCCCTCACCCCTAAATCCAATTATTCCAATAAATAATTCCTTAACCTCAAAAAACGAGAGGGTTGATTAAGATAAATATTAAATTTATAATTATTTTTTTAACTTTCATTTCAAACTTTAATTTCCAACTGTATGTAGTAATAATGTAAACGTAATGCGAACTTTTTTTTATAAGAGAAGATCCCATGGGACCCATTTTAAACAATTTTTTATAATTTCTAATATCTGCTTTTCAAGTTCTGGTTGTTAGCAAAAATGTTATATGAGGTAGCTGTCGAGCAAGGAAAACAAATGGGACCCAATCTTTTTACTAAAAAGCTTAATTTTATTTAGCAATTATGCTCTAAATACTGTATAATTTTGATGATAAAATATCTTTTGGTTAAGGGGACCAACTAAGACCCAAAATATTTTACTAAGAACGATTATTATTTTTTTTTTATAATAATAATTTAATAACGCGTAATTTTTAACAAAATCACATTATTTTATCAAGGAAGTCAGATGGGACCGAAACATTTTTACTAAGCTTTTTGATTTATTTCGCAATTTTCTTTAAGTACTGCATAATAAAGTCGCTAACACTTTAAAACACTATGACGTATTTTAAATGAAAATCTGTCAAAGGCAAAATTGGGAAAATTATCTAACACTATGAGGGGTTTTAAAGAAATATATTCTCAGTTATTAAAAAAAAAATTTTCGAAATTGGGTTGATCGTATATTATAAATTTCAAAATTTTTCATAAAAAATTTATTAGGCTCTAATCTTACTAGATTTTAGGTTAGATTACACTCCTAGTCTCGAATTTCTAGCTTTAGATTAGATCCTCCAATCCTTGATTATGTTTATTGGAATGTATCTGGTCATAGAAATATAGTGGTAATAGAGTTTTTTTTTACTGATAAATTAACACATCAAAGAAGCTTGTAAGTAGGAATATCAAAATGGAAATTTATAGCTTATGAAAAATGTCATGCTGAACGGGATTCGAACCTGGGACCACTAGATGAAAGATTGAGACGTTATCACTCCGTCACAGATATCGGCTATTAACAAAAATGTAATTTTATTAGAAAAAATTATGTTCTATTTCCAACCAGCTTTTTTATATTTCCATGTTTTTACGATTTTTATAATCATACTGCACCAGAAATTTCCTTTGAAATAAAACAGTTAAGAAAAGGAAAATTTTTTTACATTAATACTTATTTAAATTATCTATGAGGTATCTTGAATGTGTTTGCCTGCAGTAGATGCAAATACAGCTTAATAAAGAACAAAAACAAAGCTACAAATAGTAAGTAAAACATCATAGAATAGACACTAATAATTATTTTTTTATATAACAAATAATAAGAGTTGCAACGGATATTTAAAGTTAGAATTCGAAAATGTTTTCCCTCCTACTTATGCTATGTTTAAGGATGTTACAAATAAAATGAGCCTAGCGGAAAAAAATATTAATTTAAATATAACTGACAGTAGACTATGTGTATACCTTAAAAAAATAATTTCATTTGAATAATAATTATAAAAATTGTAACGGTTTAACCTGTATTCTGAAATTACTAATGTTCATTTAACTAAAATTTAATAGTGTTAAGCCTGAATTTTAATGGTGTTAAAATTCATTGGTTCAAATCCAATAAAAGTTAAACAAATCACCTTTTATTCTGCCCACTTTCGCTTAATCCAATTAATCGTAATTTATTGAGAATTGGCAGCCTCACCTAGCAGCTTCGTGTAACACACATTCACACACGCACACACACACACACACACACACACACACACACACACACACACACACACACACACACACACACACACACAAGAATCTTGTTACTCTTGTCTATAGTATCTGCATTTTAAGCTTTGGCTTAAACCAAACACTAATGCAAACCTGCCCTTATACAACCTGTCAGAGAATTAATGCAAATCAAATCAATATCACATGACCAAAGGAACGAAAACCTATTACGAACAAGTTAATATTAACATATTCGTACAATATCTTTACATTATTTTTTAACAATATAAGGTGAATTACACTATATTTTATTTAACTAATATAAATAACTAACAGGCTCTAATTTTTTCCAGTGAAAATGTTTTACTATAATGTATGCAGTCATAAAAATATAAAAATGTAATAGTCACTGAGATTTTTCTTTTTTATTGATGAATTAATTCACCACAGAAGCTTAAAAACAAAAGAATTTGTACGTGGGAATACTAAGATGTAGCTTTTAAAAACATGTCATGCCGACCGGGATTTGAACCCGGGACCTATAAATGAAAAGCCAATATGGTACCACTCCGCCGTACAAATCTTCTTTGATTTGTTTTAAATAACAATATTATATAAAAAATTAATCAGTTAGATTACTGTTTAGAACAGAAAAGAAATATGTTAATAAAAAGAAAATAAATCATGTTTACTTCTTTATTTTGACAAAATATAATTAATTTTCTTTTGATTTTAATCATTAAGAATACTTTAATTACAGTGTTTTTATAATGTGATTAATTTAAAAATGCTAATTCTAAGGTAAACATAGGTATCTTTTGTCAGGTTAAGTTTAAAGAATCTAAATTTAAAATAAATTGCCGGCCTCCGTGGCGCGAGTGGTAGCGTCTCGGCCTTTCATCCGGAGGTTCCGGGTTCAAATCCCGGTCAGGAATGGCATTTTCACACGCTAAAAAAATTGTCATTCATCTCATCCTCTGATGTAATACATAACGGCGGTCCCGGAGGTTAAAAAAAGAATAGTAAAGTACGATAGTGTACGAAATGAACCAATGATCGTATGAAATAGTATCCGTGAAATGAGATAAATACGAATTGTTGCCCCCTGAAATAAATGTCGGTAGGTAATTTATACAGAATGATTCACGAGGAATGTAGCAAACTTTCAGATGTGCTACTGGTGAAAATAAAGAAGATAGTTCATATAAATATTGATTCGGAAACGCTTCGTTAGCAATTGTCGGCTGGAGAAAGATTTCGCCCTGATTTCTGTGCCTTCGAAACGGAACGGAACGTAAGAAAGGCGGGAGTTTTATTATTACTCCCTACAGATGAGGGCATGGACAACGTCCCTTACTGCTGTATCTTTCTATTACCGAGCGGGTTATTGCGCCTTCGGTGAAACTAAGTCATACTGTAATTCTTGGAACCCAAATTAAGAGTAAATTTAGTGGTTTTATATAAAATCCGTTCTGAAAAATTGAAAATAAATAGGTTCGAGAACCGTATTTATTTTCAATTAATAAACTTCGAAATTATTTCTTTTGTATTTAGTTTCTGTGGACTTTATTCATACAGTTTTACACAGAATTAGATTCTCTACAAGTTTTGTTTAAGATATTTGAGTTTATTAACCATTTACGAGTAAAAAAGTTATTTTACGTTAAACAAAAAAGATGTGTTCTCGACCTCAATCTTTTGTCTTTTGCTCCAGGTTTCCAAAAAACTACTAAAAATATTATTCTGAGACCTATTTTTTCAATTTTTCAGGTTACATTTCATATAAAACCACTAAATGTATCCCTTAATTTGGCTCCCATAATATACAGTCTGGCTTAATTTTACCGAAGGCGCAGAAATCAGAGAGAAACTTTCACTAACCGACACTCACTAAAGAAGCGTTTTAAAACCTATGTTTATATGAACTTTCTTCTTTATACACGACTACCCAAAAAGGAGTGTAATGTATTTAGGGTGTATGTATGTGTATGTTTGTTTGTTCCCCCGTAGCAGCTCAACGACTGAAACGATTTAGATGTACGACCCCGCGTTGGAATCCTTATGTTACCAGGAGTGTCATAGGTTATATATATATTAACACTCCTTATATAGGAGTGTTATAGGTTATGTATATGTATATATATATATATACATATACATAATCTATATATATATATATATATATATATATATATATATATATATATATATATATAATCTATATAGGTTATATATATATACATATATAATCTATATAAATTATATAAGGACGATCAAAGACCTTCCGATACCTTTTTATCAGTTGAAGCGTAACTCATCTCATGCCATCAGCGTTATGAGAGAACAAAGGGCAGAGGAATTAGCATGGGTCAAACTGTTTCCAGACGGTAGGAATGGGTTCAGAAAATAACGGTGAGTGTCCATTTCACTTAACTACTTCCAACCAAGGGTAATGTGTAACGAAAGGAGATTACAAACCAACGAATATCTGTTTTACGCCCTCTCAACTGTAGATTTACATAAAGCTCAGCAAAATATTTCTGCTTGTGATCGCTATCGCCAAAATGGAGTTGAGCCTAATAATCTTGATTAAAACCTTACGATGCGTAATATTTGAGGGACTCAATCATATTGACATAAAGCCTTCACGGATCTAGAGACAATGATCCAATATTTTGAGGCTCCGCGCTTCTACATTACACTGTCATGTAATGATTTGCACTGACCAGACATCCTTTTTTTTAGTTTTTTTGGCAGTCGTGTTATTTAATTTTTAATAAATGTAATACTTTTTTTTACCAGAATAACGTTTGTTACATCCTTCGTGAATTATTCCGTTTAAAGTTTTACTACTTTTATAAAGTCAAAAACAATAATAAAGTAATATTCTAAGTAATATTAATTTCACTAATTCTAAAAGGTTGTCTACATTTTAATAAAAGTAGTATTTCAACTCGATACTAACAAATAAAATCGATACGGAATGTTGTCAATAAGGTAGAAGACATTACATGACCTTCAGAAGGTGTAGGTGTAAAATATCACTTGTACTTCTATAAAAATCTGATGTGGAAATCTCATACTAGATTTCCTTGTATGCCTATTAAGTTACATATACACATTTTTTGCTGCACTTCACTTAAACTTATTTCATTTGAAAGCCATATACGATTCTCCAATTCTTTAATAAAGTGGGCAGTTACAGAATTGCTGAAATATTAATTTTCATTATCAAATATTTATACAATTATTAATTCAACAATCTTACATGAAATATTAGGATAGAATAAAAGTCCCTTTACTACTCGTATTAATAAGTCAGTATTATTCGTATCTTCGTGAGTTGTTGATTAACAGAAGTTTTAGATTTCTCGTGTGTTGTATAAATAAAAGTTAATAATTAAGCTATTCCGTTTAGTGAACTCCTGTAACCTGGTTACAAATGTTAATTTCGACCTTACGGTGTATTCAGTTATATTCAGTTTTTATTACTGTATTATTTGATGAATAATCAAAAATGAAAAAGAAACAATCATACAGGAAAAATAAAGTTAACATGAAGAAATGTATCTCAAAAAAACGACAAGAAGATGAATATGAAGAGGAAGGAAATGTTAAGAACAAGGAAGAATAAAAAAAATAAGAGAAGATGGTAAATATAAAGAAGAAGAAAATATTAAAACCAAACAAAGAATAAAAAGATTAAGAGAGGATGATAAATTTAAAGAGAGAGAAAATTTTTAAACTAGAGAACGTGTACACAAATTAAGATCAGAAGAATTATATCAAACCAAAGAGCGAAATGATTGACAACAAAAAACAAATAAACGAAATGATGATCAATTCCGACTTAGGAAGAATATTGTCCGACAATATCAGACAAGTAATGAACTAAAGGATAAGAATATTTTGCAATTTATTAAAGATCGGCATGTATGCCTCAGTGTTTATGTTATTCTTGTAAGTCTATTTTTCAGTCACTCTTTAATGTAGATAAAATTAAACAGAAATTCCAGACTAATTAAATAAAATTAAACAAAAATGAATCTAGAAAAATCCAAAAATAATACGATTCTAAATTATAATTTTCAATGAATATTAAATAATCAGATGTTTCACCAAACTATTAAACATACACAAATGTAAGAATGCCTATTAAATTATATATACACATTTTTAGAAGTACATAAAATTTGATATCACTAATAGCTTCTGATTTTCTTTTTTTTTTTTGTATTATTGAATTATTATTTATTGGAATTTTTTTACAATCACGGGTTAATAATTATTAATAAATAAATATATTTAATTTAAAAAAAGGAAGTGAAGTCTGATTGCAACCGATGTGCTGTCCCCTGTAAGATCCAAATATTTCATTAATTGAAATTTTATTTAGCTATAATTCTGGAACCAATGAAAATAAATACCTTATGATATATAATACCCTCTTATGATATATCGTTGAAAAGCTCTCAATGAGGGCTTATTACTGCAGTTAAGAAAAAATCCAAAATCCAAATTGTTTGTGATTTTGGCTTTTTTGGACACTTTTGGTTCAGTCGATTTCAATCAAAAGGGGAAATCCACAATTAGATGTTACAACAATCCTAAATCCAATATTTCAACATTCTACAGCTAATCGTTTTTGAGTTATGCGAGATACGTACGTACGTACAGCCGTCACGCTAAAACTAGTCAAAACAGATTCAGGGATGGTGAAAATGGATATTTCAATTGAAATCTGAAAACCGAAATTTTTCGCGATATTTTGAATAACATTACAATAGAAGTCTATACGAAATGTAAATGTAATAGACACTAATTGACCAAATATAAAAAGATATACTTTATAAAAAATCTATTCTTTATAAAAAATATCTTTCTAAAAACCCCAAAAAATATTATACATTATAAACGATTTAAAATCCTTTCATCTGAATTTTTTTTACAAAAAAAAAGCTAATTTTTCTTTCGTTTAAGAGTAATTTGAAACGAAATAAAATTCCTTCAGTTAGGAAGCGTTAGTTTTTTTTAACTGGTATTCATTTCTTTTCTTTCTACCAAAATAGTCTTAAAATCAAAATCTTGTTTATAACTACCAGTATGTTGATATAACTTAAGAAAAGTAAATAATCGGTCAACAAAATATAAAAAAGACTAAGCACCAGGCAAATTGCTCAACAAAACAGTTAATCTTTTTTGACATTATAAAAGAATTAGAGAAATAAAAATTTCCTTTCCAGCTGTTTTAAAATGCTCATTTTTGTGTAGATATATTCATTAAGCTCTTTCAGATTTTAAAAACACCTACAACTGGGTGATATCTGGTTTTAATAAAACTTAAAACCCGTAATCTTTAAATTTAGCTTCTTAGCTTTTTCCTCTATAAGCCATAATTATGATTTTAAATAACTATGTATGAAATAAAACTAACAAATAAACCAATTTTTTTTCATTTAGAATGATGTTTAAATGCCATTTTAGAGTTCTTAAATGTTATTTTTTTGTGATTAAACACTTGGCTTTCAAACAATATACTATTGTTCGAATTGTTGAAAATAAATCTAGATTACAAGCAAAATTATTCAGTTCTTAACCCATGTCAGTCAAAACAGTTGTAGTTACAAATTTAAAAACAAAAGTAGGTTATAAATATTTTTAATTAACAGTACCGGATTATTATGATTTAATCGAATTACATAATACATTTAAAACATGTTTTCTTAAACGATTTCAAAAATTTTTATTCGTTACATTTAGTTTATCAATCATTTTACGATATGCATTCAGCAATTGAATTCTAATAATCATAAATTAAATTCAATCAAACATTGAAGTCGATCCTCTTCCTTTCAAGTTATTAATTTGAATATTGGGCTGAATTTTTGAAAATTACCAAAATAATACAACTTTCAGTTAATAGCAACTTAACTTGAGCACTACAATAAATTGTACTAGCATATAATCCAGCACACGTATGCAAAGGAAAACTTTGCGTATGGCACTAAAGCTCGGGAAACGAAAGAAAGTTGTTCTGGATTTGAATGCATGACGAGAGAAGATTGTGCACAAGAGAAAAAGTACCCTTTCTCAACTCACACCCATTTCTCCTTGATTAGCAATAAGCCAATCGTTTTAGCGCCTGCGAAGAACATTATTAGCAGAGGCAAGATTCGTACGTTGTGGGTCAGTTAACGAATGTCTCCCCACCAGTAACGACTATTGGTTTCCACCCACCTAAAATTCCATATAGAAAGTAGGGAGACTCGCTGGCTTATATCCAACACTGAACTCTCACTACTTTTTTATTAGATGATTGAAAATTTTTTTAAAGGAAGATTAGAAAAAAGACATAATCAATTTAACTGATAAGCATTACACTATTATTATTAAGTTATATATAGTATATATATATAAAGTTTATATATTTCCTAACTTACATTCCTAAATGCCCAATAAAGTAACATCTTCTGATAAATAGTTCATTTAATAAAAATGTATTCAATAATTTTCAAGGTATAATTATGAACTTAGTTCGTAGAGTGACATATTTAATTTGTTTTTAATAATCTTTTAAAATTTAAGATAAAATAATTTAAAATTTACTCAAATGATAGTGTGCATTTTTTCATCGTTGTAATTGTATAACGGTTACTCAAATATTTATATTGGAATGAACATAAAACGGAAAACCGTCCATCACTTTTATGTTTTATTCAAGAAGATGCCCATGAATAGGATGGTAACGGAAATTGTTAATTCGTTTCATAAAAATCAATTGAAAATTTGTCGAGTACCATGTTTTGCGAACAAACCGATAACATTTTCCTGCATTTTTAATCCTTTTTTTTACTCCGGGACCACTGTTAGGTATTGCTACAAAGGGTGAGATGGATGATTTGTAGCATGTGAAAATGCCATTCCTGACCGGGATTCGAACCTGGGACCTCCAGATGAAAGGCCGAGACGCTGCCACTCGCGCCACGGAGGACGGCCACTGAATTTTTAATTCAATCTTCGAGTATAAAGACAAACGTTTTGGATATTTTATTTTGATTTTATGAGTATAATCTTTAGTAGAAATAATAGCATTATTTGTTAAGATATAACTGCAAAATGGAAAATATAATTTTGTATTTGTTAACATTAGCAATTCAAGAACACATGCTCAGAACTTATCTAAAAAGCAAACTTCTCGTTCCACGTAATTTATGTTTTACGTAAATTCTGCTTTTTGTAGGCAGATGGTACATTTCGCTGTTAACGTAATATAGTTCATATTTCACTAATTAACCAAAGAGTCAACAATCAGCGAAATATTATTCTTCAGTTAAAAACGGGAAACAAGTCTGATATCGGACACACAAAAATAAAATGTCTTTCTCATTTATCTTTACTATGCTATCTTTACATTACTATGCTCTTCTTTCTTCCCTCAGTTTTACTTTTCTTATTCTTTCCAATACGCTGCGTATATTTATAGAACCCTAAAATGTACAGCCTTCATACATTATTTTTTTCTTATCATGCTTCTACGAAATTTCTATAGCTTATAGTCTACTTTTCCTATCCTTTTTTTAAATCAAGACCTCTAATATTTCATTACTGTCTTGAAGTAAATTCTGTGTAGAATTCTTCGAATTTCGTAGCCACTTCCTTACGCAATAAAAACCCTTTTACATTCTAATAAAGATTTCTTCTACCCTACACTTTTACATATCCCCCCGCCGAACTTATCGTCCACTGCAAATTTACTCTCCAAATATTTAAAAATTTTACTACTTCAGATTTTCAATTTGTAGTTTTAACTTTTCCGTTTGTTCTCTTTCTTACCAGGTTACCACTAACGTTACATGAAGTATTCCAATATATAATAGAATATTCAAATACATAAAAATATTTTTTGCCTTTAGTACTGCTTATCTTTCTTAGCTTCATTCTTTTACCTTTTGTTGAATTGTTTTGGAACCACTCCTTTGTCAAAACTTGTTGTACTGATGCTTTAAATTTCTGTTAATTCACATAGAGTTTAATCAACGCCCTCCCTATATTTGACGTCATGCTTTATCTGGCCTTCTTGTTTATTTTTTATTATTGGTTATACTAATCTTATAATTTTATTTATCTATTTCCTGCTTTCAATAAATTGAGCTTCCTGAAAAGGACATCCCCTTGATTATTGATCTGATAAGTTATAATCACTTTATTGTTATTTTTTAATTTAAATATTTCTAGATTTTCTAAAATGTTCATTTCTTTTCCTTTAACACATTTGTGAATTAATTTTGTTGATTCTTCCATTAGAATACTTTAAATTAAAAAGTAACAATAAAGCAATCATAAATGAACAGATCAATAATCAAGCGGATGTCCTTTTCAAGAATCTCAATTTATTGGAAGCAGTAAATAGATAAATAAAATTAAAAGATAAGTACAACCATTAATAAGTAAGAAGAAGGCCAGGTAAGGCATAAAGTCAAATAAAGGAAAGGGCGTTGATTAAACGCTATATAAAGATTAACAGAAATTTAAAGTATCAGTACAATAAGTTTTGACAACGGAGTGATACCGAAACGCGTCAACAAGAGATAAAAGAATGAAGCTGAGAAAGGTAAGCAGTATTAAACATAAAAACTATAGTGATCTGAGAACAAATGATAATAGTAAATATTATCTTAACAACATAAAAATACCCATTCTAATACATGAAGTGAAATATAAAATGCCTTCCCTGAACTGAAAACATCTATACCTTACTAATCTATAAACGGGAGGATATTAAATGTAAATATATACGCGAAAAAATAATAAGCAGAAGAAAATTATCTGAAGCACAGCACTGCATGTAGTATTATCATTTATTCAACACGGTATTAGTAAAATTACCCATCATCTTCTGGAATTTTGTTTCCAGATGATCATTAGTGAACTATTATTTGACTTCTTAGGCAAATAATATAAACTATAACTATAAACAGCATATTAATAATTAAACAAAATCCCAATAAATTCATTAAAAAATTGTCTTTCAATATGAAAACGATTGAAAATTAAATTCAGAAATTTTAATCACTTTTTTATCAAATATTAAATTTTAAAAATAAAAGTATGGGATTTTATAATACTACTATATATATATATATATATATATATATATATATATATATATATTATGGTATCAAATCAACTTCTGCGCTAAAGATTAAAAGATAAAAATTTTCCTTTATAAAGCGAGAAAAAAGTGTAACGTAATGACAATTCCGTTTCTTTACTTTTCATAAATTACTTTTAGTTTTTATTCGACTTTTTATGAAAATATAATGTTAAGCCGTACTTAATCACGACCAAATTCAAGATTTTAAAAGTACTCTTTTATATTTTGAAGAGAATGTTCCTTTGTTTGTTACAAAGACATTATTTTAAATCGCTTACTAGATTTTTAATTTGATAAAATATTTAGTATTGAATTGTTATAGTATAATAATATTATGTACATGATATTTTTTTTTTGTTATTCAACTATTTTCACATGAATTTCGCTGAAAAATTAACATAAATAATTAATACACATTTGCTTATTAGATAGACTTGACTTGGCTTATTATACATATTTTTTTTTTTTTTTTATAATTTCGCTTATTTTTATCGAAAAACGTATTCTTTTTCTCCTTTTAATCTTTTTAAATATTTTTTTCTACAAGAAAAGATTTTTATAGACAGATTAATTAACCGTACACAATTACAAATAATCAATTTAAAAAAATCGATATAAATAAATTCATTGCAACTAAAAAATACTTCTTGATTTTTCTTTAATTTCAAATGTCTTAAGTCAATACCAAATGAAGGGCTAGTAAGCTGTTCGTTTAATTATTACTTTGTTTTTTTTTTTGAAATTTATTTTATTATTAAATCTAAAATTAGACCGATAGTCTAAGTAGTAAGTAAATGAAAAATTATCTTTACCGATAGTAAAAAGTTCATGCGAAATTATTATGCCGAATATATGGTTAACTTAACCGTTTAAAAAAACACAGGAAAGACAACAGTCTTTCCAGTTACCAGTTTAATATTCATTACGGTACAAATTTTCTTTTGTACCTTTTGTATCAGGGTTAATTAATTTTTTAGATTATTTTTTTCCCCCGAATAAGGAAGATTTACTTCAAACTTTATTTTATTGTTGAATAATTATTTATTATTATAAGTAGATAAAATATCCGTCATTGTTTAAGTTTATATAAGCTTTAATTCTGCCCCTTGAAAATTCTGTTTTATTAAGCAATTTCTGGAACTGCAGTGTTTCCCACTGCAGTCGGCTCCGCATTCGTTGGGGGCTTAGCCTCCTACTGCCGAGACGTAGTCTTTGCCCGTCAGTTCCAACAGGTTTTGAGAGCGCCTTATGAAGGATCAGTTGCCCTTTATAATAAGCGCACATCACGGCTTTTAGAGCAGCCATCGTGTCGTGATCACCTCCGCATCTGATGCAAAGTTGTCCCCTGCGGCAATAATCCTACCCAAATCGTACCCAAATAAGTACCCAAATCGTACCCAATAGTTGGAACCTATGGCACTGGAGGAGCCTACTCGGTACACGTCATTATTTATTTTCCTGATCGAGAGTGTTCTTTTTAGTTCTATTAAGCACATGGGAGTTTCCCGACCATCCCTTGTGGTCATTTTCCTGACCGACGATACATCGAAGCCAAGGGAGATGAGTTACAACTTTTAACTCCTTATCCTTGGGGAAATGATTTGTAAGAAACGCGATCCCTTTCTCATGGCACCAATCGGAAATTGGCCCCCAGCTTGTTCGCAACCTTACTGACAGTCCGGTGCTCTTCTCACCAGACGTATCCACGTGCAGCGGCCGAAGGAGAAATTGCAAGTATAAACTACTCCTCCCGGTAATCCAACATGAGAGGAGGAATATTTTCCTTGGCGTTGATGGGAGGTTGTAAGAAAGTTTTGATTCACTAACCTCCATGATGACCGACGACGGAACGGGACGGGACGGAACAAATGTAAGGATAGTGGGGAATACAATTCCCTATTAATGGCAGAACCTGGACAACAGTCCCTTGCTGATGGGTTTTTCTTATTGTCGATCGGGTATTTGTTTTGTTTAGTTTCGGTTGTTTATTGGTTTTCTTTATGGACGGAATTGTGGATTGCGATCCAATTCTTACAGATTAATTTGAAAAACATTACTTGGACTAAGCTGGAGAGACCAGCAATGTATTTTTGTCTTTCTCCCGGCACGATTCCCCTTTAGTCCGTTCACTAAAGGCCTGTCGCAGCTTGATCGTGGTCAGTTCCTATTAAAGTAGAGGAAGTCTTGCGAGAAATTTTATTACTACGCGATCTAACAGCCAATAATGAAACTGCTAGTTTACACAGCTACTGTTCCATACCAATCCTTTGCAATGCGGCCTATCTCTTTTAACCTCCGGGACCATCGTTAGGTATTACTTCACAGGATGAGATGAATCACAATTTTTGTAGAGTGTGAAAATGCCATGCCTGACCGGGATTCGAACCCAGGATCTCCGGATGAAAGGGCGTGACGCTACCACTCGCGCCACGGAGGCCGGCAATACGGCTTATCTGTCCAACTGTAACTGTCTATTTTTACTGTAAATTTACGTAACCACAAAAAATAATAGAGTTATCTGATATTTTATTTTTAATCAAAAACTGCTAGAGAATTATTAAATAGATGTTTCCTTCTACAAAATTAAGAAACATTTTAATAGGAATTAGCTTTAGTTTTTCAAAACACACGCGTATAATTAGATATTTTATCATTTTTAGCGTTTAAAAGAACTTTTTAAAAAATAAAGTGTTGAAGATAATTGTTTTCTTTGTAATTAACGATTAAAAGAGAAGCGTAAGCTTGAAAGCAAAAAGAAGGTAATTAGATTACTTTGAAAAGAGAGGTATAAATTTAATATTTCCTGCTTAAAGTTTGAATGAATAACACCGTAAACTAATGATAACCACTCTTTATATAAATTTCAAAATATATAATTATTTCCAGTACGCATAATATAGGCATAATACTGGCTAAAAATTAAAATGTAATAAATTTTATAAAAAATTAACATGAACAATAGTTCAACGCAAAACTCTGTTAAATTTTTAACAGAAAGTATTAAATATGTAATTAATTTTGATGATGATACAATCGCCATAAAAATTTGCATATAAACTGACGGCGAGTTTGAGAAATTACTTGAAATCTATTGAATAATTTTGATTTAATTACAGTTGTTTAGATAAAATTTGAATGATTTATTGTTCTCTTTCGTATGACAAATCTTTGAGAAACAAAAGAACTACATTGTACAAAAGAACTACATTCAACTAAGAAGAAATGGAAACTGGAACTTAATTAGTCGTAGTTAGATCTCGATTTTAGGTCTTTTATTCACGGAAAAAAAAGAAGAAAAAGGTCGATTAAATTTTAAGAAACAAATATAAACAAACCGTTTCAATTCATTTTTGTTGATTAGGAACTACTTGAATTGCCCTATATAGTATGCACACAAATATTTTTTTTATTAAAAAATTAAAAGAAATTTTTAAAAGAGGATGCATAATGATCTCTCATCTTGTATTAATATTTTGGTTGAAAATCATGATATAAATTTAAATATCATATTCAAAATACTGCGAGGGTGTTCAGTACCTATAATACAGAAGGCTCTTATGTAATAACTGGCTATTGTAAGAATGAAAAATGTTATTACAATAGATAAGAGTGTTGGGATATTGTTATATAATTTATAGAAATTCAATAGACGGTTAAGTCGATATCAATTTAAGCGCAGCACTCTGTATATGTATAACAGTTCAACCGTGCCTCAGTCAATTTAGGGGTTTGAATCAATAGCAGGGGGCTTATTTCCTGCTTTTACTGAATATTTTTATATTATCAGCCTTTATCAAATTCATTTGATATAAATTCTAATCCGGAAAGATACGTTCAGAATATTATTATAAAATCTATATATTATAAAATCCTAAATATAAAAAAATGTCTTCGTTAATGAGGTCAGAATACTTATATTGAACATGCGAATCAATAATATGAATTTTAACTGGGAAAACATCCTATTTCCCAGGAATGAACGACATCTCATTTATAACACATCAGTAATATGTTTTTATAAGATTTAACTTAGTATATCAATAATTTTTATCAGATTAATTAAAAAACTATTTTTTATATAACATAACTGCAAAAAAGTAAAAAACAAAACATTCTTAAAATGACCTCAATTATGACTTTAAAAAATTCACAAAACCTTTAAAAACTAGAGAAACTGTTTTATAAATATTAATTGCAAACAGTCAATCGACAATCAAATATAATTTTATTATGGCCTAAATACTATCTCTTAGTGTAATATTGTCTTATACTTCACTTAATATAAGAAGTTTCCACCACAAATCTCCGCTAGAAAATTTTACTCTCGTTAGAATTCATACCTACAGCTACCATCGGTACTTTGCTTTAATGATTTTGGGCGTTAGTTACAAACATTAGTTTTTACTTTTACTAATTAGATTAATTGATTTAAGAAAAGGATGATTTTGAAAATTCAAGAAAATTAGTTAAAATATTTCGAGTAAAATAATATATAATACCGTACCTCATAGAGCCTTACCTCATGTTAGGCATCAGTCTCTTTAAATGGTTACTTCACTTTCTTTTTATAACATGTTTAAATATCCAGATAGCTTTGCGTTTATTACAAACTACTTTTTTTAATATTGAAAGGGTTTTAGTCGTTTTAGATTTATATTAAAAAAAATTTATAAAAATGTAATAAAATCAGTTTTAAAAACCGATTCAAAAATATTCTTTAATTACTTTTAATTTTTTTTTTAAGTTGTCAAATTTAAATTATTTTTTATTTTTTTTTTTAATTCTTGAAAAAAAAATCTAAAGAAAAATTAACAAAGATTATTTTATCTTACATATTACTTTTCTTAAACCCCGTTTTCCTGTTCATTTTTCATTTTTACTTCCTTGTACGAAGTGAAGAAAGTATTACTGTATCACGAAAAATTTCGGTTTTCAGATTTCAACAAAAATATACATTTTGATCATTCCTGTATCAATTTTGACTATTTTCAGCGTGATGTCTGTACGTACATACGTACGTACGTATGTATGTATGTATGTACGTACCTCGCATAACTAAAAAACGATTAACCGTAGGATGTTGAAATTTTGGATTTAGGACTGTTGTAACATCTAGTTGTGTACCTCCCCTTTTGATTGCAATCGAATGAACCAAAAGTGTCCAAAAAAAGCCAAACTCCCAAACAATCTGGATTTTGGAATTTTTCTTAACTGCAGTAATACGTCCTCATTGAGACCTTTTCAACGATATATCATAAGTTGTACTTACTTTCATTGATTCCAGAGTTATAACCAAATAAAATTTTAATTAATGAAATATTTGGATCGTACAAGGCGAAGGCACATCGATTCGAATGCGAGTTAATTTCGGTTTTTTTAATTTTTTTTTTTTTTTTAATAAAATATATTGGTTTTTAATAATTATTAGTCTCTGATTGTAAAAAAAAGTTTTACAATAAATAATATTCAATAATAAAATTAAAAACATATGAAATCAGAAGTTATTAGTGAAATAAAATTTTATGTACTTTTAAAATGTGTATATGTAATTTAATAGGCCTACATGGAAGTCATGTGGGGTACACATCAGATTTTTTAATTTTATCGAAGTTCGATTTTTTAAAAATAGTTCTCTAAAAATCATACTTCAATAAAAATAATAATTTTTTTTTATTAATTATTCATTAATTCATCACACAAATTTTTTTATGAAGCTTGTAGTGAAAATATGGAAATGGAATTTTTTGCGGTTTATGAAAAATGCTATGCCTGAGTAGGATTCGAACCCAGGACTCCACGACGAATGTCCGAGACCTTCCCACTTCGCCACGATGATTGGCAAATTTCAAATCTATAATAGATATGTACACATAATTTACTGAAAACCGTATATCGTCTTTATTAATACAAAATTACTGAAAAAAATTATAATAAAAACATCCAATATAATTACAAAATATATTAGATAATTCTAATTCAATACAAATTTAGTTTAAGTATTACATTAGCACATTTAAGATGTAACAGAAGTTATTTAACAGAAAAGGTTTTACGACGGATATTTTTACAGAAGATAGAATATTTAAGAAACATAAAACTAAACAGATGTATGAGAAGAAAAGTAATTCTAAACCGTAAAAAGAGAAACAAATAATAAAAAAGGAAGTAATTTAAAGCGTAATTGAAGTTTACGACTTCTTAGCATTACGAATACTGTATTAGTTTTTTATTATCTACTGTAAAATTACATAACTTTTATTTCACGGCTAGCCGGCCAGAGTGCGCTTCTTATACAAAAGTATGATGTCGCGAAATTTAGTAATCACAAGGGACTAATCAATTTCCAGTTTTCGTACCATTTATCCATCCGCCCATGAGCAAAAATTTTAGAAATAAGCTTTTCCCCAAAGATCAAAGTTCTAAACCAATTTTTTTTTTTTTAATGATTGATAGTTTGAATTTTAACGATTTATAAAATAATTAAAGAGCAAATTCAACGATATACAACAAAATCGAAAAAACTTTTACATTCTGATAAAAAAGATAACAACCAGAGGCTATCTCTAGTCACTGAAGATGAAGATACATTATATTTTTTCCTTTTATCTTGAATTTTAATCATCACAAATCACACATTAGTACATTAATTCCCCACAAAATCGAATAACACGTTCAGATGTGGACTGAGACGGTAAGACAGTAATAGCGTTCATCACCGTAAAAATATCAACATATAGGAGATGTTTGGGTGGAACTTTTTTGTAAATTTAAGCTTTAATTTTCTGTATTAATTTTTTTTTAAACAGAGATATGTACATTTTTTAAGTGGAGGCCAAATCTAGATATGGGCAAACATTTTCTCAGAGCGGCAGATTTGGGGAGGGGAGCAACAAAAATAGTTTTAGAAAAAAAATAACCTTTTTAAAAACAAATAAATTATAAAAGACGAACGTGTCGTACATTTTTAACACGCGGCAGGTACTTAGGAAGTTAGGCGACGGTTTAATGTTTTAATTGGAAGCACATGGGGGCGGCAAGCATTCTGAAAGCTTCAATAGAATTTCCGAAATGGACAATAAATGTATTGGAGGGCTTAAACATTTCATCGTCGGTAAAAAATTAACGCTTTCATGTGCATTTCCGCAAATATCTTTTTTTGCGTGCCCTAGTCCGTTTTGAGAAAACAATTTATTTTTATGACCGATTGGCGGAAACGTAATTTGAAATAAGGACATTCAAAAAAAATGTATCATTCTTTATTTTGATGATTTACAATCGAGAGTCTTTGAAATTGCCGACTTTCTCATATTTTTTTTTTTTTTTAACCTCCGGGACCTCCGTTAGGTACTGCTTCAGAGGATGAGATGAATGATTTGTAGCGTGTAAAAATTCCACGCCTGACCGGAATTCGAACCCGGGACCTCCGGATGAAAGGCCGAGATGTTACCACTTTCACTTTCTCATTTGAAGTAATTACGAATAACTTTAGTCTTACGGATTTCCTTGACGAGTAACAGTACGGTTAGGTTTCAAAAGTGAACATCGACAAACTCTTAATAATAATTTGTATAGCAGTGAACCGTACTGTTATTTAAGGAGTTGATTAACTTGAGGTCAATAACAGAATTTTGAATCTATGAAGCGGAAAAGTGACGAAAACGTGAAAAGAGAGCAACTGTTAAAAAAACGTTGTATTCGCGAGAAATACGGTACGTGTTTTCATATGAGTCTCATTCATATGTCTTCATATAATATTTAAATTTGTTTCGAGTTTAAAATCGGTCCAATTGGACAAGTAGTTTCGTCAGTGGACAAATATATATATTAGTACGCCAGTTTTATCAAGCGTGTACTACTCGTATTTCAGGGTCATCTGTTATAAATGCAATAGACCTTGCAGATGAGTTGTCAGTTCTGTGCACATTAATAGAAAAAAAATTTCTTCAAGGGAAGTGTTAAAATCTATTGCATCATTACATTTCTCTGATTATTAATATTGCCCTTAGAATTATACTAACTTTGTCACTATCCCCAGCAAGTGGTGAAAAATGTTTTTCTAAACTAAAAATAATTTGAGGTAGACAATGACTCAAGACAGGTTAAGTGGATGGTTATGATAGCTATCGAACATGTTATATGATGAAGTTATGCTTCAAAGAACTTAGAGAATTTTTCGAACAAAGGGAGGAGAAACTTTTTTAATATTCAATTTTTTTTATTATAATTATTATTATTAACTGTACATTTTAGGTAGATTTCTTAAGAAAGCTACCTATTGTAATGGGTACCATCGTGATTCGACTTCCGGAAAATTTCGACATATCTTCTCGTTTCACATCTCCCAGACCCCAAAACCACCTTCAGCTAAAGTTATATATATATATATTTTTTTTTTTTTTTTTTTCACTTTCTTGTGGACATGCTCGATCCGTTAACGGCCAAAATCGGACCACGGGGATGGAAATGGGGATTGCTTTTTCGAAAAAACAAAATATCGTTATAACCATCTTATTAAGTAAAATATCGAATTCGTTTAAATGTTCTACTATTCTTTAGGTAAGGGTCTAAAACTTATCCAAGTAAAGTTGTTTTAGATCATCAATCACTGGTCCAGGGGGTGAAAAAATGGGGTTTTGAAAACAAACAAAAATTATACCTCCCATAATAGGCACAGTATCGAATCGGTTTAAAATAGTCGTTAGTCTTCTAAACATTACCCAAAACTTTTGTCTGAAATAATTTTTGATACGACCAACCCTTACGGCAAGGGATGACCAAAATGTTGCTGTAATTGTAAGATGGGGCTTGTCGTATGCTAAACATGTGAAACTTTTATTCTTATGCAACTATTGTCGTACTAAGTAAATTTAATGGTGAAATCTACCTCCTCCTTCCGGCATACAGAAAGGGATTTTTTTTTTTAAAACCAGCAATATTTATTTTCTTTCATCTTTTAATTATATATATTTAATTATATAAACTGTTTATTGTACTTTTTTGAAATGAAAATCTTAAATATGTGTTGTAGTTTTTGATATTATCTTTTATATAAATATATATATTTTTTAATGTTTTTACTTTTTAAAAATACCTACAGAAATTCGCTGTCAGAACTTATGTTTCAAAATAATAATATGTAAAGGGTGGCGAAAATAATTTTTACCCGGGCTGTGAAAAAGCTGGATCAGGACCTGATTAAGTGCAATGATCTTAAAGTTACAGGCTGCCTGACATGAAATGAAATAACTACCAAAAATGACATAGCAACACTCGAAAATTAACAAAACCGGATTTACCAGGAAAAGTTAGAAGTAAAATGGTTTCCCGTTGATTTTCCCGCAGAGATGCACAATCGTACGCAAAGCCAACTAAGATTAAGTTGATATTTAGACCTACAAGTGATACTTTCACTCTGCTTAGCACAAGAACTGCATGTATTGTGAACATTTTTACTCTCAGAAAAAGAGATTTCTAATGTATCTTGTGCATTAAGATAAATTGTGATTAAAAAATAAATAAATATAAAAAAAATTGTTGACAAATTATTTAAAGTAGCAAATCCCATTCAATTAGATTTTCTGTCGAGAAATATTAATAAAAAATATCAATAACTACTCAGAACAATCAAAGGAAGTACAAAATTTCATCCTTTTGAAATCATAAACTGGAATTTTTAGGGTTTAATATCGTGCAGGTAGCAGAAATGAATTCCTTTCATATTTTCATCATACAAGATAAAAGTAAATATTATATAGAAATGTAGCATTTTTTACAATATGATATAATCTGAAACCGTCTGACCTCCGTCGCGTAGTGTCCTTTCATCCGGAAGGTTCTAGGATCGGCATTTTACAAACCGGATCAGTACCAAGTAAGGATCAACATTTTTCAGGTGTTACAAAATCTTACATCATATCGGTAGCTACAACTCGGTTAATATCGATAGTTATTTGAATCAATAAATAAATAAATATAACAACAAATAATATCATAAATGATTACTGACAAAATAGTTAATCGTCATTCGGATGTTATGAAGTCCAATTTAAAATTCCAACAGAAAATAATATATTTACGACAATGCTGCGTGAGAAAAAGGTATTTCTATTATGTTTTGGGGAAAATGATAATATTCCCTCGTGCGGGGACTCTGGGATATAGTGTAACTCCCTGTTCCTATAAGGATCCACCTCTTCATATGCGGATTTACGTGTACTACATATACGTATAATATTATACTATATTATTACAATATTAAATTATTAAAACATATTCCAGCTCTTTTAAAACTAACCATTTGTTTAAATAATAATAGATTGGGGAGTAGTATCTCAACCCCAAAAGTGCTTCCCTTAAGTGCGATAAGCTTTTTTTATTTTAATTATAAAGTAATTAATTTACATGCAAGTTTAAAAGAGATTAATAGACAAACTGAAACTGAAAACGAATTTACAAAAAAAAACTACAAAAAAACCCAAAAAATTAAATATTTCAGAAGTTGTATTTTATACGATTTGACCTTAGAAAGAAACGAGATCAATCATAAGAGATAGAAGTGCAACATTTAGACAGAACCACAGATACGAGAATATATTAGTGATCCAAAACCGTTGTAGTAGATAGTGAAATGGGTTTAAATTTAAAACTATCAATTAATCAGTTAAATAACATATAGACTAATACTAAAAAAAATACTGAAATAATACTGAAAAAATGACTGGCAGGAAGTCAAACGAAGGAGGAGGTGATTGCAGAAACAAATTCCTATTTTACTGAGTTGGAGCAATCCTATTATTTGGAAGAGATTAACAAACTGGAGCAGCCTTGGATGAAAGTTATAAGCTGAAAAGACTATGTTGAGAAATAAAAAAGGTTTATTTGTAAAAATTAAGTGGTTTTTATTTTTGCGCAGACTTTTCAAATCACCTTCGAAATCTAGTCATTAAACAATAAATACTTGATTAATTTGGTACCGTACTATAAGGAAAATTGGTTTTAAATTCATTATTGCATTATGAATATAAATGACTGTTCAGATAATCTTCCAGATTAAATAATCGCTGTATTTTTCAATACGACACGCTTGTTTTAACACAAGCCTACTAATTCAGACGGAGGGATGAGGTATCACGTGATCTATGTATATCGACCTTCATTACTATGTTCATAGCAGAATATTCAACTCGCCCTGTAACAAACGTTTCACGTGATTATTCAGTTTTTTTTTTTTATATTACATGACTTCATAAATGCAATTTATACACCCGAAAGTTGTCATATTTAATGTTGGACACTAATAACCACACAATTTATGAGATGTAATATAAATCATTCAATTTAGGTAAAAAACAATTTAAGAAAATGCAATCTTTAATCCACGTTTTTATTTAACTAAATAAAAATAGAAATTAAAGAATTCTACTCTCGTATTCTTATTATTACTGGGAAAGGTATACCTCGCATAATTGAACGCTTACGGAAAAAGTAAAATCGATAAAAGTACAATATAAGAATGTAATAAACCATAATCGTTATATTATCGTAATTATACCAACGATTTGAAAATAACGAGTAGAAGTTTCAAAATACCATCCGTGTAACAATTCAAAAATAACGGGGAAATTAGATGTTGTGGCTAGAACGGCACATATGTTTTTTTCTAACTGTTGAAAAATATTATTTAGAAAAAAAACATTCTGGGACCACTACAGCGTCAATAGTTAATTTTTTTCATTTGCTTTAAAAAGCACTAAAATAACTTACCGTATGAAATGAAAATTTTTTTTAAACTTTTTTATTTTATTTTTTTATATATACAGTGTTTTTAAAATATTTTCTAAAAATATACACTCTGTGTATGTATATATGCATTTAATATCCACCACCAGTTTGATTCTACTTACAAGTAATAGTTAAAAAAGTGGGTTTTGGGTCCACTATAACCTTTAACATACTGTAAAAAGGTAGATACATTTTATAAATTGCAATTTGCTTTTAAAGTAACCTCCCTAAATCTTTCATGTACATCTAAAGAACAGTTTAATAAAAAAATAATTGAGAAAAAGTAATTTCCTATCCATCCCCAAAATAATTTAAAACGCTCCACGGTAATTATTTCAGAAGCTAATCAACTGCTTTAAAATAATCCTTTCATTCATATGGAAATACTGACAAATAATTACGACATGTCTTTCAAAATTAAATTTAACAAATTAGAATGAAAAAAGGACTAAATTACATCTTTTATTAGAGGTCGAAATCTTCTACTTAGATGAGCTGCAAGGGATGTCAAGGGTAAAAAAAATAATTTAAAAAACCAATCCGCTAGATCCAGCCGATTGTTTGGTTAAAAAAAAACTTTTGGTCACATCGAATTTTACTTACTGTGATTATGGAACAGATTTTTTGAAGAACATATCTTATTTGAATTTTTCTTATAGTTTCATGAACAAAGAAAACACTTTATTTGTTTTAAAACTTTCAAACATCTAAAAATAAATCAGAATGCTAAAATATAATCCTTGAGTGAAAGAAATAATAAAAATAAAATAAAAAGCATTTTATCGCGCTGGATTTTCACAGTAAGTTGTGAAAAATAGAAGTTAGTCGTTCTTAAGACATTACACTAATTAAAAATGTAATAAAACGAATGGGAATTTAATCATTAGAAACAAGAAACCAATTAAGAAAAATCGCACACTTCAGTTTTTGTTTTTTTTTTGTCTTCAGTCATTTGACTGGTTTGATGTAGCTCTCCAAGATTCCCTATCTAGTGCTAGTCGTTTCATTTCAGTATACCCTCTATATCCTACATCCCTAACAATTTGTTTTACATATTCCAAACGCCTACACAATTTTTCCCTTCTACCTGTCCTTCCAATATTAAAGCGACTATTCCAGGATGCCTTAGTATGTGGCCTATAAGTCTGTCTCTTCTTTTAACTATATTTTTCCAAATGCTTCTTTCTTCATCTATTTGCCGCAATACCTCTTCATTTATCACTTTATCCACCAATCTGATTTTTAACATTCTCCAATAGCAGCACATTTCAAAAGCTTCTAATCTTTTCTTCTCAGATACTCCGATTGTCCAAGTTTCACTTCCATATAAAGCGACACTCCAAACATACAGTTTCAAAAATCTTTTCCTGACATTTAAATTAATTTTTGATGTAAACAAATTATATTTCTTAATGAAGGCTCGTTTAGCTTGTGCTATTCGGCATTTTATATCGCTCCTGCTTCGTCCATCTTTAGTAATTCTACTTCCCAAATAACAAAATTCTTCTACCTCCATAATCTTTTCTCCTCCTATCTTCACATTCAGTGGTCCATCTTTGTTATTTCTATTACATTTCATTACTTTTGTTTTGTTCTTGTTTATTTTCATGCGATAGTTCTTGCGTAGGACTTCATCTATGCCGTTCATTGTTTCTTCTAAATCCTTTTTATTCTCGGCTAGAATTACTATATCATCAGCAAATCGTAGCATCTTTATCTTTTCACCTTGTACTGTTACTCCGAATCTAAATTGTTCTTTAACATCATTAACTGCTAGTTCCATGTAAAGATTAAAAAGTAACGGAGATAGGGAACATCCTTGTCAGACCCCCTTTCTTATTACGGCTTCTTTCTTATGTTCTTCAATTGTTACTGTTGCTGTTTGGTTCCTGTACATGTTAGCAATTGTTCTTCTATCTCTGTATTTGAACCCTAATTTTTTTTAAATGCTGAACATTTTATACCAGTTTACGTTATTGAATGCCTTTTCTAGGTCTATAAACGCCAAGTATGTTGGTTTGTTTTTCTTTAATCTTCCTTCTACTATTAATCTGAGGCCTAAAATTGCTTCCCTTGTCTCTATACTTTTCCTGAAACCAAATTGGTCTTCTCCTAACACTTCTTCCACTCTCCTCTCAATTCTTCTGTATAGAATTCTAGTTAAGATTTTTGATGGATGACTAGTTAAACTAATTGTTCTGTATTCTTCACATTTATCTGCCCCTGCTTTCTTTGGTATCATTACTATAACACTTTTTTTTGAAGTCTGACGGAAATTCCCCTTTTTCATAAATATTACACACCAGTTTGTATAATCTATCAATCGCTTCCTCACCTGCACTGTGCAGTAATTTTACAGGTATTCCGTCTATTCCAGGAGCCTTTCTGCCATTTAAATCTTTTAATGCTTTCTTAAATTCAGATCTCAGTATTGTTTCTCTCATTTCATCCTCCTCAACTTCCTCTTCTTCCTCTGTAACACCATTTTCTAATTCATTTCCTCTGTATAACTCTTCAATATATTCCACCCATCTATCGACTTTACCTTTCGTATTATATATTGGTGTACCATCTTTGTTTAACACATTATTAGATTTTAATTTATATACCCCAAAATTTTCCTTAACTTTCCTGTATGCTCCGTCTATTTTACCAAGTTTCATTTCTCTTTCCACTTCTGAACAATTTTCTTTAATCCACTCTTCTTTCGCCAGTTTGCACTTCCTGTTTATAGCATTTCTTAATTGCCGATAGTTCCTTTTACTTTCTTCATCACTAGCATTCTTATATTTTCTACGTTCATCCATCAGCTGCAATATATCGTCTGAAACCCAAGGTTTTCTACCAGTTCTCTTTATTCCACCTAAGTTTGCTTCTGCTGATTTAAGAATTTCCTTTTTAACATTCTCCCATTCTTCTTCTACATTTTCTACCTTATCTTTTTTACTCAGACCTCTTGCGATGTCCTCCTCAAAAATCTTCTTTACCTCCTCTTCCTCAAGCTTCTCTAAATTCCACCGATTCATCTGACACTCAGTTTTTTAATGTTAGTTTTTTAAAATATATATTACATTTTTATAAAACATCTTTTATCATATGTAAGTTTTTTTTACAAATAAACCCGTCGCGGAAAAATTGCTTTTTTCAAAAACAATTTTCAGTTTATCCCTAAAAAAAATTTTAATGATTAAATTTTTATTTATTATATTATTTATCTTTAAAATCATTTAATTATTTTTCCTAATATTTTCATGATTATGGGTAAAGAATGATTTTATTTTAAATTGGATATTTATTTTCCACATATTTATTATTTTGACTATAATGTAAAAGGTTTTTTTAAATTATTCGCTTTTGAAGTACTTTTGACATCCTAATACATGAGTTCCAAATCATTGGGGAAATAGCGTCTAAAACGGCTATTTTCTTTTACTCAAGTAGTCGCACAGCTAACCCATTGCCTCTCACATAACTGGGATGAATCGTTCTGAGGTAACAGGAACGGAAACAAGCATACCATCCAAACAAATTACCTTTTGAAATAGTCAGATACAATAAAAATAAAAAAAAAGCGTTTACATGGATGTCCCTCATCGGAACAGATAATTATTAAACTAATCAATACGTCACTTGAATAAGTAATAAAATAGTTTTTACTAGTTTAAAAGAATAAATAAATAGAATAGTTCTGACAGTAGGTTTTAGAAACCTAAAATACCTATTCCCATAATCTAGGCATTATTTTTAAACAATTATCACACTGGCATGAACCTAGTGAAATTTGCATGATTTAACTGAAGAATTTAATACCTTATTTATGAAAATTCTTATTTAGTTTTATTTTTTAATCAACAGTATTTCAAAACATTATTAGTTTTTTCTGTATAAAATCTTTTTTTCTTAATACACTTTTTCGGGACAAATATCTGATTTTTAAACCTATTCCTTTACAAATCTTAAATGATTTAATCAACATTTTCTTTAGTAAATTTTTACTAAATCAACTAAATCTAACCATAATATCTAACCATAAGAAGTTATGGTTAGTGACCATAACTTCTTCCTTTACATTATCGAAAATACGTAAAATAACTTATGTAAACTAACAAACAATAAAAACGTATAATTAAAAATATATACATCTTTCATTCACATTTAATTCATTTTACCGCTACCACTCGGCGTCAAAAGAATCGCATACAGTATTAAGATCGACAGTGCCACCTACTTGTTTGACATAGGAACTAATATCTAGTCGCTTTTTTTAAAACACTAAATACAGAACATTGGCTGACCCTACTAATGTCCTTTATCTAAATCATGAATAATTTATTATTGCTTTATTTTTTAGGATGTCTATTTTACAGTTATTTGAAAGATAATAAAAATAAACGATTCAGTAAAAGATACGTAACATGTAATAAATTTTTAGTGTCAATATTCTTCACTTAATTGAACAAATAAATCATATGAATTATATGAAAGCTGAAAAAGCATAATTTTGGTCATATAGCCAGACAAGGGAGCACCATAAAGAATGGTACAGGGCATTGTTACTGCTTGTATGTAATTGAATTATTTGTTAATTGTCTATACAAACCAAAATTATGCAAATAAATGAAAATTTTAGTTGTTTTAAACTATAATTGCATATCATACAATCCTATTGTTATTTCATTAAACTAATAATGATTAAAAAATTGTAAAAGTTTTTAACATAAATAAAATATTAATTTCATAACAATAACAGAATTTGTTATACTTATAGAACTATTTTAAAATATTATAGTTAATCAAATTTCTACATTCATCTATAAAAAGAAATCAAATTATATGTAATTAATATGTGATTGTTAAAAAACTACAACTAATTAACCATTATAAATAAACAAAAATTACTGGATAGTATTAAAAAATATAATAACATAACATCAATTACAAAATATTATGTAGTAGTTCATAACAAAATATTAAACTTGTGATATCAGATACATATAAACGAATTTAGCACATCAAACAGCTATTTTGTCAATAGGCTTTGCGATGTAGTAACAAATGTGCAAATTGTAATATCACTCCACAAGTCAGTACACGATATTGCATAATGGGAGAAATACGTAGGAGTGATAACGGGATGTACCCTATTCCAACATCACTTCCACACCATTAACATCTACCTACAACATCACACACACATTTGAGCATTCCCCATTAAATAGGTTACATGTCCTTTCAGCTCATACACAAGACCATGAAAATAATTTGAATTTATAAATGCAGATTTCCTTTAATTACTCAAGTAAATGATAAAAAATAAAATATTTTCTCTTACTGTCATATGAAGGTTAATTGATTTCAGTTATTATCAGTTTGACCCACCGGGTTGGTCTAGTGGTGAATGCGTCTTCCCAAATCAGCTGATTTGGAAGTCGAGAGTTCCAGCGTTCAAGTCCTAGTAAAGCCAGCTATTTATACACGGACTTGAATACTAGATCGTGGATACCAGTGTTCTTTGGTGGTTGGGTTTCAATTAAACACACATTTCAGGTATGGTCGAACTGAGAATGTACAAGACTACACTTCATTCACACTCATACATATCATCCTCATTCATCCTCTGAAGTATTATCTAAACGGTAGTTACCGGAGGCTAAACAGGAAAAAGAAAGAAAGTTATTATCAGTTTGATCTTACATGTAATCATTTTAAAAATGAACAATGTTTTTTAATGATGTCAGTTATGAAAGGTGTATATAGCCGAGCAAGGATTACACTCTTAATGGTTATACAATTGTTTTGCTTAAATACACTTCATCAGAATTTGTTATTATTACCATCAGGTTTTGGTAGTTGGTCATGTTTAAATTCAGGCTAACTAAACAACCAGAGTACAAATACCCCAATTAACAAGGGGTTGTTAAAATAACCCTCAGTCTCTCATAACTCACAAAAGAAACAAATGTGGCATAAAATTACATTTTATTTGCTACAAAACTTACATTCATTTTTCCATGCAGTCAACATTTACACATTTCTTCCAATGGTGAACCAGTTTTCTCATCCCATCAAAGAAGAATGCTGACAGTATTTCTTTGATCCATGACCATACTGCCTCTTTCAGTTCATCATCCGTAGTGAAATCAGTCTTAATATCCCTCTTTAATTGTGAAAATAAGTAAAAATCAAAATCACTGCGAAAATAAGTGCCAATCTGGTGAGTATGGAGTATCTGGAATAGGTTCAAATTTCACTTTCACAAGATCCTCAATGGTTGCATACTGTATGTATGACCAACCATTGTCATTTTGCTGACTAATCAATCGGCTCCATGGTTTGTTGATCATGACACACACATCTTCTAAGGTGTTTTAATGTCACTATGTATCAAAAAATTTCCAGGTAATCAGTCACATTCTTGTGTTTGGAATCCCAGAACACAGCCAAGAAAATTTTGACAGAGGGTTCTGTTTTGAATTTTCTTTATTGTGGTGAACTAAAGTGCTGCTATTCCATGCTCTGAGTCCTTTAGCCCTCTCTTTTTCTGTTTAGCCTCTGGAACCACCATAAGATATTCTGAATAAGCAGTCACTCCTGCATCACAATAATGTTTCACAGCTGTTTACAACATTCCTTTTATTGTTGTTTGTTCTTTTCTGTGAGTTTGTATGACACCCATTGTGAACAGATCTAAGGTATCCCAATTAAACAAATTATGATAGCTTAATTGTACAATAATTTGTTCAAATTGTTCTTTCAATATGCCTATCTTAAAAGCAACATGTCATTGTTTGATATGAGTCATTTGTACCAATTCATTCACCTCCTTTTAGTACTTCTCATCAGTCACAAAAACTGATTGATCTCTGTAAGATTGATTCCTCATTGTTCTCTTTAGCAGCTTCTGATGCACAAAATTTTATTGTCCACCTACTAACAGTACTTCAATCAAGAGTTTCTTCTCCATAAACTCTTTTTAGATGACACTAACATTCACTTTTTCTGCTATTAAAAATTCAGTCACTCCAGTTGTACATAGTTATACAATGTTACTCCATTGACATAGTAGACGTACTGAACTTGATGATGGTGATTGATGGAAGTGAGAGAGCACAGGTCAATGAGTTTTGGAATGTTAGGGGGTAGGAAAATGAAACTACAAGATGGCAGAACCTGTTGTTTTATGTGACAGTTTGTTCTCCAGTGTGAATTACATTTCGGGCATACCTCATATATATATGAGGGATGAAGTATATATATATGCATGCATGCACATGCACGTGTGCTTGTGTGTGTGTGTGTGTGGGGGGGTGTAAAATAAATATAATTAAATAATTATATACTTTAAGCATGAACCAAATAAATTTATGCTTAAAACTTGCAACTTTACATAATAGCAGTAATAATAAGAACTGATTAGCTAGCCATGTTAATGTTTACTGCCTCACTAATGGTTTACTTTTTCTTCCCCCAAGACAAATTTATAATTCATAAGAAACTTCTTCACCAAACTGCCTATATGAACCCATTACTCTTTCATTTTTATCACAGATCTAAGCTAAGCACTTTTTCAGAATTTCTAAAACCATTTTGCAGATTATACAAAAAGGAAGAAGCCCATTAAACGACTTCATATACAATAAGCTCATAAAAGGCCATTGTAGTAAATATTTAAAGATTCACTCTAGCAACCGTTCCATGAACTTACTTTTAATTTAAGTTTATAAAAATAAAAGTCACTAATTATTATAAATCTACACAAGATTGATGAAAGTAATGTTCTCACATGCGCATCTCTTTCCATAAAGGTTTTTATTTAATTTTTTATAGTCATTATTTGAAGGTGTTTTATTTTATTCTTTTTAACTTAGAAAAATATCTTGATTTATAGACCTTTACACAAAATTATAGCTCTACAAAAAAGTCATATTAATACAAAACAAAAAGTATAAATACAAAAGTCACTAAAAATTAAGTATGAATGAATTTGAAGAGAACTTTTAACATTAGAATGCATTTCATTATATTACAACAAAGACTACAAATTAAGAAATGATCTATTTAATGTGGAGCCAAGTATATTAGTTGTTTATATTTAATTTTCATTTATATTCTGATAATATTTCTACAATTATCAACAATCCATTAACAAGTTTTACATCATGATGTTATAGAACACCATGCTGAAAACTTATGAATTTCATATGTTTTAATAAATAGATATTCCAGGAGATGTTGGCCAAACTTAATTGACTGATTCTAAGCACCAAAATGAACAAAAGGTTTAAAAAATATGCATGAAAACTGACACAAAATTTTCAGACTGTAATTAATTTGTCAATTAATTAAATACTGTCCTTTTAATTTTAGCTTGAATATTTCCATGTTTTCTAAAATATTTAAATGTTTTCCTTTTTTCTCCATAATGTAATATTTTCATGGGTATTATCAGTTGATTGGGAATGTGTTCTATCAAATGTGTTTCATAATTTTAATCTCGTATTTTTATGACGTTATATGTTTCTTTCCCGTAAAAAAGGATGGTGCGTGGGTTTGTTTGTTGTATGTGCTGACATTTTTATTTTAGTTGCTACTGGCGCAAAGTGGACAATAGTGATGGGTTGGGCGGCTGCGCGCAGCGCACGAACGATATATACCTCTCCAACGATTTATACGTCTTGATACGAACAATTTATCAAAAATTATATTTGTGTTTTGGGGATAAAAAAGGAAAGTATTAGAGTTAGAACTGTGTTAAAAAGTCACAACTCAAGAAACAGCTAAAAATGGCCAGGATTTTGAAACTTTCCGTTGTAAAAGTTTTTGTTGTTAGTGTGCTAAATTTACGAACGTTATTTAGTTAAAAATTAGCAAAAACATTTAACAAAATTACGTATAATATAAAACATTTTTGCGGCGGGCCTTAGACCCGCCTTTTATGTAGTGTTCATTAAATTTTGTTTCAAGTTTTCGTCCCGTTTATCCAACATACGTCGCGTTACAATCACTTTTTATTTAGTGTACTCAATTCTTGTTGTAATACTCTCTTTCATCTATATTATTTCTAAATCTATTCCTGATGGTTTTTCTTAAATTTAAAAGCAATTGTTTAGTAATATAGAAAAAATAAAGTATAACTTTGATGGTAATCAAAAAAATTGCTTCTTATTTTGAGTCCGGGCTCTGTTATAAGGACCGAAATTACTTAAATTTTAATTGCCCTTAAAGAAACAAAGAAAAATAATAAAACTTTTAATAGTAAAAATTAAAAGAGTTTGAGCCAAAAAAAAATAACAGAATAAATATTTCTTCCAAATATTGAATTTTTGAATAATTTTTCATTCTTCGAAATTTGAAAGATATTTAGGTCTACTTTCTTAGAAAAAAATTAATAACTTTTTGTATAAAAAATAATTAAACTTAACGATGAGTAAATATTTATAGCAGATCTACGAGTTGTACAAAATAAATTGGTTTTGTAAGCCAATCTAAAAATCAACTACTTTTTTTTTAATCGGCAGGTACTGATCAAATGTATAAAATGTTTATTTTTTTCAAAAGTTCATATTAAGCCTATTTTCATAAACGTTTATTTGCTGTTTAAAATTAAATGATTTTTTTATGATAAGAATTCGTTTTTACATTATTAAAAAACCTATTATCTAAGTCTTTCGGTACTTAATTTTAAAAAAGTTAGCGATATACAAGTTTTAGTAGAAAAATGTAATTCATGCTCCAGGAATTTATCCTGCACGTGAATTGGCAACTTGTTTTCTTTTAAAGTAATCGACTGATCGAAATTTAATTTTGTGAACACATTTTGTTTGAAATAGCAAGGTAATAAGATTATTTTTTCCATCAGATTGGATACAATATCCGGACTCATATCCGATAAAAAATAAAAAGGTAGTGAAATTGAAATGGCCATAAAAACTAAAAAAAAAAAAAAAAAACAATTTTATTTGTTATACGTATTTACATTTAACGAGATAGTTTATAATTTTTTTATGTTTTCCATTTTTTGTACAACTAAAAATAATTTATAACTTACAACTGTGCCGAGAAAATGATTAATATATATATATGTGTGTGTGTGTGTATGTACAGTAAATTTCGTTTGTAGTGATCTCCAAGGGACCGACGATTTTATCATTATAACCGATGTTTAAGTAGCTTAGTGTACTACTTTAATATGCCATCTACACGGGTATTATAATACAGTAAAATAATAATCACTAAAAGTAATAGTAATAATTTATTCCCGTAATAAAATAATATAAAAAAAAACAAAAAAAATATGTAATAATAAATACAAATACGGTCGTGTAAAAGAAGACAGAGAAGAATTATAAAAATTATTTTTTCTGGTTATTTTGCTTTGTTTAGAACATTTTGTGTTGTAATACAGTTTTAGAAGGTTCTTTTCTATATCAAAACAAACACTCTTTGTTTCTTCATTAGCAATTTCTGTAAAACTGAGAAACCGGCAAACTGTTTTCATTGCCGCTAAAACTTCTGGAAGATTTGGCGGGTTGATGTCTTCATCGTCATCTGTTACAGTTTTATGCGTTTCTAAATCTTTGTCAACCGCTTGATAATCTTCAAAATATTGTCCATTTCGCTGAAGATTCTTCTTCGCATGCGACATCAGTAACTTCGTCAGCCTGTGGAAAAATCCTGCATTAGATGTTTTTTGTAGTGGGTTTTTATCTACTTGATCTAAGAGCTGTAAGACTGCTGCTGTTTTCGGTGGTAAGAACACTGTCTTTATACGCGAAAGATTTTCAACGTGTGGATGAGCCGGATAGTTGTCAATGAGCAGCAGTATTTTGTCTTTTTCAATCTTTAATTGACGATCCCATTTTCGTAACGAAGACGTAAAGATATCACTTGTTATCCAAGCTTTCTTGTTACTTTCGTACATAACTGGAAGCGATTTTTAAAACATCGGGGGTTTAGCACTTTTCCCTATAATCAGAAGTATTTTTTTGTGAGTTCCAGTCATATTTGTAGAAATTAGTACTGTTAGTCTTTCTTTTGATAATTTCCCCCCGAACACGTTTCCCTTTTAAACCGAAGGGTTCTTTCTGATAGTCTTTCTTTTGATAATTTCCCCCCGAACACGTTTCCCTTTTAAACAGAAGGGTTCTTTCTGACGTCAGTTTAAAAAAAAAGACCGGATCATCAGCATTATAAATTTTTTCGTCCGAACAGCTCTCATTTAATATTGGTCAAATGGTTTCTAGCCATTCTTCTGAGACCGCGTGATGCTAACGGAACCGTTGTAACCAAGCTGAAATTATTTCACGTGGTTTACCGAATTTTTCAGAAAAAACGTTCCCTTTAGTTTGCAATATAGGGCCGCTAATAGGGATATCACTAGCCCTCTGGTATTAAACAATTTTAACAGCGCTTGGTCTAAACCATTATGTTGACTAGATCGTAATTTTTTTGATTTCATAGAATTTGTTTCAAAATTTTTCATAATTATTTCACGATTCTTCCATATAACCGTTATTGTCGAATGACCTACGCCTAACTCTTGGGCAATGTTCTTATTACTTTTACCATTCTTTAACCGCCAGATAATGTGCGCCTTTTTCTCTATCGTGAATGTTTTTTCGCGAAGTTATAATTAAAACACTATTAAATGAATTACACAGGACACGTAAAATAAAATCTGTACCCGCACGATATGATACGCCCACAGCAAAAGATTAATAGCAACTGAATGTAGCTGCTTCAGTTTACAATAATCTGGTACAGGAAGAAGATAAAAAAAAAAACAGGAACTATTATACGTATGCAGGTAAAAAGGAAAAGGTGACTCACTTTAACCGTCAAACTATTTCTGTAGCTACAATGTAGATATACCTACGTAACTGACGACGGGTTACTTCCGTCCGTCATTATAAGCGATAAAATGTTGCATTGCAGTAGAAAAAATAAGTCATAATAACCGATATTTCCCTACAACCGATGTAATTATAAACACTATATGCATACTGTATTTATGTATTAACAGCATACCAAACCAAAAAGAGACAAGTTTTTGGTCACTATATCCGATACGTCACTATATATATACACAAACGTGAGAGCTAAGAAATACACTCATCACAATTGAACTTATTCAAAGAAGTATTATATATATTTAAAAAATATGATGTGGGAACCACATGACTTCCTTGTACGATTATTAAATTACATATATACATTTAAAAAAAATTAAAAGTACATAAAATTTTATTTTATTACTAACTTATTGAATTATAATTTATCGTAAAACGTTTTACAAACAGAGGTTAATAATTATTAATTAATCAAACATGAAGTTTATTTATACAATTAACATTATTACAATTGTTATACATTAACTGTAAATAATTAACTTTTAACGTCATTTTGCGTATATGTTAATGATGAATTAAATAGGACGATGAAGTGCATCGAACAAGTACTGCAATAGAACTTTACTCGCCGAGAGTCTATTCAAAACTGAATAATTATTCTGTAAATTTGGTACAGAATGCAGCTGCATTATATTTCATCATACAGTAGATTTCTAAATATTAAGTGATATGAAGCACATGTGGCTTATGGAATGCAGTATGTCAGGATTTTACTGTAACATAACTCCCCCTTTCCCAAATAAAACACCGTGGGTTGATTATCAGGCACGGCGTGTTTTCCTATAAATATTTCAATATGCAATGCAATAATATAATAATATAAGGTAATAATATTATATAGTATATTAATTGTAATATACTATATAATATTATTACCCAAATCGATATCACATGTGATCATATTATTTTTGCTGATCATCGATAAATTCTTTACGGTTATTTTTTTTAATTCTGACATCTTCGGTCTATTGATAATTCAGAATGTAGCACTTCGTCCATGATTAATTCATTTACATTAGTAAATTTAGGATACCCATAACTTTTAATCATGTACTGTAGTGGGCTATCCTTATACAATATTTGACTATTATTTGAATTAATTAAATATATCCCTTGTACCACTTTAGTTACACTTTCTTTTTGATTTACAATCGTTAACCTTTCTTTCCAAAAATAATACGATTCTAAATTATAATTTTCAATTAATATTAAATAATCAGATATTTCACCAAATCTATTACATATACACATATGTAATAATGCCAATTAAATTACATATACATATTTCTAAAAGTACGTAACATTTTATTTTACTATTAACTTCCGAATTTTTTTCATATTTTCGTTTTTTTAATTGGTATTATTGAATTATTATTTATTGTAAAACTTTTTCTACAATCACGGGTTAATAATTATTAATAAATCAATACATTTAAATTAACAAAAAAATTTTAAAAAAGTTAAAAAAAGGGATGAAGTCTGATTCGAACCGATGTGCCTTCCCCTTATAGATCCAAATATTTTATTAATTAAAATTTTATTTGGCTGTAACTCTGGAACCAATTAAAATAAGTACCACTTATGATATATCGTCGAAAAGCTCTCAATGAGGGCTTATTATTACAGTTAAGAAAAAGTCCAAAATCAAAATTCTTTGGAATTTGGGCTTTAACATTTTTGGTTAAGTATATTGCAAGGAAAAGAGGTGCACAAGTAGATGTTACCACAGTCGTAAGTCAAAAATTTCAACATACTACGACTAATCGTTTTTTAGTTATGCGTGATACATACATACGTACGTACGTTCAGACGTCACGCCGAAACTAGTCAAAATGAATTCAGGGGTGGTCAAAAGGGATATTTCCGTTGAAATCTGGAAAGCGAAATTTTTTGCGATCACAATAATTTGTTTACTTCGTACAAGGATGTAAAAATCGAGATTTATCAACAACAGTTAATTATTTTAATTGGTCCCAAATTATTTTTATTGGTAACTGGTCCCTGGTTATTGAATTCACTGCTGTAATAATTCGATTTCGCAGATCTTGAAGAGTGGAAGGCTTAATTGGTAAACCCACCGGGTTTGTCTAGAGGTTAACTCGTCATCGCAAATCACCTGATTTCGAAGTCGAGAGTGTTAAGGTTCAAATCCTAGCAAAGGCAAGAATAACGTTTTTACGGATTTGAATACTAGATAGTAGATACCAGTGTTCTTTGGTAGTTGGGATTCAATTAACCACACATATCAGGAATGGCCGATCTGTGACTGTACAAGACTACACTTTATTTACATTCATACATATCATTCTCTGACTTACAGTGGTTCCGGAGAGGCTAAATAGAAAAGAAAAAAGTGTTCTCCGTGGCGCAAGTGGTAGTGTCTTGGCCTTTCAACCGGAGGTCCCGGGTTCGAATCCCGGTCAGGCATGGCGTTTTCACACGCAAAAAAATTGTAATTTCATCTCATACTGTGGTTCCAGGACTAAAAAAAGATTTATTATGATTAAAACACGAGTTGGATTATTGATAAACAATATCAAATATTTTTACTATTACTGGAAATATATGGCCTGTCATAAACTTATCCATACAGCCATATAGTTGTAGCATAAAAGAATATTTTTACAAAAAAGTTGAAAATTATTATTTTTTAATATGGATATAGATTTACGTACAATGTTTGTTTTTGTTTTAGTGAATCTCACACGTTTTCCGGTTGAACTACTTAGTGACGTTGATTTTTGATTGCTTTGTAGCATGATCTAGTTCATTAAATAAAACTGCTTACGTAATATCTCAGCAAAAAATTTCTAATCGTAATTTGAATCTTTTTCTGTTTGTACCATTATTCTTTATCGTAAAAAAAATTGTTAGAGAATTTTATTGCATGAAGTTTAAATGCAAATTTTATCAAAAGTTATTTCATTTGCACAAGTTTGCTATTAGTTCTGAATGCTTTATTATTTTAAATTCCTAGGTGTGTTGAATGTTTTTGAATACAATCAGTAATGTTGAATTTACGCGAGTTAAAAATGAAGTTGTTTTCTTTTGAAATAGTATATTTTTCTGTGCTATTAAAAAAAAATATTAGTAGAAACATTAGCATTCATCATAGTGAATGCTAATATTTCAGCATTAAACATTAAATGGAGCACGTTACATAATGACTGATTCATTTAGGGTGAGAAAAAAACTTGTTTAATGGGGAATATGCTTTAAATATTCCTTTTAACTTTTAAAACTACATCTCTATTGAAAAATTACAGGAATACCGGTAGGTAAGCAGTTACTTTATATTTTATATCTGCGCTTGAAATAAATAAAATATTTAAAATGAAATCCAGTGAATCTAATGAGGTTTATATGGTTTTTAAACTTAAAACTAACTGAAGCAAATACGTGTTTCATATTCGTTCATTTTCACGATGATTAACGAGTTTTTAACCAGCAAAAGGTGTATTTTCAACCGACTTAAATAGTTTGATTAGTTCGCGCGCGCGCGTGCATGTATTTTTTATTTTTATAATTAAGTGTATTTTCTTTGTATTTATAATTAATAAAATCATATTTCATAAATTTTAGATTATTTTTTTCTGAAATTTTATACAATGCTTGAAATCAGTTCGATCTAAATATGCAGGTTATTTTTGTAATTAAATAAAACATCTTCTTTAATTACGTTTTTGGCTTACTTAAAAACTACTAGCATAACCATAGATTTTATATTGTCTTAAAAGTACAGCTGATTTTGTTTTACAAGTAAAATAATTCATAATATCAATGGAGTAATAAGAAAATTAGATGATGAAGAATAAAGCCTACACTTCGATCCTCGCAATCATGAATTTCTTCTTTTTTTTGTTATAATAAGGTTTGATAATATTTGTTTCCATTTTTTTACTTTCTCTTAATTTTTGAATGAACCATAATTTATTTTGGTAATTTTTCGGAATTCGATAGCCACTTCTTTCAATTTTTATTTCTACCAAATTAGTGGATTTTTGTATTTGCCGATAAATTATAAATATAATCTAACCAACTTAACCTACGCTCAATCTAGCGAGCGTCGATAGATAAAGCGTTCAAGTCCTAGTAAAGGCAGTTACTTTTATACGTATTCGAATACTAGTTCGTGGATACCGGTGGATATCGGTGTTCTTTAGTGGTTGGGTTTCAATTAACTACACATCTCAAGAATGGTCGAACTGAGACTGTACAAGACTACACTTCATTTACACTCATACATATCCTCATTCATCCTTTGAAGTAATACCTGAACGGTAATTCCCGGAGGCTAAACAAGAAAAGAAAGAATATTTATAATTTTAGTATAATGCTTATATTGTACCTCTCTCAGGTACATTTGGAAGAGACATGTTTGAATAAAATCGAAGAATGAAAATAAAAAAAATACACAGATTAGCGAGCATAAGTTAAGATTGGTTAGATTATATTTATAATTTCTTTGCAAATACCTCCAAATACCCACTCATTTGGAAGAAAAAATTGAAAAAAGTGGCGTTGGATTGCGAAAAAGAACAACTGATTTGCAACTGAACTAAAAGATTTTTATACGACTGTTGTCAGTTTACTGCCGACATGATCGTATTATGAAATGAGAAGATACTTAAATTGTTCGGTTGTACTATGTTCGTTTTTTAATTTTAACTTTTACGGTTAAGTAAATAACATTTATGTTATGTTACGAATATAAAAGTAGAAATAATTTCTTAAATACTGCATATAATGGTATCTTTCCTTTCTTCAAAAATCGAATCACTAAAAGTCGTGAAAATCATTTGCATTTTCTTGAAACAACAGCATTTGCTAGTATGGGCACGAAAGAAAATGCCAAATGATTGTTTGATAATTTTTCCAATAGAACATTATTAACTGAAAATAAATTAATAATTAATTAATTAATACTTTGAGAACAGTAATTCTTAATTTGAGTAATTTATATTATACCGCGTTTTTCTTATAACTGTTTCGTAGCAAATAATTTTACGGGTTTTTTTTTGTGTATAAGTAATGTAGTCCATTAATATCTCATGTATAATTTTAAAACTGATTTAAATCGTTAAGGGATTTGATGATAATAAATTTTTAGAATCAATTGTTAATTAAAATTGTGATTAAATGCAGCATTTATTTTTTCAGGTTAATATATCTGAGCGATCAGTTAAATCAGAGGAAATAATTACATTTTTCATTTGAATTGGCATTAAATTAATATGTATGTATTAATATGTATGTATGTATTTGTTCATAGTATTTTTAGATTATAATAACTGGGGATTAAACATTTTAAAAAAATATATTTTAATTGCGTTGACAATTTCAATTTCTTCTTTTCTTTTTTTTTAAATTTGATCGTTTTGATTAGTAGTCATCGAACAGTATTGCCATAAGTACAGTCTGTTTAATTGAAATAAGATCTTTTAATTTAATGAATTTTTTATATAATAAAAAAGAATACTTGAAATCAGTATGGTAAAATGTAACCCTTAAAATATAAGGAAAAAAGAAATTCGGATCGAACTGAAAACCTCCTTCTTTTTCTTAAAATGCGGTAAAAAAATTATTTATCCGTTGAGCTGCTACGGTGAAATACCATAGCAGCTCAACGGCTGAACCTATTTAGATGTGTAACCACTCGGTGGAATTCTTACGTTACCGTAGGTCACAGCTACATAAATAATAATACTCGTAATAAAAAAATTGGTTAAATATATATAAAAAGCATCTCAATGGTTGAACCAATTAAGAAGTATGACTCCGCGTTGGAATCCTTACGTTACCGGGAGTGACATAGGCTTTATAAATATTTATTTATATTTTAAATAAATTAAAAAAAAAATAGAAAAAAATAATTATAATATACAAATACTATACACAAAATTGTCACCGCACGCTCTTTAATTATCCTAAATATTAAAGAGCAGTGTTTGATACTCGCATGCCTAACGCGCTAAGAATGTTCTCATTTGAAAATCAAATGTGAATCTCAAAAACCGTGCCCAGTGGTTTCCGATTTTGACCGCTAGGTGGCGAACTCTATATTTACGTCCATGCTAATAAAATAAAAAACGTGCTTGATTGGCTCTTGTATGCTAATGTGCAAGTTGATTTCGAAATGAACAGGACGAAATAAACGAAGTAATCTTCAAATCAGTCACCACGCAGCAAAATCAATATGTGGAACGAAATGAACAATGTGATTTCCAGGATATAAACAACAGGAAGTTAATTGGTATGGGTCAAACTGTTTCCAGACGGTAGGAATGGGTTCAGAGGATACCAGACAGTGCCCATAACTCCATTTATCTACCTTCAATCTAGTGTAATGAGAAACGGAAGGAGATTATAAACCAGTGAATATCTGTTTTACTCCCTCTCAACTGTAGAGCTACATAAATATCAGCAAAATGTTTTTGCTTGTTTCGCTTACGCCAAAATATAGTTCAGCCAAATAATATTGTTCAAAACGTCCACCTTATGATGCCTAATATTCTAGAAATAGTTCTGTGTCGTGTAATGATCTGGCAGAACATCCGATTTAATTTTTTTTTTTTTTGGCAGTCGTTTTTTTTAATTTTTAACAGTTTTAAAGCTTATTTTTATAGATTATTTGTGCCACTTGATAATATAATAGATAAACTGTCAGGCGAAGAATTTCTGTAACTAAGCTTTTACTGACTTTTCGAAGAGAAGTACGGCATTACTTTCGGTCGCAGGTGGGATTGGGGTAAGATTTCTTTAAGTTTTGATGTATGAGAAGTACTAAAATACCACTCACTTAAAATGTAGCTTTTTACATACATATACAGCCTATGTATAAAATTTTGTGGCTCGAAAATCTCCAAAAGTACTAGTTAAATTTATTTGAAATTTAGTAATGTTATATTAGTGTATCTGAAGTTTAACCCACCGGGTTGGTCTAGTGGTTAACGCGTCTTCCCAAATCAGCTGATTTGGAAGTCGAGAGTTAAAGCATTCAAGTCCTAGTAAAGCCAGTTATTTTTACACGGATTTGAATACTAGATCATGGATACCGGTGTTCTTTGGTGGTTGGGTTTCAATTAACCACACATCTCAGGAATGGTCGAACTGAGAATGTACAAGACTACTACACTTCATTTACACTCATACATATCATCCTCATTCATTCTCGGAAGTATTATCTAAACGGCAAAAAAAAGAAAAAAAAAAGAAAAGTTTTTTATTCTGATTTATCAAAAATTAAAATTAACTTTTATTAGATAAAAGTTAAGCCTTTTATTATGAAGAAAATGACATTTTATTTGTTCAAATAAAATGTTGTTATAAACAACTGAGATATAACTGAAATTGTTAAAGTGAATTGCAAAAATTATGCAGTCAGATTTTTCACCATTATTAAGAAGTTATAAAGTTTCAAACCCATCGGCAAAGGTGTAGCGTTAAACTCGTAGTATAAATATGGTAATAAAATCATTCTCAGTAATTGTTTTAGTTTTAAACATAATGCTATGAATAAACAACAAACGTCAGAATGTTTTAGGCATATAAGACAAAATCTTATACAGGCATTTCTAAATATTTTCTAAACTCAGGATGTGTTTATACTGTAGCAATATTTATACTGCTCACCTAGTTCTACTAAAACCCTGTCAAACACAAAGTGCATTCAGACCACTAAATAGTGGAGTGGACCCACAAATATCCATTTTATCCATTGTAAGTGAACTTATATGCTTTGTTCGATTGCGCGCACACACACACACACACACACACACACACACTCTCTCTCACTCTCTCTCTCTCTCTCTCTCTCTCTCTCTCTCTCTCTCTCTCTCTCTCTCTCTCTCTCGGTCTCACACACACACACACACACACACACACACACACACACACACACACACACACACACACACACACACACACACACACACACACACTATACACACTATACACAATGATTCACAAATGGGTAATAACAAAGTTAAAATCTGCCACATTTTGATATGTTTTGTTTTTGTAAATTTGACATTTTACGCTTGTATTTCGTTTCTGTGGATTTTATTCATACCAATTTACTCAGAATTAAATTCTCTACAAGTTTTTTTACAACTTTTATGCATTTATTACCTTATCCAAGTTATTTTACGTTAAACATAAAATAGTAAGTTTCTCCCCCCCCCCCCCGATTTTTTGCCTTTTACCCCAAATTTGTAAGAAACTATTAAAAATATAGTTCTGGGACCAATTTTTTTTTCAGTTTCTTAGGTCATATTTCATTTAAAACCACTCAGTTTTTGCATTTAATTTGGGTCCCAAGAATTACAGTGCGACTATTTTATCGAAGGTGCAGAAATCAGGTTAAAATCTTTCACCAGTAGACACTCGCTAACGAAGCGTTTCTGAACCTACGTTAATTAATTTTTCTTCTTCACTTTCATCAGTAGAAGTGTTCGGAAAGTCTGTAACGTCCTTTGTAAATTATCCTGTATAGTCCACCTTCGCTTTCCAAACACAATGCATCACTACCAGACATTGAAAATATTTCAAAAGTATACTGAAATTTCTATTAGAAGAATGTTTTAATTCATTCAGCTCTTCAGTTACTTTAAGAAGGAATAAGAAACAAATATTTATAAAAACACACAAAAGAAAAATACAAAAATTATAATAAAATTTAAAAGAAATAATAATTTCTATAATCCTAAAAAAAAAAATGGAGAACACATTAAAACAGTTCATAAGAACAATAATTCCTAATATTTTTTTTTTTTTTTAATTATCGATAGTATTACAAAAAAAATTGTCTTTTTACAGTAATTTGCCAAAATAATGGAAACAGAAATAACATTTAAAAAACTATATTTACATATAGTGATCATTCATTCAGCATTTATCAGTCAATTTTAAAATTAAATGAGCTTCATACAGAAGTTAAAAATAACCATTCAAATTAAAATTAAAACCATCATAATCTATCAGAACTTTATTTAGCATCACACTTCGTAATTATGGAAAATAATTATGACAAGCTAAAAAGGTACAAGCCACAAATTCATCATTGATTTATGTATGATTGGATGAATTAGTTTTATATTAAAACATAAAATATTTAAATATTAAGATAGAAAAAGAAGAAATATATTATCGAAATGTATATGTAATCTCGGTAAATGCGTAATTAGTATACACATACCAGAATTTTTTTTTTAAATACTTTTATTTACAGTCGCACCAGCAATTAAAATCATTAGGGACTTATCGATTTAATTTAACTGTACCGGTAACTGTATGGTCTTGAACAAACTCAGGCCGACCATTCCCGAGACCTGTGGTTAATTGAAACCCAACCACCAAAGAACCACCTAGATCCACGATCTAGTATTCAAATCCGAATAAAAACAACTACCTTTATTAGGATTTGAACCTGAGAACTTCAAATTCGAAATCAGCTGATGTACGACGACGAGTTTACCACTAGATTAATGGTGGGTTAACCACAATTTTATTTCATCCCAAAAAAATCATAAAAATAAAAACTTGAAATAAGCTTAAAAATTCAATTAGTAACTATAATAAAAGGATTCAACAAAACCTATATATTCTGAGAGGTTTTTTCGAAAAAATCTTTATAAACTTCTTACCTGTATATTCTCTTAGAGAGAGAGACCTTCTACTGAATCATGTCGAGTTCTCGATACCTTCCATCAAATAATCGTTGATTGGAATAATTTATCACCCAAAACTTCCACCAATCAGTAATCACCTGTAATAATAATAATCGGGAGTTACACAAATAAAAAATAATGCTACCTCTTTTTATTACGCCACAACAACTTTTTGCAAGAATAAATGAGAATAAGAAATGCTGCAATTTATCCATCTATAGAACATTAGAAAAGCTACTGTATAAACAAATAATGCAGGTTATTTCCTCGACTAGCTATCATGTTTTGTATGTAATTTTATGCAGCGAAAAATAAACGTCATTTAATCTTTTTGTAACTGCTAAATCTAATTTTAAGAAATTAAGCCTCTAGCTATGAAAAACTGAAGAAAAAAACCGAAACAATAAATTAAGAGTTAAGTGAGTAAAACTTTTAATATTATCAAAAACTATTTCAGTGAGAGAAAAGCGGGCAATTATATTTTTAAAGATTCCTGAAATTTAAATACATCTTAAAATTTAGGACTTTCCCCAGCAATAATGTGAAAATTAATCTACAATTTCACTTGTTTGTTTATAAAAAAAAGAAAGACATTTTTCGGATTGTTAAACAACTAATAAAAACTCTGTCGCAGTAAGTGCATCAGTAGGGCAGATTTCCGGTTTTAGTTAAACTTGAAAACGTACCCAAAGATCTAATTGTTTGCCTCTATCTCCGGTTCCTGCGAACCGATTTGTTTGAAAATCAACAGGGCTCTATTACCATTAGGTTTACATCACCCCATCAAATTTCGTCAAAATCAGTTAAGATTCGCGTCCGGTAGAACGGACGAAAAAATGCATACATATGTATATAAACATGACCGGGCGCAGTAGCAATTTCGAACTTCTATAGAAATCCACTAAAAAATTACAAATCACAATTCAATCGTATTCTAAGGTAATCATTCTATCTTAATGTATCATAAATCATAGTTAAAAACTCAACAATGGTAATATTCTGGAGTTGTTGGAGGATAGTATATATGTATACTTATTTGTAAATTAAGTCGAACACTACTTACATTCTGTTAACGCCTTACTTTGGGAAAAAATAATTAAAAAGATTCTTCAAGTGTGTGCAATGAAATTATGAAAAGTCATAAAAATTACTAAAACTCCTATTTTTTTTAGTGGTAAGAATTAATAAACCCTACCTATTAATAAATATTGAGATATTTTTCCGACACTGATGATAACTTCTAATTTAAAAAAAATGGTTTTAAACAATCCAGTCGATAGGTTGAAAAAATCAAAGTTATAAAAAATATGTTTCTGTAAGAAATCATATTTCTTAGTCCGAGAAAATTTTTATGTAATACGTTTCTATAATTTTCAGGTAGATTTCATAAGAAAGCTATCTATTGTAATGGGTACCATGATTAGACTTCCGGAAAATTTCGACATATCTTCGCGTTTCACATCCCCCAGACCCCAAAACCACCGTCACTTCAAAAGTTTATATATACATTTATATATATTTCACTTTCTTCTGGACACGATAACTGCCGTAATTTTGCGCCAATCACTTACAAATTGATACATAAATTACAACAACCCAAAATCTCGGTCGAGTTCGTTAATGGGTAAAATCGGTCCATGGGAGTGGAAATGAGGGGGGCTTTTTCGAAAAAAACAGAATATCGCTATAATCTTCTTATTAAGTAAAATATTGAATTCGTTTAAAGTTCCTACTGTTCTTCGGACAAGGGCCTAAAACTTATTTAAGTAAAAGTTTTTGATATCATCAGTCAATGGCCCAGGGGATGGAAAAAATGGAGTTTCGAAGACAAAAATTTCCCTTAATAGGCACAGTATCGAATCGGTTTAAAGTGGTCGTTAGTCCTCTAAACATTAACTAAAACCTTTGTCTGAAACAATTTTTGATATGACCAATCCTGACGGCAAGGGATGACCAAAATATTCTTGGAATTGTAAGAAGATGGGGCTTGTCGTATGCTAAACATGTGAAACTTTTTTCACATGCAACCATTGTCGTACTGAGTAAATTTGAAATTTTGAAACCCTGTCAATATTTAATAGTATCATTGCCTTAATACACAATATATTATCCAAAAAAAAAACACGCACAAGTAAAATTTTATGAAGCCCAACCAACCCCTTTTGAGATTAAACTCCCCCTTCAATACTTTTCCATACCCTGTCAATATTTAATAGTATCATTGCCTTAATACACAATATATTATCCAGATTTCATTATTGTAAATTAAACCGTTCCTGAGATACAAAACCAAAATACGTATAACAAAAAGTAAATTTAATTAAAGAATTCTTTGTACCAAGATTTTAATATTTTTTAATTCAATAGATGACCTCAAAATGTTGAAAAATACAGAAAACTGGAATAATCATTTACCAGTAGAAATAATTTTCTCTGTTATTTTTTTATCAATGCCCAAGAAAGTAATAACAACTATTTTTTTCGGAACTAATTGAAAGCCTGAACGTAATGTAGAAAAGGCATTCGGCCAATCTTCGTTGACGTAGATTAATCTGGAAAGAATGGGAATGACGCGATATTTGACGTATATTTAAGCTTAAAGGACGAGTTCTATATTCTGGGATCGTAGAAGATCGATTATGTCCGAGATAGTACAACTTTTTTTAAATCTAAATCTAAACAGATGTTATGAAAGTTCTTCTTTTTTTATAATTTTAATAAAAATGTTTTATTATATATAACATTGTATGGCTAAAATGTGAATATTATATCTAGAAATCAATACAAAATATTTCAGTTGATTTTTTTTTTTTTTTTTTTTATTGAATGTATGTCAGATAGCGATCATGTTTACTTCTCAAAAGAATTAGAAAAAAAAATACACAATTATTATTTGTGAACATGATTTATAATATATCGGGCCATGTATTTTAAAAAATTGGGTAGTGTTGATCGACATCTTAGTAAAGAATCAAAAATCTCGACAAATTTTTAGGATATTTGTTTGGAATAAATGAAAATTATTAATGTTTTTTTTTTTTCATTTACTTCTTGAGTACATACTAGGTGAGAATTTTAATTATAAACTTTTTGTTCGAAATAATACTTTATTTTAGACGTAGTTTTATAATTAAATTTGGTTGTACATTTTAGAAGTTGAATTAGACGGCCAAGTTTTGTTCCAAGTGAACAGTTTAAAAGATTTATTTTAACTCATCCAAACGGATACGGTTGTGGATATCGTAAAATCGTTTAGTTAAAATAGTTCTATATTTGTAGATATTTTTATACTCGGATAAAGTTAAAAAATGTAAAAAATGGATTTTATAAGAAGAATAAAATCAAATAATATAAAACAAGAAATTTGAAGTACTTATTTAGTGTTAATAATTCATTTTTAATCCAAATTGACAATGAGTTGACTATTTTTTTATAACTTACTTTTAAAAATACTTAGTAAACAGCAGCATGTGAATATTTTTTTCTAAATATATACCGTCCTTGTATGTAACGGATCAAAAGACCGATGTAAATCCGTTTAAAAAATGTATAATATTTAAAACTTTTCGTTAATTCAAATGGATATGAACATTTTTACTTTCATACTGAAATATAACGAAAAATTTATTTTAAAAAAATCGCGGGTTATTTTAAAACAGCATTGTAGAAGATCGATTTATGTCCGTGATAGTAAAACATTAAAAATCCAAATCGAAAGAGATGTTTATGATAGTTTTTCCTTATTTTACAATTTTTAACAAAAATATTTTTGTTTTTTATGGTTTAACTGTAACTAGCATGGGGAAAATTACGCTTGTAATATAGACATGGACCTAAAAATTAATAGAAACTTGGATCATGTTTACTTCTCAATCGAATTAGAAAAAAAATCGATATTATTGTGGATTTTAATTGTGTATCAACAATTGAGTAAAGGTACTGAAATCTCGCCAAAATAAGCAAGATATTTATTTGTTTAAAACTGTTTTATTTGTTGCATATCTATGCAAAAATAAAATAGTAAATTCAAAGAAAAATTTCCCTATTATTAATTTGGCTTAAAATATATGTTAAAAGTATGCTTATTGTTAAATTAATGTAATACCTTTCAACAATTAAATTAGTATGTAATAAATAACAATATTATATAACATGGAGATTTTTACAATACATAAGTTTTTAAAGAAAACTTTATTATTTTAAAAATAGTTTTAATGTTGATGTATTATTAATTTGCTTATATCTATGTGAAAGTGATCAAAATATTTCCCTTAATTCCTTTTTTTTTTAAGATGGATCCCAAAAAGTAGCCACTTTGATGTTCTCCTTTTACTCATAGTTTTTATGGACATTGGAGGTAATTTAAAGAATTAAACATTAATCTGAAGCATTAATCACTCTAGGAATTATTTCTTTTTTATATTACTGTTCATGAGATTCAGTAATGAAGATTATAAAAAATAATCATTAAATTTTAATGCAGACTGAACCAATGTAATATTCAGAATAAGAATATTTTATAGTTGTACTGACACCTTTTATCCGCTATATGTGACAAGACACCTTCAACTCTCCATGTCATAGATTTTAACATGGCAGTGAATTAGGCATTATCTGACCGCACTCCAATTTACAACAGAAAATATAGTTGTTCCAACTAAAGTTGTTTTTTTTAAACCAACAAAACAAATAACTATTAAGATATTTATTCAACACCATAATTACAATACAAAACAAAAAGCATGTCAAAGTAAAAGATTAACAATTGTTAAAATTCAACATATAATAATAGAAATAGATACAGCGCATAAGATATAGACTATGTCTGTCTCATTTTCAAAGATGTTTTTGTTGGCAACAAAGATACAGCTCATACACCAAGGCACCAATTTCTCACGAGTGGGTGCACCACACTACATGCTTGGCATCATAATGACCTTTGTTGCACTTGAACAATCTTATTTTTAATAATCGGTCTAATTTTAATTTATCATAAATTAGACCGATAATTTTAAAATTTATACCAAGTCAAATGGTATAAAAGTTTAAAAAAAGTGTTCCTCCCTCATTGGCTTATCAGCAATCTGATGTTATAATACCTTTTCCAGAGGCTACAAAAGGAAAGTCCAAATCCTGTAATCAAAAAACCAGTTTAGATATTCAAGGCTTAACCTGTTATTAGTTCCACCAAGATACAGCAGATGAAAATCCTTGTCCTGATAGTATCAGAACAAGGATAAAAAGGCACATGTAATCAGGCTGATACATGTGCCTTTTTATTCATTTTTATAAATTTATTATTGAGTGCAAATAGTAATAAACAGCTTTGATAAATAATAATAAAAAAATCCATTTTAATATTTATATTCTTTAAAAGACCAAAATCTACTTATTAGTTATGGTATTGTTTTTTAAATTATTGCAACTTATTTGTACATTTTGTCTACACACTTAGTACACTTTCTTTTGTTATTAATGATTTATAAACTATTATTTCATGGCTTGGGCAAACATGGGGTTGTCCTTTTAGAGAAAAAAAATCAATACATCAGAATTAAGAGCAGTTATATAAATTTGTAATAATATAAAAGTTAAACATTTTTTGATATCATTGCAAGTGTTACTTTGCATAATTGCACACATTTTATTTACATACTTAATTCAATCTTGGTAGTTTAATTAAAGTAGTATTATTTTAGTAGTATAACTTCATGGACATTAACATATATATATTTTTTAATGAGAAAGATGAAATGTAAGAAATTACAGATAAAAAAGTATCAGTCTTAACAGAAATTAAACCTATGATTAACTGAGTAGAAACTAGACTCATTTGGCGAACAAAATTTAAAAATTTACAGATAACTTTACAGTAACTTTTTTCTTTTAATTATTAAAATTATTCAGATTTTAGCAAAGAAGCACCATAAATAAATACCACCTTACCAAATATCATATAGATGCCAAAAATAAGATTACCAATTATGGTAATAAGATGCCAATAAGATTACCATATTATGTATACAATCCATAATATATTCAAAACATATTTTTAATTTTCTTACTCCTCATATTTTATATTTTTAGTTATTACATAATTCTATCAAACTCAAAAAATGTGTGTTTAAACCAAGAAATAATGTTATCACATAATTATGATATACACACACACACCACACCTTTATTGATGATTATATTAATATTATGAATTAAAATAAAAATGAATGTTTTTATAATAATGATTAAAAAATAAATACCATCCCAATTTATTTATTTAACACAAGATAATAAATACAACAGATTTTTATATTACGCAGAGTAAGAATAATTTTCCTTTTGCAATTATTAAAGATTTTTAAAAGAGAGATTATTTACATTAACAGAGACTTATCCTCTTGAATAAAATAATCAGTAACAAAACAGAGGAAATATTATTATAGCAAAACCAAATATTTAAATTATTTCCTGAATTTAAAAATAAATTAAATTATTTAATTAAAAATATAAAGCAAAAGCAAGGAAATTTATTTGAATAATTTGTTTCTCTTTTGTCTGTACTGCTTGACCACACCCATTCTTCAAGTTCTCTATCATGTTATGTTCCATTTTTTGTTAAACTAGTAATTGATGGATATTAAATATTATAAAAGTTTTTATACTATTTATAAGTATAATAACTCAAAGAAAATTTTACATTAAAAATGTAAACAAATATATTAAATGTGACAAAATAACAAGTACCTTTTGAATGTGTACTTTGTTTATGACTACTGTAAGTTAAAACAGTTCTTTTCATATTAAAGAAGGGGCAAGTATGGCCATAGAAAATCCTTCATAAAATCTTTTATTAATAAAAAAAATAATACAGTAAAGACTCATTACTGTCTACTGTAAATTTAAATTGAGATTAGTAGCAGCAAATGAAACAAACGTTGATATAACGTTTCAACAAAGACTGCAAATTGAGAGAAAGCTTACTGACCATCTATAAAACAGCTCTCTACTTTGGTACAATTTTCATTTAGATCTTTGGCCTGTAAATCTTTTTTTCGTATTATTAGTATTAAGAGCTGTTTAATAATACGAAAAAAAGGTTTACAGGCCAAAGATCTAAATGAAAATTGTACCAAAGTAGACTAGAATATTGTGATATGGTTTCCAATAATATATCCATCATGTGGATGAGTTGAAAGAAATCAAAGAAATTTTACTAACCTATACCCAGCAATTAGTGTTAAAACATTTTTAAGGGATAGTTGGTGTTTAACCCATACCCACCAGTTTTGTTTTGTATCTAAAGGTCTCAGTTCATTACTACCAGATTCCAATTCCAAAAACTGTTTGAACAAAAAGTATTTCAGAATAAAACAAAAAAATAAAATAAATTCTGTAGGTATGGTTTTATGATGAAGAAATAAAAAAATAAGCATTACACATGTTGCATGTTAACTAAGAATAATTAATATATTAATTACAAAATAGTCAGATTTTACAGTTTTAATTTTCTCTAATTAAAATTAAATTTTCTTAAATTCATATAATTTTCATGTACTCTGCACAACCTACATTACTATTGATTTTCTAATCAATAGCACGAGTACAGTTAAATAAATTTTCTATTTATTTAACATAGTAAATAATTCTGATTTATGAATAAAAATGAAATAAAATTAACAGAGAAATGATAAATAGACATACTGAATATTCACTACACCCTCTTTCCCTCTTAACTCCCTGAAGAGCATAAATCCCTTTGTGAATAATAACCCCTTCACCAAATTAGTTCATTAATCAAAACAACCTTGTCAACATTTATTAGCTATTCTAAATGATTTAATATTTGAATGTACATACATAAACAAAGTTTTCAGAATATCAGATCCTTTTCTACACAGTAAATAAATAATTATACAGTCTTCATTATAACTTTAGTTTGCATCAGACATTTTTTTCTGTATATGCATAAAGGTATTTTGTGTATGTGTTTATATACATATTTAATTCAAAGATATAAAAGTAATAAATGAATCTAATAAAAAAAGTGTTATCTTTTGATAGTTTTACCTTGTTTAATGATCTCTTTAGTAGATACTCATTTTAACAAACTTAAAAAATATATATGAAAAATAAATAATGTTTGACAATAGCACAATCATCAGTTTTTAAATATAAAAAAAAAATTAAAAACGCTCTCTTGCTCTCTCTCTCTCTCTCTCTCTGTGTGTGTGTGTGTGAGAGAGAGAGGAGAGAGAGAGAGAGAGAGAGAGAGAGAGAGAGAGAGAGGTGTGTGTGTATGTATGTATAGGATTTATTAAAAAAATGTGTAAATTTTTATATGTAAAATTATTTTATATATAATTATTTTTTACTTATATGTTAAGATTACATTGCTTTTAATTTGCATGGAAGTTGGCTGAATTAACACACATTCTGCAAATGCAATATGTCTACATTTGAATTGAATCAGTAATATTAATATAAACAATTTGTGACTTTAAACAACCTACATAATTTTTTTAACTGCATCGAACTAATGAAAAATGTAATTTATGGTAATAAGAAAAACAAGAAAAATGTTTCACAAAAAAGTTTTATATTATTTTGAATAAAAATCCTTTAGTCTTATTTTATAGATATATAAAGAGGGGCAACCCTAATATAGGGAAGGAATTATTTTTTCTATTATAATTTAATAAAAAAGTATGGGCTGTACCCATTTTTTTTTTATAAAATTACATTCACACATGTTATGTAATAACTACTTAAGGAGAACACTACTTATTGGGGGGGATTCCATCAGTGCAATTAAGAATGTACTTAACGAGTCAGACATATTCAACAATTCCACCTGTTACTGGGTGGGTAAGGTTCTTTTCAATGATGAGAGAGTTGACTGAATTACTACAAATTTGTGCACATGAAAATTCTTTGAATGTAAAAATATCAGGCTCATTATATCATTAATAATCTAGAGCTCAGCAATGAAGATAAAAAAGTTTTTAATTTTCAATATTTTAAAATGTTTTTTAAAAAAATAAACTTTTCTCAAGTTACAAGAAAAAAAATTTGTCAACCCATCAAAAACTTGTGCTACAAAAAAGAAAAAGAATCATTAAAAGCAGTCATCAAAAGTATGAAAATAAAGGTTTCAACATAATTTAAAGTACTCGTAAATAAATATATATTTTGGTTGAATTGAGAACAAATTCATTTTACTGATGTTTAAAAAGTAATAAAAATTTTGTTTATACTTCCTATCTCATTAGTCAAGGTTTTATATTATATTTCTTCTAAAGAATAGCTTGGTTTTATAATTCAGATCTTATTTAGTATTTTGTCCTTATATACTACTTAAATAATGTATGAATTCCATATGGTAAAAAAATATGCCTGGGCAGTGGTTAAAATCTGAATTTATTTCTAGGATGGATAATATTTTTTTTAAATCCTTCAATGGGCCATAACATTTTGGTAATGGCTATTAACGATTGTTGTACCCTTGGTTCCTACTATTAAAACAGAATGCAGATACTTGATGAATCATTATGCCTTTTTATAAATGCCTATATGCAAATAGGAAGACAAAAAAAAAGGATTTAAATTTGATGAAAACCTTTATTTTGAAGGTAATATTCAGTATTTGTCTTGTACAAAAGACAAACCTAGTAAAGTTTGTTGAAAACCTCGTTTTTGAAAGAGAATTCCTGTTTCTCAGAAAAGAACTTGCGTTGTATTTAGTACCACACTATTAATTCAGAGATTGTGTTATGCAGTAAAAAAACTTAATTTTTCCTAACTTCTATTAAATTTTTTTTTAAAGTATGTTTTATGTTTAATATTGTATTTTTTTAACTAATTTTTTCTTTTTCATTTCAGCTCATAACACTGGATTATCACCATCTTCAACACAAGATTCTAACAGTAAAGCTGGAGGAAATGGAGAAATACAAGTGGGAGATGGTAGTGAAAAGGAAAATAAAACATCATTGTCAAATGAAAAACTCCCTGAAGAACCAGAAAGTAATGATACTTCATATGGTGTTGAAGCAACAGCCGTAAGAACACTTGCTGCAACAACAGGTACAGTAGCAATTTTAGGAACAACAGCTAAAACTGGTGAAAAATCAAAATCTCAAACTGATTTAACTGAAGACACAGATGATATAGAATTATCTATAGATGAGAAAAATGATAGTAGTAAATCTCCAGATAATAAAGATAACAGTGAAACAAATATAAAGCAAACTGATGAAACTAACAAAAGAGATGAAAAAATTAATGTAAGTAATAAAAGTGAAATTAAAAATGTAATTATAGAAAATGAAAAACAAAAAAATACAGCAACACTTAATGGTGCTAGTAAACAAGAAGAAAGCAATAAATTAAACGAAATTAGCAATGTGCCAGAACAATCTGCAGCTATTGAAAATCATGTAAAAGCAGATATAAATACTGCAGTAGAAAACTCAAGTGATATTCAGATTAATTCAATAGATGCTGAAAGTGAAAAAACAACAAATGAACCTTCTTTAAAACAAACAACAACTGCTGTAGTTGAAAATGTTAAATCAAGCGACAGTGAATCAGGAACAAGTGTATTAGTAAATGGAGAGATTAATAATTCATTGAATGATAAAGATGATGTCTGTTCGTCAGAAGACAACATAGATGAAGATGAAGAAAGACCTGCAACAGTAGTTGAAATAGAAAAAGATAAAGTAGAAAATGAATGTAAAAGTCGAAGTTCAGTATCTGAAAATAGTGGCAGTGATGATACTAAAGGAATAAATGATGATATTTCAAGTGAACAATTAAGGACTAATAGTTTTTCAGACACAACATTATCAGAATCATTTAATGCTGAATTAGACAGTGTAAAACAATCACCTGAAGCAAAAGAAGAGATTAACATAGGTGAAGAACAAACAGATGATGCAATTATTATTGAAAATTTATCTTTAACAAACAGGGATATAACTGAGATAAAAAATATAGATAAGCAGTCAGAATCTCCAGTAGCTGGTAAAACATCACAAAAAGAAAACAGAAATGATGAGGAAAAAGAAGACGAAGAACAAACAACAAAAGCAGAAATTCCTGAAAATATAGCAGAAAAGCCACAAGCAGAAATCAAAGAACAGGTTTCTGTAAGTGTAACACCAACTAATCAAGAGAAACAAAATAAAATAAAAGACGAAAGTATTAAAAAACCAGAGCAAGAACTAAATACAGAAAAGGCTGAGGTGAAAGAAGAAACAATTACCCCTGAAACTCTGAAAAAAGTAGAAAGTGTTTTACCAGAAAAAGATGAATTACCATCTAAAGCAGATGAAGATAATAAACTGGAATCAGCCGCTACAACGATACAAGCTACATTCAGAGGATATCAGACACGACAAACTTTACTAAAGAAAGAGAATGAAGCAGATATTGGGAAAAGTAAATCAAAAGAAGAAATGTATGAACCAGAAACAAAAACTGAAAAAGAAGACACAAAGTTAGAGAATGCTGCAACCACAATACAAGCAACTTTCAGAGGATACCAAACAAGACAGACCCTACAGAAGAAGGAAAATGACATAGATATTGAAAAAGAGGAAACCAAAGAAGAAAAACCTAAAATAGAAGTAACAAATGCTGAAAAGGATGATAAATCTCTTTTTGAAGACGAAACTTTAGCGCAAGCTGCAACAACAATACAAGCCACCTTCAGAGGGTATCAAACAAGACAGAACCTGCAAAACAGAATAAACGATGGAAGTGGAGACACAAAACTATCCGAAGAAGACACAGAGTATAAAATTAAAACAGAGGAACCAACCAGTTTAGATAGAGACAATGTCGATAAAACTCTTGAAAATGCTGCAACAACAATACAAGCCACTTTTAGAGGATATCAGACAAGACAAAGCCTACAAAATAAAACAAACAACATAGCTGAAGACACAAAATTATCCAAAGAAGACGAAGAAGAAGATAAAATTAAAACAGAGAAACTTGGCAATTTAGATAAAAAATATAACGTGGATAAAACTCTTGAAAATGCTGCAACAACAATACAAGCTAGTTTCAGAGGTTATCAAACAAGACAAAACCTACAAAAGCCAGACAGTGAAAAAAATTCAGAGGAACATGAATCTATAAAAGATAAAAAAGATCAGATTGTAGAAGAAAGAAAGGAAATTGAGAAGAAAGAATCAGTGGAGGAAAAAAAAGAAATTGTAGAAGAAACAAAAAAAATTGAAAAGGAAGAATCAGTAGAGGATGTAAAAGCAAGCACAGTTGAAGAAGAAACAAAAGAATCAGCAGCTGATAATGACAAAGATAAGGAATCTTTGGAAAATGCTGCAACTACAATTCAAGCAGCATTTAAAGGATATCAGGTAAGACAGAATATTGAAAAACAAAAAATTACTGAAAATGATAGTGATGAAATAAAGGATGAAATAAATATTGATCCAGTAACAAGAATATCTATAAAACAAAAATCAGAAAAACCTGATGAGTCAAAAATTGATGAAAAAGTTACTTCAAAGGAAAATGAAAAAGTAAGTATACCTGACAGCTCTACAGAATCTGATAAAACTGAAAGTGAGGAAAGAGATAAATTAGAATCACCAGTTCCAATAAATATTCAATCTAGTTTAAAAAGTAGTCAACCCAGAAAAAATTTGGAGAAAAGGGTTACAATAGCTGAAGATTTTATGGAAGAAAGTCCTGTAGATGATGAGAAAGAATTTGCAGCTGCAACAAAAATCCAGGCAGGTTTTAGGGGATTTCAAGTACGGAAAAAACTTCAAGATGATAAAATAGAGGATGAAGATGAATCAACTGAGCCACCTATTTCATTAACTCCAGAAGTAATAGAATCTGTAAAAGAAGAGGTAGATGATATATGTAAACAAGCAGTTGAAGCGACTGAAAACATGATTAGATGTGGAACAGATGTACTATTTAGAGCAAAATTAGGAAGTGGATCAAGAAATGAAGATGATGAAGAATCAGGATCAGAAATTTTTGATTCTGAACAATTAGATATTACCGAAGCAGCCCACAAAACAGTTCAATCTATTGTAGAAGAAGCTGAACAGATTGCTGATGAAAGACTGAATTCTGCTGCAACAAAAATACAAGCATCTTTCAGAGGTTTTCAGGCTCGGAAGAATTTAGACAAGACTGAAGAAGCAGATGTAAGTTATCAAATATTTATCAATCAGTGTTCATAAACTAGTCCATAACCAAGTAAAATAATAGAAAATTAAAAAATTTAGTAGAAATTTCTGTAGAAATAAATACTCCTTCCTCAGTAGAATATAAAGTATAGTTAATAAAAAACAGTGATATTGTGGTAATCTATTGAGGAAGGAGATAATAGTTTGTTGAGAAAAGTCAGTGGAAGAAAATTTTTTTCATTAATTTGAATGTAAATCATTTTAATATTAATTTTAAAATAAACTATTTTTTTAATATCAGATTTTTTTTATTCAATTCTATTAATTGTTTATTATGAAGTCTTCTAGCTAGCATTTTTATAAAAAGAAAAAAGTTTAGCAAAATAATTTTTCCTTTTAACTTTAAAACAAATCTTCCATATTGTTGGGAAACACCATCAGCATGGGGTTATATTATTACTAAGCAATAAAAAAAAGGATACATTTTTTATATAAAAGATACATATTACATATTTTAAAAACATCTAAGAGATTTTTTAAGAATTTTTAGTTAGTGTAAACTAGCTAAATTCACCTTTAATTATCTTCTAATTGATTTATGTATTCAATAACATTCTTAGTATTACTCATAAGCAGTACATACTGTAAAAAAAATTAACGAATATTCAAACCATAAAACTGAAAGAAAACAATGATAAAAATAAAATTAATAATTTTTCAGTTTCTTACAGAATAATCAAATGTTTTTACAATAAAATTAGTACCGGTACAAAGAAAGTTCAGGTTAAGGCAGGCAAAAAGCATTAATTCCTCTTATTCATAATACTACATACAAAGAGTTCAGGTTTAATGCAGTCAGACAGCATTGTCTTCTTACACCATGTAATGAAATGATTAACTTAGATTAAAATTTTCTTACTAATTCTACAATTCCTAAAATATGTCATTCATTATGATCATCTGACCGACTGGGAACATACAATTTTCTGAATAATTTAATTCAAAATTTCAAAGCCCAAGTTTTAAATTATTATTATTATTTTAAGTATTATTAACTTAAAATGAATACACGTACATTCTGCAAATTCTAAACCCTGGTTTATTCTAAACCAGGTTAGTTGAGTCCTGGGAAAGTAAATAAACCCTCATAATCTGATATGAGGGAAATAACAAAACCAGTTTATTAAATAAAGTATACATATGAAAATACATATTCAGAACACAAGGCTTATAGTTCCATTACATCAAGTTTCATGAGTTTTTTAAAGCAAAAACACATGGGGATAGGTACCATTGCCCCTTTGTTTTTATGAATTTTTTAATCAACTGTAAGCTTGGTTGTTATATAATGATAAAGCAATTAAGCATACCATTTATCCAATTGAAAAAATGCAGCAATAGTTCTTTAAAAGACAAACTGTCTTAGAAATTGGGTAGTTGCTTTTATTATGTATAATGTTATATTTTAATTACTATAAATTAATAAAATTTTAACAAAAAAAATTTCTCATTTTAAATGCATTTAACTTCAACAATCAGTGGAAGAACTCATTTTAAATGCCATATCAACATATTATTTTTTATTAAGTTAATTTTATGTAATTTATTAATCATAAATATAAGATATTTATTACACAATGATAGTATAAAAAATACTTTGTGTTCTTTAGAAAGTACAAATACATTATTTTTATATATTAATTCTAAATAACAATCTATATGTCACAGTAAAGACTCTATACTGCTGATGTCTGCAACATTATACTTGTAAAATAGAATTCTCTCACTTCATCTCTTCATGAGATCTACTTAATGAGCATTATTCACCACTTCTTTTCTATTTATTGGTTAATCATTCTTTTGTAATATAAAATTTAATTCAGCAATAACATTTCTGACTTACATAAACTTTTCCCTTTTTTCTAATTTTTTCACTGGAAATAAAACCAGTCCATATTGGATCTTGTAACATTTCTTATGCATCATATTCCTTTTCATCACTTCTTGTATGGTTTTAAATGAAAAAGGTCTACACAAAAGATCTGATTAAAATCAATTTAATCACTCTTTTTTTTTTTTCCTTCCAATCCATAAGTTCAAAATCTGATGAGTGACTGATAAAGATATGATGATTTAAAAGAGATTAAAAACTGTAAAACATTATCAAAAAATAGTAATAGCCAATTAATAAATAGTTTAATAAGGACTTATAGTTTAAATAAGAACAGAAATAAAATGTATTAAAATAATACTATACAAAAACTGTCTGGAACATTTTAATTACATGAAAAGCATAGATACAGGTAACTACCCAAGAAATCAGACATATGATTGAAGATAAGAAGATAAGTAGAACCACAATGAACAAATCTATATAAGGAACATTTCTGTACAGACACAATTTTAGTTCAATTTTAGACACAATTTTGTTGTGCTAGCCATATTCCATATATTACACTGCAAGTCATCAAACACTACATACGAGGTCTGTAAATAAAGTAATGAGACTGAATGGGCATCACCTTCAAAATAGTTACCTTGGGAAGCCATGCAACACTTCAATTTCACACTCTTCATAGCAGTGTTGGAAACAGGAATATCCTTCAGATGGTCGGTTACATTTCTCTTTTGTGTTCTACTGTTCAAAAACAGTACTCTTAAAGATGTTATTTTAAAGTTGGGAACAGGAAAAAGTTGCAGGAACTCAAGTCAGGTGATTAAGGTGGTTAAGGAACTACAGGAATGTTTATATGTGCCAAAAACTCATTGAGAGTGCAGTGTGACAAGGTGCATTATCATGACGCAGCATCCAGTTGACTTTTGGCTGGTCTCACACGGGAAACTCTTTTTCGCAATCATTCAGGAATTTCTCAGTAAACATAGTTATTTTCAGTCTCTCCTGTAGACAAAAACTCCAAAAGTCACTAATTCACCCAACAATGTCATCACTTTTTGATAACTGTCTTTAAGCCGTGAATAGTCTACAACTGATTCCCAGCCAAATGAAAATGCTTTAAACCACCAAAAACGTTGGGGGTCATGACAGAACGTAATCTCCAAACACCCTTTTCAATTTTGAAAAGCATTCTCAGTTTAACACAACTTGATTGCACAATGTTCCTCATAATTAGCATCACAATTTCAGTTCACGAAAAGTTTGTTTACATCTCGCATGGCAACAATAAACTAAAAATATTGCCTAATATAAATCAGCTGTTCATATAACCATAAAGTAACTTTACAGTGTTGCCACTTTGGCTGCCAAAAAAAACCTTGTCTCATTGCTTTATTTACAGACCTTGTACACTGTAAATTTTTCCACCATAAAAGTTATTGATTTCCATGAATGTTAATATATAAATATATGTTATAAAATAAAATACAAAATAATAATTACAATAACATAATAATTAATAAAATATAAAATGCTATGTCAATATAACATGGCACCTTCTCTTGCTATTCATCTGGAAGGTTATGGGGTTTGAATTCTATGCAGGCTGGCATATTTTACATATTAGAAAATTCATTTAATATTAAATAATAGCCTAGTTATCTATTTTAAGTAACAAAGTATTAACAGCATAAGAATTTTAACTTGTCTGCAATATAAATATGAAGAACATCTGGAATAAGTTACATTTACAACTGAAAAATGTTACTCCTTAGCATATTATCATTCTATTATTTATTCAATAATAAGTTTTTTCTGCATATTGGTTTAGTCCAGCTACGAGTGTAAAAAAAATATGTGCGCGTGTTGGGGGATGAAATATAAACTGTTAGTAACAGTTATACAGAAATGCTGAAATTATTAGAAAGATTGATTTTTCAGTCAAACATGAAAAAAATGTACCCTTTTTTCAAATAATAAATAAATAATAGTGAAAAACCTTCTTTGTAATCACTCATTTGAAGGTTTAATTCTTTTCTACATGCCTTTTTTATTCTGTGCTATCTTTAAACATATAAATATTGATTGAATTCTTAATTATTCATATTTTAGCTATGTTCTATACATATTTTTGTCCTTAGTTATTAAAAGCTGCTCTTCATATCATTACCAAATTAAACAAACCCTGAGTGCCATATACATTTGATCCATCTACAGACTAAAAAAATATTTTGCCTTTTTGCAAGATATAAAAATACACTTTCTCCAATTTGTGAACTTCTTAATATTGAATGTTGTTAACCCATCAAACTTTCACACTTTTCCTGCAACACCACACTTCAAAATTCTCTAGTTTAGTTCCTTTTTGGCTTTCCTAGTGTCCAGTATCTGACTTTTAAAATCCACAAAAAAATATTTTCATGGTTTTGTTCCCAACCTGAAATGTATATCACTAAAACTGAACCACTGTATTTTAACTATTGTTTTTAAAAATTGTTTGATAAAATCAAGACATGAGGATCTAAAATTATTTTAGGATTTAAGTTTTCATTTTTAACTACTATTAAATCTTTAATACTAATTCAATTTCTCTAATTTAATTCTTTAATGCAAATGAGATATCTAAATATTACTTAGATAATATTACTTAAATATTACTTTAGATCAAAAAATTTTATCTGAAGAAGTTTATCAAATTTTGAATTTTTACTGTAATTTTCTTTCATATATAAAATATAAAAGTGCAAAAAACTGTTAAAACATGATTGCATTCCATTTCTAAAAGTTACTTCATCCATTTATGCAGAAAAAATTGCATATTACAATAATATTCTTTCAGAAAACCCAGTAAAAAAAGACTTCTTTTATTGCACACAATTTGCAAATTTCTTATCAAGAGTTTGATCCTTCTTATTTAGTCTATTCTTTGTAAATTTATTAGCTAAATAATAAAAGTTCTCTAATCTTAGTATATTTATTTCATGATTATTATTATTCTAATTTAATTATCTCTATGGTCCCACTTATTACCTCAGGTTTTCCTTATAACCTAAAAGAGTTTAAAAAATTAAGTGCATTGCCTATATCAATCATTTCAATCTAATTTTTTGCCATCATTTCTTAAAACTAGAATGATTTGCTAGTATTTCTCTTTAACAATAAACCCCACATATTTTTTACTGGATTTAATAAATTAAGCTCCACAACAAAATTAAATTAAAATAAGGTATAAAATGGAATTGTAATTTTTATCTGATTGTTTAGCCAGTGGTAAAAATATTCTTACTGAATTAGGAATAGCACTATTTCTAGGTAAGCAACATTAGTTTATTAAATAACATACAAAATTAGTTTATTAAATAACTAATTTATGTTCTGAAAAAGGTGCACTGATATTCAGTATTGAAGAATAGTCTCCAAACAGAGTAAACAAAACACAGTTGCTGAGGTAGATAAAAGATTGCAAATAATGTCAGAAGTGGAGGGTCATATGGCTAGTGAAGAAAATTTTTTTAAAAAATTATTACACATCATTCCACCAGTAGCAAGTGAAAGAAGCACATTTGGCTATAAATGTCAAACAAAATACCATAAAACAGAACTTTACTTCATTCAGTCAATTATATCACAATGATATGATACAACCTGTTGTCATTGTGATATTCAAAGTATTATGTAAAAATTTAAGAAAATTTATCAGTAAACTTAGGAGAAAAAAGTAACTCCTGCATTCCATAGAACCTGCATAAAATGCTCACAGCAATGAGCATTACTGTCTTACCATTACTATCCATTCTTTTGTTATTTTTACTAAGCTGCAGTTTTATCATCTTCAATATAAACAAACAGTTTTTTTCATGTGGCAGCACGTAAATAAGCCTATATTTATATCATAAAGATATAAACATTTTATAAAAATAACATTTAAAAATAATGCTTCAGTATATTACAAATAAAATAGCAGATCATTCAATAGAGATATTTAACATCAATCTGTAGTGTTTGAAAAAACACTAAAAATCCAAAATCCAAACTGTACCAAATGCGATGAACAGAAAAGAAATTAAAAACACAACCAAAAAAAAGGTGGGATTAAATGTAAATATATTTAATATAAAAATAACTTTTATCAAAGTTTACATACTAATGCAATAACTGATGCATTGTAGTACTTATATGTGATAAAGTCGTTTATAAAAAATAGTCATACAACATTATATACTTAACTCTTAGTGAAAGAGAATTATTATTAAATCTTATCCATTTTATTACAGAAATAGTGTTTTGTAAGTAGCAGCACCATAAATAATTAAATTATGATTAAAATTAAATTCAAATAAATTCACAAATAAAATTGATTAGTACAAGGTTTATTAAATTGACCAAGTTGTGTGAACAAGCTCATTCGCACACTTGAACTCGTGTTAAACGTGAAGAGAAAATGTATTATCTACCAGATTTCAACCATTAGCAATATTAATAACTGTACCAAAAGTATAATGGCAAGTTTGAAAGTTTGAATCACAAACTAATAACATATTTTCCAATAAATTTTTAAGCGTTTACAAAAAACCTTATTGTTTCTCATTTGAAAGTCTCTAACTAATTAGCCATTTTACAGCTTTTATAAAATTAAGAAATACAATTATTTTTTTCATGTAATTTGTAAAAACATGAAATGTTAATTTTAGCAGCTGCTGGAAAAATGAACATCGGATTAACATAATTTTGCAGTGAGTTTACACTACATGAATCCACAAATTAATAAGAGCAATAATTACTTCTTTTTAATTTTTAGTATGATTTTTAAAATGTAAATTTAATATTTCATATATAATTTGACTAAAAATACAAACGCAAAAACCAACAATTTATATATTGTTGGTACTAAACTATATATTGTTGGTACTAAACTCAAAAATACTACTAAAAACAACTTTGGCATCCAAATCAGAAAATTTTTATAATAAATTTATAAAATTTTTTTCTTGTAACATTACATACATAATTGTATGAAATATTATGTATAATAATATGTTACATAACATTCTTGTAACACCACAAATAAAAAAGGAACTGCACAGCATTTACATGGATGGGTCAATGAAACATTGACAAAATAAATGTTGATCAAAGCAGCATCATAAAATAAAAAATTGAAAGTATGTGAAGATACATATTTAATATTTGAGCAAATATTTGTAACACTACATAAGATACAGAAAAGTCAAATATTTTTAATTGGTATTATTTAAAAATCATTGAGTAATACTGTTTCTGTAAAAAAAGTGGTGGTTAGATCTTTTGATAAGCCTTCTTTAATTTATTAAAAATGGCAAGAAGGGAAGGAAGTAAGACAAAATATTCTCTTTAATTACAATCTTTGATCATACATAAATAAACTAAATTATGAAACTTTTATAATTTAACAATTCAAATTTTAAGGATCATAAAATTACATTCTACAGTAATATATATTTTTATTAAAATATAAAGTTTTTCTTAAACACTAATTTGTAATCTAATACAAAGAGTTCTAATAAATTTATTGAAGTTCTAATTAGAGTTCTAATCTATACACTTTATTGGAGATTATTAGAAAATCAAGGTTTAGGAAGTCAATGATGTATGTAATTTGTACACTCATTCCATAATTTAATTCCATAATTTTTGCCATCAAACTAAGCAGGTGTGCACCCGTGCATTGTCTTGATAGAAGAGGATCTTTTTCAAATGAGGATGTTTTCTCTTGATTTTTTTGGTGCAATAACGATGCATAATACTCTCCAGTTATTGTTTGTCCTTTTTCCAAGTAATCTGTGTAGATGATACCGCGTTTTGATTGTTCCTTTATCTCTGGAGTGTATCCATATTTTGTCCACAGTTATGTATAACACAGAAACTCATGAGGTTTGTGACAGAAAAGTGCCAAAACAGCCTGAGTTGACCACACAATTACGTTTATTCTTCACTGAGAGCAAACATGGCACCCATCTTGCCAACATTTTTTTTACACCCAATTTTTCATGCAAAATTGGAAACACTGTATACCTTGCAATATGCCTGTGGCCTCAACTATTTTGCGCACTTTGATTCGTCGAACACTCAAAATCATATCGTGAATTTTGTCAATCATTTCAGGGGTGGTCACTTCCACTGGACATCCTGAACAATGTTCATCTTTTGTGGATGTACAACCACGTTCAAACTCATTTACCCAACTGTAAACACTTACAAGCACAGTAGTAGATGTGCCATGAAGTTTATCCAACTCAGCTTTGATCTCTTTCAGTATTAAGCATTTTACATATAAGTGTTTAATCGCCACTCAAAACTAACTATTTTCTATTTTTCTAAACAAACAATAGCTTGTTGTTCAATTGACTATGACAACTTTCGATACTACAATCACCATGGACTTATTGAACATATTTTCAATACAATTTCATCATATATGATAATATGCCTCCTCTATGAATCATGAGACCTTGCCATTGGTGAGGGGGCTTGAGTACTCAGGGATACAGAGTAGCTGGACCGAAGGTGCAACCATATCGGAGAGGTATCTGTTGAGAGCCAGACTAAGGAATGATTCCTGAAAGAGGGCAGCAGCTCTTTCAGTAGTTGTTAGGGGCGTGAGTCACAATGACTTAAACGGCCATATTAACATCACTCAGTCCTCTGAGCACTGCGCAGCTGAAAGAAATGGAAAACTACAGCTGCTTTTTTTTCCAAGAAAATGTGGCTCTCTGCATTTTCATATAGTAATGATGGAGGCGCCTTCCTTGGTAAAATATTCCGGAGGTAAACTAGTCCCCCGTTCAGATCTCCGGGTGGGGACTACTAAGGAAGGGGGGATGTAGTAGAAATTAGTGAGGTTCGGTGGGAAGAGGAAGGCAACTTTTGAAGGTGATTTTAGAGTAATTAACTCAGCTTCAAATAATGGGCAGGCAGGAGTAGATTTCATAATGAACAAGAAGATAGGGAAGAGAGTAGAGTATTTCAAAACGCATAGCGACAGAATCATTGTAATAAGGATAAAATCAAAACCTAAACCGACAACAATTGTTAAGGTCTATATGCCTACAAGCGCCCATGATGATGATGAGGTAGAGTGTATATACGAAGAGATTGATGAAGCAATTAAACATGTAAAATGAGATGAAAATTTAATAATAGTTGGAGATTGGAATGCTAGCATTGGAAAAGGCAAGGAAGGAAATATAGTGGGTGAATACGGGCTGGGCAAAAGGAATGAAAGAAGGGACCGACTTATAGAGTTTTGCATGAAGTATAATTTAGTAATTGCCAACACCCAATTTAAAAATCATAATAGAAGAATATACACTTGGAAAAAGCCAGGCGATACTGCAAGGTATCAGATAGATTATATCATGGTTAAGCAAAGATTTAGAAATCAACTCGTTGACTGCAAAACTTACCCTGGAGCAGACATTGATAGCCACCATAATTTGGTGATAATGAAATGTAGATTGGGGTTTAAAAACCTGAAGAAAAGGTGTCAGATGAATCGGTGGTATTTAGAGAAGCTTGAGAAAGAGGAGGTAAAGAAGATTTTTTGAGGAGGACATCGCAAGAGGTCTGAGTAAAAAAGATAAGGTAGAAAATGTAGAAGAAGAATGGGAGAATGTTAAAAAGGAAATTCTTAAATCAGCAGAAGCAAACTTAGGTGGAATAAAGAGAACTGGTAGAAAACCTTGGGTTTCAGACGATATATTGCAGCTGATGGATGAACGTAGAAAATATAAGAATGCTAGTGATGAAGAAAGTAAAAGGAACTATCGGCAATTAAGAAATGCTATAAACAGGAAGTGCAAACTGGCGAAAGAAGAGTGGATTAAAGAAAAGTGTTCAGAAGTGGAAAGAGAAATGAACATTGGTAAAATAGACGGAGCATACAGGAAAGTTAAGGAAAATTTTGGGGTACATAAATTAAAATCTAATAATGTGTTAAACAAAGATTGTACACCAATATATAATACAAAAGGTAAAGTCGATAGATGGGTGGAATATATTGAAGAGTTATACGGAGGAAATGAATTAGAAAATGGTGTTATAGAGGAAGAAGAGGAAGTTGAGGAGGATGAAATGGGAGAAACAATACCGAGATCTGAATTTAAGAGAGCATTAAAAGATTTAAATGGCAGAAAGACTTCTGGAATAGACAGAATACCTGTAGAATTACTGCGCAGTGCAGGTTAGGAAGCGATTGATAGATTATACAAACTGGTGTGTAATATTTATGAAAAAGGGGAATTTCCGTCAGACTTCAAAAAAAGTGTTATAGTCATGATACCAAAGAAAGCAAGGGCAGATAAATGTGAAGAATACAGAACAATTAGTTTAACTAGTCATCCATCAAAAATCTTAACTAGAATTCTATACAGAAGAATTGAGAGGAGGAGTGGAAGAAGTGTTAGGAGAAGACCAATTTGGTTTCAGGAAAAGTATAGAGACAAGGGAAGCAATTTTAGGCCTCAGATTAATAGTAGAAGGAAGATTAAAGAAAAACAAACCAACATACTTGGCGTTTATAGACCTAGAAAAGGCATTCGATAATGTAGACTGGAATAAAATGTTCAGCATTTTTAAAAAATTAGGGTTCAAATACAGAGATAGAAGAACAATTGCTAACATGTACAGGAACCAAACAGCAACAGTAACAATTGAAGAACATAAGAAAGAAGCCGTAATAAGAAAGGGAGTCCGACAAGGATGTTCCCTATCTCCGTTACTTTTTAATCTTTACATGGAACTAGCAGTTAATGATGTTAAAGAACAATTTAGATTCGGAGTAACAGTACCAGGTGAAAAGATAAAGATGCTACGGTTTGCTGATGATATAGTAATTCTAGCCGAGAGTAAAAAGGATTTAGAAGAAACAATGAACGGCATAGATGAAGTCCTACGCAAGAACTATCGCATGAAAGTAAACAAGAACAAAACAAAAGTAATGAAATGTAGTAGAAATAACAAAGATGGACCACTGAATGTGAAGATAGGAGGAGAAAAGATTATGGAGGTAGAAGAATTTTGTTATTTGGGAATTGAATTACTAAAGATGGACGAAGCAGGAGCGATATAAAATGCCGAATAGCACAAGCTAAACGAGCCTTCAGTAAGAAATATAATTTGTTTACATCAAAAATTAATTTAAATGTCAGGAAAAGATTTTTGAAAGTGTATGTTTGGAGTGTCGCTTTATATGGAAGTGAAACTAGGACAATCGGAGTATCCGAGAAGAAAAGATTAGAAGCTTTTGAAATGTGGTGCTATAGCAGAATGTTAAAAATCAGATGGATGGATAAAGTGACAAATGAAAAGAGGTATTGCGGCAAATAGATGAAGAAAGAAGCATTTGGAAAAATATAGTTAAAAGAAGAGACAGACTTATAGGCCACATACTAAGGCATCCTGGAATAGTTGCTTTAATATTGGAAGGACAGGTAGAAGGAAAAAATTGTGTAGGCAGGCCACGTTTGGAATATGTAAAACAAATTGTTAGGGATGGAGGATGTAGAGGATATACTGAAATGAAACGACTAGCACTAGATAGGGAATCTTGGAGAGCTGCATCAAACCAGTCAAATGACTGAAGACAAAAAAAAAAAAAAAAAAATGATAATATGATGTAGTGATTCAAATTATAAACTTGCCCAAATATCAAGTGGCAAATCTAGTTATCTACATGTTTTTTCTTTACGTAATAAAAGTAAACACTCAATTTTATATATAAAAATTTTATTTTTAATTTTACCTTTGACCTATACCAAACTCCTATGATGACAGCCCAACCCATTTTTAATAACCCATGGAACATCTGAGAATGCAGCAACTTAAAAACTAAAATGATCTAAATCAAATTATAATGATCATTAAAGCATTTCTATCCATTCTCTTAGATGGAATGGATACTGTTAAGAATTTAATGGAAATAATCACAGATAAAATTAACTAAACAAATCTTTTTTTAGATAATTTTCATAAATTACTTCAAACTGTTTTATGTATATTAACAAAAATAGTTAACATGCATTAAATTATATTTAAATTGAATATACATTTCTTACAACTCCAATTTATCATTATTCCATTCATGATATAAATGAAACTACTAGTATAATTTATACAATATTTCAGGAGATTTAAAGAAAAATGTTTGTTGTTATTGAAAATTATTTGTTGGCTGACTTCATGTTTATACATGCATTCAACAATTTGTACTAAACAGTACGTGCATGTATAAATGAAGAGGTCATATACATGTCATATAATATGACTGAATATTTTCACAATGATATAAAATGCTAACATAAAAAACTTAATAAATAAAGTTAATTCCTAAACTGAAAAATGATTTTGCTATAAAATGAAAAAAACAGAATCTTAAAGAAAAATATAAATTAAGAAATACTTCATTCAAGAAATATTTATTTAACTTTGCAAAATAATATATGACAAGTAGTAGGCATTGATTAACAGTTAATACAGCTGTATTAAGATGCTTCAAGTCCTATGTTCATATCCAATAAACAGCGGTTACTTTTAATTGGATGTAAATATTTAAAGCAATTGAAATTTGTTGCCAGTAATATGGTTGACAATACTTTATTAAAGACTGGGTGGAAGAAGATTTCAAGAGACCAATTGATTTTAGGACTTTACAAGGCCACTGGCATAGTAAACTGTCACAGCCTAAAACTTAATATCTTTTATTTGAAAGTGGTTTGCCTTACAGATAAACCTGTCCAATCTCAAAATAAATTAAACATAACATAATTCAAATTAAAGCTAATCAGTTAAAATACACACACACACACAGAGTAAAACCGAAACACCATCATATAAAACAAAATTGCATATTTGTTTCAATTTCTGATTTTACTGTGCAATATTTTTTTTAGGGTATTCCTGATTTTCCACCATCAACAGATGAAGACTATCTTTTTGGGACACCGGTGCTAGATGAAGATTTACCTCCACCCGACTTTGAAGCTCTAGAATCATCATATTCAGAAGAAGTAGCAACTGAACCTTTAGATATTCCACCACCATTAGAAAACTTACCGATACCTGAAAGTGAAGAAGTTAGTGAAGCCAGTACTGAAGTGAATGATGATGACTTACGATATTTACAAAGAAAACAAGAATGTGATGAATTAAAAAAAACAAAAGAATTTGAAACTTCTTCAGAAGGCGAGTCTTCTTTATCTAGTGCTGCTACAAAGATACAAGCAGGAGTTCGTGGTTATTTGACTAGAAAACATATAAATAACCAACCGGGTGGAACAACATCAACATCAGGTGCATCAATTCCCAGTAGCGATCAATCACTGGGTGATCTTGGATCATCTAAAGATGAAGATGGACCAGTAAAAAGTATGATATCGACTGAAGAAGAAACAGAAATCTGCAGACATCCTAGTACTCCAGAAAAATCAGAACAGAGACCAAGCAGCATCGATAGTAAATTAAGTAAAAAACGGATGTCATTAGATAGCAGACTTATTGTATACCCAGCATCAAAAAATGCAAGGCCAATGAGAGCAATGTCTGTGTCAAGTCCAAGAGATGATATTAGCAATGAACAAGTTTGGCAAACATTACAACAAGAATTATCAACTGCAGCAACTAGAATTCAGTCAAATTATCGTGGATATAGAGCACGTAAGCAACTGACCAGAGGTGATGCTGTTCAAATGGCAACTACCAGTACAAGTGCAACAGGTACAACAACACCCAGTAGTGGTAGTTTAGATGGCAGAAACAGTCGAACAGGTGGTGCAGCTGATCGAACATCAGGTGAATATCATGATATGATTGCTCTAACACCTCCAACCATAACTACATTAGGTAAATATCCATCTAATAATATAGTAATTAAAACTTTTATATGTTTTTTAGACTGTGTATATAAGTATAAAAATTTGCATATAAGAGTCCACATTGTATTTGATTTACTGGCATTTCTGCCACCACCATCCCATTCAGTCACCCTAAAGCATAAGACTGAATGTCCATGCCAGCAAGAGCATAGTAGTAGCTGCTCGTACTACTGTGCCTCGAAACAAGTGTATGCAACCAGACTCTTAAATAGCTTCTAGAGCTAACCTACTTGCGTGAACGATATAAGCACAGTATATTCCACCATTTGCTTTTGTGTGCAGCCATTGACTTGTCATATATTTACTAAATTGGGTAGGCGCACCATAACTATACTAAAATATATGAACAGTCATAAATAATAAAATTTATCTCGTCAATTGAATTTAATTTTAAAAAAAGACAGCAATTTGCTGCCATGCCTAGGTCGCTATATGCTAGCAAGTACCTGTCCACCATTTATACCCACTTAGATCTATTGGTTGGTGGTTGAACGGTGACCGTTCCTCAAGGGCAGTTTCCGCAAACAATGTGATTTTCCTTGATGCCGGTTGAACATCACAACTGCATCAAAGAACTCCCACACAGTACAATAATGCGGCTCACACCACATTGACTCATCACTTGTAAGTGGCCAATTTTCCCTGACCTCTAAGTTCCAGGGTGGACCAAGTTCTGGCCCCTTCAAGAACAGGGCAGTATACATCATATACATATATTCGACTGTACCTCCCTGCACACACACAGCTTAACAATTTCCAGGCAGAACCTGAACAGATATTGCATCAAATTTACATGGTTGGGGAGCACCTGGGCCCTTTGTTGCCCTTAAAAATGATCTTGAGGCGTACCTTCCACCAAAGTCTTGTATAAAATTATACAAAGACCTTCCCTTATTCATGCTGCTTTATTCACACTAGGCAAGCTTCCATCGTGAGACAATGAAGCCTCTTCTGCAAGTGGGAGATTGGCAACTGTATGAAACTTAGATCCAGTGCATTGTGATCATAGTTCCGCTCCAGAACATGCCTGGCTCAAAACCACATCAAAATACCTCGGCTTTCCGACCTCTTCACAACTTCCCCATGGCTGCCCAAACTTTCACTACTAAATCAATTAGGAAAGCCTCTTCCAAAGTGGTAGTTGCCTGGTAGAGGTTGCTTTTAAAACACCAGTGCATACAATGAGAACTCCACACTGGGCACTCCATAAATTTAGAATAAGTGCTCTATTATTTTCCAACCTGTGCCCCCAGATGGGTGCCACGTTAGCAGTCATACATTCAAAGACTCCTCGGTACAGCATGTACAGTTGGTGGCCTAACAGCCCATAGTCCCTCCGAGCAATTCTCTTACACTTGTGCATCAAAGAGATGGTGTTCGCCACTACTTGTTAGATACGGTTGCTAAACAACTTTTCGTTAACCATTACACCAAGGTACTTTGAAATCTTACTTGGCTGATTATACAGCCTTTATACTTAATGTGGGGTTATGACTGCATAATAATTTGTCCGCGCCCTTCAGAAGCATATACTTCATCTTGGGCATAGAAATCTTTAAATTTTGACTGTCTATCCAGCCCTCTGCAACTGAAAAGGCTGCTTGTGCTCTTTCCTCTAGTTGCAGTCGTGAATTACCATAACCTAATAGGAGACAGTCAATGGCAGAAGCCTGGGCCACAACCCCTTCTGAGAATGTCAGAAATCAGTTAAAAACCAGGTTTCACAGCAGAGGACTGAGAACGGAACTCTGCAGGCTTCCCCCCTGGTCACAAACTTTTCCACAGCTAGGTGCACATCCTTAAACAGAACCATTCAGTTAGACAAATAGTCACGCACAATGGCCTGTAGGGCTTTGGGAACATTGGAGTATTTCAACACATAGAGGACAAAATGCCAACACAAGGAAGGAAATGCTGCCTCTATGTTAATAAAAATTTCCAAAACATATTTACAGTCAGCGCTTTCCACCTCGTGCACATTGTATGCCAACTTATGATAATGTAAATAGTCTCTTTATCACAATAGATACTTTATAAATAATTTTGTGCACCCAAATTTTTAATCTTACATAGTGCCAACAATATTAAGCTGATCCCTCATGTAAAAAATTGACCCTGACCTGATTAAAAATTCATGATTTATATAACTGCACATGACTGATATATTGTTTTTTTTCAAATTAAAACAATTAATTTTGAATCACCAGAATTTTCAAATAATATCACTAAGGAAATAAGGAATACATCAACTAAATGGGATACACCACATAAATAGTGAAAATGTTAATTTTTAATGAAAGCTGATTGTATTAATAAGTTTAAAAATTTGGTAATTTTAAAATAAACCTGCGATCTGAATTTAAAATAACTGCCTAGAAAATGCAAAGTAAAACCACATGATATGAAGAAAAAATTCATTAACAATTACTGGAACAGCAAGCATTATTATAAAAATTAAATATTTAAATTATATATTTTTTTAAATTTTACAGCTTCTTCAACCTTTTCAATATAATCATTCTGTGAAGACTCCAGTACTTTGCGACACAAATTCTCTAATTTTTTAATAAGTTCTATGATTGAGTGGACTTCTTTTTACACATTGTAAAACAACCAACTTACACAACTGTGTATCAAACTTCCAGATAAATTTTCTTTAAGTACTTTCCATTTTGTTACCAATTTATTCTTGAAAAAGCTGTCACTACATTGTATTAGCAAAAAGTTTATTTTTTTCTCTTATGAACAATAAACTTTTTTTTTCAAGGAAATTAAGCATAAAAAACATTTCTCTGGATTATTTCCTGAGAAGTAATACTTACTTTTAAAGAGATTTATTCAACAAATTTTTTAATTTATTGAAAATAATTTTAGGAATCTGTGTATCGGTTTCTAGAAATAAAAACATGGAAAAATTAAATATGTAAATACGTCTTATAAAGTAAAAAATACATGCAAATATTTACTGCAAAAATAAAATCACAAAAAAAGGGAACTGGAATTCATCATGATTATTTAGATACTAAGTTGAGATGAATCATTGAGATTCATGTCAAATATAATTCTAAAAATCAAAAATAATTTGTTCAAGTTTATTCTTCAGTGATTAAAAAATTAATGTTTATTTGCAACTTTTTTTGAAAATCTTATACAAAACCACTTGCCTGATCTTTTTTTGCTCACTTTAAAAATTGCAAAAGACTGTGCAATTGTTGTTTGGTTTGATATAATTCTTCTGATCTTAATTTGCATACACGTTCTCTAGTTTTCAAATTTTCTTTCTCTTTATTTTCATCATCATATCTTAATTTTTTATTCTTCCCTTGTTCTTAACATTTTCTTCCTCTTCATATCAATCTTCTTGTCATTTTTTTGAGATATATTTTGAATGTTAGCTTTCTTTCTCCTGAATGATTGTTTCTTTTTAATTTTTGATTATTCACCAAATAATCCAATAATAAAAACTGAAGAGTTTAATTAACTTTTATTTACACAACACACCAGAAATCTTTTGTTAATCAGCAACTCACAAAGATATGAATAACACTGATCTAGTAATAAGATTAATAAAGGGACTTTTACTCTATCCTAATATTTTAAGTAAAATTGTTGAATTGATAATTGTATAAATATTTGATGTTAATAAAAACTAATATTTCAGCAATTGTCTAACTGTCCATTTTATGAGAGAATTGAAGGATCATATCTCACTTTCAAATGAAATAAGTTTAAATGAACTACAGCAAAAAATGTGTATATGTAATTTAATAGGTGTACAAGGAGTGTCCACATCAGATTTTTAAGAAATAAAAATATTCTATCAAAGAAAGGAAATAAGAATATACTTTCTGCAGTTAAACAAGTTGTCTTAATAACAACAAAGTGAATACCTTAAACAACTTGTAATTCCAACAAAGTAACTTGTAATTTTTGTAATCCTTAGACAACATAAAATAATTTTTAAAAAGCAAATCGAACATTATCAAATTTTTAGTCTCACTTTCCTCCTATAAAGTAGAAAAGCCATCAAAATTGTAAGGTACTCAAAATAGAATTAATCTTCGGTCTGCTACCAGACGTTTATCAGCAGATTAACTATATAAATTCACTCACTTTCTTAAAAAATATTCCAGATAGTAATAAATTGATATTTATAATGAATGGTTTTGTTATGATTTAACCGTGTCGTTAGTAAAGAGATTAGAAAGAGAAACAAGAATGCTATCCTAAATATTTTGTCAAATTTTTAAATTTGTTATAATTTTCCAGTATATGCAATTGTACATTTCATATCATTATTTAATTATAAAATTTGCAATTAAAACTACTGGTTACTTAAAATGAAAACTACTGATTTCTATCCCACTAGAAACATATAACAAATTGTACCATTACAACTATACCAATTTAAAATTCAAAAATAGAAAAATCAAAGTCATATTAAAAATATTTTTTTCTGAAACCATGATCAAAAAGAAATCAATAGTAAGAACTGATTGTTGATAATTATGATAGAATATATTTTGTGTAATACACACTTAAGATTCATTTCTGCCTTCTTCCAAGAAGGCAGAAATTTCTTTCCAAGAAGTGTCTTCTTGTAAATAGTTACAAGAAAAAATACACCTACATATTAACCCTATCTATCCTTGACATCTAAATTCAAATAGGAATTCTGTTTGAATTAATTAAATGATATCAAATTTATAATTTATGACAATCCATTATGATACCAAGAAAAAGGAAAATATTTTATTATAAGAATCTTTATTTTAATAAAATAATAAACCTTTATTAATATAAAATGACAGTAGTAATAATAAAAATATTACATATAAATAAATAATATGTGAAAGAGTCACTTATTTTAATGCACTAACATCTGTCAGAATATTTTTGACTGAGAATTTATTTTGAGGCTGTTTGGTTGTTTTCCAAGGAGAGGAGAATGAAGATGTGGAAGTGGAGGAGAAGAAAGAAGAAGAGGAGAGGAAACCAAGTGGAGAGGGAAGAGAAACGCCAGCTGGCGATGTGACAGCACCTACTAGTGAAGAAGAAAGCAAGATGGTGAAGAGACGGCATGCTGATATTAGTGACGACAACGATAACAAAGAGGAAACAGACGACCAAGGGAAGGCTGCTACCAAAATACAAGCAGGTTTTAGAGGATATAAAACGCGTAAAGAAATGAAAATGGATGATGATAAGTCTAGTAAAACAGAAAAACCTCAGTCATCAGATAATTCAAATAATCTGTCAGAAAGTAAATCAAATGAATCAAAATCACCCTCAACAAGACATTCAAAAGATGCAGAAAATGAAGCAGCAGCAAAGATTCAAGCAGGATTCCGTGGTATGAAGACACGTCAAGAACTAAAAGCTAAACAAAACTGTAGTAAGTAAATAATAATATCTAATAATAATGGTGCTTTACAATGTAAAATAATTAATTAAAGTAAATTAAATTAATATATTCCAGCGATTAGTATTTAGACAAAAATTAAATCTTGATTGGTAAACAGTCAGTTTAAAAGATGTAGGCATTAGAATAAAGTGCACAAAAAAGATTGAAACTATGTATTTTTCTACTGTTATCATTTTTTTATAAATGAAGTACTGGGAAATAAACTTTTCAAATTTTTATTATACTTCTCTAATGCAATAAAAATAAGTGGTATTTCTTAAGTATACTAATAAAAGGAAAAATACAAAAGATTAAAAGTAATTTTTCCTTATTTATTTTTTTTCTTTACTAGCAACAAAGTTATTAAACTTTTTCTTTAATTTATGTGTAAAATGGTAATTTACTGTTATAATGTTAACAAAAAAAAAGAAGAAAAATGCGAAACATTTTAGAAAAGATATGTAGCTCATATTATCATAAGAGTTAAAAATAGATATTTCAGAAATTTTTAGTAAGTATGTGTTCAATATTATAAACATGGACAATCTAAATAAAAGAATTTATTAATGGTGAAGTAACAGAAATCAGCACTTAAGAAATTTTTTATTTACATTAATGTAAAAATTACCTTGTGTCTAATAATATGTAATTTTATTTTCTTAACATAAATTGTGTAATGAATTATACTGTAATAATATAGTATATGAAACAAGAAACTCTTCTTTCAAAAATTGTTAAATTTTAATTATAATAAATGTCAAAAATGTTTAAATAAATAAAAAATGTTGAAAATATATATATATATATATATGTGTGTGTTTAGGGACCTAATTCGACTACTTTAAATGTATTTTATTTTATAATAATAAATAAATGTTCATACTATATATGTTCAGTTCAGTTTGTAGATAGCTTGTAAATATTTAAATGTTCTTTAATTAATTTAAAAATAACATCTTTAAAAAAATGAAAAGGATTAATGTTTGTTAAAAATAGAAAATAAAATAACATGGTAGAAAATATTATAAAGTTATACAATGAAGAAATAAACTGGAAAAAAAAAATAATTAAAATTGAGTATATAACAAAATGCATTTATTTTTAAAGGGAAGAAATGTATAAAGTTTATATAATAAAAGTACTAAATTTTATAATTGCTTTGATTTCAAGTTCTGTCATTCATGTACAACTGTTTTTCGTAATAAAAGATTAAAAAAAACTCAATTTAGACATTAGACAAACAGTCAAAATAGAAGAGTAGTATAAAAGACGATGGATAAACAAGTCACAAAATAAATAATCTGCAAAATGACGCTCTAAGTCTAATGAAATTAAATAAACATTCAAGAAAAATGGGCTGATATTAAAAAGTATTTTTATAAATACAATATTTCATTTTGCTTAATAGATTAAAAATATATTTATTTTGACATAAACATTAAATCTGGAAAAATAAAAATTTAATTTAGGCAGAACTTTCAGTTATATGAAATATTTGTTATAAGAAGAAAAAGCCAATCTAATGATACAACCTGGTTATGAAGTTTAGCTAATATTAATAATAAATATTCAAATATGAGTGTTCATAAGATTGATAATTCTAACGATTCGAATTATCATAATTATTATTAAATAAAATGTAAATTTGATGGTTTAGAAAAAACCGTAGAACATTAAAATTTTGCAAATTTTGCTTCTGGGTCAACCAAATACAAACTTGTTTTAACTATTAAATGCCTAATAAGTACAAATTTGTACTTATTCAACATAAAATATCAGATACACATAAAATATTAGAAATAAAAATATCAGATACATGCAACCAGGAACACAATATTCAAAAGTTTTTTATCATGTTTTTCATTTTATTTCTGAAAATGTGACCCAGATAACAAAAACACTCAGTAATAGCAGAGGCTAAATAATTTAAAAATAATAACACTATTTTTTTTTTTTTTTTACTGGTGCCGATACTATTTTTCCAGTTTTAATAAGTATAAATTAAATTAGTTTTAATTATTACCTAGTTTAAGAGCAACTGAATATGAAAGGATAAAATGAAAAATTAGAACTGTTAATCAAGATCTTTGAAAATAAAGAGAAACCTATCAGTTTTTCTATTATAGTAAAAAATCCATCTTAGTTTTGAGTAAATATTAGAAGAGAATAATAACCAAACAGTAGGGATAATGTACATTAAAATTTTTTGCCAACTTCTACAGTGGAGGGTATACTCTATTCACTTTGAGAGCTATCGTATTGTAAAAAAAACTGCGTGGTGTAATAGATGAAAGCTACGTGTGCAAATTATGGATTTTGATGTTTTATGTGTGATTTATGATCTGATTTATGTTTGATGTTTTTATTTGGCACCAACTGAGTAAAGTTATTTACAAATTAATTACACAGCAGCTATATTTAGTTATATCACTGTTGACAAAAACAAGATAGACAATAAGTATTATATAAATACTGGTGAGGACTAACAAACTAACAGTCAATGGTACATTACTGCACTAACACAAATACACACACTACAGTAAAATTTCACTACTACAAACAACATTAGGATAGCTCTTACACTAAACATGTATAATCTGTCTTTCATCTAGATAATTCAGTCAAATACAAGGATGACTTGAGATTTTTCACATACAACAAAATTTTCCACACTCCAATGATTATGCATAGGAATGTAGGTATGATGGAACCATCAGCAAAAAAAAAAAAAAAACATTTTCAGTTTATTTTGACATACTTTGCCTCTTATAGTAAATAAAATAGAAAACAAAAAATAGTGGGAATGGCATTCAAATATTAGAAAAGTATTACATCATATACAAAAATTTACCTAATAGTAATATTTAACAAATTATGTTATGCAAAAAATAAAAACAAAATTGTATAAAATTTCTAAAAGGTAATAATTAAAACATACAAATTTATGTTACTATTAATAAATAGCAGAGAAGAGAAAGCAATATAAAGTGTATATATAAAAATATTCTAAATTTACAATTAATAAATAAATAAACATGTTTAGAATTAGTTTATTGAAATATGGAGATAGTACACATATAAGCTATTAGAAAAAAAAGTGGAGTAGAGCTGGCCCTATTACAAGCAAATGGCATTCCTAAAATTCAACCATTATCATAACTGTACTGTACAAAACTAAAAAAGAAATTCCAAATCATATAAAATATTAAATTGGATATAAAAACATTACAATACTGCCACAGTGTTATTAACAAATTCCTAAATAATATAAAATAATATTATATGATAATCGTTTTGATCTTTAATTATATAAAGTTGTATTAAGTATAACTCTGCTTTAATAAATGGATGTGAAAAAAAGTTTATTAAAAAATAAAAAAGTGATCAAGGCAAAATAATGTAATAACTATTTATGTATAAAAGTGAATTTCTTACATTTTCAATAAAATATAATAATAATGTAATAAATAAAAACATATCAAAAAATTTCATTATCAAAATTAGTACAACTAGTACGATACATTTAAACAATTTTTAATTAATATTCAAAGCGAGCTTCTGAGTAGAAGGTAGTATGAAATAATATAATAGAAAGTATTAAATGTAGAAGTGATAAGTTCATTCTTCAAAAATGTTGAATTCATTTTGTGTTCAATATTTTATTACAGTAAAACCTCATAATCCAAATCACTAAGTAATCTAAACAACATACCGAATAAACAAAAATAAATACAATCTCAATTAATAGTTATTTCCATAGTTTTGGTAACTGATCAGCATATTTATTGACGATATAAGTCTTATTCATAAAGATTTAACTATAAATACTAAGTTAACTATAAATAATATTAATGTTACCAGAAAAGATATTTAACATATTCCTTATATCCTTAAATGTATAAAATTACCTTTCTGAAAAAAATGTTTCATTAATAATAAAAATTTTACAGCAGTATGTAAAATATTATTTTTTAATTAGATTTTGTTCATCAAAGTAAAATATGAACTATTTACACATAACACAAGTTTCCTGCTTTAAATAGAATATAAAACAGTCATGTAGTTAATTCTTATAAAAATGCTTATTACATTAAAAAAGGATTAACATGAAAAATATTTCATACTGTTACTTACCTTTCTGCAAAAATTAATATTTCAAACCCTACCTCAAAAATACTAAAAAAAATCTGTATTCATGAAAAGTAAAAAGAAAAAAATTATATTTCTAAATCAATAATTAATAAAATATATAATGTTAATAATGATATATATACAACACCTGGGACCTTCACCACATCATGTTCATTTTGGACCTTTAAGCGTAAGTATAAGTTTCCTTTATTTAGCTTGTAATTCGTGATTAGGGACTCCAAATCCGGGGAATTTGGCATTAAACCAACTCAGTCATCCCAATGTATGGTCTAAGTTTTACTGTATACATTATAATTGTGCACAAAAAAGCATTAAGACTGAATCAAAGAGTAAGTAATGTTAAATGAAAATTATTTTCAAATCCATATGGTTTTATTAGAAATAAAGTGCAATTACCAACAAGAATGTTTTTGATTGACTACTCTTCCGATATAATTAATAGATCAATTTCATGAACTTTCACTAATTACATATGTTTTTTGAAGTCGCATATCCAGCAAAAAGTTCAATTATTTTATTACATACTGATAAAACTTAAAAATAACAGCAAAATACAAATTTGAATTTTTAAATAAAGAATTTTACCAGTAAACAAAACTAAACTGTAAATCATATACTGCTTTGCTTGATCTGACTTTTTAAAAAATTAAGAAATTTCTTAATATATCTGGGATGTTTAATATTCTTGAGAGCATCTTTTTTATTTATAGGAGCAAATGATGCGGCATGCCAGGTTGCCTATGATTTTTATAGCATTTAACAATAGAAAGCACAACCAATCAATAACTACCAATTGAATGGTATTAAAGTTAGTGTAGCAAAAAGCTATAAAAAATATCTTGTTAGGTTGTTAATACAGGTTTAATAATAATTATTTTAGCTCATTCCTTGACAATTAAAACTTAATGAAAAAAATGGGATAATTTGATTAATATGACTATGTATGGATCCTGCAGAATAATTATATACGCTAATTTATACCCAAGCATTTTCTCATTAAGTATGAGTTTATTAAACTCATACTTAATGAGAATAGTTTCATATTTTCATTTGAGATTTTATTAATTTCAATGAACTGAAATGATAATTTTAAAATTATATTTATTAAAGTTAAAAAATAATTTTATTTTAAATTAATAAATAACAAATATAAATTAATTAATAAAAGTAATAAAATAACAAAGCAATACCTGTTTTATTACAGTGTTCAATACATAATTGCAGATGCCTTGTCATTTTAACTAGATTCCTTCAATAAGTGTTGGAAAATATAAAAAGATGGATTTTATAATTATATGAACAGAAGAATTTTGTGTAAAAAAAAGGTTTTGGAGCTACGTTGATATTATTAATTTCTAGTTATGACTTGTTTTCTTTGAAAATAGAAGTGTTGTAGATGAGAATTAATCTATTTTTACTGCTTTAAATTTGTCAGTCATTACTGTTCATAATGAAATATGAATAATCTTTCAAGCCTAGATTAATATAATACAACTTTGTGAAAGTAAATCATAACAAATAAGCCTATGTGGCCTACAAGAGTTTCACAGAAATAAGGTTCTTAAACAACATAGTTAAATGGACCTTTTGAATTATTCCCCTATTTAAAATGTTTTTATGGTATTAGATGTTTATTATAATTTCAAGTCGCTAATTAATGACTGATTTATAGATAATTATTGGACCAACTAATAGTCATTTTTTGTATAGGTCTGTTAATTTAATTTCTCATAAATATATATTCAAATACACTCATACAATCCAAAGTTGAATGTGTACGTATATAAAGGTTTTAATAACACTGCTTTCAAATATACATAAATGTGTAAATGTAACCAATATAATGAATAATATTTCGTTGTAGTTTGTTAAAATTAAGAGTAAAATGTAATAATATTTAATATTATGAAAATCAAAGCATTATTATATACAGAAATATTAAAACAACCAAAAAATAATTAATTAATATGACAAATAATTTATCAGATATATACTGATCAAAGGTTTGAAATAAATTACATTATGTATAACTGTTAAATAATGACTAATATTCACACTAAAAACAAGAAATAAATGTTATTAATAAATCAAAAATACTTCTAAGTTTGTGAGTTATTTTTATATAATACTTTAGATTTTAATAACATAATCTAACATTTATTATACCAGTTATACCATAAAGCAATTTATCAGTAATGTGTAATAACAATTTGTTGTTAGTTCTGTAAGATTTTATGTAATATGTTAAACTACATTAAAGTACTGTGTTAATTTATATTTTAATAATATAAACTTATACAAGCTAAACTATAAAATATATACAGGATAATTAATATGTTAAATAGAGCTAAAGCATTAAAAGATTACAAAGAAAAAGCCAGTATAAATAAAATAAATTGTTTACTTATACAACTGAAATTTCAGATAAAATGCAACACTAAATTAATTAAAAATTGTTAAAGCTTAAAAAAGTAATAAAAAAAATAGTATAATAAAAAAAAAAAGATCACATGTAATTCAGTTACAAACACAAAAAAGTAAATTAAAGTTCATAAGTGACAGTATATTTGAGTGAATTATTACCACTTTGCACATATTTCATTAGCATGAGTTGATTGCTATTTGTCAGTACTACACTCTGACCCCACAGGAGAAGACACCCTCCATGTGATGGTTTCAGTCGCCACCTCACCCCCTCCTGTCAGTACTATAGCAAATACAACAATGTGATTCATTTAGTCAGTGCTCTAATTTTCTATTCTAATAACATCTGTCCTCCCACAACACAAAAGTACAAGCCACTGTAAAGAAGCATATCTCTACACTATTTATCTATTCACAGTAATATATATTCCAATCCATTTTATTGAATTTATTATTTGTTAAAGTTGATATGACTGATAATAAATAGTAAAAAATTATTAAGAAATTTGGGAAAAATAAGAAAAAAAATTAAACTTTAAATTGACTGTTATCTAAAGATAATTAACAATTATCTAAAGATTCCAAAAAGGTATAGTAGAAATATCACTAAATAGTACCAGCATGGGTACTGCTACCCACTGTATCAACAAAATTCAAATCAAATTAAAAAGACATTTGAGATATTATCAAATATATACCCAAGGTAGTATACACATTTCTGTTAAATACAAATGAAAATTAACTCTTATATTAATTAAAATGAAGCTAGTATATTTATATAATTTTATTTTGATTTCAACTCGTTTCAAAATAAATACATGATACAATGAGTAGACAAAACAAATAAACATCATTCTTTCACAAGTATATACGTTTAAAAAAAAATGTACAACAATCTGAAAAAATGGTAATAAAATAAAAAAATTATAAGAATAAATATACAATGTATAATTTTTTAAATTACATAAAATACATTTTCAAATATCTATCTTGCATCTACCTTTTCATCCATAAACTAAAATAAATTTATGCAGAAGGAAGTGTAAATTTCCGACTTAATATTAAAAATAAACCTACTTTATTTTTAAACAGTTTTGTCGATTATTTTGGGCTTTATTGCCTAACAGGTCCATATTAAAATAAGAAAAAAAAATTAATCAACCACAAAATAATAGAACAGTTTTATTGTTTTATAATTTAAAACATTTAAATAGTCATAAAGCACAAATATTATTATTAAATATTTATCAATGTTCATTGCCTCATTAATTATATATGAAATTTTCAATAAAATTTTTGAGGTGTTTAAATAAGTGTGAGATGAGAAGTTGTTTGGTAAATAAATATTGCAGACCAATTAATTGTATATGTCAATAATATACATTTTTTATCCTGATTATTGAATGTTTTTGCTAAAAAAAATAATAGATTGTTTTATTTTTCAGAACCAAAACATAATACAAAAATAATGATAAATATGTGGCATAAGCATCTGCAATGAAGAATAAACAAAAGAAATTCACTTAACCATTTCAAAAAACAAATATTATTCATTTATATTGGAAAAAAGAAAATTTTTATTATATCAGGATTTGACTACTAAGGTCAAGTAGTCATCAGTCTGGATGAGTGCAATAACTGTACACCAAAAAGTAGAATAAAATAAAAGCACCAACTGGATAAAAAAAAAAAACAGTAAACTAAAAAAATACAGCACCCCAAAAACAAGAAAAAAAACTTCTTTTAATAATTAAATTCACCTGGAAGGTCCCCCTTATACTTCACCATCCTTAGGTATCTCATCTAATTTAGTTCAATCAAAAACCCCATTCAGGATATCCCCAACAACTTCATATCAACACTATATCTATAAAAGTTTTAAATCTCTTAATGTGAACACTTGTCCAGAAAATATACATCTTCCTCCTCTGGGTCATTACATAGTGAATAAAGAAGCTCAACCCCCTCTCAACTGAGCCTACAGTTCAAAACAAGAAATTTAGATGACTTACAGTGGTGCATTTAATTAAAAAATTGACATGTAAAAAAATAAATAAATAAAACTGAAATATACCCCAGTTAATTTAAAATAAATAATTGTTTAATTAGGAATTCATACAAAAAAATCATTGAACAATACAATAAATGGAAATTACCAGTTATTAGTTTAACTGAAACACGACTGTTAAAAAAAAAATATAGCAAGAACCTGCAACCCTAAATTAATAATTAATATTTACTGTTGAGTAGTATGAAGTACTCTTAAAGTTAGTAGTTATTCAACCATGTCAAAATTATTAACTTTTTAAAATCAAACTTTACATTTTACTACATTAAAATAAAACTCATAAAAAGATTTAACCAAACTTCTCTTTTAAATTATGAATGAATACAAAATGTAAAAAGAAAACATTTTAATAAAATTTATTAAAATTCTGAACATGAAAAATTAGTTTTTAAATAAAAATAATATTAAATCAACACAATACTGACACACATCCCCAATAGATCATACTGACTCTATTGTGTGCCTTCAAAGAGTAAAGTAATAAAATTAAGAAAAGAAAAGAAATGATTATTAAATTTACTATATACTGAAAACAAAGCATAAATATTACAAAGGAATTTAACTGTATTTATACTCTGGGATTACATTAAGTCATTAGTAAAAACGAAAAAAAATTCTTTGATTAAATATACATTACATACAAATTTTCTACATCACCTGATACAATTAATCTAACATTACAGCATCCATGATATTATTTGTAATGCTACTCTTATCATTGTTTCATCAAGCTGATAAGCAAGTATTTATTAAAACAATGACATCAATCAGAAAATAAATATGTACCTTAAAATTGTAACAAAACAATGAACTTAAATAAAACCTTTGGAACTGGTTCTGCAATATTAATCTACTTTTTTATATTTTATACTTTCATATAATTTAAAAATTAAAAACTTAATTACACCTAAAAATAAAATTAGTTTAAGAGCTAGTTAGTTTTTAAAAAAAAAAGTTAAATACGAGGGTAAGTCAATTATTATCCGCAATGTAGTTATAAATCTTATTTCAATACAAATAGGGAACTTACATGTACATCATTTTTCCACATAGTCCCCTTGCATTTCAACGCACTTGGTCCATCATTGCACAAGCTTACTGATGTCCTCATAAAAGAAGGTTTTCGGTTGAGCTGCGAGCCAGGAATTTGGATGTTTCCATTCCATACTCTGCCGTTTACTCTCTGGCTTGTAATGATGGATCCATGTTTCATCACCAGTGATGATTCTGTGTAAGAAGATGTCCCATTCATTACCATAGCAATCCAAATGTTTTTGATAGTTGTCCAAGCACGTTTGTTTATGCAACTGTGTGAGTTGTTTTGGGACCCATCTTGCACAGACTTTATGAAACCCAATTCTGTTGTGGATGATTTCATAGGCAGAACCGTGACTAATTTGCAGACAAAGTGCCACTTCATCGATAGTTACTCTTCTGTCTAAGAAACCCATGTCACGTGCACACTCAATGTTTTCCTCATTTGTGGCGGTAAATGGTTGTTCGGCTCCTTTGTTGTGCGTAACACTTGTGCGACCTTTTTTTAATTTTTCAATCCATTCGTAGACACTCCATTGTGGCAACACACTGTTCCCATACTGTACCTAAAGTCTTCGATGAATTTCCCTGATACAACTTCCGACCACAAAAAATGGATCACTGAACAAAATGGATCTCTTCTTTGGTGTAAACAGAAAGCAGATCAGCCATGGTTAATGGCAGGGCAGCGATAATGGAACTAACCTAGCAGCATCAAACCTGCACAGACATAACAACAACTAAACCACGCATGCGTCACTCGCAACACAACAGTACTAACAATATAAACAAAAATATAACTAAATTGCAGATAATAATTGACTTACCTTCGTATTTGTGTTTTTTTAACATAACATCAGATTATTTTTTTTTTTCAAAAAAGCAGTAAAGGCTATGAAATATTAAAAGAGATATTTAATTAAATAAATCTATTTATAAGTTACCTGGCACTAGATTTGATTAGTAACATAATTGAAAACATCACTAAATAATCGCATTTGTAAGTAAATACCTTGAAAATAATAAAAACATTTAAAAGAAATTAATACAAAATACATCTCATCAAATATATATATATATATATATATATATATATATATATATATATATATATATATATATATATATATATATATATATATATATATTCTCCATTAATATTTCAGATTATTAACATTATTTTTACTTTATGTGAATGGAATTATTTTTAAAAAAAATTGTTATTTTACTTTACTTACATTATTTAAAAACTTTATTTAAAAATATTGTACAATAATAAATCTACCATTTTCATACCGTAAATGAGTGAGACATTTTAATAAACAAATATGCTGTAAAATATATTCTCTGCTTTTTTGTTTGGTTATGTTTTTTGTAAATTAACAGAAAATAATTACTTTTAGTTGTTTATAACCGCACCTGTTTCAATAACACTTTGTTAATAAATGTAATAAATGCAAATAAATGATTAATGTAAATATAACATATTTTATTCTATTTGTTATTATGATGTATGTGATAATACTAATTAAATAATCCATGTTATATAAATAAATTAATTAATGTTATAAGTTTTACTGAAATGGCTGTATTTTTATAATTTTTAACACAGGATAGTTGTTATCATCTTTAATTATACATAATTATTTAAGATGTTTTCATTAACTTTTTTTAATACCATAAAGATAATGAACTGTTTTTAATATTCAAATGTATTATGTACATATAAATTTCAACCAGCCAATAAAATAGCCTAGCCTCCTGTATTATAAGGAAGCTATAGCTTACACTATCAAATCAAGTAGTCCATTCATAACACATACTTATTATACATAAAATATTATTTGCTATAAAATCAGAAATAAATAAATGCGTAACAATTAATGTATTTAACAAATCAAGACCTAACTGCATTTTAAGTTTAATAAACTCTTATAGGTAGAAAGATTACACAAGATATAAATTAATAATTAAGAATATTATCACAACATATAACATATAAATATATAGAAGAAAATAAAAACTGAACAAAAAGATCACTCATCAGTACATAAACATAATTTGGTTTATTTATTTTTTTACCTGCAAACAAATTAACAAAATTAATAGAACAGCAAGATTATGTAAAAATACGCCCAGAAAGAAGAAAAGAATGAAGACTTGCTAAAACACTATCACCATTTAGAGAGCAACTGCAGAATAATAATCATTTCTTAGTAACTGTAAAATTGAAAAAAAAAAAAAATATATATATATATACATTATAAAAAAATAATTAAAAAATATACCAAATAAAAAGAAAAATGTCAAGACCTAACTAATTTAATCTAATAATAAAATCCTACATTCATAAAAAAATAATAGCATATGTGATGAAGGATTAATAGATTTTCTGTGGAAAGATTATAGATACAAGAATATAACAACTGTAAATATAAAACAAATGTGATACAATAAAAGAAGAAATTTGCTGATTTCTGTGGTAGAGTGGTAGCATCTCAACCTTTCCTTCAGAGGTTCTAGCTTCAAATCCCAGTCAGGTTTGGCATTTTTCATATGCTACAAAATTTTCATTTTCCCATGCACAAGCTTCAAACTAATGTGTAGAATTAATTTATCAAGCAAACAAAAAAAGGAAAAAATTACTTTTAAAGTAATATTCAAAGCAATATTCACCATAAATAACTGAATAACTCTTCAGTTACATAATTTACTGCCAATTTTGTAACTTTTTTACAATCTTACCATAATCATTTTAAAATTCCAGAAAATCATTTTTTTCTAGTTGTATGTGTATTGTTGTTTATTTTACCATCAAGTAAAACAGAAATATTTTATCACAAACATTTTGCTTAACAATGAAAAGAATGCAGAATTCCAAACAATTACAAAAACAAAATAAAAATATATTATAATTAAAAAATGATGACAACTATCATGCTTAGTATAAATATACGTGTGTAATTATGTATATGTTAATTGAATTAAATGGATAGGCCTACTTTAACACAAAATTTGCATTAAAAAATATATTTAATCATTAACGAATTCATTAATTAATAAAAACAATATTTATATGTTATTATTTAACATTAAACAGAAATTATACAACTCACTACAAAATGTAATGTGTTTATCTCACTTTCATAAAAATTAAAAAAAAAATTTGTGGTTAAATACATTGCTTCACTAGACTGCTAAATTTATCCACAGTTCAGTACCTTCTGCTCAAAATGAAGATATATAAGTGGCACAAATAAAAGTGGGAATTATCAGATGTAGAAAGGTAATTAATCATTCATTATGGATATTTATGTATATTTTAAAAATAACACTGTTAGCAATACTAATATCTTTAAAATATCTATTTATTTTTTTCTTCAGCAAAACATATCATTAGAAAATATTGATGTCAATTACCACTTATTAACTTAAATAAACAAAATATGTCTATAATATTAGTCAGAAATGTTCTCTAAAATTCAGTATTATAAAACACAAGAGTGGTAGAAGTGGGATGATAAAACAAATCATTACGAATCATAATTATAAGGCATGAAATTAGAAAAGTCATGATGTAAGGCACTTCAATGAATTTATTTTACAAATAATAATCTATATGTATTCACTTAATTAACAGAGTTCTCTTTTCCTAAAACATTTAAGCTCGTCTTTTTTAATCACAAAAGATAAAAAAATATTTAATGTTGATTAAAATAACTGTTGAAAACTTGACAAAAAATAAAGGTTATGGTATTTCTTTTCAGATTTTATTATATTAATAAGAGTACAAAAAAATATGACTGTACATAGCCACTCAAGAAATTAAACTAACCTAAATTACACACAAGTAACAAATCGAATTGCATCTAAAATAACTGCAAATTCTATTCATATAAAAAATAAAAAAACCATTAAATACTTAAATAATAGAATATTTAACATTAAAATACTATATATAAACAAGTGTCATGTTATTATAAAAATAACAAATGATTGAAATTTCCCAGATGTATCAGATAAATTAAAAAAAAAAAAAAAAAAAAAAAAAAACAGTGCTTTTTTCATAGTGAATTTTAATTAAAATGACAAATTTAAATATCATTCAGCACATCATCGTAAAACTGAATAGAATCTGAAAATAGTTTATAGTTTTCATTCACAGCTCGTGCAATGAGGAATTAAATTAAACTGAAAATAATGAAATGAATCCTTCCACTCAAATAAATACTACATCAGTGATAGTCTTTGAAAGTGGTGCTCAAAAGGTAGGAATACTGGCTAATAGATTCCAAATTTTATTCCAAGTATAAAATTTGTCAATTACCATTACGTTACTAAAACTTCTACAAACCAGAAAAAATCATTATGATACTCCTGGGTGTTTAATTAAAATATAAACAATAACTTAGTCTGGGGATGAACTTCAATTATCTGGCCAAGTCCCAAGAAGCCTATGATGGTATAGAATACAACAAAAAAAAAATATCAAACAATTTCTTTTTAAATTAAAAAATTTCAAATTTAACAATATTTGTAAAGTTTTTTTTATAACTGACCACTATAAATACTGAATTACATTTTTTTATAAAATAATAATAAAATGAACCACAAAAATGCAATAATATAACACTAACTTAATATTTCTTTTTCACTGATTTGGCTGTAAAATAAAAATACTGTTTAAACATGATTCTGTGTTATAAAAACACATACATATGATCATAAAGTCTTAAATAAAACAATCTATGCAATTAAGGTACAAAAAAAGGTAAAGAAAACCAAAATGCCTGAAATATTGAGTACCACATCTCAAACAATCATAGTAAAAATAAAAAATTAATTTTTTTTAAATTGGTAATTACAAATACTATCTTATTTATTACTTATTATCTTAGCTAAAAAAATTACTTTATTAGTTAATTAATTAATTTAATTAGAGATATTTTTTTTTATGTAAACATATTTAATATGTTTAAAAACCTTTCTTTTAAATTAAATTATTTACAATATATTCAAACAACGATAAAAAAAATAAACACAGCTAAAACAATTTTTAAAAACCAGGTTTTATTCCTGGCATAAAAACATTTATCATCAGCCATTTTACACCTAGCACACATTTGCCTCATATATATATATATATGTATATATATGTTAGTGTCACGAAAATAAAACATGTCACTGTTAAGTTATGTGTCAGTGAAACAAATGTTTTCTATACTTTATGCTAGTGCTATTAAAGTTCAGTTAAATCAAAGAATATCTTAATATAATAATTTTTTATTCTCATACTACTTAGAATTTTTTTTTGGCATCTTAAATGAAATACAATATCAATAACGTACATCGTATATGTTTAATTAGAAAAAAAAATCACTAATAATAAAACAAAAAACCACTAACGTGTAAAAGTACAGCTTTATAATAAATGAAATTTGATTAAAGATTAATACGTAGTTTAACAGCTGGCCCACCAAAGTGATTATCTGGATATTATACTTAAGATTTTATAGTTTAAAATAGAATTCTTCATGCTACAACTTTTTTTGAGAGATGGCAAAGAGTTATTAGAATCAAAAGAAAAAACTATCTGCTACTGTTGACTGAATAAACAAAGATATCAGTAGTAATTTATTTGGTGAAACAGTTTCAGTAGATCTATTTAGGTAAATATTGGGAGGAAAAGGTCACCCTTTGCCAATAACAGCTTTTAAAAGCTTGGGTGGATGCAAAATTTACAAAAAAAAATAATAAATTTATTATGCACCCAACTATTGTGGTTCAGATATTTTAAACATTAATCCCTTAACTAAAGAGAAAAATGGTGAATCTCAGCTGTACTCTCCCAAGTAGTGAATAGACAAGTAAAGGCTTACAATCTCATAACAATTACAAACACAAATTATAACTCATTTTATTTATTAAATGAACCTAATATAAATTAAGAAATCAATTAGCAAAGTGAAATGAAAAAATAATCAAGCTCTTACTTTTCTTGCACTGAGCAAAGGATATATTATATTATGTAACTACTGCATCCAATAACGTATCAGTTGTGGTAAGCCCTACTACTAATCAAACTTAGGTTTCCAAACAATATTAAGATTTTTAATAATTCCCAAAATGCTAATAAGAATTAATCCCAAAATCTTTTAACCCCTAAAAATATCTAAGCTTCTGCTTTTAGTATTTAAAAAGTATATAAGTTTAATGTGTTTTAAATGCATATCACTAAAATTGTACACCAATTTCTTATCAACCCATCTCCCTTAGGTAATGTATTAATGAACAGAGCCATAATAGGATTTTTAAATCCCTCCAACCTAAAGCAAGAACTAGGCATATCTTCCTCAAAAAGAGAAACGTCTACCACTTACCTAAAACCACTGAACTTGCCCAAAATTTGATAACTCTCATAAAACTACCATTACTGTTAAATAATTATTTATCCAATCATGAAAAGGATCCAGATTCAATAAGAAGAGAATTATTCTTCAGCAATCAGTCTCCACATTCCACTCTTTACTTCTATATTTTGACACCCACAATAATCATTGATTGAGTTTTAGCTAACTGACAGAAATTTTCCAGACATTCCAAAACCAACTTAGACTGCTAGACCCAAGACAGTGTTCAAAAAATCTGCCCAGCTAACTTTTATTTTTGTGTATTTATGAATGATCTTCAAAGCTGCCAACAACAGATTGACTATTTTTTTTTTTTTTAAATAATTATAAATATTAAAGGCAATTCAAAATTCCATTACGTGACAAACAATAAACTATTTGTTTTTATTTACTTTTTTTTATATAAATATTTCTAATTATTAAATAAAAATTAAAACATATAATTATTGTTTCACAGATGGATGGAATAACTTATAAAAAACATATGCTAAAATCTTTTAAGTTGTTACCATAAGAATTACAATTAACATGTAACTTATATGGTAAATATTAACAAAGCCTTTCGTAAAAAAATTATCTTTTACTAGAATATTAAATCTATAATTAATAAGTTGATTTATGAATCTCTATGATAATGTATTTTAGTAAATATATATTTATATAGTAACAAATACGTGATTTGTCTTTTCAATTAAGAAATGTTGACCACATTAGAAAAATATTATTTTAATAATATTAATTATATTATTAATAATAATATTTAAAGAAATCTATTTCCAATATAATATAATAAATAAATATGTAGACTGTTTTTACTTTGTATATTGATTATTAATTTAAGATATTTAAAAATAAAGTTTATATGTGATTAAATTTTTCAGTTTCATTTTTAAATAAAAAACTCAGTAGCAATCTATTTTCAGAATTATAATGATTAACTACATACAGTATTATGATATAAAACTGGATAACTTTCTTAGTAAATAACTTTAAAAAAAGTATTTGCTTTAAAATGCCTTTGCTAAATGAGTATAGCAAACAAAATTACCCAACAATATTTTCAGTTTTCGTCACTTCAGAAATTTTAATATTATATAGGTTTGACCACTGCAATTTTATCCTTTGTTCATATTGTTCTATAATCCAGACAATAATCCTAAAACAGACATAGTGTAACATCACATTTAAAGGGAATGCGGTTAAATGCGTACAATTTATCTTAGTCATCTTATATCTATTAAAATAGAATGAAAAACAAATAACGTAGTAACTTTTATGAAGTTACAAGAATTTGATTTTAACAGTACTTTAAAACATTTTCAATCTATCATTAGAGGCTAATATCAAAATAAAAATTTTAATTATCAATGAGAATAGTACTTCTGTTTAGTTAGATAAATAACTAAATACTTCTGTTCAACAGAAATAATAATTTTACCAGTATAGATTTGAGTAACGATCATAATTAAAATATTATTTTTTAAATGAATCTGTTTGTTTAAAATATACTTTGTAAAAATGAGCATATTTAAAAAAGGTCTATATTTTTCAATTTGATATTTATTTTTATTATTGCAATTTTCTATTAATTTTTAGGTAACTTTCCATATTTCCAAATTAATTTTATTTTATACAAGTTACATAGATGGAATAAATTGCACATTAACATTATAAATTTGAAAGTATAATGTGAATATAATAAAATAAATTATGATAGATTTATAATTTTTAAGACAAAGAGAAAATTTATTAAAAGACATGAAGAATGTAAAAGAGCTATGACATTTATTCCAATTATGCAAGTTATACAAAGAAGCATACATTTTAGAATATGGAAAATTACATACATAGAGTATAAAACTTCAATAATAAAAATAAATATCAAACTGAAAAACTAGAAACATTTCCTAAAATATGCTCAAAAACTGAAAATATTTTACAAAATATGCTCATTTAAGCAAAGATAATATTTTAAATGAACTAATTCAGTTTAAAAATGTATATTTTATTACTGCTGCTGCAATCTAAAATGATAAAATTTTCATTTCTATTAAACAATAGCACTAAGTTATTGTTCTATAATCCAGACAATAATCCTGAAACAGACATTGTGTAACACCACATTTAAAGGAAATGCAGATTTTAAAGGGAATAAAATTTATCTAACTAAAAAGAAAAATTACTTTCTCCGATAACTTCAATTTTTAAAGTTTATTCTAAAATTATGTACTTGATGACAAAGGATCCACCAAAAATATTTGAGTATTAAAGTCCTATTACTATCAAAATAAAGCTGCATTTTTTTAAAATGTGAATAGCAAAAATAAACTGTAGTAAGCACTATAAAAATTTACTTATCAATTCAGACATTCTGTCATAAAAATATTCATCAAGCTGGTAGGAGACAAAGAAATGGATATTTATTACATAATGGTAACATGCAAAACAATGGTGCTAATGACGGCAAGGACAATAAAAAAAAAACTGCTAAAACAAAACTGTGAACTTCAACTTGGCACAGCGAACATTTAACTGCTGAGTGTAGCTGTCAGCATCAAATATGCACAGATATTTCAAAATACTTAACCAGCCTCAAACAACTAATAATTAAACATCATAATTCTAATATATGTATAATAAAAAGTATAATTCATAAGAATATTAGTTAAAAAGTAAAAACTGTTATAATAATAAAGTGACTTTACTGTTCTAATGAAAATATCTGTTTTAAATAAAATTATTATAAAACATCTGTTGCCAATAAAAGTTGGATCAGAAAGTGTGAAAGACAAAAAATTGAAGTATTTATATAAAATCAGAATAAAACTTTACTGAATATGAAAGACTTTCTTTTATCTTTATGTTTTCAATTCAAAATTCATTCTATGATAGTTTTAAATTTTGAGTAATTGTTATCTGTTATAAGAGGAAATAGCAATCACTTTAGGATTTTCAGAACTGATATTAAAAAATAAGTATAAATACACTTTCTTTAAGATATAGTTTTGGCTCTAGCAAGCTGGAAAATCCTAATGACAACATAATGTTTTCCCTTATGGAGAAGATGCTGATGCAGTATATTTTGTGTCAGAAAGGGCATACATTATTACTTTACATTCCACTCTTCTTATTTGTAAAGTGTTACTATTTATAAACATAATGGTGTTCTTTAAAAAATCGAAAAATTTAGATTTCAGTAAGGAGTAGATTGAAAGCATTGATTGTAGGACTGAATATCAGCCACATTTCAGTGAGTTTGGTATCTGATGTGCAACATTTCATTCACGTCATTAAAATAAGCAATGGGAAACCACATCACCCCTCAGTTTTCTTAGACGGCCTGGCACAAGTTGCTTGTTATTTTTGAGAACAACTGTCTCTTTTCTTGAGTCATTTATTTTCAATGGCAGATCACCAAGAGTTGGTTGCAGTTTCGAATGTATGGAATGATATGCGATATGTTCACAACATATAAGGATCCATTATTAAACACATTTTCAGTTCAAAATAAATATTTTGGTTTGTATGCCAAATTTCTAATGTAAGCCATTGGTCAAAGACAGAAAAACCCTTTTTTTACCTTTTAAAAAATCCTACAGATTTAAAATTAGCATTAGACATACGTCTTGATCAGTGGAATTTTTTTTTTTTTTTGGAAATGTGATATTTCCAAATACCATTTGCAGGATATTTTTGTATTATTTTTTAATGCAATTCAACCATAATAGTGATAGTGTACAGTAAGCATAAGTACTGTTTTTTTTTTTTGTATTTTTTCAATTCATAAACACAAAAACTAGTAATAGTAATAAATGAATGGTATTGTATACTTCAATAAATAAAAAATAAATATAATTATTATAATGCAGCGAGTGCTGTAGTGTACTATATTTAAGTCTTCTAATAGCTTTTAAAGATTCTTACTGTACAATAATGAATACATGTGACAATTTATTTATTATACAAATTTGGATTATATTTATGAAGGCAATCAACCACTTATAACAGCTTGTAAAATGCTCATAGTTGGCTAATCTCTAAAATTGGAAAAGTTTGTAATTACAGAAAATAAAAATCAGATTTTTAATAAAATTTGGTAACAAACAAAAATTTGGTTTCTCCAAACAACTTATGGTTAGGAAACTTAATCTCTATTAAATAGCACACTGCTAAGATGCATAATTGTACAAGTACTTACTAAATGTATTATGGAGTTTACTTCAAGAAACCTAAAATCTTCACAAATTGCAGAGATAAAATACAGTTTTCTTTACAGAGAAATTAAAATATTAACATTAAATTACAAAATATTATAAAAGTGGATCAAATAATTACAAAAATATTATAAAAGTATCCATCAAAGTATCAACTTTAACAAAATGAAATGACACTACTAAGAAATATTTTAAATAAGGTATTTAAACAAATTAAAAATTGCACAGTGAATAAGGTGTAACATATATGTTAGTAACGTATTAATAAAATTTTCATGATTGTAAAAAAAATCAATTTTATAAGTATATAGTAGAATCTGAAAACAATATGAGAGCAAATTCAATTTGTAAAACAATAGAACAGAGTTTATTCTAAAAAAATCTTTTTCCATATCCAATTATTTCATAAAAAGTTGCAGACAGAATAAGTATCATTTACTTTGCTAATACAAATGTAAATTTTTTTAAATTGGTTCCATCCATTCACCAGAAATCAATATTTTTATAAATATACAACTCCAGCACAAGAAGGTCTAAGTATTTAAATTAACATACAACAATCCCTTTTTTTCAAAAGAATTCAATTTCATTTAAACATACATAATGTAAACCGCAATATCTGGATCAAAATTAAATATGAAATTAGGAATTAAGTTCTAGCACTGCAATAGTTTAAAAGCACAAACAACAATTATCAAAGCAGAGCAAGGCTGGTGTAATGGTTAACTTGCTGGCTTCTAGATAATTTAATCTCAGGTTCAATTCATATCAAATGTTTAACATATTTTCCCACATTATTTCATTCATTTCATCCTGTGTTAAAATACTTGTACATGCAAAAGCTTGTCTAAAAATGTAATAATAAAAACAGAATATATATATATATATTGTTTAAATACATTCAATAAATAATAGTAAAAAATATTTTAAAACCAATATATTGATTAACATATTATGCAATAACATTAAAAAAGAAGTTACTGCCTTAAGAAGTAAAAGCCTTGCTGTTGTACATTATATAAGTATATAATGAATTGAACAATATGGCAGAAATATTGATATTAAACTATAAATTGTCAACCTAATTTTATTTTTACATAGCTATACTAATTTATTCTGATAAAGTAGTTTGATTAATGGATTCAGTTTAACACTTACATATTTTTTCAACGACTGCTTACTTAGTAAATGATGAAATTTACTGTATGCAACTTAAAAAAGCTTGAAAAGTTTCAAAACAATAATTACATGGTGTATTTTTAGAATGTATGATTGTTATTATTGGTCACATGCATTGCTGTATTTTTAAATTTTATGTCAACAATGTAAGTTAATTACATCATTAAGCATTTTCTCTACCAAATAAGCTAAAACAAAACGCATAATTATTCAAGGAGTGACTAGTTGATAAAATTAACATTATGATTTTTTTTTAAATATTTAAATTACAGTAATTAAGACAGAGTTAAAACAAATCAATTTATAAATTTTATTTATCCAAACTACATAGAACCAAATAAATCAAAAGACTATGCTAATAATCTCATCAAAGTGGCCTACAACTGAAAAAAAAGGAAATTTTAATCAAAGGTACTATAAGATTCAATTTATATAAAACTTACTTTAATTAAAAATCAACGGATTTAAAATTATAATACAACTATATAACACATTATTATAAATTATAATACACAAAAATTAAAGCAAAAAAAAAGAAGAAATCACTATCATTATAATACTAACCATAGAATGACAATCATCCCTAGCTGACCAGCCCACTTATATCCAAATCAACATTTCTAGTTGCTACTCTAAGGATCTTCTTTTATTTCCCAAATAGAGTTAAATGTTTTTATAGTAAAATTTATGAAAGTTACAGCTCAATGTTAAGTACTGTTATATCAATATTCGTATATTTTTCTGTAACTAATCATGTAAATTTAATACAGTAATAGGCTAAACAAAAATAGACTTTAAAAGCCCCTTGATTAACAGACCTTGAAATCTGATGGTCAAAAAAAAAATTCTGTCTTATGATATAATAATACGTAATTCACTTAGTCTTTCTTAGTTCTCATTAAAAGATGCTTTTTATTTTACATAAGATTGATAATAATTATGGAATTATTATTAATCTAGGAATGTTCAACTATACTACACTATTATCAGAAGTTATTTCCTTTTTGACACAATTTTAACAAACTTATATATAGATAAAATAAAGTAATCCCTTAAAATTCATAGATTATAAGTTCCAAAAATTTATTTTTAACTATACTTTTACTAATAGCAGAATCTCAAAATGATGAAAACATGCATTTTCATTCCTTAACAATTTAGAACGACCAGTCCCATTTTGGGTTTAAAATAATGACCAATTGTAATGAGTTTGTTTTAACAAATTATTTTTTGAAAAAACCACTCAGCACATAACCTTTTAGTAATCATGAAATTTCACGTAATTTATTTTGTTATACTACTTATTAATGAATATTTTATAATATTAATTACAAACTAAACCAAACTAATTCTGTTACTACAAACTAAACTAATTTTATAAATCTATTTATGCACTATCAAAAATGTTAATGTTTATTAGAATTACATTAACAGAAAAAATTTAAACCTCCAATAAATCAGAAAAGAAATTGTAATCAAGTTTTTCTTGTGATACTTAAATAATGAGTAATTTTAATGGGTTTCTTTTGATTCTTCACATTAATTTTTTTTTTAATCAGGGTCACTTCCATTCAAAGTAAAATTCATTTAAAAAATGAATCAGAAACTTTATCACTCATACACAAAATTATATTAAATTGTTACACGAGATTTATAATCATCAATATTTTCATTGCCATGAATCTTATCAATTATATTGAAATGCTTGTAAGTTTTCTTTTGAATCTTTTTCTTTCGTCTATTTCTTTTTGCAAACGAATATACTTTCAGTAAAACTATACAAAGTCAGACAATTAATAATAAATAAAAGTGGAAATCTGTATGATTTAAAAAAGAAAATACAGTAAATGTAAGTTTTAACTGGTTTTTATATCAACAAACAGCAAGTCTAAATAATTAAAACAGTGAATAAAACAGGACCACTACACTTGGAAAGGCTTTGTTGCAGACAACTTTGTATCTTTCACAATCAGGTACAATTTTAACTAAAATAAATAAAAATTTGTTAAATAACAACTGGAAAAAAAAACACAGTAGAAATTTATATATCATATTACTGAGGATAAATAAAAATGCTTTATATATAAAATACATTAATAACAAAGGTATCATTAACAAAGGTATTTATTCCACATGTTCTAAACAAAGCTGTCATTCAATAGTATGATACTAACCATATGTAACACAATAATAAGTATTACAATATAAGTTCAATGTTCTAATTTTTTTTTTGTGGGCTAACACCTGTGAATTATTTTCACCTAAGTAAAAATAGTAAATGATTTTATGTGTGCACTTATATATAAAACTTGAATAGGTATAAAACAAAAATTTTACATAAAAACAATAGGGTGAGATTGTATACAGAATAAATATTCACCAGCAAATCTAAAATTCAGATATTAATCTTGAGTAATATCAAAAAATTACCCAACCATTTAAATATTTCAACCACATCACATTAAATACGATGATTCAATTTCAACTGACATAATTATACAATGGCAGAAAGATGTTACTGAAAGCTCTTTGTCTTAAAAATTTTAAATGAAGACAGATTCAATAAAGTAACTCAAAAAAGTTATTTTATTAGCAAAAATTCTATAATTACATTATTTAATGTGATAATAGAATTAAAGGAGATTTTATAAATCTGAGATGAGAGTTTAAGAAATTAGTGATTAGACTCGAGTTCAGACAGAGGATGTGAAGTACTTTAGAAGTATATTCAACAAAACCAGAATAAAGTGAAACATAAATTATAAATATAAATACAAATTAGAAGATAAAAGAAAACCAATAAATAAATCGACTGTGAACAAGACAGTACAGCAATTTGAAGAAACCAGTAATGTGAAGATTGTCCTCGCACTGGTAGACCAAGAACTCTCACAACCGATGCAAAGTCATTAGATGTGTTGCAGATCGTTGCTGAAGACCCTCATTCATCAATTTGGAAAGCTGCTATCCAACATGACATCAGCTATTTATCAGTTCAAAAAATGCTTAAAATAAATAAATTTCACCCTTATTAGCTACACCTGATGCAAGAACTTTTGGAAGATGATTTTGACTGCTGAATTGAGTATTGTGATATAATACAAAAATTAAGAGAAATGCAAATTTTTGTAATTCAATAATATTTACAGATGAAGCAACTTTTACGTTAAATGGCCATATGAATATGCAAAACTGTCGATACTGGAATGATAATAATCCCAGATGGATATTGGAAGCTAATACACAGCTCCCTCAGAAAGTGAACATTTTGGCAGGAAATTTGGTCTACAGACCCTGCTAGGTCCCAGAGCTGTCTCCTCAGATTACTTTTTTTGGGGGTACCTGAAACTTAATGTTTGCAAAACAAAACCTGCAGACACTGATGAATTAAAAAGAACAATAATTGACGAATCTGCTCGTGTACCACCATATTACTTGAGGCTAACACACTGCCAAGCTGTAGAGGAGAAGAATTTTGAACATTTACTGTAAAATGGTATGCTTTCATAATTTATTTCATTAGTAATTTACAATTGAAAGCATTCATTTAAAATTTTAAAATAAATATTGTAATATTTAATAAAGAAAATGATATCAGTTAATATAGCCATTTAATTTGTCATGTTAATTATTAGTTACTGTTTATGATTATCAATATTATAGCACCGTTTAAAATTTGTTAATGTATGCATTATGAATGTAAAATGCAATAAAACTGTTCATGAAGCGCATTTTATTGTTAATATGATTTTTCCGTCATTGCAAATTTGAATGCTTATAACTTGATAACAAAGACATTAACAGTAAAACAGATATCATTTTTTTTTTTTTTTTTTTATAAAATGTTAAATTGAAATAATGTTTCATATAAATTTCATAAAATCATAAATCACCTTCGTACTTAAAAAAATTAAGTTTGATTCAATATGGCAGACAAAAATTAAAAACCCATCATAATGCAGATTTTTTTAAACTATGTAGATCCCCATTTTTTCTGCCTCTAAATACCTCTCAAATATGCAATATAAAGCTGTATCCATACTTAAAAGTCAGCTGATAATATATAAATATATATTACTTGCAGTAGTTATTATCTGATTATACCATTTTTACTTTTTACAGTGGTTAATTACAAAGCTATTATTCCCAACTAATAACCAAACATCACTTTCCTGAGGCAACCTCCTCACACTATTTCTTTCAGCTTTTATTCTTAATTACTTGCTAACATGAATGAAAAGTCCATTTAAAACATACATTACAATTCATTTACCCTAATAAACTTGTCATTCTATTGAACTACTGCTTAAACATATAACATTTTTTGAGAAATATAATTAAGTCTAAAATATAACATCATTATTTGTTATCTAACTGATTGAAAAGAAACAATCCATATGCTTTATAGGTAAAATGAAACTAGATGGCAGCACAACAAAATTATCAAAAAACTAATGTTTCAAAGTTTTGGAATGACTATACTTTAGAAATAGTTAATGAAACTATTACATAAGTAAATTACAAACTAAGATGAGAAAGTGGTTTAATAAAATCAAAATTAGATTGACCATATAAAAAAAAATCAATTTCATAAAAGAAATTAGCCATTTAACAGAATGATTTTGGACAAGGAACCTTTTAGATCTAGTTTTATAGAAGCGTATTAACTTTTTATCATAATAAACTACAAGTGACAAAACACAAAAAATAGTTTTCATTAAAAATAAATACCAGCAAAAATTACAAAATAATTTCACAACAGAAGTTTGAAAATCAAGACAATGAGTACCAGGACTCAACGGATCACCTGAAGTCTGGACTAGTGAAATTTCTGATTAACCAGAAATCCTAATTTTTATTTATTATTTCTTTATTGGACGACTATTCAAACAAAATTTAAAGATTAAAATCTGTTTTGTTTAATGAAAGTCGTTAATTTGATACAATAGTGGAACATTAACTGAAAAATCAATGAGATAATGTCATAAAACACATTACCTGCTCATATAATCCAATATGATACATCAAAAAACATACATCATTCATTCCCAAGGGAGATATAATTTTTTTTTCTTTAAAATTACTGTTAGAAATCTCCTATACAATCTACAACACAACCTAAACAGAGGTTTGTACAACTGCTAATATGTAAAAAAATAATCACAATATAGCAACTAAATAATATTATTTTCCTAAATGTTTTCATAACATATAACGTTTCCCTGAGTAAAAGGTAATAGCATATGTTTTAAAACTTAAATTTCTGAATAATTTACAAAGAAAACAGAGTTCTTAAATTAGAAGCTAAATTAAAAAGAAAATAACAAGACTCAACTCTTTCAAAATACAAGTGTCTTTAAGAATAAACATTCACACAATTAAACAAATCACAAACTCATTTACTTAAAGAATAAAATGCGGGAAAAATGCCAGAAAATGTTATGTTTCAAGAAGTTGAAACAATGACATTTAAAAATAATACTGCACATCAATCAGTAAAAGGACAGTTTTTTAATTATTTATTTTTAATATTATACAAAAAGTTAGAAATCAATATTACATTTTCACAAATATAAATTAAAAATATTTTTTGTCTTATTAGTTTAGTAGCAGATTGCTACGTACAGATAATTCATTGAAAAAAGGTGAGGAAGAACAACAGCTAAATTAAGAAATATATCATCTATTACTCATGACTCAAAACTCAGGAAACTTCCGAACAATCATCCATTAAATTTGGAACATAGCCAACTTAAATGTAAAGTAGAAACATTTCTTTCTATTTCTCTAATATATATTTTAATTAAATTTTTTTAAAACAATCATATTATTACAGTTATTTTAAAACTTGTCTTTTGAAAACAGAAATTACTCTACACATACATTTCTCTAGCTTTTCTTTATAAACATTAAGAATAATTAAAACTAGATTACACAACTAACTTCTTGTACATCTTCAAGTCATGCTAACTTAAGATAGCAACAAAGACTACAAATATATAAGAAATACGTACATAAAAACAAATTTAGTTACAATCTGCCAATAATAACATGGCTTGCAAAGTTGAAACTACTTTGAAATAAAAGTTAAAATATAATTATACTACCTAATAGTTAAAATAAAAATATAGAAAACCCTCATCCTTCAACAATTTCATTTTTAATGAAAACTGAAGAACGACTGAGTTTAATCATAAACCTCAAACTGAATATAAACAAAGTATATAATGCATTGTTTTTCAATAGTAATACATATTTCTATTGTTCTATACTATCTGTCCAACACTTTCTTATGGCTGTGATGCATGTAAAGCAATTGAAGTACAAAATTGACTACTTGCAGTTACTTTTTCTGAAAATAATAATGTTTACAGTACAAACAGGTCCTTGCAGTGAACACAGAATAAAAGATGTAAATTGTGGGCCTGAATACCAACACCATTTTGGAGGACTTTGTATGCTGTTGTGTTATGGTATATTTGGACTCTGTGAAGAAGGAATCAGAAAATTTCTTCACTCATCATTTACTTTATAAACCTGACACTGGATATTAATGTTAGAAACTTGGTAATAATTATGCAATTTTCAGGGCACAGCCTTTGTCCTGAAAATTGTTATAACTGCTAACCTACATGTTAGTAGTTATTTACAAACAAATAATCAAAACAAAAATGACATCATCATAGATCAGCTGTTCTGCAAGATAAATGGTCAACCATGTTATGTATATATTCTTAATTGAGTTTTTTTTAATAATCTTGTAAATTACACTGGACACTTCAATTATTAGGGCAGTAATAAAAATACTGTCGTGACAAATAGTTTCATGTTAAACAAGGGACAAAATGAATTATTGTTAATTTTGTGCTAACACTGTCAGTGAGGAAGTATAATAACAAAAATAACTGGATAAAAAAACAATTTATTCATACATTCCAAACATTATGAACTTGCACACATACCTTTTGAATATGAATCCTTTTTGTATATATATATATATATATAAGAAAAAAATTCTGTTTTATACTTTAAAAAATTTAATGCCAATTTGAACAATTTAATGTCTTGGAGTAAACCCAATTGATGTTTTCTGTTTTCCTTGGGTTTTTCCTTATAAAATTACATTTAATAAAGAAAAATGTCATAAATCCATATATTCATTCATTAATGACCGATTGGCTTGTAATTTATTGCTAGCAAGTGTAAATATTTCTTCATAAAACGAATCTATTGATCACCAGAAACACTGAAAGTAAGCAATAATGAAAGATATATTATCTTATATGGTAATAAAAAGAAATAACATAAAATCTAATAAATGATAAATTGTATAGTGCGGGATACTGTACTTCCAATTTTTTTCAAAAAGCACCATTACCTTTATTTAAGCCTAATTTCATAGCCATGTGGCAGCAAGAATGACCAGACAGGTTGCACCCTACCAGATCAAGTCAAACTCAAACAAGAATCTGGCCCAGATCTACAGAACCTAAACTAGGAAGCAGGGATCAAGGTAAGAAAAGGAGTAATGGTGAAAAAGACAACCTACTCGAAAAAGGAACTACAGCATAACAGTCATCCCAACCCAGAGATTAGTTTTGAAGTCAGTTTGGACAGCAGATATCTATCCTTCTTTAAGAGGTAAGAGCATTTTTACCTAGAAATGAGAAACACATCAGTGATGTTACATAGTTATCAACTTAAATATACCTAGCTGGCCTCTGTGGCACGAGTGGTAGCGTCTCAGCCTTTCATCCAGAGGTCCCAGGTTCGAATCCCAGTCAGGCACAGCATTTTCACACGCTACAAATCAATCATCTCATTCTCTGAAGCAATACAATGTCCCAGAGGATTAGAAAAAAAAATTAAATATACCATTGCAATGAATTTGCTTTTCCTCCAGAAAATTAGTGAAAAAGAACAAGATCAAGCATCTTAATGAACTCTCAGATAATGCCAGAACTGAGTTGTGATACAACTAAAAATTAAGCTGTTCAGTCAGAACCCCAATTTAAGGTTTAAAAAATGTTACCCGATTAAATTTAATTTATCAAATTTGAATCGCCAATCTACTAGTAATTTAAAAATCTAAACCCAAATTCAGTATAGAATAAGAAAGTAAAAACTTTCTTATTTATTTAAATAAATTAAAAAAATAAAACTAGCAATATCCAGAAATCTGACTTTATGTGGACTGCAAAGTAAAGGAGTGGTCAGATATAGTGTCTTAAGGGAGAATGACACAAATTTATTGAATGTAGTTTTCAAAACCAAACCACAACATTTTCAGTCAGTTTTGTAGCCTTCTTCAAAGACTGATCTTATGCTGGTATGAACTGGCATTATTGCTGACACGTTATTTTTTACAGTAAGCAAAAATGTACCGAATAAACATACCTGGAATTATTCTCTTTAAAATGTTCTAACTCTATCTGAAATGCATTCGTCTTCTTTTTGTTTAAATTATTCAATTTCTCAATAAGTTTCTTCATTTCTAACAGAACATCATCAAGAAAATCGTCTTTATGATAGTCCTCATTAAAAAGAAATTTCGACACTAGCATACTTTTGAATTTATCATTTTCATTGGACAACTCTTTTACAACATCACTTTTAATTTCTTTTGTCAGTAGTCTAATAAATTTGTTAAAATCCTTCTTATGCTCACTAGGTATAACTCTATTTTCTTTATCTTCACATAAAACAATATTCTGAAAAAATGAATACATAAAATAAAACAGTATTTGCTTATAAGATTTTATTACTGATTTTAGAACAATCAGCCTGCTTTCATAACTCATCTTTGGGTGTCCTTTATACAATATCTGACTCACTTTAGATAAGTAGGGAGTGCACAATAAGATTATACTTAATAATGTAAGGAATTATATGGACTTGTGCTAGAAATTTACACAATAAATATTTTAATTCTTAACAAACTGTGAGTAATGTACCATATTTTCTTGGGTATGACATGCCCTTGCATAAGATGGGCACCAGAAAAATAATGGTGTAGTTTTTGAGAAATAGGTTAACACATAAAATTTTCAATTGATTTCTATTTATTTTTTTGTACATTCAAAATTAAATATTAAAATATGTACTTTAAATTGTCATTAAATATTAAATTATATACAAAAATTACAGTAAATTGATAAATACTATAAAAAATACAGGAATACATGTACGCTAGCAGGCATGCCTGAAACAAAAAAGAATAAAGAGCTTATTGTAACAATATCCTACGATCACTTTAATAGATAAGCACGTTAAAACATTAATATGGTAAATCTGAAGAAGTATTCTTACTTGTTTTTTAATCTTCATTACTGTTTGAATCTTAAACTTCAGAAGGGGCGTGACTGTCTTTGCCTTCCTATGTGGCAGTTTTCATTTCCACATAAGCTATTAGAAATGCAGCATTTCTTGAAGCTCTTCACAACCAAATCATGTAAGTAGAATCCAACTGGCTTAATGCAGCCAAAATCCACTCTAATACTAACATCAAACTCAGCTTTTTTAGTCTTCCTGTAGCAGTCATTTCATGGACTGTAGTCACCATCCAATCTGAATAAAAATGTTTCAAATGGGCTTTGAAAGACTAATTAATAAAAACATCGAGTGGCTGTAGGAATGAAGTCATACCAATAGGAATACAAACTTGCACTGTTTTATTTTCTGTCTTTTTTCAAATTGTCTGTTAAATGTCCACGGAAACTGTCCATCACTAACAGATTTATAAAATTTAAAAGAACACTAAGTCGCTGCTGCCACACACATTTTACCCACTTTAAAACTAGCACGTTATGTAATACAATGGTAAATACAGATATTGGATCTCATTTGGAAATCCCTGTGTATCAATGCACCCATAAATTTCATGTTTGGTTTTAAGAAAAAAGGAATGCATTGTACATGAGTAAATACGGTAATACTCTTGAACAAAATCTGTATCTAACTGGCTGAAAGCTACTGATGACTTAGATCTTATAATAATATATGACAAAAAACAATGATCTTGTAGTTTTGTAAATTTATTACTTACAGATTTCAGTAATAACAAAAACATACAAGTAGCCAAAAACTGCACCTATATAATTACTGTACGTCACATTAATAAAAATGTAACATCAACACACCATAGGATTATATTTTAAATGTTTTATCTATCATAAATTATATTATTAAAATATCTTATTATGACTGTGAAATACCCCATGCCTTAAGATTTCTAAGGTACAAGAGACATTAATCAGGATAGCTTTCTTTCAGATTAATGATGTTCACTGTACAGTCAGTCTCTGCAGTGAATAGAATGTCACCAGTACGGGTGAATATCACTCCCCCTTGACACCAGGGGAGTGAATTTCACCCTCTCCTGTATTGTATCTCAAGAAAACTATTCTCAATCACATAATCCTTAAGTAACTACAGATGCAATTCCAACCAGCCATTTCATACTTGCTTTTAATCACTTTTTCCTTTAACGAGGAACCTGCTTCTATACTGTTAGGGTAATAAACCCTTAAGTTATTAAATTAAATAAATATTTGACATGTATTAACGCAAATCTGCAGCTTTTCTGATCGAAATTAGTTTCCAAATTGGATTATAAATTAAAATTGATGGTGCACTAAAACTACTGCCTCTACATCCACAATAGGGCTGTCCACTCACTTCAACTCTGGATCAAAAAAGCCCTACTAATTATTGATTAATGACCTCAATCCATTGCTTACACAATGTAATTTGTTCTGAGAGTTATTCTAGTCAGATTATATAAATGATTCATGTTGTTTCCTACAACAGCATCTAGTTATAAGTTCTGCATTTGTATATTTTTATTTTGTAAATACAATTAGCTTGATTTTTATTTTAAGATAATCAGGAAATGGATTGAAAGCAGCAAAGAATATTCAATGAAGCCAGCTTCAAATAGAACGTTATTCCCGTTTTCATGATTAACATGAAAATTATGATACTGAAACCAACTGAAATGCACCCACATACTATTCGATATCTCAGAAATAAAAGATTAAAAAAGTAAACATAATTTTCTGGTAACAACTTCCATTTCTTACAAATTTAGTCATACCAATTCAACTCTTCAGTTAGAGGTATATTTTTTAAGTAAATAATATTTTTATAAAAGTCTAATGCAGCATGGATGTTATCATTTCATGCACGTGCAACAGGCAACTATATCTATTGGCTTGTTGCAGATGCCAGTACATGATCGTTAATCTTTGTTTACAGTTTCCCGCACATGTTTAAAATTCCTTAATATTGAGTGTCGCCAATTATGAAATACAGGCTGTAATTCATTTCTTAAATGCAAGAGGTACCAAAGTGACCAAAATTCATCAACAGATTAGTGAAGTGTACAGAGATGTTATGTCTAATGGAATTGATGACATTAAAACAGCCGTTCACCAATGGTTATTTTTTCAGTTAACAGATTTTTATGAACCTGGAATGCAAAAGCTGATCAAGCGATATGACACGTACCTTAATGAAGGCGGCAATTATGTAGAATTGTAGATTAATATTCAGGCTTTCAGGTGAATAAAACTTTTTTTAAATTTGCTTTTCATTTTTTTTATCAAAACAGAACTTATTTAAACAACATGCCTTGTATAAGATTATATTTATCAAAAATATTTTTTATCAGAACCTTTTACTCTGAAAAACAATTAAATCTTTTAATTAGTAGTTATATAAGTCTTTATTGGATTTTTTACATGCTAATGTTCAATGTTAAAACGCCTACAATTTTTAAACATGTACTTTACTATTATTTAGACATTATCCATGGTCCTTCAACTAAATTATTTTGAATTATTTTTTTACCAGTTTTCAAAATAATATGGGTGCACATTACATTCACAAGTTTTTTTTTATTTCAAGGTCTAAAAATACAATTTCATTACACATTACATTTGTTGGTGCCTTAGTTGTTAATAAATAAGGTAAGGTCACTCTTAAATCATAACTGTTAAAAATAATGTTATTTTTCTCACCATTCTACTCAAACAACTTAGTTATTTGGAGAGTTCTAAACTTAACTCTAAACAACTTAGCTGAGAACAATAACTTACTGTATTTTCACTACCATTATCTCTTAAGCCGTTGTCAACTTGGACACTAATATCCAACCACAATAAGCAAGTGGAATTAGCTTTCAACAAAAATCTGTTTATGTTCCCAAACATGCACTAAAAATCATCCCACATAAAAAGCAATTAATATAAAATAACTGTTCATTCTTTACTTTACATATCTAATACACCCTTAACATGTATTCATTCACAAGCCTTCATTATTTTGTTCAAATATACTATGTATGAGATCTTGCAATGAACTTACCATCCAATCCCAAAAAACACTTTCTTTTTCTATTCTGTTCATTCTTTACTTTACATATCTAATACACCCTTAACATGTATTCATTCACAAGCCTTCATTATTTTGTTCAAATATACTATGTATGAGATCTTGCAATGAACTTACCATCCAATCCCAAAAAACACTTTCTTTTTCTATAAAGCAGAAGTAATTTTCAATGATAACATTCAAATTTTGTATTTCTTTGGCTGTAGCAGATATTTTTTCAGGATGTTTTAAAAGTATGGCTACTTCCATAGATAAACATGGTATGTCACATGCACCACTGATTTCTGAATGAATCTAATAGGTTAAAAAATACAGTATAAATTAGCATTTTTGTTTAAAATACCTTAAAGCAGAATAATTATAAATTTAAGTAGATTTTATAACTAAAGATTACAGACAGTTTTTTTTTCATAATTACCTGTATTACAAAGCTATAATTAACTTTATTAGAAAAGTAAGCCCATTCAAGCTAAGTATTTTCTCATGCTACAAAATTAATTTCTCAACATCAGGACTTGTAATTAGAACTAGCACAATAATTATTAGAAATAAATAAATAATTATTGATGTATCATAGAAATTTTTTTAACTATTTGGATGAATAAATGACACAAAAAAGTAATAAATGAAAAAAAATGGCTTAAATTAAACACTGGTATACTAAATTAAACCCTGGTCTTACAGTGAAACACATACATTAATGCTGCTTCAAAATTACATGACAAAAAAAAACATTATTTCCAGAAACTCCAGATATCACGTTTCAACAGTACAGTCATTAGCAATATCTGATGACAACTTCTTAACACCTCATCGTTAAACTTGTAATTACTCAAAATCATTTTAATTAGATATAACCAAAAATTAACAGAAAAAATAAAATTGCATTTATATTTAATCTAATAAACCCCTGCTAAGTTGAAGCAGTAAATATACTGCATTTTTTCCAATAGAAAAGGATAATTAATTTATTACTTTATTCTATTTAACAGAAACATTCTTATAGTTAAGACATATACAAGAGACACCTATCAGGAATGCTTTTAGAGTATGATGTTTACTACACAGCTAGTCTTTTTGGTGAATACAGTGAAGTGATACTCGTAGAGCTGAATATCTCCTGCACTTCAATGGACTTGACAAGTTAGATTGCCTATAATGATTATAGATATGACACCTAGCAAACTCAGTATATTCAAATATACACACAAATTCAGTATAATAAATAAGATAAAAATCAATGAACATAAATTTAAATTCAACATTAGCACCAGACAAAACTAAATGATTAAATCAGTTCAGTAATAAATAATTTCTTGATACTTATTCTTGAATTCTAAAAATCAATAAAAGGGTCTAGTCTCTGAAACACATAGACTTCAATGTATTCCGCCTTCAAAACTGACTAACATAACTAGATTCTACTACTTGTCTTCTAATTGTGTTAACATTTCCCAAATTATTAATAACTATTTACTGATCTCTACCAACCATGTACTACTGCTACACAATCAGCAAGACATTATCGAGTTTTTCATTACATGACGACAGAAATAGATGTTTTTAAAACAAGTCACCAGCTGACTAGTTTGATGGTATTCTTCATTACTTTCTGTTCCGAGCTAATCTTTTAACCTTAACAAATTTACTAAATCCTTAATTATCTGTTTCATAAATTATAATCTTTCTCTCCTTCTTCAGTTTTTCCCTTCTATGAGTCCCTTTATCACCAAATTAGCTAAACCTGAATATCCTAATACATGATTTACCACCTACTTTTTATCTTTTTATAAAATCCTGACTCAAATTTTTCTCTTCTCTTCATCTTAATCTCTCACTTTATTTTAAATTTTGTTGACTCACCAATTTTCAAAATCCTGCAATAACACTATATTTCAAAGGCCTGTATTCTTTTCGTTTTTGTTTTACAAGTTTGTTTTCATTTGTTTCTTCGTGTTTCATAAAGCACTACACTCCACAAAATAATAATTTTCAAAAATATCTTCCAAATTCTTCAATTTATACTTGATACTAGCAAATTTCTTTTCTACTTTCCTTGTTTATTCCACTCTTCTTTCAATTTCTATTTTACTTCTGACATCCTAATTTTCCTGCTAGACAAAAAACATTCTGAAATTTGTTATTTTGACCCTTGTCTTAATATTTTTAATTCAATAGTTTCACAGACACATGCGTGCATGTGCTCTCTCTTTCTCTCAGCAATAGAACCTTGCCATTCAGAATTTTTGATTTCCAATAAAAAGTTATATTAATAAATATTAACATCTTTATTTATTTTTCTGGACTAATGATTCTACTCTCAAAATTTTCCTTCACTTCTTAACAGACAAGACAAATTAAATACTTTCTCTCACTCCTTTTTGAATCAGTGCTCACCTTTTTTCATATTCTATTCTCATAACTACTATCTGATTTTTCCCTTCCTGAATTTATATCTGAATTTTCTTGAAATTTTAAACATTTTATTCAATTCTATATGATCAAATTTTAATTTAAATTTACCCTGAACAAACTTTACTATACATTTTTCCCATAGCAGGATTTATTCCCTAAATGATAATAATATGTCATAATACAAACCGGTAATTACTATGCAACTATGTTTAGACTTCTTAATTAAGAAAGATTCTGCTTACAACTAATACAACTGGCTGAAGGTAAAATTACAGTTTAGATAAAATTAAAAAATATATTGTACTGTCTCAGGTCAACTATTCCCTAGCTATCAAGTTCAGGTTAACTATTTCAATTATTAGCTAGTACTAATAATTGAAACCCAACAACCTACATACATCACCCATAACGTTAGTATCCAGACCTATTTACAATAACCATAACTTTTCTTGACTGGATCAAAGAACAACCAATCTATTGCAACAAACTAATGTCTGCACTATAATTATTTGTAACATGTACATTGAGATAAATAAATTTTAAGGATCTAACCACTAGCCACACAGAAGGAATGAAGGAATATTCTATTGGTACTGATAAAGTCACTTAATAAGTATAACTTCTAGAGAAGTTTGAGATTAAAATTATAAATTATTATATTATTAATTATAATTAATAATAATAAATTTGGCATATTTAAGTTTAATTTTTCACAAATAGTATGAGTTTGATAGTAATTTGATAGTAATCATACGTGGAATACTAAATTTCTGTAAATATGTTTTTTGCTTCAGAGGTAACGTACGTTTACACAAGTAGTTAAAAAAAGCACTTCACATTATTTGCGTGAATTTTAGAAATATTAGAATTTCTAATATTTCTAGAATCCCATTTTAAAAATATTAATGGGAGGAGTTTTACATTGATGAAATGGCAAATTAAAAATAGTACAATAAAAAAAACTTTATCAAAAACTGCACAATAAAACTTTATACACAATAAACACTCTCTGTGGAGTATCAACTCAAAACTTTAGATCAATATTACTTTTTTTATTTTTTTCTGGCTTTTTTCAAAGAAAAGCTATTGTTCGCGATCTGAAGATTATCACATACCAAAGCAGTTCCATCAATGATGCACCTGAAGAGAAATCAGGTGCACAATACACAATACAAATCAGAAAATAAAAAGCAACTAGAGGGAATACACTGTCATAACATTTGCAGCTTGCAGCTTGAGCAGTACAAATTGCAGTATGTAAATTTATACAATAAATTAATGCAATTATTCAACTCTACTCTAACAATTAGCAAAATATGCTTTAAATATGCTTATTTGCATTATTAAAATAGACAGCAATACAAAACTTCAATTTTATAATAACAATAAAAACCATCCTGCTTATTCTCATTTATTTCAACAACTAACTATATTTTAAGTATGTTTGTTTACATTATTATAAACTATGTTATTACTTACCAAAAGCAATTTTATACAATAAAACATAATTTACACATCATCGTATGCTTATTTATTGCTACATTTACTTATTTATAACAACAACCAAGAAATTATCCTGTCTTGCAGTAAATATCCAAAGAAGAAGATTACAACTTTATGGACACATCCACAGGCTCCAAACAACAAGGCTCACCCACGAAATTCTGACCTAAATATAACAGAAAACCATCCCCTGGATCCAACAAGTCAAAAAAGAACTAGAAAAAGCTCAGATAATTTCATTATAAATTTTAGACAGAAAATTGTATTGACAAAAAAATGGGAAACAGGAAGTACAGTCAGAGAATCAAGACCTGAAGTGACCAGGAACCAAGTAGACAGAAAAAAGAGTACCATGGAGAAAAAATGAGAGCCACATGGAAACACAGAAAATTGAAATATAATAACTTTGCATGATAATCGCAAATAATAATAATAAAATCATATTTTATTTTTTAAAAGAAGATTAAATCACTGGTTAAATGTCAGAATCGTCTAAAATCTTTTAAATAGAAGATTATATCTTCTTTATGAGGACCTCTCTTTAATTTTTATACAAACTGGTAGAAGAGTCGTTTTAAAATAATGTACAATTTTACTTCAGAATTTATGACAGGGTACTCTTCAGTTATTTATTTCTTACATTACAATCACAAAATATTATTTTACAGCTGGATAAACCTAAATTTATGATACAATTAAAATTTCATACCATTGGAATCTTAATCAAATAAGACTTAACACGTGAAAATGCCTTTATTACTTATAAATAAATTCTAATAATTAGGAATCCTTCAAAATATAGAACCATATTTTACCCATTGCATTAAATAAATAATCACTAAAGTTCAGATACTGTAAAATTGAACAGTCATTGAAAGAAATAAAGACAGAGCAAAGGAGGACATAAGAAAGAATAAAAATTCATAGTGAAATGAATATAAAATCTAGACTTAAGCAAGGACAAACCAATAGAATGTTACAGACACACTTGTATAAAGGACCTGCCCAAAGCAGAATAAGTTTGATGGTGAAAAATTATTTTTTTTTTAATTACTTCAAATTGTAAAAAAAAAAAACAAATACACTATCAAGTACAGGGCGTACTGACCAGCTTTTTATCATAAAATATTTGTGGAAACTACACAATTTTATAATTCAACAAATGTTAACAAAGAAGGTACTTCTTACATTAATGACCCAATCTGATAAATCCATGATCTTGGCAAACATTAAAACAGTATCTGAACATCACACATTTCACATATTCTAGCAACATAATTGGCAGCATTACTAAATCATAAATCACAAGTTGCCAAATCCATACATCTTCAAGGATTTAATCATTTTGATATCAAGTTTACCTGAGCCAATATAATTAAATACCTGTATTAACACGTCATACACACAGGTGGTGAACATAATAAATTAATATGACTATAATTAGCTGCAAATAGCAGTATTATCTATTTTAGTCAGTCATACAGCAGTAATTAAGAACAGTATTACAAGCTACCTTTGAAATCAAATTAATTTTCTCTAACGTCATACAATTAATAGCTTTTAAATTATTTTCAATCCGTCCAGCCAGCCAAATGATGCGATTACACAAATTACTAAGATTTCCTACATTTTCTGATGAGTTTTGATGAATTAAGGATGATGAACTACACTGTAAAAAAGCAAAAAATGGTAATTTGCATTGCATTAAAAAGCATAATTAAAACTGAAAACATAGTATGGAACTTAAAACGGAAATTAAATTAAAATAGAATTAAATTAATTCAATAATAGCAATAGTTTTATATTTTTTATAATGGCACCCCTTCCTTTACCATCCAATAGATCCTTTGATCAGCAGTTCCTTAGTTAAGCAACTGATCAAATATGTAATGCAAATATTGCACTTATAATAATAATATTAATAAAATCAAAACAAAGTATCAATAAATTCAAATTTCCATTAACCAATCCAGTAAAGCATGCATAATATAAGCACATTCTAAAATACAACAGGTTTTATGTAACAAAAAAAAATATATATACGGCAGATCACATAAACTTTTTTACTGATTTACTTTCACATTAAATCATAAATCACAAGTAATTAAAATAAGAAGGTCATAAACAGATTCAAAAAGAGAAAACAGAATATCAATTTGTAACAGATTAATAAACAAAATCTAAACAATGGTTAATAATAAAAAAATTTAAAAAATTTCAAAAAGGAGTGTAATTCATACATACACTTACCAAAAACATTTCTGAATGACATAACATTATAAAACTACATAGATATTTAACCATTCCACATTAGTGGTATTATGGATAAACTGGTAATTCACAGACTGAAAACGACAAGCGTGAAATAATCAGATACTTATAGATAGCAAACATTTTTCTTACTTTAAAGTGTAAATAATGAATAAACTCTACAATCCCCTAGGTTTATTATGAGGTTAATTTGAATTAAATAAATTGAGATCTATTATATTTTACTCGCATTACATTTTTTCCAATGAGTTTAATGCTTAATACCTTGCTTCATAAAAACAGAAAAAAGTCAAAGTTGGTAATTTTATTTCCTAACCACTTCTGTTCTAACAACTTCATTTTATTACTGAAATTTTCTTTTCAAAAATTTGAAAATTAAACAAAGAAGTACTCTTGTTTTACTTCATTAAAAAGAAGTTTTATAACTTAGAAGAGTTATAAAACTCTGTTTTAGAAGTTTATAACTTATAGAAGTTTTTAATAACTCGTATAAAACATCCAAAAAGACTGTAAATGTCCTATTAACTGCCCAATAAGATCTTCTCACACTGACCATAACCACTTAAGTGTTTTTCATTCAATTTCAGTTATTGGCAATTTTTCTAGTGACAATTTCCTTCAACTTTAACAATGATTATTTTAAAAAAAATTAAAACCTGGCATGTTCTTTTTGACAAGATTTGTAAAAGTGAGAATAATAATGAAAAATGATGAAGTAATAAATATGAGTATATAAATGTAAAAAAATAATAAAAAAAATTCTATAAATGAACTGATAGTAAATAATAATGTTTTTAAATATTTCAACCCAATGAAGACAAGTATATAGTTGTTCTCATTAAAAATGTTTAGCCGGCATATTTTCTTACGAGCAGATGTTTACAATAAGCAGCTGTGTAGTCAATTTTACATGATTAATGGTGTAGTTATTAAAAAAGCTAAGTTTTTCAAGTATCACTTTTATCTGAGTCAAAATAATGATACTATGAACCTTTTAATTTTTCAAAAACAATCATTACCAAAAGAAAGACATATTTCTTGAAAAATAGCTGATAATTAGAATACCATAGGTCCAAAATCACCTAAAATGGAAGATGACAATGAGAGAAAATTAATTATTTGACAATTCATAAGAAACACAATTCATGTTTCACACAGAACAGTCATGTTAGGTTAAATAGTCAGAAAAATAGTTCTTTTTTGGTTTATTTTAAGAAAAATTTCAATAATGAATGTACACAATCCAACAGACAAAAGATTGAGGAATAAAATTCACTATCGTCAATTTTTTATTATAATTAAAGAAGTTAAGCTCCAAACCCTCAGCAAAGATATAATGTAACTTAGTAATAACAAATTATATATTTTTTTTTATAAGTAACTATTTAAATTTCTCCACAGGTGAACTTCTTCATTTGCAACAACCAAAAACTTGGATTATCTGTTACATGTAATTATAATGTATTCACTGCCTGAATGATCTTTACATTGTGGTTGTAAAACACTTTTTTGTTACTCATCAAATAACTTTCAGATCATACAACTAAAATAATTTGTTTTATGAAATCAGCCAAAGAATTTTTATTTTTTACAATTTTTTTTAACCGTACCAAATTCATCTAATTTTCAATGTTCACTTCATCTATTTACCTTTATTTCTATCATCTATATTTAACTGCAATATAAATACTTCAAAAATTTATTTTGATTTGTAAATTTACTTATTTATTTACTTTGAACATTACGTTGCATTACATAACAGTAAGCCCTTAGCTAAATTTAACTTATTAGAGAAGAATGCAATAAATTGATATAAAAGAATTTTCAAGCTACACATTAACAAGAAATATTTTATTATAATTATAATCATATAAATTATTTTTTAAATATAATAGATCTTTTCGTATTCATTTTTTAAACACTAAAGTAGAAGATTTAAAGAAAAATAATATTAATTTATAATACTACAGTTACATATGCTGATTCAGGAAAATTTTGAAAATTAAAAATTCTTACAAAAAAATTATATTAAATAAATTTATTTATAACATTTAAATAGAAAAAAGTGCAATTTATGAACATATATACAATATTAATTTTTTAAAGATCACATAAGGGGAAAGCTCCATCTGCATAGACATTCCTGCAGTCTCATAAAGCTCTACATGGCTGAATGCAATATTTCAACAGGAATTTCAGCAACCACTGTTTGGATCTTGGCTTTTAGTTCTACTGTCATTAATCCACCGGGTAAGTCTAGTGGTGATCACGTCTTCTCAAATCAGCTGATTTGGAAATCGAGAGTTCTAGCGTTCAAGTCCTAGTATAGTCAGTTATTTTTATACGGATTTGAGTATTACATTGTGGATACCGGTGTTCTTTGGTGGTCGGATCTCAATTAACCATACATATCAGGAATGGTCGAACTGAGACTGTACAAGACTACACTTCATTTACACTCATACATATCATCCTCGTTCATCCCCTGAAGTAATATCTAAATGGCAATTCCCAGAGGCTAAACAGGAAAAAGAAAAAGTTCTACTGTCATACCAATTCGACTGCTACAAACTTTTGACGTGATCCCAAAAGGAGAAATCACATACTGACAAATTAGAAAACCTGTAAGGTCATGGAATTTAACATTTCTTAACATTATATGGTTGCCAAAAAAATGGCATACAGCAGCCATTGATATTCTTACTATGTGTGATAATCCATCTTGTTGAAAACAAGTGCTGTCAATAACTTGTGGATATATCTATTGTCTTTGTTCATCTTCACAACCATTCATTTACGAAAGTGAAGGAACATTATGTAATCATTTGGTTTAAGTTGCTAAAAGATCTACAATTTGTGTGGATGGTAAAGTAAGTCCTGCAACAAATTTTGCATGCAAAAATAAACAAGTTTTGCAGAGTTCAAAAACTTGAACTATGCAACTGTAAAGTCACTCCATGATGACAAATTTAATGGTATGGGCTTCTCATGACAACAACAGCTCAAACAGTCTCAATATTGTCTAGTGTAACAACGGTCCACATACTGCCTGGAGATTTCCTTTTTCATTACTGAAGCTGTTTCCTCAAAATTACATATATATATATATATATATTCATGTGTTAATTGCATGTACTGACAGTACACGATTATATCGTCCTACATTAAATTGGCAGTGAAATTCTCTTTGTGCTATCATTAATTTAATAAAAAGCATTGATGGCAAAAACATGTTGCACACCACTCCAAGTACCCATGATAATTAAATAGCATTATAATGCAATTATCATTTAATTAATGATAATTAATTAAATGATAATTTGTATAATGGCCTGAGCTGTCTTCTATAAATTATTCAGCACTGGCAATCACTAAGAGCTACCAACAAACATTTTAAAATTGCCGGTTTCCCTGAATCATCCTGTGTAAAATTGAAGTAAATAATGATTTAAAAAATTCAGTATTATAAGCTAGAAATAATTAATTTAACTAGTTAAATAAGAATAACTGATATATAATCTAGTTATAAAAGTTAAAAAAATTACAACTGGATGATTAAATAGTTGGTAGAGAAATAATTCATGAAAATAGTAAAAAAAAAAGGAAAAAGAGAAAAAATCCTTTGCAATAACTTAGTTATGTAAGTGTAATAAGTTATATAATTGTAAAAAAATAAATAAACAATAATCTAGTACGGTAGAAGAAATAAATAGCAGTATTAGAACAAAAAGCAATTAAATAAAAATGTAAATAAGTAAAATAAAAACTTTCATAGCTATCAACTAATGTCACAAATTAAATTAAAAAGTAACTATTTTTATTTTTCAAAAAATTAATTGATCATCCTCCTTACAGCCCGAAATTGGGACCAATTGATTTTCATCTCTTCACTCACATGAAGAAATGGCTTGCGTTACAGCACTTCAATGACTAGACAAACTTCAAAATGCTAAGAAAAGTAGGCTAGGGGATACCTAGCCTACTTTTCACGGCATAATGTCACCTGAATAGGCAAAATTCAGCTGAATAGGTGGCTGAATTTTATGAAATGCCATAGCATATTGAATAAAATGGTGACTATGTTGGAAAATAGTTAAAAGGTGTAGTTTTAAGTTGTATATAATAAATTATTTTTATCTACACAGGTTTTTTATTTATAGCCAAATGGAGGTTACTTTCCAAACCGCCCTCATATTTAATATATTACAAAAAATTTCCTACAGGACCTAAACACTAATAGATAAGGGTCCTAATTTGGACCTATCGAATTTTCACTGGTTTGGTTAATTCAAGAAAGCACTACATAGTAAGAAGATTAATTCAATAAAAATCTCAAAGAAAATATGTTAAATTGGCTCTGACAACAAGACAATAATTTCTTTGCAGCAGACATAAATAAGCTGAAAAAAATGAATTAATGTTTCTGGAGATTACATTGAAAAGTGAAAAAAATATCATGATTAACAGGTTTAGCTCCACACAATTTGTACCTTTAATTATTAAATGACCCTCATACAATCTTATTGACACAAATTAAGTTATAAATGTTGCTGAGGTTATGCTGTTCACATTGAGGCTGAAAAAAAGTCTGGATTAGCTCAATATATCCCAGTAAAATTAACTTAATGTCTCTCAGAGTCTGGATAATAAATTTGTCCCAAACTCCGAAATAACCATTGTTGCCAACATCAAAATATGTAATTTTTCACATTCTATATAAATGGATTATTATAAAATTTTCTATATAATTCCAATTAAGTTTTTTTTAATGACTAATAACAATTATCAATATTAATAAATGTTATAAATATATATTATATAATTACATTATACTACTATTATAATATTATATATATATATATATATATATTATAAATATCAAGATGCATTTGATCCTTGTATCATCTTCAGTCTTATTTTTTTATTACACATATTTTTTTTAAAATTACACATATATATTAAATGCAGAACTAATCTATATAAAAAAAAATTGTTCTAGATCATTTCTATACCTATTCAAGGTTACAGATACAAAAAAGTCTTTATTCTTTAAAATATACACAATTAATATATATTGGTACTGTAATAAAAATAACTGTAGACTATAATTCATATATGACATCATAATTATATGTAATTGGAATATCTGATCATTATTAGTAGAGTGAATAAACGTAATTAAAATTTAAAAATAAAGATTGGGCATTAAGTTAAGACTGAAGCTGTATCTCAAATGGTGAGTTCTGTTTTATTACATGTGATGGTTCATATTCAACATTGATACTGATTTTCCCCTACTGAGTGAAGAGCGTTTTTTAATGCACTGTTTCCCAAATGAGTACATAAATATGTTGTTTTACATAATCCGTCTTTACTCATGGAATGAAACTGAAATTGACAAACACAAGTGTTGGTTTCTCAGAACATAATGATATTCAAGAGATAGAAAATCTCTGTAATAAACACAATTAAGGTATTGCTTACAGATTTAGATTTTGGTGATTATGATGCTGGCTTGGTTATATGATGCTGATATGTAACAGTGTATTCAGTTAAAGGAAAAAGGCAGTGGGAAAACTTCATCCCTAACTTTCCCTAGTAAGCCTGGTACAGGATGAATGTTATTCTTAGAAATATCTACACCATTTTAAAGAATAACTTAAAGACGTAATTTTACACTGAGGCCTATAAAGTAGTCTGTGCCTCCAGCAATGCCCTATACCTCTAGCTGATGAAAACAATGGTGAACTGCAGATTTGTTATGAAAAAATTCTCATATGGTGTCATAAAAAGTAGATTCCACTGAGACAGATCTTCCACTGATCATCTCAAAGCAACTAAGCAGAGTACTTTTATGAAACATCAATGTCTTGGTATATTCTTTTTGAGGAGCCATATGATATACCTTGATAAAGGAATATATTAAATATTCATTAAAGGAGTGGTATTCAAAATACCTTAAAGGAATGAGATGTAGGTACCAACATGTTGGGCATTCTAGCAGGATTTCTATAAAATAGAAATTTTACAATCAAGCAGGGTCAGCAGTTTCAGACCATTTACACTGGATTCTGATGACTCACAAAGCATTTTCCAGAAAATATTTGCAACAACAATATTTACAATATTTTCTACAACAATAATTACAATATTTGCTACAATTCACAAAAAAATAATTGGAATGAAAAAGATAAACAATTTCTGGAGTATGAAATAGTTATTTCAGTAAAATCAAAGCAAGTAGTACAAACAGCAGAGATAAACAGATAAATGAAAAATATGTGAAAAGGTATCTCATAAGAACATAGCAAGCTATCTGTCCAACAGAAGAATTTAAGGATGATTAGGTGAATAGCCACAGGTAAAAGGAGTGGCAAAAGAAAGAATATATTTATCCAATACTCAAAATTATTTTAGGAGACAAAAGAAAAACAAAAAGATATCAGACATTAACTATGGTTAAATTGTGGCAAGAAAAAATAAAGAGAAGATACAAAAAATTCATTACTTTTTCTGTTTAAATTAGCAAACATGACATATTCAGTACACAAGAATTTAAAACTCTTACAATGATGAAGTCTATCAAATATTAATGATAGATTTTGGTTGTAATATTATGAAGTATTTGGAAGATTTGAATCAATTTAAATTATCTATTTACTTACATTTAATGTGCATTGTTTTAAATACTGTAATGAACTAAGCTTGGTGGTCAACTAATTTTCAAAATTTCACAACAGAAATTTAAGCCTATCAAAATGATACAAATATATTCTAATAAAAATGTACTTTCATGCGTGCATAATTGACCTACCCTTTTTAACTATGAAGTTTGGCAAAATTTATCCATTATAAAAATGCATTACAGACCCAAAAATATGGAAAATAACACTTAAAATTAAATCTAAATTTTCATTCTTTACATTTCATCAGGCATTTTAAAAAAATTGCAATTTAAAAAGTAACAAAAACTAATTTAAGAAAACCAGCATTGAGAAAAACATAACAAACACGCAAGATTGAACTAAATTAAATTACATACATTCTAATAAGGTATGAAAATACATCAACATTAGAAAGTCTATTTTTAATAAAGTACTTAAAAGTTTAATATACTCTGTGTATGACGTAAAATAAATGTCTGAACATAAAGGAGGGGAATGCAGCTGTTGCTATTTGGACATCTCCCAAACAACTGCTAATATATTACCCTCTCCTTAAAAAGAATATAATCTGCATCAATATAAATCACAAAAATATTTATATCCTTACATGCACATTACACAAATGAACAGCTCTATCTTTACAGTGACTCACTGTTGTAAAAAAAAACTACGTCATAAAGAGATAGATGCAAAAGTTCTAAAACCTAAACAATAATAAAAATATTCTATTATAAATAAAAGTCATTCTTTAATTAAATGGATATAATCAAGCTATTAATCCAGAAGTGGTCAAGCCATAGGGCTGTAGATTGCAGTGTTATTTTGTATGGCTTTTCTTGTATGGAATGTATCACTTTCTTTATATACCTTTACAAAAGTTTTTAAGGAAACCTTCATACAATCAGTCACAATGTAGTATGCTCTCATATCAATTTTTTGTACATCCGATTTAATAATTCCATTGTGTACATCTTTCAATAATCTTTTCAATATATATACTGTGCATATTTTAGTAAAATATTTTTAATTATCAACATATTCTTTGTGCAAAGCTAATTTTATTTGCGTATCATTATTTTTTAAATTGTACAACATTTTTTTCTAATACATTCAATATCATGTCAACCCAGGTTTTCAAAAAATATAAACACTACCTCTAAATTAACAATTATCCATCTCAAAAAATATTCAATTCAAAATATCATCTAAAGAACAACAGCTATTTCTTTCTGAACATAAGAAAATCTTATGTTCAGATTGCATATTATAGCATACAACTTGATCAACAAATTGGTCCAAATATGTTGTGTACCAAACGTTGGTACACAAATATTGTACAATATCATTTATGATACTATATCAATATTGCAATCTGATTCATAAAACGTGATTATTTTGGACCAACAAGAAACTTGCAAATAATGTCAATACTTCATAATAATAACGTATCAACTAAGGCCTAAAACAAGAAGCTAGAATTAATAAAACAGCAGTTATATCATGGCAAATATTTTTTTCTGGATATATAATTGTACAGCATGTTCAGAAAGTTGCTGTGGACTGGAATTATGGAAGTGTATGACAAAAATATCTTAATTATTACACTGTATTTTTATTTCATTATTTTAAAGAAACAGATATTACAATAACCGAAATAGTTTATAAAAGGTATTGTAAATGATCTTGAGAAGCTAGTTGTACAAGGAAACAGAAGACCGCTAAAAAGATAGCTGGATCAAATTGAAGAGGCTACTGGAGAATTGTTAGGCACATTGAATTGAATGGCAGAGGATCATGAGCTATAGCGGGAAACTGTCAACAGGATATGAATCATTGTCACCAGCTCTCAGACATGACAGGAAGGATCACTGATGATATACAGTATTCTTGGAACAATTAGCAAAACAATAGCAGATATCTTTATGAACACACAGCATATTGTTACAGCTATGTGCGCTACTTAACTATTAACTACTAAAAATAACTATAATAAATACAAACCTCCATAGAGTGTTCTGGTAAATAAATTTTTTTGAATAAGGTGCATTTAACATGATACAATAATTTCATTTCAAGAAATTTAGTCTTTGCCAACAACCAGCCTAATGCTAATAGTAATTCTCTACTCCCAGTGCTCATGTTAACTGGTAGGCAGTAGAAAAAAAGGCAATCATAATCACAAGACGCAAAGCAAAGTTTAACACAAGTCACTATGTCATTTTCTGCTGAAAAACAAATAAACAGAAAGTATTACTTTTTGAAGTATATAATCTACAGCTTTATAACTAGAGTGAAATATACACTACACCTTCCCCATAAATACAATATGATAAAATTAATGAATTAGTTCAAGAGTTTTAAATCTATGGTTATTAAACTGTAAGCTGTAACCTGCTTTATTAATCCACGACATTAGTGCTTCTTATACTGAAAATCAAGTGATTTGTTTAGCAGTTTTTAATTTGTGTAAACATTACATCTTAGTTTTTTTTTTTTATTTATGACACTCAACCATTTCAATATTTATATACATATATAAAACACCATAATAAAATTGTTGAAAAACAACAAAGCTCCTGGCAATGATGGAATTATCGCAGAATTCTGGAAATTGGACCACAAAAACATAACGTCTATAATTCACAAAAGAATACTGGAAGTCTGGAGAACGGAAAAAATCCCAAAAGAATGGAAGAGTGCCTTAATACATCCACTCCATAAGAAAGGATAGATCCGAACAATTACAGAGATCTCACTTCTCCCAGTCACGTATAAGAACCTCTCTAGAGCCTTGTTGAACCAACTCAAACTCCAAGTGGACCAACAGATTGGTGAGTATCAGCCACGATTCAGAAAAGGAAGGTCCTGTATCGAAAAAATCTGTTTGATACATATTATTAGATACTATTATTAGAATCAGTAATTTTAGTAACAGTAGTGCTTTTTACATCAACTCAACCTGTCATGCTATTTATTGTAGAGTTTTAGGTTTCTTTTTAGCTATCATCACTTGTTATCCATTACATTTCTTTTTTGCTATCCTTATACTAATAGTTAATCTATTTCTATATTTTCTATAAGTACGCAATATACTAGAATTATTTGAATTTTTTCTGTGTTCTAAATATAGATTTTCTTTATGTTTTATGGAACAAATTGGCAATAATACAAGAGTTTTTTTTATTTAATTTTTTTATTATTTAACAATACTGTAGCAGGATTATGTTCTTGCAATTTACTAATGAATTTGTTTTATATATATATTTGGATCAGTGTCATCCCAGATATCGCAAACATCATTTTGCAGTGATTACAATAATCGAGATTCTAGTATTTTAGTTTTTTGCTCTTAAATGTCTCATTTATTTTTTTCAATTGATGTTGGGAAAGCAATCACAATGTTGGGATTATGGTCTACAAATTCAGTCATTTGTCTGAATTTAACTATGCCAGTTATCTCAACATAGTTAGATTTTGTCTTTACAAAAATATGATCTATCCAAGATTTTCTATTCATTGTGTTGTCGTTGGTTTTGAAATAGCAGGAATCAATCCCTCAGCAAGTAAGATGCTCAAATATTCCTTGGATCTATTATTCATTTCATTAATACTAACATTTATATCACTTATAAAAAACAAGTTCATGCATCTTGCAAGTTCATTCAGAAAAAAATTTACATTCGACTAGAAGGTTTATACATATCTAATTTAGTTATTTTTTTATGATGCACACAATATATATAATTCTTTCAATAGCTATAAAATTAACAATTATGACTAGTTTTATTTCTGTATGAAATATACACTAAGAATCCATAAATGATGAAACCACAGTATAGTTTCCGAGTAAAATAACATCAAAAATGTTTTCATGCTGGTACACTAATGTTTGTAATTCTTCAAAATTTTTGTTTATACTTCTTATTATTTTTATTAGATGGTGACGTATGATTTGACATCTTTACTTCCTTTAAATGATGATAGTAAACTAGTTTTTTACTTTTGAATAACCTTACACATCTAGAACTGTTACAGAAGACTCAAATATACAACAGTACATACGAGCTGTGTGAGAAAAGTAATGAGATTGGTAACACTGCGAGCGATCTGGCAAAGCTGTGTCTACTGGTCTGTGTTAGACCGGTTTGTTCATCCCTTCCACATGCTCAGTACGAGTTTCAACTCTGTTTTCAGCCAACACATTATTTTTGACAGCGCCATCAGTGAAGTTGTGTTTTTGTTGTGTTACAAAAATGGTGCATCGGAATTTAGCAACGTTGTGCAATCAAGTCTTGTGTTAAACTTGGGAAATCCGCGAGTGTGACCTTTGAAAAGTTGAAACAGGCCTATGGGAAACATTGCTTATCAAGAACACAAGTTTTCCACTGGCACAAATCATTTTTGGAAGGCCAAGAACATGTTGAAAATCAACCTTGCTCAAGGAGACCATCAACTTCAAAATCTTATGAAAATGTTGAGCGTGTGAAGGTTCTTGTGAGATCAGACCGTCGTTTAACAATAAGGATGATGAGTGAACAGTAAAATTTAAACACTTTCACCGTACATCAAATTTTGACAAACGATTTGAACATGCAAAAGGTTTGTGCAAAATTGGTGCCGAAAAACCTCACAACAGAACAGAAGGGCAATCAAAGAAACATATGCGTTGATCTTGAGAGGTTGACAATGAACAAGAATTCTTCAATCGTGTGATCACAGGTATATCCTGTTGCACAGAATTGTGCTGTTCTGTCACAAGAAATGACAGAACAGCAGACTGTCTCTATCTGGAAGTCCCAGAAGTTAGTTAAAATTTTTTTTTTTGGGTTTTTCAGGGTGAGAAACACTTTACTGTGATCATTGTCTGGACACCATATATTTTTTGTAAAAAACCCAAAGATATATCACATATCTCAAAACAATAAAATTGCCATCTGTTGTATAACAAATAGCATGAATATTTGGAACACAATACAATAATTTATATATTTGAATATGAATGGACAGCCCTAAGAAATTCATTTCTACATTTCATTACCCTCTAAAACAGTTTTCACATTAGCCTCTAGTTTAAATCTGAGATGCAATGCCGCATAACAGATTCAATTCACAAGGATGTGGTGCACCATTAGTTGGCAGTTGCAGCAAGCACAAACTGGTACATCTATTTGAGTTATCAAATATCCATGAATAAGCCTAGTGTGGCCTATTCATAAACAGCAAATAATAACCTCCTTCCGACAGTTATTTCTACTAGGAAACTTTAAGCTCTGTGATAAAACAGTGCCTTAACTGGGTGAAGTTTATTGTTCATGGTAGCATCCCAAACACTTTGCCACTTATCATGAACTGCCCTCTTCAGGAAACAGACAAGATCATTAGAAGCAACATAACTGGTAAAAGGAGGCTGTAACTAGCCTCTTTTTACATACTGGCTACGTGCTCATTCCCTAAAATTGCTATACAGCTGGAGATCCAGCATAACTTCACTGTTGTATTACATCTACTCATTTGCAAAATAACACACTGAATCTCACAAACAGGGAGTCTGGAGAATACATTACTAATTGCTTGTAAGGCACTCATGGAATCTGAGCAAACGAGAACATGTCAAAATTTTGGGCTAACCATATCTAAGGCCTTACTATATGCAAACAGTTCTGTAACACAAATATTGGTGATGCTGGGAAGGCCAAACATGTATGTTGTGATGCCAACCACATTCAACCAAATTAACGTTTCAGAGCCATCTGTATAAACTCTAACACAGGATTCATGCTATTTCTAAAATTATAAAATTCATTTTGTACAATAAATGGATTTGTGTTCTTTTTATTATACTGACAAAGATCAAAGCAGAAATTATTGAGAGGAGGGGCTGCCAAGAGGGTAGTAACACAGAGGTAAGGAGCCAAGGTGTAAGGACTGGAGGTAAATGTACATGTAGAATTGAGAAAAGGCATAGCTCTGATGCTTGTGGAGCAGTAGATATCGGCTGTTATTGGTATTGAATCAGATGTTGGTTACAGAACACCTTCACAACTGCAGCTGAAAGGTAAGAGTGCAAGCAGCCTTGTCAACTGCGGAGGGCTAGATGGGCATTCAAAATTTACAGATTTCTGTGCCCAAGACGAAGTTTATGTTTCTCAAGGGTGTAGACAAGTTATCATACAGTCGAAACCCCCACATTAAGTATAAAGGCTGTATAATCAGCTGAGTGAGAGTTCATAAGTACCTAGGTGTTTTGTTTGATGAGAAGTTGATGTTTAGCAACCACATTAGGCAAGTAGTGTAGACGCTGTCTTAATGATACACAAACTTAGGAAGATTGCTCAGAAGGAGATCAAATGTATATGGGGTACCTAGGTGTCTTCGAAAGCATGACTTCATACATGGCGCCCATTTGCACGCATGTGTTGGATATGAATAGAAGAACACTTCTTCAAGTGCAGAGCCTTAATAATAAGCACTGGTCTTTTTAAAACAACCTCCTATGAGGGTACCACCATATTAGGAAAGATTCTCCCAATCAATTTATTAGTGAAAGTTCAGGCAGCCATGTGGAGATTGCAAAGAGGCCAGGAGGCTGAGGTATTTGGGTCGAGCCAGTACCAGAACGGAATGGTGATCACAATGCAACAGATCTAAATTTCATTCAGTTGTCCATCTCCTGCCTGTGGAAGAGGCTGCAGAGCCTCATGATGGAAGCATGGCAATTCGAATGGGATACAACTAAAGGAGGATCCCTGTACAAGTTTATATGGGATCTGAGGGGATGGTATGCCTCAAATTTGTTTTTAAGGGCAACAGGTGCCCAGGTGCTCACCAACCATGTTAATTTGAACCAATATCTGTTTCGGTTACGCCTGGCAGCTGATGAGCTGTGCGTGTGCAAGGAGATCCAGTCAAATGAACATCTGATGTTTGAGTGCCCTGCTCTTTGGGGGACCAGAAACTGGGCCACTGTGGAACTGAGGTCAAGAGGAAAATTGGTCACTCATAAGCACCAAGTCAATGTGGCGAGAGCTGCATTGTCGGATTGTGCGGGAGTTCCTTGATGCAGTTGTTGTTCAACCGACATCAGTAGTTTACTTAAGAGAAAGACTCCTACTGCACTCCTGTGGGAAGCTAACCTAGAGATGTATGACTGACCACCAGCTAATTAAGGTTCAAAGTGCTTTAATAGAGTGGACAGGTACTTGCTGGCATTCAGCAACCTAGGCATGGCAGCGAATAGCTGTCTAGACGAAGTAAATTCAATTTATGGATGTCATATATATATATATTTACTAGTTGACAGGGTGCACCTACCCATTTTAGTAAATATATGACAAGTGAGCAGTTGGGACATTTAAGTCAGTAGTGTATGGCACCGCACTTAGTTCGCTCACGCTGTTAGGTAAGCTCTAGGAGCTATTTAGGACACAGGTCGCTAAACTGTTTCAAGGCTCAGTAGCCATTTGTGGCAAAGACATTCAGTCTTATGCTTTAGGGCGATCAAGTGGGGTGGTGGCAGGAGAAATGCCAAGCAAACAAATACTTGTCAAGAAATGGGTATCATCATAGTTTAGCCATGACTTTCACTTAGCACATCAAAACACTCGACCGCATACAGCCCTCCCATTGTGGTAGGCACAGAGCATTTCTGTTGTACGCCTATAATTGAAATTACACAACACCCTGCGACAATCCCTCAATGCTCTCCTGCATTTATCATTCCACCAAGGAAGAGAAGGCCATCTAGATCTTGGGGATGGAAGTGAGTCTCATGTAGACACATTATTAAATAATTTTTTTCCATTAGTAGGATTTCAATATCCTCACGGCAAGAACAGGGGCCGCAAACATTCCACTGAATAGTATTTGTAACCATAGGAAAAACTTTTATATATAGAAATTCTGCATATAAACTATTTATCAAATATAATCCAGTTTTTCTTTTTCAATTTTATGATTTTCAAGAAGCGCTTTGCTTCTTTAAGCACTTCATACGCAAATCACAAAATCCGTCGATAAATAAAATAAAATCTAAAACCTATAACCGACATTAAAAGAAAACCCTTGAAACACGCTCGATTACAGAATCATACAGGAGCAAGGGACATTGTCCAGGCTCTGCGATTCGTAGGGAGAAATGTTGATACTCCCGCCACTTTTGCGTTCCGTTCCAAGCGCTTCATCTGCTACCATATCCTTATAGAAATCTCTAAATGGTGAAGGGGTTTCGGAAGCCTGGGAGGATGGTCATGTCATACCAGGCAATGAAGTTTTATTAGATTCCTTCACAGGGAACTTGGTTGTTTGCTGTGTAATTGGTGCAGAAGTACTTTTTGTAATGGTATAATGACTGACATGGAGGTAGATAAACCAACATCAATTTTTCTGGCAGAAATTACCTTCTTGCCAAACCTCAGTGTTGTATTTGCAGTTGTGAGGGTTTTTTATTTGTTCTAACAAAACTTGGACCAACTTGGTCAGTTTTTTACATGATGTGCACTTGTTTTCTTTGCTGCTGCAAAGAGCCTGGACAAAACTAACACCTGGCTTACAAGATTCCTCATGTTGAAGGATTTTCTATATTCCCGATGAGCCACAGGAAAGAACACTCTGTTCAGTTATAATCCTTAATAATGCCTGCCTTATAAAAGAGGCATTCTCAGGACCTTGCCGAATGTGAACCATTAAAATTAATATACTTTTCAGTTTCAGTACATAGGCTATCATCATGACCTGTACAGCAACAATGTGCACAAACTTTTCCTTTGTGCAATCAGTTTTGGTGTGACTAAAACCCTTACACTGGAAGCAGCATCTACGGTTTGGTTTAATTTAGAATGATCAAGTTTTAATCACTCTAATTTTGAATATATAAAGTATTACCAATAATATTCTTACTCAGCATGGCAACAAATATAATTTTTTTTTTAAATCAATTTTATTAACTTAATTATTCATACTAACATCCAGCAAAATGCAGATGCCAACAAAATACAGAAACTCTATAGCATAAATTAATAAAATAAAGAATAAAATATCAGTGAATCAATAATGATTACCTTTACAATCTCTTCTCAGAGCTCTATTAAATGACGGGCAAATAAATTTGTGTAAAATATTCCAAAAGGAAACAACCTGTAAAAAAAAAATACCTTACACTATTTCTTATATCTTTAACCATATTACCTTATCTTTCTTATCTATTTATTTGTAAGTAATAGTAACAATAATTTGTGAAAAATCAATCAGTTTTAATAGTTTATAACAAAGTTTTCATACCACTTAAACATTTTTCAGAGGCATTTTCAGAACATTAATTAATGAGGAAATTATTTAATGGTGACAGAAACATTACGTTTATAGACAGTTAATGCTGATGTTTAATTCACAAAGAGAATCGAATTTGCATAAGTAGTTAATGTATAATAATTTTTTAAAATGACAGCATTAATCTAAAATAAAATATTTATTTTGTAAAACATTTTTCAAATGTAAAAGGTGCATTTGAAAAATGTTTTGTTGTCAAATGGAAATTATATAAATCATATTTATGGCGACATGAATAAAAAAGGCCTCAAAAAAAAAAAAAGCTTCATGCCATGAGTTCTTGGAAGAAAGGATTACCATGAACAAGAACCAGTTTGATTTTTGAAAACCATCTTCACAGAACTGAAAAAGCATCAGTAGAGAGTGGAATTAGTCAGAAACAGAATTTAATAAATTGATTCCTGAACTGTCACTTTTTTAAAAAAATAATTAGACTAAAAAAAATTTGATGTGTATTGTATGCCCACAATATTAACTGATAAACACCATAAAAAATAAATGGGTTCCATTCTCACTTATTACATTTTATGTCAAGCAAGAGAATAATTCCTGAACTCTACAGCAATTGGTAGTAAAACATTGATTTAACATACTGTTGGTTGAATCAAAGCAACAATCAATGCAATGGTGAATAAACTCATTCCCCAAAAGCAAAAACTTCATAGCCATGACTTCAACTAAAGAAATGATGGTATTAGTTTTTAGACAGGACAGGTGTTCTTCTGGTTGAGTTCATGCCTAAGGTTGAAACAATTATTACTGATGCATACTATATGATAACAAATATGAAGCAGATGGATTCATATTGATTGCCTCAACAATGAATCAAACATCTTCAATAAGCTAATCAAAACAATGGAAGAGGAATGACTAACACGTGGTGTCTGCCAACTCCATGACAGACACTGCACTTGTCATGTCTGAACTGCTTCATCATTCAAAATGGAATATTAAGATTTTCTGCCAAATAGACCAGACTTTGCACCCAGTAACCTTTATTTGCTTGTTTCTTCATCTGAAGAAATATCATATCTTAAAAAGGTTCAGCAATGATGTTAAGGTTAAAGAAAGTGGTCATAATGTGGTTCAGAGGACCAGTAGCAGACTTCTACAATTTGGCAATACAAAATCTAATTACTATACTTAAAATAAATGCTTGAATAATAGCAATATTATTTAAAAAAATTAAAATACAGCATGCAATTGTAGATTTGCAAATAAATATTTTAATAACATTTGACTGGCTTTGTATCTTTACTTTCCAAGCTGATTTTCATATTTCCAAATAAATGTGCTTTTATTAAAAAACTTTAATTTTTTATCTTACAAAATTATGAAACAGATTTTGTAAAAACAACTAATGTTTTTATAATAGAAATAATAATCTTTTTAGTGAAATTCAAGACTGCTTAAAGCTGAACAATCGTAAGATGTAAAAATTTCTTAAAAAATTAATTTAAAAATATATAAACACTGAAATAGCTTTCAGTAGGTCATCTCATTACCATAAGTTAAACCTGAGTGTGCAGGTTGCCTACTAATATAATAATCAGCTTGTCAATAAATAATTTTTTATTTCCTTTTGATGACTGAGGGTAGTCTTCAAAAATTTTAAGCATATTTTCTACATTGTTGTCCATGACAGTAACAATATTAATTTAAAATTTGAACTTATCTAACAACAAACCACATAAATTTTTAAATAAAATATTTTTTTAAAACCTACTTTAAAGCATTTTCAATCATCTTTGCAAACTCTCATACTAGTGTCAACTGATATTCCTGTAGGTAGTTTTTTTTTAATTAGGCAGATAATTACTATAAATGTGGTCAAAAATAACACGATAGGAGACTCCTGATTGACTGACTTGGCACAATACTGGGTAAAATAACAATAATGCGAATTAATTTCTGGGGCTCAATTACAGTCAAAATAACTAGCTCCCAATTGGCTTAACCAATACCAAATAACTCAATAATATGGTGATTTCAGTAGTTAAGACACAAGTTTTATTTTTATTTAAATTGTTGTGATGTTAACATTAAGATTAAGTTCATTTTTAATTAACCAACAACAAAGCCTGATCTCAACAATAGAAAATTTTCAATGTTCAATAGCAAAATAACAGCTTCCATATATTTTCATAACTTTATCTCTATGATAGAGACAGCAATTAAAAATTGGCTATAAATGCTAATAGCCAAAATCCGAAGTAATAAATTAAGTGGTAGTTGATCAAAGAAATACAGGAATGACTGATAACTGACAATAACACTCAACATTTTCTTACAGAATTATATCAGTATAGCTTCTTTCTTTACTGTACTAAATACTTCAGCTATTAATATGATAATCATCTTCATAGAAAATGTGAAAAATTGAAATCATATTTCAAAATTTCCCTTCAAATAACAAAACCATATTCTCTTTTTACATTACCTACAAGCTTGATTATACTCTTTCTCTTATTGAACTTCATTTCACATTTCCTTCTAATATATTCCATAACAAATATTATTCTAAATGCCCAAAACATTATCTCATTGTACATAGTAAACATCCTGAATAAAGAACTTTTAAAAACAATATCTCTAATTTTATATCAACATTATATTAGCCTCCAATTTAATATTGTTCATATTTTTCTGCAAAATCTACAACTTTAACCCTTAACTGAGCACACAAAGAATAGTCATACCCCCAAGCACGTGGGGTGATTTTTGTCCACCACCTTATATAAAACTAAGTGGTATTAAACAAAACTTTACTTTCTTATTGTTACTTTCTTATTAGCATTATTTGGAAACTATGTAACAAAATTTAACTGTAAAAAAAAAATACCTTTACTCATGAAATGATCATTACAATAATCAATCCAAAAAAAGATTAAATGTGTAAGAAGCCAAAAAAAATTACTACTCATCTTCCATGCAATCTCAACAAATAATATTGGAGTGTGATTTGCAAATAAAACTTTTGCAAGCAAAATATTTTTGTGATGGTTTTTTACTTTCATTTTCCTTGGCATAATATACATACACCCCGGGCAGGAGCTCCAGCTGTTGAAGTAGGTTTATCGTTTGAAATGGTTGGTTTATCTCCTAAATGTAATTTTTTTTTTAATGGTCTTGGGGTGTTTTCCATTTGATTTCCAAAGTTTATATGTTTTTTCTACTAAACTTGTCCCCAGTATTCTCAAAATGTTTCTTCTCTGAATCAATTTACAATGCAGGCCCAAGCCTGCATTGTAAATTACACAGGCGTTTACAGCACTTACATTGAGGAAGTGGAAGAATATCGCTAAAGGCCATCAGTTGGTCCTTCGGCCAAGAGGATTTCTCTTTTATTTTTTCAGAGAGTGCCGACCAGCATAAGTTTTTTATTCCTGAGGAGATGGTGGACTAGTGGAACACTGGTGTACTAGTCGTCTGTACTAATATTTCCCTACAATACCTTAAACTGATACAATTAGTCTACCCACTACTGATGAAACTGAATTATCAAGATGTAAGGCCCCTCTGGCTGAATCCCTATATAAATTTCAGTCAACCAAATATGTCATATATGCTAAAAACGTTTATACCGTATCTTTTAGACTAATTTGGTAAGTATTGCCAAAAGGGGCATATTCCTTTAAAAGGTATAAGCTATTCATCGATGGTCAAAAACTCACCACGCCTGTAAGATTTTTTTAATAATTTTCTTATAAGCATGTTAAAAAGTACCTTACTGGAGCTAATTTGTTGAGCTTGCTTCTCTCCTTCCTCAAGGAAGGACTCTCAATAAAAACAAAAATCATTTACTGGACATTGTAATATGGAATATAACGATATCTTCCCACAAATCTTTGTAATTTACATGAGCAGATTATAAAGACCAGACAGAATTAGGAAGCCCAAAAATTCTTCAAGTTCCTCCCTGTTCCGATCTTTCACATCCCTTTCTCTAGAATATCTTTGATGTAATTTATACATATTAGTAATGTCTAGAAGCATGTTAATAATTTGATCATCAAACATATCACAGAAGGCATCAAGAACCAAACTAACATTTTTTGTATATTGTTTCCTACCCGGTAAATGCTTGATGATATTGTGAGATCTTGTTCTTATGGCTTTTCATGGAAAACTTTTCTTCCATTTTATTGAATTTCTTCTGGTGTGGTCAGTAATTTATTTTCCATCTAAAAATAATCAACAAAATCAGTAATTATTGAATTTCCAAGGGATACTTTGTAAATTTGCTCTAAAATCAAGTAATTTTCTCAGCATGCACACTTTTTGTATTATTTGAGGTTATTTTTCTGATATTCATTGAGTTTATATTGCTGTTTTACCAATATTGAAATTTCCTTAAAAAAGTATGATTTATTTGAATATAAGAAATAATAAAACGAATATCTTATTTTTTTATATAAGAACACCACATTGCTGCGACTGCCAACTACCAGTGCACCACATCCTTGTGGATTGTATCTGTTATGCGGCATTGTGTCAAAAATTTAAATTAGGCCCTAACATGCAATTATTCTAGGGGAAATGAAACAATGTTATCTAATGTTTTACAATTTCTTAGGGCTGTCTGTTTATATTCAAATATTTGAATTACTGTAGTGTTTAAGCTATTTATGCCATTTGCCATAAAGCAGATAAGTTTATTATCTTAACTGAGATAAATAATGATATATCTTTGTTTTTTGTTTTTTTCACTTTTAGCATATGCCAGGGTTTTTTTCCTTTTAAGATGTACTTTTACTTTGCTGGATTTTAGTTTTTAATTAATTTTTAACATATACTTATTAACAACAAATATATCTTGTTCGGGCAATGATAATGAGAAAGCATTTTTCACCCTGGGAAAAAAAACACAATTTTATATACTTCCTCATCACTTAGGATTTTTAACATTAAAGCATAATTTCCTTAAAATTGAATTAAGAGTATCATCATACAGATTCACATTATCAAGTCCTTTTTGTTAATTAAATTGCAAAGTTGAATCAACAAAACTGTACTTTTGAAATAGTATGATAAAAATTTATTTTACCAATTTTTGATGGGCATCAACACATACTTCTAGCAACAAGACACCAAAAGAATGTCAGATATGCATAGTTTTTAAAACCAGTAGTTAACACATTAAATTAACAATAGATATAAAATTATAACATGTAATTGACTGAATTTAAAAAACTGTATTATATCCCTAATTAGCCTGTCAAAAAATTATATTTCTACACATAAACCACAATAAATAATCATCCTACTACAAACCTTCAATGTTAGAAATAGCAGAATCAATAGGGAAAACCAGAAAAAGAAGATTACCTCATTAATTAAAAATGTTGCATTACAAATTTTTGGCAATTAATACTAGAAAAACGTCACTCAAGACAAAATGATGTCTGAACAGTTCTAGAAAAGGCTTACAAGATCATACTAAATATAATTACAGAAGGTATTACTTAAGAGAAACCAAGAGATTACGTGCCACCACAACTGAAAAGAAAGTTTAATTATGCATTCCTAATGTCAACTACTAAGCACATGATAATTTTTTTTTTTAATTAGTATTTTAATGAAACATGCTAAAGGTTTAAGTCCTAAAACTGAGCAGTGAAATAAATAAATGTATAATTTACGTTTATACATTCAATTATAATGCACTTACCGTATTTTGGTCGTTCTTATCACACTTCGCTATTCTTAAATGGTCTGCATTAAAATTTTCTGCTAATAAATTGCTTATAACTTCACACAATCTATAAGTAACGTCTGACACACCTGTAACGTCTGACATAATGAAACTCCGTTTAAATAATGAACTATAGCATTTGATAACCAGTATCTCACATGAGGTAGATCTAGCCACCCATAACCCTCAGTTTTAAAAGTTATGATACAGCAACGCGGGAAATGATGCTTTTAAAAAAATGGAAATTTTAATTATTATAATTTCCGGCAGAAATAATAAGATTGATAGCTTTACAAAAGTATTTATCTTTTGAAAAACAGCTTTAGGTTATCAAAAGTTAAATTCAATTTTTTTCTCTTATTTTTTCTAAGAATACAATGAAGGATTATAGTTCACCTATAATTACTATTTTGGGTCAAAAAATGTATTTTTAAAAACGCAAACTCCTGTGTACTGATTTTATCTTCTTCTGTTTTTTATTATTGTTTTTTAAGTAAATTATTTTATTTAGTTAATAACCGCGTTGACTGCAATGTACTACCGGCAAGAATTTAAAGTTTGATAAGTTGATCAGCTGATTATCGTTTAGTAAAAGTAAGCGCCAGTATATTACATTCTTGAAAGTTTGTTAACTTGTTTTGTGTGAATGATGTATTGGTGTGTCCAAAATTTATCTGATTTCTAACTTCACGTCAAAGTGAAATAATGTTCTTTTGTGATGTAAGATAGAATTGTGGATTACGGTGCATTATATTTGTTGCAGGTGCCACACATTCATTATAACGGTACTGTAAACTAAAAATTGATAGATTTATCTCATAAATATTTATTTTCAAGACGCAGATTTTCTTTCATACTTAAGTTCGAATAAAATTTTACTACTTAGAAGTTTAGTGGAAAAACAATTAATTTTTAATGTAAAATTTGGTTAATTGAAACATATTTAACCACAGTATCCATAAACAAAAATAATGAAAATTTAATAAAATTATTATTTCAGAGTGAACCATAGTTAAATATGTATGAAGAAGATCATTTCTACATTTTGTTTTACTAAAAAGTAGTTATTTTTTATTATCTCAAAAAGTGTTTGTTTTTAACCCGTATAAAAATTTATTGTAAGGTTTATTTAGATTAAATAGTTTTTTTAGGAGTAGAGTCAATACATTTAAATTAACTGTTTATTCTAAAACAGTTATCATTTGAATGAGCTTATAAATTTCATGGAATTGTTTCTTACAGAGAATTCTTTTAGATTTGTTTGACCAAAGGTTTCCTAATTGCATAAAGAGGGAATTGTTGCCATTAATAACATCACTTAAGAAAGAGCTGCATAATTAGATTCAAAATAAACTATTTTCATTTATTTGAAAGTGACCCAACCATTTTTATTCACTAGAGAGCATAATGAAACATAGCCTAAAATTATAAACTCATTTTCATTACATGAGCTTTTGCCTTTTTGGGGGCCTTTCAGAGTTAATTAAACTGCAGTCATTAACCAGTAAAAAATACCAAAGAATACAGTGAAACTACACTTAACATTGACTACTGGTACCAGTGTATTAAACATGGATTAGGTCATTGTCAATTTAACCCACCAGATTGGTCTAGTGGTGAACGCGTCTTCCCAAATCAGCTGATTTGGAAATCAAGAGTTCCAGTGTTCAAGTCCTAGTAAAGCCAGTTATTTTTACACGGATTTGAATACTAGATCGTGGATACCGGTGTTCTTTGGTGGTTGGGTTTCAATTAACCACACATCTCAGGAATGGTCAAACTGAGAATATACAAGACTACACTTCATTTACACTCATACATATCATCATCATTCATCCTCTGAAGAATTATCTAAACGGTAGTTACCGGAGGCTAAACAGGAAAAAGAAAGAAGGTCATTGTCATTTTATCTTGCTTCACATTCTTCAATCCACTCTTCAATTCCACTGTGAGACATTCATGTGAATGGAATTGCCGGACTTAATACTCTTATAATTTGGTGGGTTACATGATAAATGAAACTCTTTTGAAGTAAATCAGAAATGAAAATGTGAAGTATGGTATTAACCAGTTCCTTATTGACTACTGTTGTTAAATTTACATATAAATTATTCAATGTTAATACAAGACTTACAGACCTTATAAATTTTATAAAACAGCATTATTAAGTAAGCAAGCACAATATAGATTAAACATATTGTTATATTACATACCAAAGTACTTTTCTAGACTTTTTAATATAGATTAGACTAGCATATGCCATTATAAATGCTGTATACCACCTGTAACTCCACTGAAGAAGCTGCATAATTAGCTCTGGAAGATCCTTTAAAAGAACAATTTCTAAGTAATCTTAAGTTGAATTATTTATAGTTTATAATATTATAAAAATAGTAATCATGTTGATCAACAAATATGGATTTTACTTTGAAATTAGTGGAAATTTTTTTTGGTACTTATAGATTATCTGCCCGCCATGTAGTTAGTTAGTTCTTAGACAACACCACTGAAATTCTATATTGAAATAAGAAAATAAATAAATAAAATTATAAATATAATCTAACCAAACTTAATCGACATTCGCTAGTCAAGGTTAGCAAGCATAGGTTAAGTTTGGTTAGATTATATTTATAATTTTATTTATTTTCTTATTTCAATATAATGTTTCAGTGGGCCATCTAAGAACTAACTAATTACTGTTTGAACATGTTGGAACAGAAAAATATTTGGTGGGTAGATAACTAACAACCATACCTTTTTTTTCTAAAGTCTGCTATAACAGCTATTACTAATGAAACATTTTTTTCTCTTTTTATGCAGGTAATGTAAATTTATTATATGAAATAAAAAATGAGTCGCTTAAGTTCATCTACAACACTTGTTGCTGTAGTTTGTTTGGTATTACTTATAATTAGTTTGTATGAACTTAATTGGTTGCAAAATGAACATATGAGATATCATCATGATATGGCAGAAAAATCACAAACTTTGGCGTTACATACCAGTAAACCATCATCATATCCTTTACATACTAATAATATTAATGTGCCTGTATTTGTACCGTTTGGACGAAATGTAAGTAGAAAATATTATATTAGTATTACTGATTAATTTTCTCAGTTTTATTCTATTTTTCAAAGTACTTAGTTGTACTTTAGTTTTTATTCTTTGAATAAATTTCAAACAAATCATGTTCCATCTTTTCTATTTATAATTTGAAATTTTATGTTTTATTTTATTTTTTATATTTCATTTTTCAGGTTGATTCTGGATTTTTAAAGCATGTATTTGATACTTTCACTCATTTTGGTTATGTCCGTAAAGATTTAAACACTACTAATAACTGGGATGTTCTTTGGGCACATGATTATCCATTTTCAAAATTAAGCACACAGTTGCATAATTTACATTCAAATAAAAAGGTTAGTGAAGTATTTATTTCCACATAAAGAACATTACCTACCAATCATGTTTTTAAGAATTATAAGTATTGCGTAGTTTATAATTTAGGTGTTTTATACATAGGTAAACTTCTACTCAAATGTTCAAGAAATGTGTAGCTTACATTTATAAACATTGTTTAGACTAACAAATTGTGATTCTCATTTCAAATAAGTAACATTAAATCTTACAACATTTAGAAACATTTTAAAATGACCAGTTCAAACTGTTGTAGTTTGTGGTATACCTTTTCAAGTTTCAAATCTATCATTACAACTCTTAAGTATTGTCTGAACTGTTATGTCTTCTTTTTTATAATTGCATACAATTACTTCCCATTTTGTCTTTTGTTTATTTTGCAATTGTAAGATCAATGAAGTTCATGGTTTAAATTTTGAAATTTAATTATTAAAATATGTATTTGTAAACCAGATTTTTACACAGTGGTATTTTTAGTGGTAAACATAAAGGTTTACGTTAATAACTGTCCAGAAGATATGTGGACAATACAAAATCATAAGAATATATACTAAAAAAATCAAAATTTTTAATAAAAAATGTTTTGTTCTAATTCAAAAAATTACCTCTGTATCATGAAAATTAAATTGAATCTAATGTAAAATTACTAAAATAATAAATTTATTTTATCTTATTTATTTTTTATTATGAACTCACATTTTGAATGTTTTTTCGTGAGAAATATGTGTTGGATGAAATGATAGTAAAATAAGTCAAAAACTAAACTCAGAACCTCTGTCAAGAAGCCACTGTACAAACCACTACATTAACTAGCCAACCAGTTATGAATTTGTATATATAAATACTTGCTAGACATGTAAATATAAATAAATCCAAAAAACAATCATTAAAAAAATTGATTATTGAAATATATTGTTTCGTAATTTGAATTTAGAAATAAATTCAAAAAATATATCAGGAGTTATTTGTTGAATTATAAATTTAAATAATGTATGGGCCATTACCGTAATTTAATTTATTTCACATAATTGTAGTAAATGGTTAGAATTTGCTATTTTTTTTTCTTAATAATTATATTGTATGAGCCTACATATCTTGTGGCAACATTAACTCTGCAATATAGCTCTTCACCCGCTTCCTTGCTATAAAGAGTGTTTTGCCATTAGCATTTGCTCTCAACCATTCTTCAGTGCATATGCATCCTAGTACACAAATCTGTAAAATTAAAGCTATGATTAACTTCAAAATGAACAAAACCTTCCACATTTTGATAATGTTTGATATTCCTGCCATTTGTTTGAGAAAAAATTATGAGTGGCATTATATATATATATATATATATATATATATATATATATATATATATATTGTCTTATTGTCTTTATTCTAAAATTCTTATTCATAAAAAAACATTTTTATTGGGTTTTTTAATATTCATAAAAACTATAAAATGATTTGTTCCATTAAAAATGTTCAGTCTTTTCTAAAACAAAGAAAGGTTTTTAGGATGAGATTCTTATATTATGTTGTTTATTTAAAAAATTTATATATATATAATAATATTAATAGAGTTCTTTTAAGTAAAACTTTTTGTTAAATATTTATATAATTTAGAGTTTTTAATTTATTAAAAAATAGAAAGGAAAAAGGAGTAGATTAATAAAAAAATGGCATAGACACTCATTTTTAACTATTTTCAGGAATTAATGTGTTAAGTACAATCAATGGCCCTAATAATTTTACAAGAGGAAAATTACATTTTTACAAACATCTCAGTAAATAAATATATTATCAAAAAATGTCCTTAATAAATTTTCCTTTAAATTATCCATTATTACTATTACAGTTAATGGTAGCTATACCCACAGCTGTCATGGTGAGCAGTTCTATGTGATACTAAATGATATCATTGTTTTTTACTGTGAACAACTAATAAATAGAAGTAAGCATATCAGTTTCCTGGCTCTTGAATAGATATCATGAGTATAACATATTGTTAGATTATCATCTTGCTTACGGCATATAGGACTAACTGTTCATTGCAAACAATTAAAATAATGATGAGCTGGACTAGTATCAGGTTTGTGATGTTTTATTAGTGTCTTTTATTTCTCAACATGATTTAGAATGGATGTGGAATATTTTTTTATGTGTTAGTTATTGGTATTATTATTGCAGGTAAATCACTTTCCAGGTAGTGGTTATATTACAAATAAAATGGATCTCGCAACTTCAAATATACCATTTGTACCAAAGGCATTTAAGATACCCCAACAAAATAAACAATTAATGGATTATGTAAGTTATTATTTTTTACGTTGTTTCAGATCAAAGCTTAACAGACTTTCCATAATATTGCATGTAAGTTAAATATCTCATACTTTTGAAACTAATATTGCACAAACTATTTTGTTAAATAACCATTCATTTTATACAGTAACAACAGGCTGATAACCAATTTCAGTTACTTAGTTGTAGATAAATTGTTTATCTAAAAAATGCAATTGGCATTTTATAAAAAAAGACCAAGCCTAATCATAGACTGGGTTTTGAACCCAAGAATTTCCAAATGAATGGCAGAAACACTACCATCCCAGTGCAGATATAGTAAATGGTTCTCATCAAATCTCTCCAGATGACTACATCATCATCTTAATTTTTTTCTTTAAATATTATTAAAAAAATTAACTGAATATGAAGTAATAACAAAAAAAATGTTTCAACAAATTGTTAAGGTACGTAATACATGCTTAAACTGTTTTTGTTATTTGTTATTATTGACAGATATTTTGTGTGCACATAAGAAGAATTTATTATAAGTTGGTAGTGTTCAGTCATCACAATATTGTAGGTCTGCAATCTTGTTTTTTTTTCTATCAGAGCAACAGTTAGTGTGCAACTTGTATGTGACATTGTCACAGCACAAAACTGCATAAACATCTCATTTTACAGTTAGCTTAAACATAAGCATAGCTTGAAAAAAAGTATAGTAAAACAACAGTTTTAGGAAATAGCAATAGAAATAACGAAGAGTTGAAATATCAATAAAAAATTTACATAATGTTGTAGACAGTAGTACTCTAAGATGCTTTATCTATTTTCTAAATACAAATATATGGATGTAATATTTCTTTATGAATTTTTTTAATGGAGGAACATAACTGTTGTATTAAAAGATATTTTGCTATTCATACTTTATCCCCTGTTCTACTATGATATTCTGCCCTATTTCTGTTATTCTTTAGCTATTGACATAGTTTTTTTATTTAAAAAATTCAGTTTACTGTATTAATATTTGTTTCAGGCATCAAAAAATTCTCATAAAATGTTTGTTCAGAAAGGCAATGATCATAGAGGTATTAAAATTGAAAAAATTGAAAAATTAGATTTGAAACAAAATGATAGTTTTGTTCAAGAATTTGTAGATAATCCTCTTCTAGTTGATGGACATAAATTTGATATAGGCGTTTATACCATTATAACATCTATTGATCCACTTATTGTTTACATATATAATGGAGACATTTTATTTAGGTAATTTTTTCTGAAATATACAACTAAATGCTATATAGTCATATAAGAAAGATGTGCTTATTCTGCGAGAGACAAATCGTGAAACTATCACTAATTGAACCCCAATAGCACAAAATACATGCCAGTAAAGTTGGTATTTAGATCCAGTTTAAAGAGAATATTTGTAAGTTGTATTAATTTGCCCAAAGTAACCACTTAGGTATAACCACATTCTCCTTAATTAGCTAGAATTTCCAATAAGGTAAATATAATTACCTTATATTTACCTTTTATTATTAATTGCTAATTTCTATAACTATAGCATAGTAAAAGACATCTTAAATAAAAATAAATAAATGCATGTCATTTTATTGCCTTATCTTCTTTGAATTCTAATTAATTCTGGTGTAGGACTGCCTCTGGGAACAGAACATTTTCTAATTGGCAGAACAATAAACTGCAATGGGAAAAGCAATTCTAAATTTTGGCTTCACACCCAAATGTCAGCTGTAGCAAGTTGACTCTAGTACTAACTTCTTTAACTGAAAGTAATGAAACGAAGGTATATCCTTCTTTATCTAAAATTGTTTTAATACTTTTCATCACTAAATTAATTTAAAATCCTTTATAATGCCCATGTCAATTGGTTAAACCAGGCAATGGTGTTGAGTGATAAAAACTCAGTTGTAGTGTTTCTTAAACAATTCTTGCAAATATGTTCAACACAGTAGTTTACATTTAAAAGAGTTTTTCAAAATTATTTTTGTAATTCCATCTTCCAAATTGTTAAAAATTCCTGAAATATTATACTTTTAAGTTTCTTTGTTAAAGTAATAATGAACTGGTTATATACATCATAAACAATTTAAAACAATGAGATTGGCCAGTTGCCAATCACAAGTAACTTTCAGTTATTACTTCTGGACATATTTATGCAAAATAAATGTTGGTTTTTTTTTTTTTTAGCTAGATGTTGTACTATATTTGTAACAAAGAACTGCCCAGAATGGCCCAAAAAATTGTATTGTTATTCTGCTTTTAACTAACCCTGAGCTTTAACAGCTAAACTATTTGTTCAGAGCTTCCTCAACAAGCAGATCCTTACCATCATATTGTCAGTTTTTTAGAAATCATAATTTCTCTTAAAACCCTTTTTTGTTATAAGTTTTTTTTTTTTTACAACTCATGAGCAACTATAGTTTTTCTTACTGCAGTTAGTTTTGCAACTTTATGTTAGGTGGGTAAATTATGATTTTTTTAAGTAACTTAATTTATTAAGCCAGTCATCTCATTTTTTTTTTAAAAAGTAACAAAAATAATAAATTTTAAAAATTATATAGAGAATTGAAAAATTTGGATGATAATTAAAACACGAAATAAACTATCATTATAGGTTATTTGGTCATGTTAAATACTAAAAGATTGTGGTATGTATTCTATAACATACAAACTTGAGAAACAAACTGAAGCAGTACAAAAATTGCCCATCTAAAAACAGAATGACATTATGATGCAATTGAATTATTTTGTCGAAATCAGTTTTGAAGAAAGAAGTTGATTTTAGTAATTTTCAAAATGATAAGCATTTTATATGTCAATAACCTCCAACAGTGCATAGTTGTCAGAAGAAAACAATAATAATAAGTAGATATTAATAAATGATAGGATGGTACAGTGTTATAACCCTACTTTTACTTCTATTAGTTATTTCCAACACATAGAAAATGTATTCTTTCTCATAATCAAAAAAAAGAGAAATTCAACCATTGTTAGACAAATAAAGAGCAGCCCAGACCTTGAACCATCATTTAACAAATAGGTTTTGGATTTTTGATGTAAGGTGGAAGATAGATAGTTTATTAAAGAAGTCTGTAACATTACTGAAGTCTTAGTTACATTCATTAAATATATGATAATAATGGTTAATATTTCAACCAAATTCATGGTATAATGTTAATTTGTGCAAGAAAAATGTAAAAAGAAAAAATAAAAGTAGTTTTTAAACCTAAAGAATAGGATTTTCTTTCTGTTATTACTAATCAGTAATTGCAGGTTTAATTAATTTTCTAGAAGTATCTGAAAACAGATATATGTTTTCTTCTCATTTTAAAGAAAAGACATTTTACAGGAAAAATAAAATTTGTTAATTTTTTGTTCAAAGGTATTGTCCAGAAAAGTATTACCCTTTTGATCCAAATAAAGTTGACAAGTATGTTGTTGGCGATGACTATCTGCCAACGTGGGAGGTGCCATCATTAAAAAGATATTTTAATAATTTTGGATATAACATGAGAGATTCATTTAATGCTTTCATGAAGGAATCTGGTATGTTTTTTATTATTTTTATTTTTATTTTTTTACATAATTATTAAAAAGTTGTTATAAATTCATTATTTTTTATATATATATATATATTTTTTTTTGTACCAAATAAAATTTTAATAAATAATAATAAAAATAAAATGTTATATAAATGTAATTCTGGATATGTCATCAAATGATGGACAGAATTCCAGAACTGCTTCAATGGCCTTGTTTTTTGTACACATACGATGTAAATTGTTAATTATGCAGGCTAGAATTGCTCTTGTGTAACGAAAATAAAAGAAGCTGTAAAATAGCGTAACAGCAAAATACAATCATAATTTAGAAATTACCCCTGTTTTTCATTATTATCTACATTTTATTAAAATAATGTAATAACTAATGTTATAATATTATTAACATTATGTTAACTACATTATAACTAATGTAGAAACTTTTCATTAGTTTTTTCTCAAAAATATAGCTACCATTCCTCATTAAATTTGTTAAAAGGGTTGTTTCTTTACAAAATCTCATCTTCTCATCATCTTCCTCGGTCAGCGATTATAGCTACTCTACTGGATATAGCTCATGTTGTGTCCAGTCAGGTTTAAAAAACCTGTTTATAATGTGAAAATTAATCTTGTAATGTGCTTAGCAAACTTAAAGTGCATATGAAAAAGTCATTACAATTAAAATAATTGGACTTGTGTGGAACTTTTCACTGTTCCTATTTTTATTATTACATTTTCCTATTTTTTCTTTAATGCATTCAGAATGACAGTGTTTTGAATTGCAATTTAAAAATTAAATATTTCATTTATTAAAATTTATTTAATAAATATTGGCACATATTAAAATTAACCTATAGTTTGAAATTTTTCAGACTTTTCAAAAAAGTTGATTAATAGTTCTGATCATTAACCAAATCTTTTTTTATAATTTTTAAAAAGATGATTGCCAAATAAAACTGATGATATAAAATACTGCCTAGTGTATGCTGCTGCACACAGGGGGATGACATCATTTACACTAGCCATGTTTAAAGGGTTAAAAACAATCAGTAGATTGGAATATGATAACATAATAGAATATCACCAACAGTAAAGTTTGTTAACAGTTATGTATTAAATTCTTTTATAGAAAATAAATTGTTTAATTCTTGTTTTGGTTTTGGAAATCTTTTAGCTACAATTTCTTATTACCTAAGAGCAAGTATTTGCTTATCTAGCAAATCTAGCAGTTTAATCTATGTCTTAAAGTATGCAAAGCTAAGAGCCACAACTGGTAAAAAAGTTTGGAAAGTTTTCAGTCTTTCTTCGTTTTATTAATCCAAACAATCACAAAATGAAGTCAAAGTTTTTAATAAATTTTTAATTTAAAATTATTTTGTTCCAAACTAAATATTTATCTTATTTTTTTTTAATTGATGTTGGATTTTTTATATGTATACTGTATGTTTTAAAGTTATGCCGTAAGTTACTTGTAAGTAGTGATTTGTTGAATTTAATTGTTTATTTTTACTACAGTCACCGTAAAAATGTAATTTTTACTGTAACATGTAATTTTTACTGTAACATGTAATTTTTACTGTAACATGTAATTTTTACAGTATTATATTTATATAAGTAAAGATAAATACACTTTACAACAAAAGTGTTAGTTATTAATTATAAAATATTTTAGAACATTTTTATTTTGGATGAAAATCATTTTAATGTTTAGGGAAAAATCCAGATAAAATATGGAATCAAGTAGAAGAAGCCATTCGTATTATATGTTTATATAAAGAATCTGCCATTCAGAAAGTTTTATCCTCTTATCCAAGTAAAAGAAATTTTTTTGAAATGGTCAGGTTTGATTTCGTTGTTGATGATAAATTAAATGTATACGTCATGGAGGTAATGATTACAGATTGTGCATTTAAAACTTAATTTGAATTCAGTGCTTTAAATGAGAAATGTTTATCTGACTTGGTGCTTATCTGTATTTCTTTTCAGCTGTATTACTAATAGTTTATATTTGTTAATATTTTAGTCTAATTCATTGTCTGTTTACAGTGTAATGGCTTGGTTTCTTCTCCATTATTATATTTCAGTTTCTTTTCCTCTGTTATATTTCAGTTTCTTTTTTTTATGAATATTATGAAATATTGGTGATGGTTATTTTTAGAAATGTTTTTAACACTGAACTAAGTAAAATTTCAAATCTGTAGTTAACATCTTAATACTTTAGTTTCTCATTAACTATCTTTGTGCAAGTTGCTATCTTCATGTAAGTTGTTTCCTTAGATTATTATATATTACATGTAGTAAAGCTCTTTTAAATAAAAATGTGCTGTTGTGGAAACCACGTGGTTTTTAAGTGGTCATTAAATTACTTTAAGTTTTTATCTTGCCCATACCCTGATTGTTTTTTTAATTATTATTCCAGTTTTGTTATTAAAGAAAGTGTTAAGTGCAGCTTTTATACTGTTTTTATCTTATTTATTGCTTGTTAACATTTCCCAAAGGAATTGAAACACATATATGAGAAAAGTTTCTTACCTCATATCCATCACTATCTGTATATGTGGTCTCTATGATTATTTTTCAACCCTATTAGTTTCTGTTTATTCTGGTGATTTAATATTACTATTTGTTGTTGTTTTTTTGTTTTTTTTTTTTACAGAAAATTTCAATCATACATAATGTTTATTAATTTTTAAATAAAACTCACAAATATTTTTATGTATTTGTGTTGTATAATTATATATAAAATGTGTACTGATTAAGAAAAGTGAAATCACTTTTCTTAACGCATCTTTATTAAAATCCATTTGTTTAACCAGTATACTAATCAGAAACATTAAAAATGCTTATTGTTAATAGTAATTTGACTAATCTAAGCTAATTGAAGGACTACTTTTATTAGTTTGCAATCTTACCTACAATAAGGTTATAATGGTTAATTAAGAATAGGGTAATTTATCTTTTATGGTGTGTTGACAGTTGACCTACCTTACTATTTTTAATGTAAAAAACTTAATTATAATAAAACACTAGTCATAATCTCATTTTTTAATTTGTGATACATTATCATTGTTGCTCAAGATTGTGCTACACTCTACATTTGTGTACATGGAGTGTGATGTAAACACACATTTGTGTACATCTACATTTGTGTACATGTAAATGAAGTTTTATGTGCAGGTGAAAAAATTAAGTTACTAAAACATATTATTTTGTAATTTAAAAGGAAGTTATTTGTTTACTAATAAACTCTTATGAAGTTGTTTTAATCTTTGTAGTTTTAAATGTCACGTTACACTGGTTTCTCTTATAAAAAAAAAACACATATTTATATCCAAAAAATATAAATATTTTATATTAGTCTACGCATAATGAGAACTTAAATCCAAATCAGCCAAAACATTTTTCCATTTCTGTCAAGATGAAAGAGATAACTTCCACTATCTGGAAATATGATTAGATTAATATTAATATTATTAGAAATGAGATATGTGTGTCATATTTAAAAAAATATGGCAAAGTTGCAGTCAATATAGATAGTGGTGGCATTCAACATCCCACAAGTCAAAGAAGTTCAAGCAACAATGTTCTATCAAAAAAAACGTCCTGTTTACTGGAATTCAAAAACTATCTGTCTTGATAGAGATCTCTTTCTAATGAATTCACCATCATCGCATATATATAGCAAAACGTACAATGAGCATTCTGCAAAAAAAGTTGTGTTTTAGCACAGTAATTTTTTTTATATGTTTTCCTAATATTTTACATAGCAAACTCAACATGTCAACACTTAAAATTATTTCACTATAATATCTTTGATCACTTTCTGCAACCCTAACCTAGCCCTAAATAATTACGGTTTTATTATTATCCTAGTTTGTAGCTAATGATTGATAAATTATTTGTGTTATGCTTATGTATTTAAGAACATTCTTTGCAATATTTTGATGATTTTTCTGGTTGCTACGGACTGTTTATCTGTTTGGTTACTTTTTTTTGTTTGTTTATTATTTCTCTTTATTATTTTACAGAAGTGTGAAAGTGTAAAGTTTGGGTCTTTTACCTCTTTTAAGTGATTTTCTTTCATTTTTTGGTCCATATGTGGGTCACGATGACAGGCAGCGCGGATCATTGTCCTCTATGTGATGAAATTTTCTTTGGGAAACAGAAGTATTTTCGTTATGAGGTGTGCAAAATTCTATATCATCAAAGATGTTTAGGACTTTCGGCAGATGAGAATAAATTGTATTCTCAGAGCAAGAATTTTAAATGTGACTTGCATAAAGAAGCATGCTATTATCAATGACAACACTTCTGTTGGACAAAATGTTGAATCAGATAATGGTAATGTTAGTGGTTCTATTCAAGGAGAATATGCTGTCTGTTAATGATGTTAAATGTATTATGACTGAGAGGAGCCACTAAATCCTTCTGTAGTGGTTTGTGATAACTGTTATAAGCTGAGTGGTATCATTGCTGATAAGAATTTGCTTCAATCTCTATGGTCTGTTGTTGACAAAGGAGTTCTAGAAATAATTCGTACCCTTCTGTCTGAACTTAATGATGTAAGGTTTGAAATTAAACGACTTCAATATGAAAATTCCAAATTAAAATCTTTGATTAGCAAAATAAGAAGTGTAGTCATGACTGGCATGGTTATTCAGGGCAGAAATTTACACAAAGATATTCTTTCTTCTGGTTCTTCTTCTCTTTTGCCTGTTAACCTTATTTCTAATCCGGTTAGACCTCGTTGTAGTAATGAATTTTCTACCTCTTTGGATAATATTAACCTTTCCTTGCCATCTCACTGTGCTGCTTCTGTAGTTAATGCAGCTAAGAGGAATGGCAATAAGACACAAGTGCAGAGTTTTGATACTGGGTATATTCAGAATGCAGTGAGATCCTCCGGAAACGCTTTGCATATGAATTTTGACAATGCTGAGGGGCTTACTTCTGCTAAAGTTGACATTGTAAATAAATCCACTAACCCTGTGAATGATGTTTTGACTGCAGCCTCCCATGATGTGGCTAAGACTGTTGTCCCATGATGCTTGGATGTTGTTGGCTCTGAGAAACGTAAAGACCCCAAAGTAAAGTCTGTTCTTGGGGGTTCCATTGCTCCATCTACCCCTAAGAAAAGCTGAGGTCTCAAAAAGCTGTTTTTGGGAAAGGCTCCAATTTGTTTAATCCCAAGACTAAAGCGCTTTTTATTTCAAGATTTAATTCTTCAACTGGGGTTGGTGATATCACCAAGTTGCTTGAGAAATACAACTTTCAACATCTTAAATATATTCATCTGAAGACTAGCTATGATTTGTATAACTCATTTGGAATTGAAGTTTGTGCTTCGGATTTTGACAGCTTAGTTCGTCCTGAAGTGTGGCCTGTTGGTACGCTGCTAGCTCCATTTTATGGTCCGTTGAGGCCTGATGTAGTGTTTGTAGATAAAGATCCACAGGAGGATGGATTGCAGCTAGGTAGCGATGGATAAATTGAGGATGATCTACCAGAATGTTCATGGTGTGAGGACTAAACAGGATGAAATTTTCATGTCCTTGATTGATTTTCACTTCGACGTGGTTTTGACCGAGACTTGGCTCAATGATGACCACTGTGATGTCAATCTGTTTCCAGACTGTTACCATATTTTTCGGGCTAACCGAAATTATGCTGCTTCTTTACTTCAGCATGGAGGTGGTTCGGCTATTCTTGTAAAATCAAGCATTAGGTGTACGAGGAGGAAGGACCTCGAGACAGTTCCTGAAGCTGTGTGGATTGAGCTAATTAGACCAGGCATAAAGAATTTGTTGGTTTGTGTTATGTATGTTGCTCCATTTTTAGCCAAGTCTCCTCGACCAATATTTTGATTTTCTGTATAAACACGTAGATATTTTATATTGATATTTGTATTGTGGATGATTTTTATCTGGAATATGCTGGTCTACTAGAAGTCTTCCTGTAGATATTGGGTTTTATGCTAAATGTAAGGCACAATCAGTTTTTGATTTTGTTGACATGATGAACTTAGACTTAGTTTTACACACAAAACAACAAATCCTTCCTTCTACAATAACAGTTTGGATTTAATTTTGACTAACTGTAGTATTTTCACTAGGGATGCTGAGGCTCTTATTTACCCTGATAAGTTCCATTGTCCATGTGAATTTGGGTTCCTTGAAGTCGCAACCGTTGATGTAGCGGAAACAAGTCTGGTTTTTCGCTATGATCGTGGTGACTATCGTGTATTGTATGAAGAGGTGAGGTTTGCTGATTGGTGTAATATTCTCTTAACCAACCATCTGGAAGATGATTATTTCTTATTTTTTCGGCTGCGTAGAGATGTTAAGTATGGCAATAGCAGATGCCAGAGTGGTTTGGGCTCAGAAATGTGAATCTGACCTTTGCTCTAATCGGAGGAGTTTTTGGAATTATATTTCTTAACAGAAGTCTAACTCTGTGAGGACTCCAACCCTTGTTATCGATGGACGGACTATCTCTGATCCTCGGTTGATTTGTCAGCATTTTGGTGAATATTTTCAATCAGTATACCAAGACTTTCCTACGCAAACTACATCTGATAACACCTGTATCAACAACAATCAGATTCTTGACATTCCGATGGTTTCATCTTCTGATGTATCCAGTACTATAAACAATCTTAACGCTAGATCGACGGTCAGCTTGGATCAGATTCCTGCGTTCGTTATCAAAGGTTTAAACGAGATAGTTTCTCCTAACCTGGCTTCCTTGTTTAATTGGAGCTTATCATCTTCTTTTCCTTCCCTATGGAAGCACGCAGTTATTACTCTTGCACCTAAAGCCTGGTGTCCCTTCTCTAGATAATTTCTTACCTATTTCTGTCCTCCATACCTTTTCTAAAATCTTTGAGAGGATTCTATTTGGACATATTTATAACCATGTTCTCTCGATGTTATCGTCATTTCAGCATGGATTTATTAAAGATCACTCACTAGCTTCTAATTTGACTGCCTTTTTGCAGGATTCAGTTAATCAATTGAGTGTAGGGGTCAAGTAGATGTTATATATTTTGATTTTATCAAACCTTTTGACAAGATGCCCCATCACTTGTTATCAAAGACCAAGAACTTCGGCTTCAGCGATCTGCCCTCTTATCTTCATAACAGGCGTTGTCTTAGACAATTTGTGACATCAGTTGGTTCTACCATGTCTCCGATTGAGCGGTGTACCAGCATTGCGGTGAAGTTCCAGGATAAGCTAAGCTTTTGGGAAGATGAGGAGACCTTCATTAAAAATTTGAGAGGGTTATGTAGCAATGGATTATTATCCTTAAAAGTGTAATAGTAGAGGCGAAACATGAAAATATGGTTAAAAAATTCTTGTTCTTTGACTTTCTTCAAAATTATATCCCTGGTAGTAATGCTGACTTTTATGATTTTGAAATTATTGTTGTTTTTAAAAGATTATTACTTATAAATTATTGTTATATTTTAAATGTATTAGGATTAATATTGTGTTTTTGATTTTGTATATTTTCATCTGTGTTTTTATTATCACTTCGTAACTACCATAATTAAAACTCTAATTATTATTTTTGTTGCATTTGAATATATTATTATTATTATTATTATTATTGTATTTTAAATATTGTGTTTTTAATTTATATGGAGTTGTTGACTTGTAGCTATTGTTATGATATTGTGATTGTTGTATATGATTTTGTGTAATATTATGCAACATACAAAGGTTTTCTGTAGCTGTTCTGTTGCACGAGCAAAACAAATAAATAGATTATTATTATTGTTATTACTTTTTTAAATAAAGAAGCTTAAGAAAAAATATCTTAACAATTTTGAAATCATCATAAATTACTTAATGAGATAATACACATGTATTGTTTTTGTAGGTTGTAGTTAATTTTTTTTTTTTAATGATTTTAGTTAACGTTTTTATTTCAAAACTGACCTCGTAAAACCTTTCCTAGATTAGCTATAATTATTTCAAGTATTCTGCTTATTTTTTTTTTTTCAATGGAGTAGTTTATGTAGTTACTTTGATAGTGTAATTTATTCATCCTATATTCTATTTATACAGTTTCATGTTCATTTATATTGCATTTGGTTATTTTGTTTACTTCTGGTTATTGATTGATAATTTATAATATATTTTTTCACTAAAATTTAGTTTATTTTTTTAGTATTGGTTTTTTTTTTAATACTTTACATAGCAAACTCAACATGTCTCAACATGATATGTGTAATATCTTATAGCTTGGGAAGTCAGTTGTATCTATATCATCTGTAAGTATTATATAATGGGAGCAATTATTTACATACGCTGTGATTTTGCAAAAATTGTTTTACTATAATTTTTTATTGTGCAAGTTACATCTTTTGAAACCATTTAAAATGATTTAATCAAAATTTTATTTTTGCCATCAGTTATTGAAACAAAAAATTTATGCCTAATCATTCTTTTACAATTTAAGATTAGAACAAACAAGTTGAGTAATTGATGTTAGCAACCTCATGTACAGTATGTTAGACATATGCTTATTGATTAAAAAATTATAATAACTTGAAAAAAGTAGTGGTATTGTACAATTAGGGTTTATATAAATAAATTTTAGTGAGTAAAAATTATTTTTGAAATAACACTATTTAAACAGGATTTTTTTTTGTGTTTTGTTATTTTTAGGCTAATATGTCTCCCAATTTATCATCAGCTCATTTTCCACCAAATAGAATTCTGTATGAACAAGTTTTGTTCAGTTTATTTAGTCTTGTGGGACTTGCTTCATTTGCAGCGTAAGTAAATGTTAATTTTGAAGTTTTATGCAACGTAAGTAAATGTTAATTTTTGAAATTTTATTAACACATTTATTGGAAGAGCAAAGTAAGACTTTTGACCCACATTTTGTAGATAGGTTTTTCAAAAAACTGTGTGGAATTGGAAGCTGAAATTTGATTGCATAATTTGTAATGAATTCTCAATTGCTTGGTAAGCATGATAAGATGGTGTTTGTGTGGACAGTTGATCCACAGCTGTCTCATAGTAATTGAATGAACACTGTTAGATTGTGAGCAACATTACTGGCTTGAATGTGGTACTATTAAGTGTGTGCCAACATTTAAATTCAATATTACCTACATTAAATACATTTTTTTGTTTATTATAAAATAACTTTATATATACTTTAAAACTTTTCATAGTATATCTGCAGAAAAAATAATAAAAATATTTTACAAAACACAGATTACATCAACGGGCATTATTCCACAAAAAAAATTTTTAAACTATTGAATATACAATAGAAATATTTACAAACATGACTACTGAGCACATCAGTCAAAGCTCAGATTTTTTCTTACAACTCAGGAAATGTGATAGAAGTTGTGGCTGATAGAAGTATTTTTATAATAAGAATTCTATTTGTTCATGCCATTAGTACATTCATGAAAGAAGAAAATGAAATTTCTTCTTCAATCTATCAAATTTGAATTCCATCAAATTGTGAAAGATAAAGAAGTAAAATAATTCAAGTGAGACAATGAATGATTATATTTAACACGAAAAGAAATTTTATTAAAAATGTTTAATTAATAAAGTTTTTAGATACAGATCAGTTATAGTTGTCTAAATTTTCTAATAGTCTACTTATCTAAAATTAAAAATAAACTGTTTTCATTTTTTTTTTTTTACTTAAAATTCGCTTAAATAATACACTATGTACTTACTGTAAGATGTGCATTATTACTTACATTTATGTTAAATTAATGACCCTAAAAAATAACAGTGTTTATTTTTTGCGTACTTATTTTGTGTATTAGGCTAATACAATGCAGCAAAACTTTTGTCTCGATATTTTCTTAAATCTCTTTAAGTGCTACTATAAACTATCTAAAATTTTCAATGCTTCTTTTCTTTTAGATACATCAGTCATTTGCTATTTTCTTCATTACTATTCTCTTCCTTGTTATCGGTTCCCACTTCTTTTTCTTCTTTGTGCTCTACCTTATCCAAATTTTATGTTGCTAGGTGCCTTGAGTTTTTAAGTATATATTCATTCATACACTCACAGAGCGATTTAGTTGGAAAGGGAAATAATTTAGGAAGTGATTTTAGAGCTTGATGTAAGGAAAAAAGTTCATATAAACATACATCTAAAAATGCTTCGTTGTAAAGTTATGGCTAGCAAAAGCTTTTGTCTGGATTTCAGTTCCCCCCAGTGAAATGAGGTCATACTGAAACTTTTGTGGTGTTATATAAGTACTAAACTTGATGATTTTGTATGTTTTTGACCTAAAATCAAATAAAACAGGTTCCAGGTTGTATCTCCTGTAGTTTTCATGATATCCAATGTAAAGCAGAAGAATTCAATGACAAAAAACAATTTTTTTAAGTTTGAAGTACAGTAACATTGTTAAATGACTAATAAAAGCATAAATTTTATTATCAAAACTTGTAGAGAATTAAATTCTGAGAAAATCGATGTAATGAAGTCTATGAAAAAAGAGATCAACTTTTTTCTATTAAAAACAAAACTTAATTGAAAAATTAATAAATTTGTAAAAATGAAAAACAGCTGTTTTTAGTTCAATACTAAAAACACAAAAAATTTTAAATACTTTTAATTTAATTTTAAAAGAGTACTCCTTGTGATTTATATGAGGGCTATTTGTAAATTAGCTTCTGGTCGTTTGTATTGTACGAAGGAGTGAAGGTAGCGATTCTATTTTTGAACAGCTGTGCAGATCTAATAGCCCAGTTCAGTACAGTTCTAGTAGTGTTATTGGAAATATCACTCGCTTGTTGGTTCCTGTAAAACTCTCATTCGAAATGGCTGTTGTCATAGAAACTCCCACCAATTGTGAAGTGTGTACAATCATCATTCATTTCCTGTCACTACCTGGTTTAATTCACAGCTGGTAGAGATTTATGACAAGGATATGCAAAAACGTGTTTACTGATATGACAAATGCCTTAATTTTTACAGCAATTATGTAGAAAAATACCTAAAAGATGTAGCTATAAGATGTATATAATAAATTGTTCTTTGATTAATAGCTATTTTTTTTAATAAAAAATCGTAAGTTACTTTCCAAACTAGCCCTCATACTGTATTAATTTACAATAGATGTTCAAAACAACTACAGGATGTGGGTTTTCTTCAGACGATTGATGTGAATTTCATATGTTGTTTATGCCATTATGGGTAAAATTAGCTTTGTCTGAAAAAATAGAATTAAGTGGTAGTTATTGTTAATGTATTTATAAAACTACTGTTTTCTGGCATGGTCACCAAACTGGAGGTGTTGAACTTGAATGAATGATAACGACCCAGTCTGTGAGCATATAATGTTGAACTCCTCCTTACTCCTTACTGTATTTTGTAGAATGTTAAATTGTTAAGAAATTCTTCACATGCTCGTTGTAGGACTTAGCTGTACCACTTGAAGAATTTTTTCTCTTTAATCTCTATATCAATTGACATTCAGATGAAACATATGTGCTGGGAAGCGTACCATTCTCACAAAGTTAATTCAAAATTCAAAAATATTTTCAGTACGTAAATATTTTCTTAATTTTGTTATAGTCCTTGTTCTTTTTTATCAGCCAACATATCATAGAAATTAATTTCAATAAGTTATTGTATAATATGTGAGTTTTATCAGTTAAACATTATTATGCATACCACTTAATCAATTTTTATGAAGGCATATATTGGTGTGAGTGTGCATGCAAACAATAAGGAGGTCTGATGACCATTGTAGAAGAAATATAATACTTGAGAGAAGCATAAGAATGTATTTTAGTAAACATTAACATATTCAAGGATTGTTGCAAAGTTGTTTGAATGTAGGATATATTTTCATGTTATAGAATGTTTTCTCTGCATGAATACAGGCCACAGTTCACTTTTCTTTTTGTTTTGTAGTAAGATGAGTCATGAAGAAAGAGATGATATCGAAGTATCAGATAGGAGCATTATGGTGTATCAACAAGAATGCTTTATTAATCATCTTTGCAAAGACTGTTTGCCACCTGAATGCCAATTGTGTCAGCACTGCCTTATGAAATCCGGAACATCAATTAAAACATTAAAACAGGCTTACAATGAACATGTTCGAAAACGTGATTGTAAAAGAATTTTTCCTCCATCGCTTGTAAGTTATATGGTTCTAAAAATATATTAACTATAATGTAACACTGTTTTTAATTAATTAATATTAGATCATTATTATTATTATTATTAAAAATATTATTTGATTAATTATAAGTAGCTGAAACTTCGGCATCAAAGTATTTGGATACATTATTTAGATTGTATGATAACTCAGTTTTCAGAAGGCTGAAGAAACAGCCAAGAATCAAAAAAATTCCTGAAAATGTATGTTGCCTACTTGATAGATGATTTATTGGTTAAAACATGTGTGAAAATATTTAATTAAGATTATTTAGAAAATATTCTTCTGTAATTTGTTTTAAGAGAAGTTTAATACTACAGCATATTTTTTCAATCACTTTTCCAGAATTTTGAGAGTGTCAATGCAACTGATGTGCCTGATGATTTAACACCAGAAAATCAGTTTTTGTTCAGATGGTTTAAAGCTAAGTGTTTAATGGATCAAAGTTGGTGTTGATTTATGTACACTTATTCATTGCTGCAGTTTGTAAGGAATCGGAATTTATTATAGTATATCGCTAAACGTGAGGATTACTACACCAATTGTTTTCATAAATAATGGAACTGTGTATAACTGAAATTTATACTCTTTGTAATTAATTGTTAATTATATCATCTCTTAGTTTTTTTTTTTTTTTTTAATTAACATCCATTGAAATATGTATTTATTATAATGTAAGGTCAACAGTTGACATGTTTCATTATAAATGATATCTGGTAATGGTTATTTTCCATTATACCATTAACAGAAATCAAAAGGCATGTTAAATTATTTAATGACAACATTAGTCAAGCAGATATATTCTATACTTCAATTATTTTTTTATTTATTACAATAATGTCATTTATAATTACTAATTTTACAATTTTATCTTTTGTGATTGTTTATTAAAAATTTAATATATATATATATTTCATGTTTGTATTTCAAGTTTATTTCCATGTGAAAGGTGGATCCTAATAAAAATAACCAAAGATAACATTTAATTGTTTATTTGAAAACAAGACTGTTTACATATATTGTTTAATGTATCCTTAAACTTTTTTTTAAGGATATACTAAATTTCAGTTCAACACTACGCTAAGTTATAATCTCTTAATTTTTTTTCTTTGAAGTAACATCCACTGAAATATAAACTTATTTATTATAATATAAAAATACATTTATTATTTCTTGATTAAACTTTAATTATCTCATTCTAATACATCATACACCAGTAAGCAACTTTTTATAATGTCAAAAACATATTACCATAGATTTATTTGGTTTTAAGAGAAAAATACTATAAACCTTTACCTATGAAAACGTTAAAATGGTTATGTACAATCAAAAAAAATCTTTTATTTTATGAAATAAAATAATTTATATTTTGTAATGAATATCTATGATATTCAATATTTATACATCTTTTATTCATAACTTGTGATATGATGTTCAAATAAAGATTTCATTTCTAAAATTTATTTCATAACATCCTTCTTTTAAATATTTATTTTGAAAAAAGATTATCTGGGTTTTAATTTGTCATGATTTCTGTTGGATGAGGTATAGAAAGTTGATTTAAGGCTAGGGTAAAATGAAAGGATAAAAAGGATAGATTTTTAGTTGCATACATAACTGTAAATTGATCCCCTAGCTTTCTGTTTGACAGTACTATAACAAAAATAATGACAATAACATTCACCGTTGGCATAATTAGTTTGAAATGACCAAATTTCTATGCAAAGAGAAGAGTACAGCACAATCTGGGGTGACTGAAGAAAGTGTTGAACATGTCTCATGTTTGACTATGGTGATGCCGAAATAAATCTATTTTACATTAGAAATAAATATATATATTACGTAGATATTACATATATTAGATAGAAATAAATATATTAGAAATATCAGAAATAAACAATAAATTTTATGTTTTTTGTGATTTTAATTTTATGTGAAATACCCACAAACTCTTACAATGCAATAGGGACTCCCCAAATTAAAGTTTTGCTAAAACAAAAGTGTAAGGAGTTACATGGCTGTTTCTTCTGCTGCAAGATGGACCAGGGAATTTTATTTGGCACCCAGTTTGACCCCATGTGATTTTTTCCTTTGGGGTTTATACTTGAGTATATACCTCTACTACCTACATTACCAGATTTGAGGCACAGGATTGAAGCAGCTGTTGCTTCCATTTTTTATACATACCAGTTAAAGTATATTGGTTTGCTTGCTGGGCATTTCTCCCACCATCACCCCATTTGGTCGCCCTAAAACATAAGACCAAATGTCTGTGCTACATATGGCTACTGAGCCTCAAAATAGTTCTGCAACCAGGGTCCTAAATAAGCTCCTAGAGCTTACCTAACAGCATGAGCGGACTAAGCACAGTGCCATACACTACTGGCTTACATATCCCAACCGCTCACTTGTCATATATTAACTAAAATGGGTAGGCACACCCCGTTAACTACTAAAAATGTATATATCTATAAATTGAAATTTACTTTGTCTAGACAGCAATTCACTACCATGCCTAGGTCACTGAATGCCAGCAAATATCTATCCACCATATTAAAGTGCTTTGAAGCCTTAATTGGCTGGTAGTCAGTCATATATCTCTAGGTTAGCTTCCCACACTGCCACAGTAGTGGGACAGGAGTTTTTCCCTTAAGTAAACTCCTGATGCCAGTTGAACAAAGTAACCCCATCAAGGAACTCCCATGTCTAACAATGCAGCTCTCGCCACATTGATTTGCCGCTTGTGAGTGGCCAATTTTCCCCTTGACTTCTAAGTTCCAGGGTGGCCTGGTCTCTGGCTCCCCAAGAACAAGGCAGTCAACCTTCAGGTGTTCATTTGACTGGACCTCCCTGCAGACGTACAGCTCATCAGCTGCCAGGCGGAACCGAAACTGATATTGGTTCAAATTAACACGGTTGGTGAGCACCTGGACATCTGTTGCCCTTAAAAACGAACTCGAAGCATACCATTCCCCCAGATCCTGTATGAACTTGGTACTGGGATCTTTTCTTGGTCATGGTGTCCTTTTCTAGCTTCCATTGCAAGGCTCTGCAGGCAAGAGATGGGCAACTGAACGAAATTTAGATCAGATGCATTGTGATAACCGTTCCATTCCGGTTCTGGCCTCTCTGGTAAAGTATAGGATGATCTCTCCTATCAATAGGTTATATGCTGCATGATGAATAGCTTAACCCCTAAATTATTTCACAGGAAGTTAGTGCACTTTGCACTTTCTTCTCAGATTTTTTCTTTGACCTCTGCCTATTTGGTTTGGTGCCTATTCCTAAACAACATACCAGGTTGCTTGATCCCAAACCCATTGACTTGGTCTAGTGGTAAACGCATCTTCCCAAATCAGCTGATTTGGAAGTAGAGTGTTCCAGCATTCAAGTCCTAGTAAAGTCAGTTATTTTTACACTGATTTGAGTACTAGATGGTGGATGCCAGTGTTCTTTGGTGGTTGAGTTCAATTAACCATACATCTCAGGAATGGTCAAAGTGAGACTGTGCAAGACTACTCTTTATTATTTACATTCATACATATCATACTCTGAAGTATTATCTGAAAGGTAATTACCAGAGGCTAAGCAGGAAAAAGAAAGAAGGTTGCTTGATCCCATCCACCAGGTTGGTCTAGTGGTGAACGCATCTTCACAAATCAGCTGATTTCAAAATCGAAAGTTCCAACATGGATACCAGGTGTTCTTTGTTATATGGATTTCAATAAACCATACATCTCAGAAATGGTTGACCTGAGATTGTACAAGATTATAGTTAACAGTAATACCCGACTGATTCCCAGAGGCTACATGGGGAAATAAGGTTGCTTGATCCCAGTTCCAAAGGGATAAAGAGGTGTTTCAGTGATATTTTAATATTGGTTGGAGTAATAAATATACTGTAAACTCTTAGATCATTGCACATCTTCTAAGTTACCAAGTGCAATAATAACTCATTACTAAAATGCCAAATTTCACCCAATAAATAAATTAAATAAAATCCTTCAATGGAAAGTATGCCATAACGAAAGTTACTGCATAGTCACAAAGTGGAAAGTACCTTCCTCAATTTTTACCACACAAAAATTATATATATAACATGACATGGTTTCAGCAGGATAAAGGTACCTCCTCATCATCAATTCTTTCAATAATTCCTTCAATAAATTCATTATTCAATTAACATTCATTATTATTATTATGTTGACAAACTATTTTCTAAGATGTAAATTTAAATTGTAAGCTTCATTTTTATTATATTGAATAGTTTTTTTTTTATTTACTACTTTTAATAGAATTAAGGTACCTATGAAAACACATTCTTCAGTAGAAAATAATTTAACATTAAAGTTAACCATTTATTTTTTTTAATTATGTCTTATTTATTATGCAAATTGTCACAACCCATATAATTTTTGTTGTTTTCAGGGCATTTCTTTTTGATTTAATTTTTCATTAGTATTGGAAAAATTCAATCATATATGAGAGGAGGAGAAAGAATTTTTTTTGAGGGTAGTGGAGTGCAAAAGATATATACCAGGTGATTTAAAAAGGATCTCACTACTTATTATTCGGTTAATGTCTCATTTCAAAAACACATTAACTGTATCACAAACAATTTTGGTTTGATATGGCTTTGTAATACAACATACATCCCACCTGATCATTCCATTCCAGAATGTAGCCAGCAAGTCGGGCGTTACCTTTGCAGCTGCAGCATTAATTTTGTCTTAGTTCAACAAGAAGGTAAAGGTGGTATATAAACCAGACCTTTAATGAAAAATCTGGCAAGTAAAGTGGCTATTCAGTTGGACCTTTATGACCAATTCACCAACCTGGAAATCTAATAAAGAAAATCTCAGCTAGGAGGTAGTGAGGTGGTGCCCCATCTTCCCTTTAATAATGGCATCCACAATGACTGTGGATGCCATTGTCTTAACTGAGGAATTAGAAAATTTTAAATGATAAATGATACCATGTTTGCTTTGGGCACAAAAAACAGATATCACACATTCAATGAATGCAAAGTTTCATGAGGATTTTATTTCGGCAGTTATGGGTGTTCACCTTGCCACTGATGTGAAATGTTGATTCATCATTAAATTGAAAATTACATCGTCATCTGCAATTCTATCATACACAACTGCAGCCAACTCTGTAATGTGTTGAACCATGGTTAGTTTTGTATAGCTTTAGTGCAATCATTTTGCTCCAAGTTGTTTCAGGAATGTAGTTGCAGATTACATGCAAAGCTTTCTCCCAGTGTAATAGAACCTATCTCAATGAAGGTGTGTGGTGCCAAGAGTATACTAGAATGGATCTCTAGTCATACTTTTTCATACTCTGTATGAAATAATTACGAACTGTAAAATTTGCTTGAAACCAACACACCACAAGCAAATTCCACACCAGTAAATGTTTCCATTTTAACAACACTGGTGGCCAAATTCAGGTATGAACTATATGAGTCAAAACCTAATGGGTTTTGACTAAAAACTTTTAAACTTATGAAATGAGACCTCAAGAATCTAAAGTTATCTAAATAAATTTTCCACATAAGTTTTTATTTATTATTAATATAAACAGAAAATAAATTCTTAATTATTCTGTAATTTCTTCTTCTGTGGTTTCTTCAGCACTATCAATTATATTTTTGTAAACTGTATTCTGAACTTCTCTTTCATCTTCAGAAGTTTCATAACTTTCATCTTTCACTGATGGTTCCACTACTGGTAATGACGATGCCCTTTCAATGTTTCCAAATGATTTTATTAAAATATCACCTGCAACCTAAAACAATCATTTTCAAGTATTAAAGTTTGGTTCTGATTTTTAAAGCTGACAAATAAATGAAATAGTATTATCAATATTCAGCTGCACTATTTATTCAAAATTTTTAAAAGCAGTATAAATACATTTATATACTTGATAAATATATATAAAATACTTGATAAATACATTTTTAAAACGTTAATTTATATTTATGATAAAATAAGTAAAGCCTTCATACAAAAACAAAGTTTTACAAATTAGTGTTTTTACAAATTAAAAACCATTTTCACAGACAGATGGTGTTAAGTGAATTTAGTGTAACATATCGCAATCATATAATCTGTAGAAAATTAATCAAATCTTTATTACAAGCATAACTATAGAGCTCTTTGCTATTTGAATTACTAAAAGATAAAAATAAATTTTATATTAATCTTTTATAAGCCATAACTATAATCTTTTATAAGCCATAACTAATTTGTTAATCCATTTAAAACTAACTTAACCATTCATAGCACCATAAAACAAAACAGATGGAACTGGTCTTTCAACATGATGCACCAATAATGAACAGTTGAGCTGTGATTAACTAACTGAATTGAATAAACTTAAAGCTTAACTAGTAAAGCATCTAATTGAACCATCTGTTAAACCAGAAATACCAGGCTTTGCCTCTCATAATTTTTTTCTGTTTATCAGTTAAAATTTTTCATCAGTTATGAAAATAAAAAAAGGTAGGGTAGGATGCAATAATCCAGTATTTAATTAATAAAAGATTAATTAAACAAAACATACTTACGAAGCATGTTAACAGAGAACTGCAAAAATGAAATGTAAATAAAATCACGTAGCAAGGCTAAGTAAATAATTAATAAAAATAAATAGTAGTTATATAATATAAGAATATATTTCACAGCAACTTATTTATTAGGTGTTATGTAAACAGTGTTCTATATGTGTGTGAAACATGAAGAAAAAAGATAGTGCTAGACATTTAAAATACATCCATGGAGAAAATAAGATGATGATGAAAGTAGATGAGTTGAGAAATTAAAAAACACAATTTTTTTGTAAACAATTTAAAAGAAAGTACAAGCTATCACAAACTGAAATGTTTTGCTGAAAATTGGAAGAAAATGTTAATAGTGTGCTACAAGGGCTCTCTATCAAATCCGATAATAATTATCATTATAACTTTAGGACAGGTTACAATGATGGTGTACTTAATCTAATCTGTTTTTCCAGTAAGTTGGCTAGAGTTGAAAAACAAACTAAAAATAACATGTCTGCTTTTAAAAGCAAAAATTTACCTGGAGTCTTTGTTTTTCTCCCTCCAGAATTTTTATTGCATGCATTTCTTCTTCTAAAACTTGTTTTCGTTTATATTCATGGTATAATCTATGAGCTAAAAAATGAACTGGATCATGTGGTCTCCTCCAAGCAATCTCTGCTAATGCTTTTACTAAAACGTTTCCAAGTTCTCTTTTTATATATGCTGTATCTTTAGTTGGTTTTGCTGCTAAAATAATATCATATAATATTTTTTTAATACTTTTGTTGTAATTAATCAGTTTTGCCACATTAGTATTAAAATTAAATGAACTTTTGAAATAATACACATTAATCATACAAATGTTAGTAATGAATAAACTATACATTATCTAGATTTTTTGTTATAGGTTTATTAGGAATTTAGGACATTAGGATAAATCAAGGGAACCTGATACAAAGGCTGCTGGGACCCAATAATTATGAATGATTACTACTGCTCTGTAAAAAATGAAAATTTTACTCATTTTTGTATTTTCAGTATATTAACATTTTATTCTTACATAGCCTAACATATCACTAATTGGACCAAGATTTCTCAGAAAGAAATCTATGTAGTTGTAAAAAATATATTTTTAACATTCAACATCAGTAGGACTTAAAAAGTTCTTTTAATAAGGTTTTATAGTTTTCTTCATCTTTTTCCTAAAAATCCTTTTACCATCTTGATTTCCATGCTGATAATCCCTTTTTGTTAAGTTCTAAAGGTTTGAAGTATTCACCTTCTTGATCTATGGCCTTTAGAAAAATGTTTATTGCTTCTAACTTACATACAGTGGAGGAAAAATATATATATTTACATTCTCAAGTTCAGCAAGAGGGATGTACAAGATACTTTAATCACCTGGTTCAAAAGAAGTTTTTCTTTGACAGACTTTTTTTTTACAAAACGATAAGTTAATTGCATTCAGAATGCAATAACGCTGACATATATTTCACCAAAATTAATACAGATGGCTTCTTTTTCCCCTGTAGAGTAAAACTGCTTTTAGGTCGCACTTAGATGAATCAATAAAAGGGTACCATCCTGTGGATTTATAGTGTATTCCTAGTTCAGTTATTAAGGCATTGATGTCACAGTTTAAAAAAAATAACCCTGAAAGGTCAACATTTCTTTTTCTCAAGGAATACTTGTTCCACTAGCTAACAGTTCCACTTTTGGAATCCAGTTTTTTTCCCCAAATCATTTAATTTATTTTAACAGATAAAATGGGTTCATTGGTTATCTAAGGACTATAAGTGGTATCACAAGTGCTTTGATTAAGATCTATTAAAAGTAAATCTATTCAAAGAGAAACCAGTCTTAAAGTTGATGGCATTTGAATATTCAGGTTTGTGTTTTTTTTTTAATTTTCGTAAAGACAAAGGTAACAATTGTAAACTGATGACACACCATCTACTGATATCTGGTAGACACACCAGATCAGAGGGACAGAAAATGGTATGGAGCTTCTGTTGCCTTTTATCCACCAAACTAGTCACATTACAGAGTTTTTTTATAAATTTACCTATGGACTAATAAAACATCCACAAACATAACATAATTTATCTGATGAATTTTTACAAGATTTGTGATGAAAAATTGACATTTTGAAAGTAAACTCCAACTCCCCTTAAAAAACATGCAAACACACTGAAGAAGGACTGTCTTTCTACTAGCGGTAAAGATACTTGAAAAATTCTATAAAGAAATGCAAAACCAACAAGATCAGTTTTGTGAACATGCTTAGAAAAATGTGAACTATTCAAGTTTGATGATATGTCCACATCAAAGCAGCAAACAAGTACTTTAGTTACAAATATATTTCTTAGCAGTAAACTCTTAAATGATTATTTATTTATGTTTTTAATGACTTAAAAACCTGCTAGTACTGACAGTTTCTTTATAGCCAAGTGTGCTGCTGGGATTTAAAGTTAACATAGCCACATTATAGATAAATATATAGTGAAGAAGTTCAGATTCTTTATTGAGAATATCAGACAAAAGTCCTTAATTTCATGCCAGATTTATATGAATATAATAGCTAAAGCAAGGTAGTTAATAAAGTGGTAGTGTATGATATATTAATAGATCCAAGTAAATACACTTACAAAGGAAAATTATGCTTACTTTTATTTATCAAATTATCTTGATCTATTTTCTTACATTGTAAAAAGTAATCTTTAAAGCCCTTTATAGAGCAGGTAAGCGTGTCAGTTTTGAATTTTCTACCTTATTTTTTTCTTGTATATTAATCATAAAGGCTGTATATCTTGTTTTTAACTTTAGGTGTTTCTCGCCCTTCTATCAGCATTATTAATTCTTTCTCTTTAAATACTGCTAGCTTTGAATGTTTATTTTTATAAATACTTCCACTAGTATTCCTCAAATATATCCAGCAAATTCTGTTATAGTTTCATCAAGCAAACAATTAGTAATAATTTTGAGTACACATGCCTAACTTATTAAAAATGTGATTATATATGGGTACAGTTCTTTAGAGTTATTGAAAAAAAAATGTTTAGGGTATAGCATTTGTGTGAAAGAAAAGTAAACAAGTTGTTCACCATACCAAACAAGTTATTTGATTTCTTTTGTACTAAACAGAGTAATAATATAGCACAAGGAATTTTACTATTTCATTAAGTTACTTAGGCTGTTAACTATCACACCTGTGTAAATCTGCTATTAATTGAAAAAGAATACTAGTCAGATACTGTAGTTACTTCACTTCCTTCTTTAGAATGAACGCTTACTTGTTTTAATTTTCTTCATTTAATAATTTTTATTACTAATTAAAGTATTTGCTACCTTAACCTGTGCATGAAAGTAAATGAGTGTTATCTGTCCATCTATTCAGCCATCATTCCCAAACAGAATTTTCTTAAATGTTTAATCTGTTTTTTAATGTACCTCTGGGGTTAACTTGTTTTTTGCCTTATTTCACTCTTAGGCTGTAGAATTTCAAAAAATACACTATAACAAAACTACACCCTTCATAATCAAGAATTTTATTATTTTAGTTAAAAAAAATTAATAGTATAATCTTTATAAATTTCTTATTTTTTGTCTAAAAGTTTTTTGTAAGTTTTTCTGGATACTGGTGTCCTCTTAAAAATAAAGATAAACAGACTTTAGATGTTGACAAAATTATGTCAAGAAATTTATAAAATGAGTAAATTAATATCACAAAATAATCATGAATAAAAAACCTTACAACTATCCCCTAATTTAGATTTTGTCATTTATATTAATAATACTGGAAGACAAACTCCTTTTTTTTCAAAAATAAAGAATTTTTTATAATTTTACTTGTATTCACTAGCTCTACAAGTTTGTACTGCTTTTTTTTACGTAGTGGCTAAATATAACAAAACAAGCATGTAAAATTATTACTTTGATTCAAATATGGTCACGCCACTGCAGAATTTCAGTTCCACAACCAGCCAAATCCAAAACTAACCAATTTTTTTTTTGCGTGTTCTGACCACATGACCCTAATTTTTTTTTCGTTAAGGTTTATTAGTATAATCTTATTTAAATAATGGATCTTGAAAAAGTATAGAAAATGATGGAACAATAAATTCAAGAAACATTAAAACCTAAAAAAAAAATGCTAGAGAGCTATATAAATTACTGTACAATAGAATGATTATTTTTCATTGTTGTGAGCATAAATTCATTTCTTTATTTTTTCAATTTATAATTTTTGTCTTTATTTAATGAATATCATTATCAATCAACTTTTAATATATCTGATAGACAATGAAAATGTTATATAAAAAGAAGCAGCACTATCCAAGCCTAAAATTATGAATAACCGTTGGTTTGATATTAAAATAACTAAATTAAAAATAACAGTAACTGTTGATCAAATTTGAAATCTAGCTCCTCATTTATTTTTATTAAATAAATACACCCTTTTATTGTTATATAATTGCTACTCTACATACAAGCCTGTAATATCAAATTATCCTTTCAAGTTGTATTTTTTGATATAGCTGTTTATTAGTTTCAAAAATCTTTACAGTTGTAAAAAAAATGATGACTACTGCTATCATTTTGGCTTCTTAACTCACCATATACTATTGTTGATCATGAAATCAGGATTCACACAATAGAATATGTATTATAATCATAATCTGTTGTCAAAATTTCAACATACTTGTGTAGTTTGATAAAAATGTACACTTAATACCTGTAATAGCTAATCAAGTCGAGACTAAGGAATATACTGGACAGCTCTATTAATAAATAGGTTTAATTTAAGAATGACACAATCTATCTGTTCGCGTTGTAAGGTGAACATTTATTTTTCATCAGGTTCACTTGCCATGGACATAAGACCTCACTGATTGACTTACTGACACACATGCATTACTATAGTTTAACGTATTATGTTTGTGGAGATACCCCTACATAATCCCTAATCCATGAACCTTAGAAAGATAATGTTTTTTGAGATTTAAACAAAGAATGCTTTCTAGGAATTTCACTCTCTAAATAGCAGAAATGAGTATTAATTTTTTTTTTATTAATTAGTTGATCATTGTATGATTTATTTATTAACAAATAAAATGAAAATACAAAAAATAAAATATTACTTACGCCATTTTTACCTTTTAGTTTATCTTCTGGTTCTGCTTCTTTATCTTTATGTTCATCTAATAAAATTTCATGTTTTTCTTCACTTCCCATAGGTAGTTCTTCAGTTAATTCAGCTTCTCCTTCAGCTTTACAAATGTGTGGTATTTCTTTTGTCCTCTTCATTTCTTTTCCCTCTAATGTTAATTCTTCCATCACAGCTTCTGTCTCTTCATATTTTGCCAGTTCTTCTAATGACTCTTCCTCTTTCCCTTCCTCCTGAATTAGTTCTAATAATTCTCCTTCCCCTTCCTCTTGAATTGCTTCTTTTTCTGTTTCATCTTTTAAATCTTTTTCTTCCGTTTCTAGTATTTGTTCTATTTCTGGTTCTTCATCTAACTCTATTTCTTTTGCTTCTGGTTCATCTTTTGTTTCAACTTCAGAATCTAGTTTTTCAGCTTCTAATAATTTTTCTTCTTCTGTTTCAAATTCTGCTGTTGGTTTTTCTTCTTCTGATTCAATTTCTGCTGTTGGTTTTTCTTCTTCTGTTTCAAATTCTGCTGTTGGTTTTTCTTCTTCTGATTCAATTTCTGCTGTTGGTTTTTCTTCTTCTGATTCAATTTCTGTTGTTGGTTTCTCTTCTTCCAATTCAATTTCTGTTGTTGGTTTCTCTTCTTCCAATTCAACTTCTGTTGTTGGTTTCTCTTCTTCCAATTCATCTTCTGTTGTTGGTTTCTCTTCTTCCAATTCAACTTCTGTTGGTTTCTCTTCTTCCAATTCAACTTCTGTTGGTTTTTCTTCTTCTGATTCAGCTTCTGATGTTGGTTTTTCTTCTTCCAATTCAGCTTCTGTTGTTGGTTTCTCTTCTTCCAATTCAGCTTCTGTTGGTTTTTCTTCTTCTACATCTGTCTCTACTTTAGCTTCTTCTAATGTAATGTGTTCAGTTTCATCTGTAGCGAGTTCAGTTATAATTTCCTCTCCTATGTCTACGATTTCTCCCTCATATTCATCATCTCTTTTCTCTTCACTAATTTTTTCACTTTCCTCAAGATCTGTTAATTCATCTATATCCGTTTTACTAATCTCAGAAATAGATGAAGCAATTTCCTCAATTTCATACTGTGTACCTGTAGTTATACAAGATTCAATTCTTTTCCCTCCGTAAGTTTTTGCCCAAGGCGGAATGCATTTTAAACGTATGTACTCATTTTCATCCTTCTCTTTTCTATCTTCCTCATCCCTTTTCCTTTTTGCATATTCTATGGCTTCTAGTATTATTGATTTTGGTAGGTTCATTAAAGCTGAATAGTCTATTAGATAAGCATCATCATCATCATCACCATTATTTTTCTTATTTTTATTGCTACATTTTCTCTTCACGTGATCCATTTTTATTTGTTAGTGACGTTTCTCTAATTTCTGTCTTTTAAAACACGCTCCGGTTTCTTCTTTTTTTTTTAACAAAAGATAACCTTATAAACTTGCTCTAAATTATAAAGCAAAACTTGTTCTGAAATTAAACAAAATGTATATATGAGTAGAATTAGACCATGCAATTCAACAGTAAATCTTTACTTTACCACATGTACTAACTGTTAAAATTTTGACATTTTATATATATATTATATTTATTTGATTTTTCTTAAATATATAATTTAAATGATTTGCTTTCTAAATCATGGAAATATGCTTCCAGAAGATCTTTTTTTAACTAATATTGTTTTTCTCTTTTTCCAATGGTGTTGTAGAATTTTAATCACAGTCAATTGAGAAAAAGTTAATAAATAAACTCAAAGAATGAATGAGGGTAAAAAATTAATGAAAGCTGAAAAACTTACGTGCTGAAAGAACGAATGAGTGAATTTCTAAACTATAGCACAAAATAATACAAAGTTAAAATAATTATTATTAAAACAATAATTACTACCACTACAATAAGCACATCACCTAAGTATTGCAGCAAAAAGTCTAAAACCTCACATACTCTTATACTAAATTATTATCACATTATATGATATCTTCATATAATGATATACATGTGGTATTGTACAATCTATGTAATACCTAAACCTTATATTCTGGTACATTTAAATTTCCATCACTTACACCAATTTCTAAAATATAGTCACTCGCCTATTAGATTTTATCAAACATCTTTTTTTTTCATTAATTACGGTATTTTTAATTGTACGTTTCCTACATTCTTTTTAAAAGATAAGTATACATTTAAAAAAAGAAGAGACTGCTAGTAATATATTTTATTAATGTTTGATACTCAAATTTTTTAAGTTTTCACAACTTTTAATTAATAAATTAAAAAATTATTTATTTAATAAAATATAAAGAAAAGAAAAAAGCATTTCTAAGTGATTTGAAATGTAAAAAAATTTATTGAGGAATATTTTTATAAACTTATTATTATTTATTTTTGATTTGCATCTTGTTCTGCAGGATCACATTTTCTTTTCAGAAAATTTTATATATCTATTGGCAATGATTGCATGCTTCCCTTTTCATCAAGTTAAAAGAAATTTTCATCTCAATGGGATTTTTTTTAATACAAAAAAATGATTTATGCATTTATTTCTGTGATGTTCAGAACAGAGTAAAATAAGTAATGACCATCTTTTAGTTATTCTTGAAACAGAACTAGTGCTAAACTTTTTATTGATGGTGTCTGCTCCCACCTTTTGTTGCATGGTTGGTTTTCTGGCTGCAATAATGACTGGTTTTCTGGTTCTGTGTCTGTTCCTATTTCATCCTGCATATAAGACCCAAGTATTATTGATTTATTCTTTTTGGATGCATAGCTCAACAGTCTTCTCTTTTTGAAAACAATAAACAGAAATTCCAGTGACTAGCCATGCTTGAAACCTTTGTTGTGGAACAACAAAAGAGATTTCCACCAATTCTTAACACAGCCTGGTTTCAACAAGACTGAGCAACGTCACATATGCTCGAATATCGATGGCAGCTGTACGCCGATTGTTTGGACAACGTGTCATTTCACGAAATGGTGACGTTAGATGGCCTCCCAGATCGCCTGATCTCTCGGCTTGCGATTACTTTTTGCGGGGTCACCTTAAAAGCAAAGTGTTCCACAGTAGACCTGCTACAACGGAAGAACTGAAGGCAAAGATCCGAGAAGCAATTGCGGAAATTCCAGTTGAGATGTTACGTCAAACCATGAACAATTTAACGAAGAGACTTCGTGAGTGTTTCCGTAGAAGAGGAGTGTTTACCTGCAAGATGTCATCTTTAAAATATAAACTAAAATGTATGTATCCTAAAATGGCAACATTAGTACAATTACATGAAATAAAATTAATTTTCTAAAAAAAATTTTCATTAACGTTATTTAATTTTTTAAATTTCCCATTTCTTTGAATCACTTGTAGTGTTGTCTATTTAAAATTTTTTCTTTCAACATCTCCACCATCTCACTAGCCATAACTCACAAATGAAGCATTTTAGGACATATGCTTATATGATTTTTTTCATATAAACATATGTCATAAAATGCTTCATTTATAAGTTACGGCTAGTGAAAGATTTCGCTCAAATTAAATCTACCCTGGTAAAATGAGATTGTAACAAAATTTTAGGATGTTAATTAAGGAGCAGAATTAGTGATTTCTTTTGTTTTTTGACCTGAAAACTCTAATAAAATATGCCACAGAATCATATTTGCAGTAGAGTTTTTGAAAAATCTGGAGTGGAAACCAATAAATTGGGTTAAAAATTCAGCTTTTCATGTTTGATGTACATTAACTTTTAACATACAATAACTGTTAAATGGTAACAAACACAAAACGTATAGAAAATCTAATGTTTCTTTGTTTTATTCAACTTATCCTACATCTTTTTATTCAAAATTAAATTCTCTACAAACTTTGTTAAAATTTTTATTATTTATTACCCATTTTACAAAGTTATTAAAATACTGGGTTTCTTATCCCATTTTATTGGTTTTCACTCCATATTTCAGAAAAACTACTGCAGATATGGTTCAGGAACCTATTTTGTTCAATTTTTCAGGTCAAAATTCATAAGAAATCACTAATTCTGCCCTTTAATTAACGTCCTAAAAATTTCAGTATGACCTCATTTCACCAAGGAAGCTGAAATCTGAGCAAAATCTTTCACTAGTTGTTACTCACAAGCAAAGAATTTTAGGACATATGTTTATCTGAACTTTTTCCATTATTTCCATGGGTAGAATAGCTTATGAAAGTCCAGAAAGAATTTCATGTTACACTCTGTATAGGCTTTTGTTTCTTAATCTCATAAAAATTCAATATATTCATCAATTTTTTTCTTTCTCATTCCCAACATTGTTGTTTACTGAAGGAATTCAATTGATTACATTAAGTCTCAATATTATATGAAAGACCCTGTCATTAAAAGCTTTAATCTTCTTCACCATCCAAAAAAGCCATTCACTCACTCAAAATATATCCCAAAGTCATGTTTATTGCTGACATTATTAAAAATAAGATAATTGTTGTTGCTAATAATATTGTTAACAAATAGTTAGGAATGAAATGTAAATTACACAAGGGTGGCTGAAAGTACTGTGGATTGTCGAACATGACACACAATGTTCCTTGTTAATAATTCCAGTTATAACTGAAAAGGAAGTCATCTCCCTCATCACAGACTAGATCACAGACATCTAGATGCACTGACATAGCAGGCATACTCAACTCCATATCAATGACAACTGACAAAAAATCAGAGGACGTGGGTCAACGAGTGCATTACATTTCATAAAATTATTTTACTTCAAAGAAGTGTTAATTTTTTAAATATATATTGTTACTGTATTTATACTAACTGTAAATATTTAAAAGGAAGAGGGATGTCTATTTCTGTTACACAACCAATCCTCGTGATGAGTGTTAAGACTCTGGTTTCATTTGCTCAGTTTTTATTAAAAGAAGAAACTAAATTTTATTAAATAGAGCAACTTTAAATTTTATTAATGGGGGACTTAATTTTAAAATAAGAATTTTAACTTTTATTCTTACTCTTTATAAATTCTCACTTTTTTTTTTTACTCTTTTAAATGAATTGGTCTATTGCCCTAATTTTTATTCAGTCTTCTTCCATTCTTCAAAGACTCAACATGTTTTTTGTTACGGATGTATAATTAATTGATATAATAATGATATATATATATATATATATATATATATATATATATATGAATTACAAGTTCAAAGTATAATAAAAATAATTTAGATTATAAGTGAAATAAAGACTTTATTTGATTGAACCAGCGAATAATAAATATTTAGAATAATTAAACCTAACCAAGCTATTGAAGCTAACATTTTTGGTCCTCCAACTGTGGATATAATCTGCAACTTTGAAGAACTATTGTTTTTAATCTTTCAGAACTACTAATCATCTTGGTCTTCCAGAATGGCAGATATAATCTAAAATTTTCGGGAATTTTAGTGTTCAACAAATTACTATAATAAAAGGGTTTTTGTAGCAATTTGATCTACATCATCATTTACATAATATATTTTTTTAAATTTATTATTATATTTAATTTCCAGTGTCTCATCATTTATGTGGTAACATTTGATTCATTTCATATTTAATTTATTTTGCTAATAATTCACATTGTTAATATAAGCTATTACTATTATTATGGATAGGAAACAATTAATTAGACAAAGAGGGTTAGTAAAGGCCACTATAACAACAATTGGCACATTTACTCACAATTATGATCCTTCACAACGTGATATTCCCACCTTACAAATTAAAATAAGGAATCTTCTTGAATTGCAAAGCAAATATGACACCATTCAATCAGAAACTGAATTGCAACATTTTGATGATTTTTTAACTAGAGTCCAAATTGCAACATTTAACAAATAATCAAAAATCATCTAATCAAGAATTTAGTTCAAATACAACATTTAAACAAATACAACTACAACCCATTGTATACCTTAGTACATAATAGAGATGATTTATCTAATGTTCAAAAATTACACTATTTACATTCTTCTTTGAAGGATGAAGCCTTAACTATCATTAAAAATCTGTCCATACAAATTAAAATTATGTTATGCTCTAGAGAATGATTAAAAACATGATTTGATAAATATATAACTGCATTTCATTAATGCTAAGCGCATTTTAAGGTCAGATTCTATAAAAAGAGAATCTGTACATACTTTAACCAAATTTATTAATGAAATTTTTCATATGAATTCACTTGAATCAATGCAACTGCCTGTAAACACATATGAATTTATTATCATCCAATTTCTAACATAAAAATTAGACTACAGTACCTTAAGATTATGGAAGGAAACGTTCTTCAAATCAAAGGTTTTTCACCTTTAAAGACTTTATTGAATTTCTTAATTCCAGGCAATAACCTCTAGAAAATAGTAATTAATGGACAACCATCTAATTGGAAAATATTTGCCAACAATAAAATTTCTGAAATTCAGAAAAATACTTCAAATGTTAACTGGCATTATGTCAAATCCTCTGATAATTCAGCAGACATATTGTCTAGAGGTTATACACCAAAAATTTATATAATCTATCTGGAGACAATGGTCCAAGGATTATATACAGCAACACAGTAAATGGCGTTTTTCATCCCCTAATCTTTGTGTTAGAGATTTAGTATTAGTGATTAACAAAAATTCTTCACCCATGCATTAGAAACATGAAATTGTCACCCAGGATTACCCGGGCTCTGACAACCTAGTAAATATTGTTAATTTACATACAGTCAATGGTCCATTAAGAAGACCTGTGCATAAATTATGCCCGTTACCAATCTTAAATGATTTACTTAAATAAAATTTTTTATTGATTTAATTATTTTCTTACTATTGTTTTTGTTATTTCATTTGATTTATATTCTTATAATATGACTGTTTACATGTTCATAAATATTGAACCTAATTTACATATTTGTATTAATTTAATTATGATTCATATCTATATTATTCATTATATGATTACGTTTTGTTTTATATATTAGATACAATAAGATATTGTTATAAATTTTTCTATAAAATCCTTAAGCTACTTCATCAACTCATTGTTTTCTTATTCAGTATTTCTGGTCTAAATGAGTTAAGTATTCTTTGTCATTATAAAGTGGTGTAACAATGGAAACAGTCCTTTTATATCGCAAAAATTTATCAGGAATTTAGATGTATTCAGTTCATTTTAAAAAAATCAGATGACATTAATTACTAAATTTTGGATATTCAATCCATTGTTTAATATTAGTTAAACTAACAGTAGTGAAACTAAACTATTTGAACTAAATTACTTGCTGCTACATTATGTACCTGATTCACTCTTTCTTAATAAAAAAAAATATATAATATCAAAGTGAAAAATTGTTACTCACTAAATTCTGAATCATTTATTCAGATGATTATAAATTTAAAGTCTAGAATATTCTAATGTAAACACATATCTTCAACTTATTTTTAAATTATATTCCGTAACAGAAAAATATTTATAAAACCACAGAGCATTACTGAAAACAAAGAAGGAAGTTCTTTTTTTACTTTTTAATATACTAAATAGTGCTTTATTTTCATTTAAATAAATGTTTTATATTTATAAATGATTTATGAATTTAAAATAAAAAACAAATTTAAGCTTATTTTTAAATGTTTCATTCATTTTTAAATTGGAACAGCATTAATTTTCTTTTTATTTCTATTTTACCAGCTGTAAAAATATCATAACTTCATCAAATTATTGGTGTACATAATTTAGTTTTAAATATTTCTTTTTAATCATCATTTTTAAGTAAATGCTCTGAACTAAAATTATTATTTTATTTATTTATTTTTTATTGTTAAGCACCGCAGAATGATACTGAATTACAATGGCTTATTCTTGTGTAAATATGAAAAATAAACATTGTAATACAAAAAAAAAGTTGCAAGCCTGACTAGGATTTGAGTCCAAAAACTTTACAGATGAAAGGCAAAGATGCTTTAATTCCACATTAAGATATGCAATATCAACAAAATATTTATGTAATGATTATATTTGAGTATATGAAATCCTGCAAAAACATGCTTCCAATACACTTGGATAATCAAAATTTGGTTACCATTTATTTGTTTACTGTGGTGAAATCCAAAAAAATTAATACATAAAGTAGATATGTATATGAAATATTATAAGAGAAAGAATGTATTTATATTCTTTTTGAATGTAAAGAAAAAAAAGAATTATGCATTTTGTATAGATTATTGAAGGATGTACATAGACAATTTTTGAGAAATCTTTGTTTTAACAAACAGAATAAATAGAAATGTATTACCTTCAATAACCTACACAAATCCATCCAGTGCCATTTTTTATTACTTTAAAACTTCAATTATCAATTAGTGTTAAAAATTTTTATTCTGTGTTAAACATTTTACTTCTATTATTTGATATTTTCTTTACAAAACAAAAGAGATAGATTTTTTATTTCTGAAAATTACTTTTCATAAAAATAAAATTGGTATTCAGAAACTTTTACTGCCAAACTTTTTTTTGTAACCATTTTGGCATAAAACTGATATTTCAAGTTAGACAGAGTTGAACATTTTCAACAATTTTTTTTTACCTTTGGGACCATCGCTAAGTATTGTTTCAGAAGATGAGATGAATGCTAACTTTTGTAGCATGTGAAAATGCCATGCCTGACCGAGATTCAAATCCAATACCTCTGGATGAAAGGCTGAGACACTACCACTCATGCCACAGAGGCTGGAAAACATTTTCAATAAAATGAGAGGTTCTCAGTTCTGCTTTTATGTATTATTTTTTGTTTTTCAAGTTTTTAATGATTTTATGTTTCTACTCACCAAATGGGCCCTTTTTTAATGATTCTTTTTCTATTTTTGCAGAGGAAGTTTATCTGTGATCTACTATATGTTTTATCTAAATAACTAAGTTGGAATATTTTTTAATGAAAAATATGTATTCGAATTGCATAATTTGATTATACATATGGTTTGTTTTATATTTCTTGGTACTGCATTACAGGATAATTTTCAAGCTATTTTCATAAGAAAATTTGAGAAAATTAGTTGGAAAACAAACTGTAAGAAAAATAAATATATGTATGAATAAATGCATTTATACTTTTTTTACTCTACTGCCTTAGACTTGCTTAGCTCATACTCAATAGTAGTTTTTTTATATCATTTATCTGCATTCACTTTCTTACTTTTTTAGATTTACTAAAAAATATTAAATATTCCTGCATCCCAGAAAACCTCAGTTCCTGTCAGTAATAAGATTTTAAAAAAAATGTGTATCCTTTTTATAAAAATATAGATTTAGAATTTTTAATTTATATCTTTTTTTTATATTTTCTGGTTTTCTGGTATAGAATTAACTTTTAAAATTAATCATTATATAAAAAAACGATTTTTTTATTTATTTAAAGCAACTAATATCAAATCCATTTTTAATAAACTATAACATATAAATTATTTATTAACCGATTTGTCCTTTGGTATAATCAGTTATTATGTTAGATGTTTATTTGACCCTACTGATTATATTTTATTGATGTGGTTTCTGTTTCATGGTATTCTTAATAAAAAGTTAAAGAATAAATGGTCTGAAGTCTAGTTATATGATAAATATGTGCTACTTGATAGATGTAATAAACATTAACAAATTAATGAGCTATTTTTTCCAAGTCTTTGTTAGTGCATATTATTATGATGAATTTTTAGCAAGCTTTTATTTATTTTGGGTAAATGTGTCTCAATTTGTTGTTATATCTGGTTTTTTTTTGTTATTATATTAGGTATTTTTTTTAATAGTGTTCAGTAGTTAGTGAATCATACTTATAAACAGAGATATTTTAGGTGAGGTTGAGCAGCTTGAAGTGTTCTGAACATGAATTTCTTATATTGTTGATTATTTTGTATATTTCAAAAAATGTCTATTTGTTAGGTGCTTTTTGCAATGTAAGTAACCAAAATTAAATGAATGTAATAAGTGTATACTTAAAAAAAGGATTATACTACAGAAGAGATTAATAAAGTCATAGTTAAATTTAAAATAATTTCATAACATACAGTAGAACACTATATGACGTTTAGTAGCTTGGATAATGATGCACTTACATACAATTAAATAATTGCTAATAAAACAAGAAAATGCTTAAATTAATTTAAAATGAAATATAAAAATAGTAATAACAATTTAATAGTAACACTAAGGATAAAAATACTTGTAATATATTTTGAAATGAAGGTGAACATAACATCAAATGTAGAATCAAGGCTGTAATAAAATTTAAATGGGATCACAAACAGAAAACGTATTATAAGATTAAATTTGTATAAACAAACTATGAAAAATTACTACATCAATTTCAATTTCAGTTTTGTGACTCATGTAAAACAAGGATAACATAAATGTGGAAATATGAAAAAGTGATCTGAAAAATCATAAAACATTGCAATAATAGAAATAGATTCCAACTTATGAAATTGTAAATATCTCAGATCAATGACAATTTACATTTAATCATAAGCACTATTGTAAATTAACAGATTCAATTTAAATTTGCTGCTGTCAATTACAATAATAAAATTAATAATTTATATTGAGCAAGAGCTCAAATTGTAATTAGTATGAAAGTTGTAAGAACTTATTGTAATATAAGTCATTATTATCTTTAGTATTTTTAATTTTTAATATGTATTTTAAGATTAAGCCTCTTATGAAGGAGAATTAAGTAAAAATAAATGAAGGCAGAATTTTAGCTTTATAAATGCACAATTTTTATTTTAATTAATACTATGCAACTTGTTTGTAGGATGCACTATAAAGAATTCTTTGCAAAAATATTACTAAATGAAAATAATGCTATCAAATAATAACAAGATCTTCTTTCAATTTAATCCTCACTGTTCACCAAATTAGGTATCCCAAAAGTAGGGGAATGGCTGGTGCCACGTTACTTGGGGTACAGGTGACCCAACAGAGGGTTGAAAAGTTTATTTCTTCACCACTAATTGCATGCATTTCCAAAACAAAAAATAAAAAAATAAATAATCAGTCCAGAAAAATGGACAAAAATGTGGAGTATGGACTGCACAGTTACAATCTTGATCAAGGTAAAATTTGGTGAAAAGTTTAGTGAAACACATTTAAAAATATTAAACAACTTACTTTTTTAAAAAGTTGTAATTGTATTTCTTTAAAAAAATCATTCTAGAACTTAATCAAATAGTTTTCATTATTTAAGGAAAAAGTAATATTACTAAAATCAGTGAATTTTAATGTAATGATAAATTAAATACATTAACAACAAATTTTAATAAGCTTATTTAAACTGTTAACTAAATTATTTTAAATAAACGAAATACTAGTTATCGATGTTAAGTTTTCGAACTAATGTACCGATATCTCGAAATTCAAGATTTTCGATCGATATTGGATGAAAGCAAAATTCGGCATGCAAGTGAAATAGTTTGGTTAAAAAATGTTGCATAATTTTTTACAGAATTCTGCGAAATCGTAAGTTTTTAGACTTCATATTTTATGTAATTATTGTTTTAAAATATCTGATAGCCACAATGTAAAAAAAATTTTATTTTATTTTGTAATTTTAGTTTTTGGGTGGTCTTTTTGAGAAATGTTTGTGAAGGTTCTCCAATTTGATCTGTCCATCTTTCGTCGTTTTTTATTTTTTTATTTTTTTGATGTGATAATAACTATTGAATATCGATTAATTTACAATTACATGTTGCTATAAAAATGTCTGATTTACATAGTTAAACTATATCTACAACTGAGGTTGGATTAATATTAATAGTGTTGTTTATGGCATATTGATTTAGAAGGGAACGTAGTTCCCTTTTATCTAGTTGGCTAGTTTAAGTACGTTTTCGAGTTTGTGGAAGATCTGGAAACTTCAATTATTATATGAGTGCCATTTAATATTACCTATTTTTACTATGATAAACCCCAGTATTTTAGCGAGGGTTATTTTATTTTATGACTAACCAAACATCATGCATAACAAAATTTTTATCAGAAATTAGTTTACCAAAGGACTGTCATGATTGTACTAGTTGTAACTAAGGTTATAATTTTCCAGGAAAGTTGATGTAGGATACGTCAAATAACTTTTTAATTAGCCTAACAGAAATATTTAATCTGAAAATTATTTCAAGCATTAAAGAGTGATAATTGTTTTAATATTTTTTTTAAGGGGTATGATATTTTTTCAACTTTGTGAATTTAATGCTGATAGTACATTTGATTAAGTTGACTTTCTCTTACAATGATAAAAGTAACACCAAATCTGAGGTTGTAAAATTTCAGGCACCTTTTAAGTGGGCCAACAGTATATTTAGCATAGTGAAGAAGACTATTTTCCTTAAAAAATCTTATGTCACATTTTTATGTTCTCATATCAGTAATTGTAAGCTTGTACCATAATTTAATATTTTCACTACAATGCAGTTTGGCAAATCTACAGGTTAGCCGTGGGAGTATAGGAATGTTGTCTTTGTGTTAATTATCAATAGAGAGACAGTCTTTGTTCATGTATTTTTTAAATGCAGTTTACTCCAAAAATTTCAAAGTTTCCATCACAGATCTCGTAAAATCTTGCTAGATAAGTATTGATATTTCATGTTAAATAAAAAAAGATTCTTAATATGAGTGTTCTGATTACCATTTATTCCAATTTTTTATGATTTATAAAATATTGCTCGTAAAAAAATACTGTGTTTGTTATTACAGAATTTTGCTCAAAGTATAATTAGTAATTGCCAACACCCAGTTTAAAAATCATAATAGAAGAATATACACATAGAAAAAGCTGGGCAGTAGTGCAAGGTATCAGATAGATTATATCATGGTCAAACAAAGATTTAGAAACAACTCATCCACTGCAAAGCTTATCCTGGAGCAGACACGGACATTGATAGCAACCATAATTTAGTGAGAGTGAAACATAGATTGGGGTTTAAAAACCTGAATTAAAGATGTCAGACGAATTGGTGGAATTTAGAGCAGTTTGAGGAAGAGGAGGTAAAGGAGATTTTTGAGGAGGAAATTGCAAGAGGTCTGAGTAAAAAAGGAAAGTAGAAAATGTAGAAGAAAAATAGGAGAATGCCAAAAAGGAAATTCTTAAATCATCAGAAGCAAACTTAGGCAGAACAAAGAGAACTTGGATATCAAAGGATATATTGCAGTTGATGGATGAACGTAGATAGTAAAAGAATGGCTAGTGATGTGGAAGGTAAAAGGAATTATCAAAAATTAAGAAATAGTATATACAGGAAGTACAAATAGCGAAAGAAGAGTGGAGTAAAGAAAAGTGTTCAGAAGTGGAAAGAGAAATGATCATTGGGAAAATAGACAGAGCATATAGGAGGAAAGTTAACGAGAATTTTGGGGTACATAAATTAAAATCCAATAATGTGTTAAACAAAGATGGTACACTGATTTATAATACAAAAAAAAAAGGTGATAGGTAGGTAGAATATATTGAAGAGTTATACAGAGGAAGTGAATTAGAAACTGGTGTTATAGCGAAAGAAGAGGAGGTTGAAGCGGATGAAAAGGGAGATATAATACAGAGATCTGAATTTAAGAGAGCATTGAAAGATTTGATGGCAGAAAGGCTCCTGGGATAGACGGGATACCTGCAGAATTACTGCACAGTATAGGTAAGGAAGCAATAGATAGATTATACAAATTGGTGTGTAATATTTACGAAAAAGGGGAAGTTCCTTCAGACTTCAAAAAGATTGTTATTTTCATGGTACCAAAGAAAGCGGAGCAGATAATGTAAAAAATGTAGAACAATTATCTTAACTCCTCATGCATCAAAAATCTTAACTAGAATTCTGTACAGGAGAGTGGAATAAGTGTTAGGAGAAGATCAAATTTGTTTCAGGAAAAGTATAGGGACAAGGAAAGCAATTTTAGCACTCAGATTAATAGTAGAAGGAAGAGTAAAGAAAAACAAACCAACATACTTGGCATTTATAGACCTAGAAAAGGCATTCGATAACGTAGACTGGAATAAAAGTTCAGCATTTAAAAAAAAGTAGGGTTCTAGTATAGAGATAGAAGAACAATTGCTAACATTTACAGGAACCAAACTGCAACAGTAATAATCAGAGAACATAAAAAAGAAGCTGTAATAAAAGAGGACGTCTGACAAGGATGTTCCTATCACCATTACTTTTTAATCTTTACATAGAACTAGCAGTTAATGATGTTAAAGAACAGTTTACACCTGGTGTAAAACAGTACAAGTGAAAAGATAAACATGTTACAATTTGCCAATGATATAGTCATTCTTGCTAAGAGTAAAAAATATTTAGAAGAAACAGTGAATGGCATGGATGAAGTCCTATGCAAGAACTACCGCATGAAAATAAACAAGAACAAATTGAGAGTAATGAAATGTAGTAGAAATAAAGTAGGTGGATCACTGAATATAAAAATAGGAAGAGAAAAGATTACAGAGGTAGAAGAATTTTATTTGGGAAGTAGAATTACTAAAGATGGATGAAACAGGACTGATATAAAATGCTGAATAGCTCATGCAAAATGAGCTTTCAGTCAAAAATATATTTTGCTTACATCAAAAACTAATTTAAACGCCAGGAAAACAGTTTTGAAGGTATATGTTTGGGGTGTGCTTTATATGGAAGTGAAACTTGGACAATCAGAGTACCTGAGAAGAAAAGATTAGAAGCTTTTGAAATGTGGTGCTGCAGGAGAATGTTAAAAATCAGGTGGGTGGGTAAAGTGACAATTGAAGAAGAGGTGTTGCGGCAAGTTGAAGAGACAGACTTATAGGCCACATATTAAAGCATCCTGAAATAGTTGTTTTAATATTGGAGGGACATGTAGATGGGAATAATTTTACAGGTAGGCAACATTTGGAATATGTAAAATAAGTTGTTAGGGATGTAGGATGATGTAAGAGGTATACCGAAATGGAATGAGTGGCACTAGGTAGGGAATTTCAGAGAATTGCGTCAAACCAGTCAAATGACTGAAGAAAAAAAAGAGAAGAAGATAGGGCTCACTTAGACTAAATGAAAGTTGTTCTGTGTACTTCTGAAATTATTGAGAAATATTTAATTAAAATTAAATTGATGTTATATTTGTTAAAAATAAAACTTTATTACATATCTTAAGTAAGTAAATCCACATTAGTAATTATTATAAGCTCGTGTAATCTTTTTCAACTGAAATTGAAGGTGGCTCACCTTCAATAACATTAATAACAATGGACAAGCATTCTTGTCACAAGGGACAAGAATGCTTTAAAAAAATAAACACTGAAACTAAATTTTCTTAAATGTTTTTGTTTTTAAGTTGTTTTGTAATTACTTACTGTATCATTTTTTTAGAGTTAAATAAACATTTTACTATTTAAATTACTATTTATTAATGAGTTGGTGTACATTTATGTATAGATATTGGTACTGCTCTAATTGTTAAAGATACACTGTAGTGAATGACTTATTTGTTTATATTTTAGCAGTTTTTTTTACTGAGTAATAGATATCTTATACATTAACCATCATATTTTTAATAATTTTTTTCTGTACTCTCGGTTGTTTGGGAATTTTGAAAATCTTCTCATAAATTATTGAGTGATTTATTATTTATTGATTCTCTAGTGTGAAAGAGTTGTAAATTTATTTTGAAATGTCTTTGTAAATTACAATTTAGTGAATGTTAATATATTTTTTATTATTATTAAGGATTACTGCATATGCCTGTGTAATTAACTGTTCATTATTGCAGAGTCAGTTTAAATTGCCTACTTTTTAAGTATTTGTATTAATATTCTATAATTTATTTTTTATTTCAGTTTTCTGCAGTCTACTACTCTTATTAAAGGATGTTTACTTTCTCGCAATATCACTACTGCTTGCTCCCCATTATATTTTCAAGTCACCAATTGTTTGATGTAAGTTATACTGTTAGATTATTTAAGACATTCTACTTATTCTCCTCCCTCTATGAATCATGAGACCTTGCCATTGGTGAGGGGGCTTGAGTGCTCAGTGATACAGAGTAGCTGGACCGAAGGTGCAACCATATCGGAAAGGCATCTGTTGAGAGCCAGACTAAGGAATAGTTCCTGAAAGAGGGCAGCAGCTCTTTCAGTAGTGTTAAGGGCGTAGGTCAGGATGACTTAAACGGCCATATCAACATCACTCAGTTCTCTGAGTGCTTTTTTTCCAAGAAACTGGAGCTTTCTGCATTTTCATATAGCAATGACGGAGGCGCCTTCCTTGGTAAAGTATTCCAGAGGTAAACTAGTCCCTTGTTCGGATCTCCGGGTGGGGACTACTAAGGAAGGGATCACCAGAAAATTAAAAAATAACATTTTCGAGTCAGAGCCTGGAATGTTAGAAGTCTAAAAAAGGTTGATAGGTTAGAAAATTTAAAGAGGAAAATGGATAGGATAAATGTAGATATAGTAAGAATTAGCGAGGTTTGGTGGAAAGAGGAAAACAACTTTTGGTCAGGTGATTTTAGAATAATTAACTCAGCTTCAAATAATGGGCAGGCAGAAGTAGGATTCGTAGTGAACAAGAAGATAGGGGATAGAGTAGAGTATTTCAAAATGCATAGCGATAGAATCATTGTAATAAGGATAAAATCAAAACCTAAACCAACAACGATTGTTAATGGCTATATGCCTACAAGTGCCCATGATGATGATGAGGTAGAGTGTGTATAAGAAGAAATTGACGGAGCAATTAAACACATAAAAGGAGATGAAGATTTAATAATAGTTGGAGATTGGAATACAAGCATTGAAAAAGACAAGGAAGGAAATAAAGGGGTGAATACGGGCTGGGCAAAAGGAATGAAAGAGGGGACTGACTTACAGAGTTTTGCACAAAGTATAATTTAGTAATTGCCAACACCCAGTTTAAAAATCATAATAGAAGAATATACAATGGAAAAAGCCAGGCAATACTGCAAGGTATCAGATAGATTATATCATGATTAAGCAAAGTAATTCTAGCTGAGAGTTAAAAGGATTTAGAAAGAACATTGAACAAGAATGACATGGATGAAGTCCTACGCAGGAACTACCGCATGAAAATAAACAAGAACAAAATGAAAGTAATGAAATGTAGTAGTAATAACGAAGGTGGACCACGGAATGTGAGAATAGGAGGAGAAAAGATTATGGAAGTAGAAGAATTTTGTTATTTGGAAAGTAGAATTACTAAAGATGGACGAAGTAGGAGCGATATAAAATGCCGAATAGCACAGGTGAAATGTGCCTTCAGTCAGAAATATAATTTGTTTACATCAAAAATTAATTTAAATGTCAGGAAAATATTTTTGAAAGTGTATGTTTGGAGTGTCGCTTTAAATGGAAGTGAAACTTGGACAATCGGAGTACCTGAGAAGAAAAGATTAGAAGCTTTTGAAATGTGGTGCTATAGGAGAATGTTAAAATCAGATGGGTGGTAAAGTGATAAATGAAGAGTTGTTGTGGCAAATCAGTGAATAAAGAAGCATTTGGAAAAATATAGTTAAAAGAAGAGACTTGTAGGCCACATATTAAGGCATCCTGGAATAGTCGCTTTAATATTAGAGGTACAGGTAGAAGGAAAAACTTTTGCAGGCAGGCAACATTTGGAATATGTAAAACAAATTGTTTGGGATGTAGGATGTAGTGGTTATACCGAAATGAAACGACTAGCACTAGATAGGGAATCTTGGAGAGCTGCATCAAACCAGTCAAATGACTGAAGACAAAAAAAACCTATTCTCAATTTCATTCTGGCAGATTTATGATGGTTAGCCAGATTTGTTTGGGTATAATTTTGTATTCATTATTTTGTATTACCAAAGAAGATTAGGGAAGCAGTTTGAACATTTGGTTTTTATTTTTATAGTAATTGTATTCATGTATTCTATAATGTGCATAATTTTTTCAATAATATTTATGGAGAATATTACGAAAATTGATGCATATTCTGCAGCTATTGGGGAAGGTTAATTATTGAAGTTGATTTTTACATAATCATTACACTGTTATTTTACCTGGGAAAAATTATTTAGTGTTTAATATAGACCTTATGAACCAACCATTATCCAAATGTGTGTAAGCTTTGGAGGAGGAAAGGAAGTAGCTACTATCTCATAACAGTTTATTTCAAGTATCACAGTAAGGTTTTTATAGATAATCAAAAGAAAATTAAATTCTTATTATTTATTAACTTTTTTACGTTTTCATTATTCATTATAATGTTTAATAATTTGAACTAATTGGGTTCAATTCAGATTTCTTATTTGCCTGGTTTATGAACAGTTATTAAGTTAAAAGAATATAGTAGATCTCAAATTGATTATGGTTAAGAATAATCAATTTGAGCTTTAGATAGTTTCTAAAAATCGTTTGAAATTCTGTACACTAGTTTACTGGCAGATGTTTAAAAACGCTTAAACCATGTTTTTAAACATAATGCTGAAAATTGTTATTTTTCTTCATAAATTAAACATTTCGTGAACTCTTTGTATTAGACAATTTTTTTTTATATTTCACAGTTGAAAAATCTTTCAATTTTTTTTAGAAAAGTAGTTGCATCTGACATGATTAAGATTCATGCTTATACTGAGCTAACAACATCGCAAACTAGTAAAACCTTTAACATGAGTTGGGCCAGAGTTGATATTTTGCCTTTTTGGAATCATTCTTATAAGACAGTTTTTGTTATGAATATTTTATAGTTTCATCCTCATTAAAAATGGGAACCCCATTATGTCAGTATCATTTTCTAACCATTCCTTTTCTTATTCCACATAGAAAATTTCAAATCTTAGTTAAATGAAAAAGATTAGTCATTCGCCTAATATTTATATCAAATTACTTGAACTTTAGTTTGATAATTTGTTCCTATTTCTAGTGTAAAAGGCTATCATTTTTTATTAGCATCTTGAAAATTAAAATTTGTAAATAATTTTTAAATATTTGATTTATTATAATGTGTTTTTAATTTTACCTTTTTCATCGGTTATAAAAGAAACAGATTATTTGCAAAACCCAGAAAAATATAAGTTCTATATATGTATGGTACACAAATGTAATAATGATTGTTAAGTGTTTCACAGCTTGAACTATTGTGCTCGTAGTTTTTCAAGTTTCCTTCTAGAGTGTACAAATTAATAATAAATTGAATGGGTGTTTTGTTATATTTGTCACAATTTTTTCTTTCTGTCAATTATATTGTATCAATTTTTTTATCATTGATAATTATATGTCAAATCAACCAAGTTGGTGATGTTTTATTGCTTATTGAATAGTTATTTTACTTTTTAAAAAGTATAAAAATAAAAAGAAGGATTCTTTTATATATATATTTTACATATGTTTGTTATAAGAACTTTTTTCCCTCTGAGTTAATTCTAACGTAATTTTATTATAAAATTAGTGTATGTATATTACATAAATGTAATCTAATAATAACCCAGCGTAGAATTCATTTACCTCCAGTTATGTGTGATGTAGTTAATCAATATATTTAGGGGAGAACCTTTAAAGAAGAAACGAAGATTAGATCCAGCCATTGTGAGAGCTCGAGAAGATAGAAGGCGAAGAAGAATAGAAAAACAGATTCGAAAAATGGAAAAGAATCCTCGTCAGTTGAAACCAATTGAAGAGTGTGAAGTTCCTGAGATATTGGTCAAGGATGAAAAAAAGTAAGCAACTGTTTTAATTTATTTTTGTCCATTATTAGTATTAAGATGCTGTTTCTTATAATAAATAGAAAATAATTAAATTTTTTGTTAATATTAATTGTGTGTTTTTTTTTTTATTAATACTGAAATCTAGTAACAGCTTAAAAATAAAATTCTTTTAGCTATATTAATAATTAAATAGCTAGATGAGTATTCACTATTAAGATTTTCTATTATTTCATAATTATTATTGTGTAAGTGCTTTACTAGCTGAAAATTTCTTGTTTATTATTGATGTTATCCAGTTTTTTGTTGGTAAGGTCCAACATATCACCAAAATATAACAAATCACAATTCAAAATTATGATAAAAATCCTTTTTCCCCATGACTTGTTCTGCCCAACCTTCCAAGATTTGTGTTGACATTGATAACGGTTTGCTTTATAATTATTCTATTATACTCTATTTTACAAAATGAAGTATTGTGAATAGAAGTTCATGTTTATATTGACTAAAAAAAAAGAATCATATATGAATGATAAAAAAATGGTTTACTTATCTAGCTAGATCAGTTTGTTTCAATTTCTTCTTTGATCATTTTTTTTTTGTTTTCTTTTGAAGCTAGTTCTTTTATATCCTCTCAGGTAGTAATTTATAATATGTTATTTGAACTAATCTTGATCAAGATCTGTTTTATTCTGAATAACTTTGTTTTTAAAAAAATCATGAATTGTCTGCATCCCAATATGTTACCATCTATGTAAATGTGTGCTAAAGTAATTTTCATTAATGCCTTCTGAATTGTGGTCTATTTTGTAGCTATTTTCTGTATTTAGTATCTTCATGTATTCCTTAGTATTATTTCATGTAAACATTGTAATAATATGAATTTTGATATCTATTTTTTGTTTTTTTTGTTTTTATAATTAATTGTGTTGCTGCTCTAATTAAAGTTTTACCACAGTTTCCTTTAATCCATCCAGGCGAATGCTGGAACAGTTTCCTTTTTTTTGTCCTGGAGTTGCATATCTATCTATTCTTGATGTGATCTCCGAAATGCATTATTACGTACCAATCAGAATAAAAAATTTATGTAAATTTACTGTTTAAATTTATGTATACTGATTGAGTGTTATTAAATTTACTGTAATGAATAAAATTGTACTTCTGTTATTAATGTAATGTGTAATCATACAGTTATTTATTTTATATATTTACATAGTTTATATTTTCATAATAATATTGTTTTTTTTTTAGATTTTCATAATATTTGAATAATAGAGCAAGTTAAACCACTTGTGTTTTTTTCATGATACAGAATAGAATTTTTGCTGTGGCTGTTGTCACATAAATGACCAAGCAGTCACCTTTTTTACAGATTTCAGCTGCCATTTTATAAAACACATTTATATTTTTTAGAAATGCATTCCACAGATCAAATATGAAGATTGGCTGAATACAAGCTAAATTATTCCGTTCAGGCTACTTGTCTTTCTACATTTTTGAAGAGTGAACAGTCTACCTGATCTATCCACAAAGTAATTAGTGGCTAGTTTTATAAAAGATAAACTATGATTTTAATTTTTTACTAAAGTTTAGATTGCTTCATATTAATTTTTATCATAATTGTTTTTTGTGGAGATATTTTTTAATCTTCTTTTGAAGAAATTTCATTTATTAAAAACTCATCATGAATTGCAGCTTTTACTAGCAAAGTAGTGGTAGTGTTTTATCACTGATTGTATCTCATGTTTTGTTGTTTTATTCCAAGTACATTTAATTATCTAGCTATCTAAATTGATTTCATTTTCTATTTATTATAGCAGAGTACCTTTCTAATTACTGAGTGAACTTGTATTAGTTTATTGTTAATCATTTATTTTTTTGTTCATTTTTTAATTAATGTCTATTACTTTTATTTGTAGATTAAGAGTTAGACGAAGTCCTCAGTTATCTGAGGAAGAATTAGAGTATAGAGTTTTAACTTTCAAGCAGTGGTCAAGTTATCGACTGAGACAGCATTTAGCTGATGTCCAGATGATTGATAGAATATTATTTTCTCAGCAAAAAGCTCTGGATGAATTGAGAAAGGAATCTGAAGAACTTTATCAGGAGGCTCTTCAGGTATTATATATCTTACTTTATTTTTTTTTTGTTGACTTTTTAAAAGACTAATTTTAGCCACATTCTTGGTTGTATATCCAAAAAGTTGAATAACTATAAGATAAATATGATAGTTAAAAATATAGTTTTATAATAATGAATGTTTCAGTTACCTGAAATATGGTTAGTTTTTTAGATATTGGTATAACTATTTATTTTGAACCTCTATCTGCATTCCATTTTATCAAATGATTGTGAATATACACTTGTTTTATATTTGTGGTTGGTTATGATAATCTTATTAATTACAAAATAATAAGCGATTGTTTTTCTTAACATAAGAATGAACATTATTTAAATTTAACTGGTGTTGTTGACCTATATCTGTCAGTTTTCTACACAATTGTTCAGCATTTTTAACTTCTGTGCCACTGTAATAATATTTTTATATGTTTGAAAAAATCAAGTGTTAGTGGATGTAATGATATAAATGCCATTAGATATGTACAAAAAAAAAATTTGTGTGATTTATTTTTCAGATTGATCCACAGTTTATTCCAGTAACTTTGAAAGGTCCTGTTTTAACACCAATAATTAAGAATTATGAAAGTCCTGATGGTGAATACATTGACACATCTAAAAAGTGGTAAAATTTTAAGAAAACAAAAAATTGTACTTGATTTTTAGATTTATGTGAAAATAGATTTGACTCATTGATATATGAGTAAACTTGAATTAGATTGGATATTTTGTGTAAGTATGATTTATTTAAGTAGTTAATAGACTTATTGTCAATAAACATTATTAAAATGTATAAATTCTTTTCATAATTTATATAAAAAAAAGCTTATTCTTACCTGTTTAACCATCAATTATCACATATTGCTTATTGAAAAGTGAAGAATTGTTTAGTGAATATTAATTGTTGATCAGATTTTCTTTTAAACTTATGTATAAATCATTTTTAGTGATCTGTCACTCATGGTAGATTAAATAAGTAAGAATTATACCCTTTGTACACAATAATATTAATTATAAGAATATCATATAAAATTTTTAAATTATGTTTTTGACTTGTTATACTTATGCTTTTTAATTCTCTAACAGATTACTTTTTTATGAATTTTTACTGTTTAGTATATTTATTTATAACAGATTAGTACTGCTCTTTCAGAAGTGATTCAGGACAACAAATTAAACTAAATATTTTTTATTAAAAAATGTCTGAAAATGCTTTATTTTTCAACTGCCTATTTTTAGGCTTTTAAAATCGAAATTCATATATCACAGTGGATTAAATTGTAATATTTAACATGTTAATTACAAACTAAATAAATTTTTTGTTTTGACATTTTCAAAATTCTTAATGCACTTCATTAAATTTTTGAATCATGATAAATTGGTTCAGTAAAATGATGTAAAATCTGAATTACTTAGTTTTAAACAAACTGACAGCTCAGTTATTCAAATACAATTTCAAGCAACTACATTACAATAAATAAAATTAAAGTATTTCAGTTCCATTACCAAAATGAGAAAGGTGAGATTGAATTTTGTACCAATTTTCATTTCCTCCAATATGAAAATAAAAATATTATTTATTAATAAATCCTATTAACACATAGTGCTTTTATAAAACTGCAACCTCATTTCAGGCAGGTATAAAAATAAATTTTACTAGCACTGAAGAAATATTTTTTAGATAATAAAATGCAATTTCACTAAACTGATCATTGAGATATTGGCAATTCCAAAAACTGAAATGGCTACCACTTTAAAATTACATTAAATACATTACATTACATTAATTAATGTATTGCAAAGCTTTTTTATTTTATTTTCTCCGTCATATAGTGTTATTACATATTTACCCATTTATCATGAAACCTGAAGGAAGAAATGAAAATTAAAAAAGGTAGGAAATTAAAAAAAATTTAGTTCAAACAATGATAAAAATTAGTAATATCTGTCAATAAGTAGAAATTAATCTTTAACTACATTTCTATTATAACTGCCGAGATTTTTGTTCAAGATTTAAGAATTATAATTTTCAGTTTTCAGAAGTTCAGTTTTCAATTTTCACTTTCAGAAGAAGAAATTGAGGCCATAACCTCTCTTATTTCTAGTAGTGATAAAATAGTCTAATAAAAGTAATTACTTATTTCATATGATTATGCTTATTTCTTAAGGCAAATTCAGATTGTGGTAACATACACATGTAATTAAAAATATACTGGTATCTTATTACTTGAAATGTATCTTTTTTTATATGTGGATTTATTGACTGATTTGTACGCTATTTTTGAAATCTCCAGATACTTTGTAAAGTTTTGTCAGTTTGGGGCCTGTAGGCATCTGTATCACATGTACGTTTATGGTTGTTCATAATTAAAAAAATAACAGAATGGTGCCTGGAAGAAATATCAAGGAGCCAATAGCGTTAAAGTACAATACTGTTCCAGCCTAGCCTTGAAGGGTTGATTTCCTGCTTGTGAAGGTAGCCATTGCGAATCTCTGCACCATACGACATGTGATTTTTGATTTGAATGATAAAAAACTTTTAGGAAGAATTTACTGCAATTGTCAATGTGAATGAACTTATTCATACTTTTACTATATTAAACTTTATTTACAAGTTAAAATTAATGTACAAAAATAAACAATTAATTTATTTTACCTTTACAAACTTTTTATAGTTTTAATATTAAATATACAAAATGAATACACTCATGCTCATATTACTTTAACAAATAAATATTCACTAATACACAGCACAAAATAATAAAAATAATATTAATAATTGTTATAAGTAGGCAAATAAAAATAATATTACTTAGCATTCATTGTCCTTATTGGTGTTTAATAGTCTTAATTACTTGAAATTGGAATCACAGTTATCTGATACTATTAGAAAAAGTATATATGAATCAGTCAAATTTTAATTCACGTTTACATATTGGACATTGATCTGATGTTTTTAAACACTGTCTTAAACAATCACCATGGAAAATATGATGGCATGGTGTAATTCTTGCTACTTGCATTGGACTTAAACAAACAGCACATATATCATCAAATTCTGTCAGTTCTTCTACAGTAGCATAACGATATTGACCTAAAACAGCTCTTTCCATGTTCAATTCTCGTAAACAGTTCATTTGCATTTCCTTATATCTTAGATAAACATTCATATAAAGCGATAAAAAAGCCGATCTGTATAATCCAAAAAATAATAATGGAATTGCAAAAATGAGTGAAATTGCTGCTGTGTATCCTTTTAGTATTACTGGTACCCATAGTGATTCTAGATTTTCAAGTATTGGCAACTGAAAATATGTGATTACACATATGATAAGTTCAACCAGCACTTTTTCTGTTGCCATGTAATAAAACCATGTTAAAAGTGTGTATAATGTTGTTGGTCGATAGTGTTCCAAACCCTGCTCTAAACCAAACACTAATAACATGAATACTACCGTTATTATAAAAGTTACTGCTTTTGTCCATTCAAGCACAATTTTTGTTGCAGACATTGCTAAATGTTTTATGTTGGAATGCTCAGTCATATTTACGTATGGTGACCAGTCTTCTTTTTCTATTAATTCTTTTATGTATGAAATGCAGTATGCTATTACATTATAAAACATTAATGAATATAATGATGTTACTCGTTGATCTGGCACTAAAACTTTATCGCACAGCATGAAGAACATCAACTATAATAAAAAAAAAGGAATTACAATTTTTACAGTATAAAAAAATTATACAGTTTACAATTTTGATATTTTTAAATATTAACAGTGTACAATAAATAAGAGGATTTTATTATACCAAAAAATAAAATTCTTGAATTGAAATATAAATAGGTACATTAATATATATATACAAATGGTGTAAAACTAGAGAAATTTGATAATGTAGGTTGCAGTCCATTCAGTAGAATGCAGTACAATTTTACTGATTCTAATAATGGTCAGGCGTAGCATTTTTCATCTGTTATAAAATTCATTTCAAATCATAAAAAAGAATTGGTAGATAGTTGTAGTTGGGTGTAAGGCTGTAGTTAAATACTTGGAGAAAATGGAATAATTATTTATAATTTATATAAAATAGGGTTACCAAGAAAGAGTTTGAAGACAGCCTCCAATAGGGTAAGGAGTACAAAAAGCAGGTAAGCACAACCAGGGAGAGATTTTATATAAGAAAGAAATTATACAATAAATTAAATAATTTTATTTTTGAGTAATATAGCTGTTGATGTCAATGAAATGGATATAGAAAAATATCATACAAGCATGATTAAAACATACAAGTTTTTGATATGTGGTTATGAAAGATAGAGAGATTGATTGATAAAAAATAAAATAAAGATATTGTGAAACAAATTTGAGAATAATGAAATAGTTGAAATTCTCTCACAGAAGAAATGGGTTGGTGGGGTTTATAAAGTGTCTCAACATCAGTTAATTAAATAATGAAATTGAATAAGGTGGTAAAAATTGCAGGGGAGACAAAAATTAGACTGTATAAAGCAAATAGCCAAAAATTTAAACGTTTTAAGCAACTCTATTACAGTAATATAAATGAATGGAACAAATGCATCAAATCATTCAAGCAACTAATTTAAAAAAATTTTTTTGGACATGATTGAAGTCAAAAAGTCGATTTTCTGATTTTTTTTCTTTAATCTTTTTTTGTACTTATTTATAAGAATATTATAAATGCAATAATTCCTACCCCAATAAGGAATTCATGATGTTAAAATTAACTCTTTTTGATGACGATTACAAGATAGATCTGATTTTCATAGGTCAGTTTTTGAATGACATGTAGTGAACAAATATAGGTGGAAAGTAATCAATTATAAACAAGGTTTCTGTTGTTGATTGTGAGAAAAAAGTAAGCCTGAGATGGCAGTACTTCTTCTGAAATAATCACTCCATAGGTAGACTCATTGCTTGTGTGTATCACATGATGGATTCTGTTTTAGTTGACATAAAACAGAGGACTTATTAAAATTAAAAATTGATATTATAATTTAAAGGATAAAGAATGGTATCCTTTCATTCAACATGGCTTGTTGTTTGTATGCTAGCTTAAATTTTGCTTCCCTGGTGTCTGTAACACCATTCTGGTGTTACAGAGACTGATACCAGAAACCCAGCAGGAAATATGATTCTCATTGATGTATACTGGTGCTTTTCTACTGCCTAAAAGTTGGAATAGTTCATTGATAACTCTTATACTGTATCTATTATACTACGCTTGCTGTAGAAAAACATTTTGTACCATATATATATATATATATATATATACATGAGGTTTGATAAAAAAGTACACAGAAATTTTTTATTTCCTAGGCTGTTTTTTATTTCCCAGTCCAGTCCAGTTGTCAGAATTTTATTTTTGTTGTGTTGCTACACTTGACCATAATGTATGGTCATTGGTGGCTGTACTGGATGCTTATTAAATTGCTGGCTGTTGAAAAGGTTATACATGTTTTGGTATGGTTAGCAATTTTTAACTAGTGGAAAAAATGGAACAAAGAATTTGCTTTAAGAATGAAGTGAAGTGTAGCACCGCATTGGAAATGCTGAGTGTTCCTTTTGGTGATTCTTCTTTGAATAAAACAGGATTTACAAGTGGTACAAACATTTCCAAGAGGGCCATGAAGACATTAAAAATGATGAGCACCCTGGATATCCCAGCACGTTAACATCTAATGACAACATAAAAAACGTGAAGAAAATGATTATAGACAGTTACTAAATCACTATTAGAGTCAATAAGGATTACTACCTGGAAGTTCTACATCATTTGCGTGAAGCAATCTGAAGAAAACGCCTGGATTTGTGATGAAAGAATTCATGTTAATTGTACCACAATAATGCATATGCTCACACTTCACTGTTTGTTTGTGAATTTTTGACCAAAAACAACACTTATGATGCCTCAGCCTCCATATTCACTGGACATGGCTCCCTGTGACTTCTTCCAATTCTCTAAGCTGAAAAGAACCATGAAGGAAGACATTTTGCCAACATTGAAGAGATAAAGACAGAATCACTGAAAGAACCTAACATCATACCAAAAGTTGCTTCCCATAGGTGCTTCAAAGATTGGAAAAAGCATTGGCACAGATGTATTATATCTGAAAAGGAGTACTTTGAAGGTGACAAAATCAATATTGATGAATAAATAAGATTTTTTAAGAAAAATAAAATTCTGTGTATTTTTTCATCAAACCTCATATATAGACCACTGAAAACCAACTTTTTATTACTCTTTTCAACAAAACAAAAAAAAAAAACATTTAATCTTTGGTTTCCTGAAATGTGAATACATATTTCAGGATTCTTTGATGGGTTGGGGTTTGTTGAATCCCAACCACCAAAGAACACTGGTATCCACGATCTAGTATCCAAATCCATATATAAGCAATTATCTTTACTTGATTTGAACCTTAGAACTCTTGACTTAGAAATCAGCTGATTTACGCTGACAAGTTCACCAACAGATCAACTCACCAGGTCGGTCACCACTAGATAACCCACTGGATTGATCTTGTGGTGAACTCTATACAAAGACAGTAAAAGAAGACACTAGACCAGTAGTTCCCAAACTTTTCATTATTGTGGATCCCTTATAGCCCATATTGTGTTAACACAATATGGGGTTTAGGGACCCCCTTTTAATTTTTTTCCTAATTAAAGTTGGTTAACTTAATGTACCATTATTAAATATTTAAATAATGTAACAAATTAAACATTATATAAGAAGTGCATAAAACTTCGCACAACTTTGCATATAATTCCATATAAAATTAATTCTTTTTCATATTAATATTTTTTTTTTTTTTGAGTTTATGTTCTTGTGAACTCATTCAGGCTCACCTACAGACCCCTTGTGGTTGTAGGTATGTTACAACCACAAGGGTACAATCTGTTTAAAATTATAATTGTTTTTAATAATTCTAGGTATCTTCAATTTGAGCACTAATGTAGCAATTATTTTATTAGCCATAACATTTGTATATTTAGTATAAATCATTTAAAATGAATAGTAAATTTGTCATCTGATATTCTAGCAATTATAAAACAAGCAGGACGAATGTATTGAATATAGAATACGGTAAAATAATTTGTGGTCTTTTCTTTTTAACCATTTCCATTTCATTGAATAGTACTAGCAAAAAATTTTAATTTGATATTTATTATTACTTTTAACATCATTAACTTATTTTACTTTTTAAGCGTCTATTCTATTCACTCACTGGAGATTGCTACTATTAGCATTCTATCAATGATTGCTAATAGTGCATAATTCTTGGGTATATAACTGGCTAACAATAGCCTTATGTCCTTTCTTTCTTTCCCAAAGAACTGTATTCTGTATTTCTCTGTCATTTCTAAAACTTATTTATATATTTTATTTTTGTTCTTTTACCTCCTTTGCCATTTAATATGGTGATTAGGAAGCTTTACCTGATCAACTTATCATTGATTATACTTATTTTGCAACCACTGCCTGTATTCTTTTCCTTTAAATAGGAATCTGAATAGCTGCATAGATTAAGAGTACTAGTCCAGAGGATTGGTCCAAGGATGTATTCGTCCTTCAGTGTGTCTAGGTCATAGCATCCCCAACATGAGAACCATGCAGGATCACATGTATACCTATAGAAACCGTAGTGAGGAAAAAGGGATCAAGGACATGGAAACATGTGAAAAAATTATCTACCCATCAGGAAAGATTGAGATAGTTTCATCTTTCTTTTCTTTTTTGATTATTATATGGAGAATTATGCTTGCTGAATCTATGCATATAAGTTTATTTTTGACTAAACAAGTGACATTTAAATACAAAAATAGATTCAAAATTTCACAGAACATTTTCTTGAAACCAAAGAATAAGTAAGTTCTTATGAGAGAACTGCTTAAATGTCAACTGCCCTTCTCTCCTATTAAAATTTATTTATCTGCCAATTAAAAGATGATGGAAATTTTAAATATTGAAAACATTTTAATTATTCATACCTGATTGATCATAGTGAATATATTTGTTAGTCTGATGTATGCTTGTTCTGCACGATTCATTGGACCGTACATCCACATTATGAATCGTTTGGCTGGCTCCATGTAACATGCACTCCATTCTGTAACAAAAATTGTTATGAATGCCAAAAAAATTGTAGGTGTAAGTTAAACATGCAAGACTCATCAATTGGTTCTACTTATACATTACAGGGTCGTCAAAAAAAGGTTGCAGCAATTTAAAAAAATTGTATCAGGAACTACTCGACATAATCAAATGAGTATGTTTTTTAAAAATTCACCAACTTGTAAAGTTTTTTTACATACTTTAGAATGTTTCAATATGAGCTCTGTTGGTCACTCTGCCAACATCCAGCCGATAATCAACTTCTGCCAGCTCCGCTGAATCATCACAGGTGTAACTGTAGCAATAGCAGCAATGATATGTCATTTTAAATATTTTGGCAAAATTGTAGGATATGGGGGATCTCAGCAACCCAATGAAATTATTGAATATGTCAGAGATTCCTCAAAAATTAATCTGTGCTGCAGTTTGACAACCAATCGTATGATTGACCCATTTTTTCATGAGCTTACTATCACAAGGAATGTTTACTTAGACATGCTACAATTGTATGTTTTCCTACAAATTGCCCAAGAAAGTAATGTTGCTGTAATATTTCAATAAGATGGTGCACCCCCACACTTTAGCCTAGGTGTTCAATGCACTCTCAATGAAGGATTTCCTAATCGTTGGATTGATAGGGCTGGTCCTGTGTTTTGGCCTCTAAGAAACCCAGATTTGACCCCCTATTTGTTTTTGTTTGGGATATATTAAAAACATTAGCTACAGTGAAAAAATCAAGGATGTACAACATTTAAGACAACAGATCACTGCTGCTATTACCACAGTAATGCCTGCGATGATCCAGCAAACCTGAGCAGAAGTCGATTATCAGCTGGATGTTTGCAGAACGACCAACGGAGCTCATATTGAAACATTCTAAGGTATGTAAAAAAACTTACTGAATCGGTGAATATTTAAAAATAAAGTACTTGTTTTATTATCTCTTGTATTTTTCTGAGATATAATTTTTCTAAATTGCATCCTTTTTCAATGATTCTGTATTTTGTTTAAATTAATACAAGAAAGATACTGGGAATTTTATTGTACTGCATTAAGTACTTCTTGAAGCCTATTCCTTGAGACTAATTTTATAAAATTTGTAAAAGGTTTTTGTAGAACTGATTTTATAGTTATTGCACTCAATTATTATCAACTATTCTAACAGTTGTTGCAGCATATTTATATCCTGTTATCCATTACTAAAAAAATTTGATCTGACCATGCAACCTAGGAACCTCTGCTTGTTTTTTCTATGATCATATCAGAAAAATTATAGTTGTGAAGTGGATTATCCTTATGGGTGTGCATTGTTTAGAATGTCAAATTGTAAACAGGAATGAACACATACATACATGAAAAACAGAATTTTTTGTTTTTTCTCGTACCATAGAAATGATAAGTTATACTATAAAATTACCAATTGTCTATTTGTATGTGCATACATGTGTTAGTGATGTATTGTGGTGAAGGAACAGATTTAAAAGAATCAGAAGTAAAAGACAAGGATATGGAATATCCTTATATATAGGATATGTGACATATCCATATTGTTTAAGGAAAGAATACAGTCACTCAATTTGCTGATGATAAAGTATTAATTTCAGAGAGTCTTGGGCATGTGTAGAGGAAATGAAGAATACCACGAGCAATAATTTACCACATTCTGGAAAATAAGGAATCTGGTAATAAATAAGAATCGATGTGAAACAGAAAAAGGTATTAGATGCTTTATATAATATATAGTACTACATGGTCTTTAAGAAAGAAGGAAAAGAAATATTTGGAAACTTTTGAGATTGATCACAGGGAAAGTTAAAGGAATAAAATAGAAAGAAAAACTAATGTTAAAATATAATTTAGTCAAGATAGGAAGAAATGTAATATATGCATCTATTATCCCAAAAAGGAAATCCTTCTGGAAAGGATAATTGTTAAGAAGAAGAGACTGTTTACAAAGTAGACAATAGAATAAAGATAACTGTATAAGCAAGAAGAAATGGGATGTTAACCAATACAAATATAGAAAAATGTTATGGCATGAAGAAGAAGCTCAGGAAAGAGAAAGATGGAAATAAAAGATTCATCAAGACCTGTCTTCAGACCATTGATGATGCATGTAGATTGCTTTCTCTGAGATTATAATATTCATTTTTCAACCAGACTGCAGTGACAGGTTGAAGGAGTCGCATTTAGGAGTGAAAAACAAAGGCATTTAGTGGTTTTAGCAATATATTGCAAATCAGTAGTAGGAATTTAGTAAAGAAGGTTGCAAGAAACTACTTCTCACTATTTTAGTCTGGTTTAGAATGCTTATGCAGTTTTCAGTTTTCATCAAGCTTGTACTAAAATACACTCTGTGTTGTTTAAATTAGGTATTCTAAGGGAAACTAGTCTATTAAACAAGGTATTGGCTAATAGCATTTTTATCTGTACTTTATACCCTTCAATTTCCAGAATACCACTTCCAGAGATGTTTTAGATTCCAGATGATTGAACCATTTGGTTGTAAGGGGTGCAGTTTATTGCCTTGCTCAGTACCCAACAAATAGTTATTTTTGTTTCCCTTTTAGAAAACTAAATTCTACTGTCAAATTAATTAGTATTATACAAAATTACCTTTAAATCAATATTTATAAATTATAATGGTTCTACAAATGAATTAAATATTTATTAGATGTAGTTTATTTAAGAATAAATAAAGCAGTATGTTGGTGACCTTGTCACTTCTGTTATTTATGCTACAATGAACACTGACGGATTGACTTTTAATGAAAAAATTATTTTAATAATCTTTCTGCCTTTCTTTTTTTCTTCTTAAAATAAGTTTACAATTAAAGGATAATTACATTATAGATTTTTTTTCAGTTCAGTTATCAATTACTTTTTTTTTAATTGTAAAGTTAAATATAATGTAACTGAAAAAAATTGTTATTAAAAATAATAAATAGTATAATTTTAGTCTTACAAAATTCCAAAATGAAATGGTTAATTTTTTTTAAATTGTGGTTAAAATACTGTTTTAGTAATCTTTCATTGATTTCATGTTCATTAATTTAATATTTATGCTTTCAAAATACAGTTTGTTTATAGAGTTGTAATTTTAAATAAGATGATATAATCATCTAAGAACATGCATAGAAAGATTACTGAAATTGTAGTACCACAGTCTACCTAATATTGAACTGATTGAATTCATCCAGGTTGATGTAATGAATTAATCACAAGATTAATTCATAAATTTATGTAGAAGTATAGAAACACTTATGTTTACGCTGTTATTAAAGTTAAATAAATTTAATCAGTCATAAGATTTAACTTTTAGATTATTGATTTATCCAGTTATCTAGACATTGCTTTCTCTACTATCCTCTTTGTTAAATTGTTAACTACAGTGCTTCATCTATACTTTTCTAATTAGTGAATAATTCTGAATGCTTCTTTGTATTAATGTTATTAACTTGTATTCTTGTATCCTACACAATTGTGTTATTTCATATATGATGATTTTTGCTGAGTTGGGTTGCCATCTTATATTTATCTCCTTACCAGCTTTCTGAAGATTAAGTCAACACCAAGTTAGGTATAAATGCATATTTTCCACAGTTACCTTTTTGTCCTTTTATTTTTTAACTTTTACTCATGTCTCATTGTTATTATTTTCTCTCTCTTATTCTTTGTATTATACCCTTTTGTTATATATTAATACATCCAGTACTGATCCATTCTCTAAAGGTAGCCATATAAAAACCTTAGATTCTGTAAAAGGCAGAAATTAGGAGTATGTTGCCTTATAATCCAGTAAGAAAATATGACTGGTCGGCCTCTATGGCACGAGTGGTAGCATTTTGGCCGTTCATCATAGGCCCCGGGTTCAAATCCAAGAATCCCGGTCAGGAATGGCATTTTCATACACTACAAAAATTGTCATTTATCTCATCCTCTGAAGCAATACCTAATGGTGGTCTTGGAAGTTAAAAAAAATATGACTAGCTAGTTATTTTTCTTAAAACTTTATACCTTGTGAATGAAAATTCATATTTTTCTGTAAAACATTGATTTACAGATAAAATTGAAGATGAAGCAATAACAGAAATTAGAAATTAAAAATATTAGATGATGTAATGAAATGAGAAATAGAAGTGTAAAATGAAAATAAATAAATGTAAAATAAAATAAAATAAAATGAAAAAAGAATTGTAAAATATTATATGATGATTTGATTTTTTTGGTTGCTTGATATACCGAGCAGGAAGTAGAAGAAACAGCAGTGGCTGCGATTGTAAAAATTAGGAGCTGGTTGGATGAGAGGGGCTTGCACCTTGAGCCGAATAAGTGTTCAGCTGTTGCATTCACTGGGAGACGGAGACTTAGGACCATTAGAGTTCGCATTGGTGACACACTTGTTCCCAGATCTAGGAGTGTAAAATACCTGGGACATAACAGGCTGTTTAATGTACATCTTAATTCAATTACCAAATGCGCTGAAGGGGTGATCAGCAAGCTGAGTAGATTAATGAGCAATCATAGGGGCCTGAGATCAACCAGAAGAAGACTCACAATGATACTGGTATGCAGTGCCAGCATGGGCGATGGCTTTTGATAAAAAGACAAATATGAACAAAGTAGCTGCGCTACAAAGAAGAGTGGCCATCAGAATAACTTCCTCTTATAAAACTGTATCGAGGAGTGCAACGGAGGTTATTGTAGACGTACCATCTATTAAATTAAGACCAAGAATGTTATGGAGGGTTTTTAATGCCATGCCTAGGATTGAGACTAGAAGGTTCTTATTAGAAAAATGGCAAGCAGAGTGGGAGACATACTGCACAGGCAGCTGGGTGAGGACAATCATCCCACGTGTAGATGGATGGGTTTTAAGGAAATTTGGTGGCTTCTGCCTGACCCAGTTGCTCACTTGGCATGGTGACTTTAGGCCTACCTCCACCGATTTGAAAAAAGAGCTTCACCATTATGTAAATATTGTGGTGAGAATGATACTGCTGAACACACTATGTACTACTGTCATAGGTGGGTTGAGACCCAGAGAAACCTCGAGCTACAAAGACTCACGCTAGAAGAGACAATGCCATTCATGTTGACGGCCAGACATGAATAGAATCTGGTTGTGACTTTGGCGACCAGAATAATTGGTACAAAAAGGAAGGAGATTGTGGCTTGCTTAGGTGTGCTCCCTCAATTTGTGACCGGGGACCCCTCATGCTTGGATACTAAAAAAGATCGAAGCCCTGGTTAGAGGCATGGTAAAGTGAAGACCGAGTCCTGACCTGCTGGGTGAACGACCCCGATGGGGCATGACTTTGTCGGATCTCATGGGGTTTCAAAAGGTTTGAGGCAAGGTTGAGCAACTGAGGTTGTGCAACGCCTTAAAAGCAGGACCAAACTCAGTGGTAAGGGAGAAAAAAAAAGTAAAATATTAAAAAAACTGAGAAAATAAATATTTAAGTGGGTTAATTTTTATTTAAATTAGCCACAATTTAAAGATTTTTGTTACTTGAAGCTTATCAGATATAAGGTCGTTTGAAATAATTAGAGTTTTAAGACATTAAGTGTGACTTCTCACTGACTATAAGTTATACAGAAACAATTTCCGATTAAAAGATTAATAAATTCTAAAATATAAAATATGATGCAATCATATTTATGAGTATTATTATTTTACGATCAGTGAAAAGTTTCTCAATTCTGAGGTCAAAAAAAAGGATTTGCTACATTTATTATAATCATTCTCAGTCTTTAGTAGGATCTATTTAAATCTCTAGAATGTAAAAAATAAATAGATTTCTTAAACAGAAACATACACATATGCTTTAGGTCATAGAGCCCCATTTTTATTTCCACATATTCAATGAGCTAAGAATTTATATTTTTGGAGACTATTTCTTTGATGTTATACAAACATCCTGGTATGGTTGGATTAGCCTTCTATGTACTTATTACAGGTATACTCAAGTTTTTCAATGCATCTTATATATCAAGTAGATGTAAATGAAATAATTATAAAAAATTATTTGTAAACTGTTTGATGTATAATAATGGAAAACTTGATTTTTAAGAGTGAAGTTTTCTCATTTTTTTCTTTCAAGATGGTGATGCGGTTTCTTTTCCTGCAGAGTAGAGATGGTATTCACTATATATTCACTGAAGCTCTATATTAATTTCTTGCTTTACACTGTCTGTCCCAATATTTCATATAACTGTGAATCATGTAAGTCATCTGAGGTAAAACTGGCACCAATAAAGGTTGCTTTCTCTTAGTGTAATAATGTTCATTGTAAGTGAATATCAAATGGCATTCATTGGGTGAACTTGTCAATGAAGAAATCAACTGGGAAACCACATCACTTTTCACATAAGCTAGACGTAGAATGCTTGTTATTCCTGCATGTCTAAAGTGGCTATGCAATTTTTGTGGGTAACTTGTGTCTTTTTAGGCTGCTTGAAACTTTTAGAATGATAAATTACAATAATAACAAGTAAAGAATCATACTCGTATAATGCTTACTGAATCTTGTGTGTTTAGAGTATATCTTTGTATTGCATTCTATTATGGATGAGACATGATGATATTACCTTTTTTGCAATTACCTAGGAGTATCACTTTGTGCAGTCATCCAAAATTAATGAAGTGATATATTGGTATGATTTTGTATATTTTGATATGAAATAAAAATTATTTTGTCATTATTCCTACATTAGGTGATGTAGATTAATAAATTAAAAATAAAGAACATTCAGTCTGATGGGAATCTTCTCAGTTCTGTCCGCTTCTGAAAGAATATAGTCAAAATAATTTGCATTCTTTGAGTAAAATTTACAGTGGATCAGATTAATTATAATTTTTTAATTGTTTAGATTATTCTTTTATAGTGATTTTTTAGTGGTGTCTAGAACCTAAATGAAAGTACCTGTTAAGTTTTAATTTCCTGACCACAGGCTGATTGATAGTGATATGAATAACTTTTTATGGTGTGGTTTAATACACAGACACAGTATACAATGTATATATATATATATATATATATACTTGTATCCAAGTTTGAGAAGGTTGCCCCAGTGGATATTGCTGATTCATGTATTATTTTGGTAAAATAACTCAATATAAAAAATTATTATTACTGAAAACTGAACTAATTTACTAAAAAGAAACAGTAAGTAGATTTTAATTCTGTACAATAATTTATTTTAGAAAAATAAAAGAAAGGAGAATTGCAAATTCATTATTATAATACAAGTAACTTTCTTAGAATATCAAATTAGGCAAATATAGTCTGCTCAACATACAGTAAATTTGCACTCTACTGAAAGTACAATGATTATAACAGTTAATCCTATTTAACATGAATATCCAATACTGATATCAATAGCAAGAATATTTTCTTGTGGTGTATGTGCATGTGCGCATATGTATGAAATAGAACACATAAAGAAAACATTAGGATTAGGAATTTATTACAAAATTTTATTTCAGAATTCTGAGAACTTTATTTAGAGAATATACAACATTTTATGTTAGAGACAGTGGTGGCTCTGTGGTGGTAGGCACTGTGGAACTGCAGCACCTCCCTATTTCCTCTTGATATTATCAATAACATTTAATATAATGAGTTCTTTTTCCTTTAATTCTTTCTTTATACTTGAACAATATATAATCCTTAAACTTAATGTCAGTAGCCATCCCCCAGTTTATGAAAGAGGTACAAAAATCTTTGTATAGAACTGTATGCTTCACAGTTTCAGTGGCATGGTGTTTGGCTGTTGTGTGCATGCGCACATAGGAAGCTGCACGCGAGGGAAAGAGAGCACTGTCACTCCTGCAGTGCCAACCCTGGTGTGGTGGTGGAAGGTAGTTTATTTTTTACTCCGCATGTGTCATGGTTAAAAACCGTGTACCATACTATTGAATGTGATAAAGTGTAGAATTAGATTAGTAGCCTGCTTCCAGCTACTCTATTTGGTTCATTTTTTTTCTCGGTTCTTTTATTTTACAGAAAACTGTAACCATGGCCTTGAAAATAGCCCCAACAAAATTTTCTGGAGCAGCACCCTCACTAATTTTAGCTACAAGCCACCACTGGTTAGAGATAAGCTAGAGAAAGGCCTTGATACTCAATTTCATTGTCTGAACTCATTGTTAAAAGAATCTGACAATTTTCACAGAAAATCCTCTCTTCCAAACATCCAAAGTGATAATGACATCCGGATCCTGTTTAAAATTCCTTCCCAGTCAGTTAAGAACCCTACATATTCAAGATTTTATTAGCATAATGTCATGAAACAAAATTAAGGACTACTTTAGTATAAAGATTAATGATCATATGTAGGATATATTAGGTTTTATATGTAACAAGTGCATTTTGAGAGGGAAAAAAGATTTCGCAAAATCTTTTACAACCTCAATAAGAAGAAATAACTGCAAATGCACCATTACGGTATCTTTTCTTTTGTTTTGTAAGTCTTATTTTTTATCAACAACAAAAAATAAATGCAGGTGGTGATCAGTATTAAAAATGATTAAAGAATATTACAGAGCCTTGTTGTGGGTGTTAATAAAATAATTAATGAAACTTAAGAGTTGATATCAGTATTTTTGACACTGCAATCCTACTATTTTACATTTTTCTTTGTATTTATAATAAAGTTAACTGATGTAAGGTCACTTTTATTTTAAGTAAATTAAACTACAATTAATTGCATCTCAATTATAATTTAACTAATCTATCATAAAAGCAGCCTTTTGTGCTAGAATTTAATTGCTTGAACAAGGGAAATTGATTTTAAAAAATCACTTAATTCTGTTTTGTCCAGCCAAGAAATTGCCTGTATATAACAGATCAAAATGTATTTTACTTAAACTGGAGCGTACTGTTTTTAAAAAAAATTTATTTTTCATTTTTAAATATAATCATTTCAAGCATGTCTCATATTGTTTCCTATTTATCCTGTATTAGATTATGCATTATCATTTCTTCCCATCAAGAAGAAAATACTCTATACAGATTTTTACACACCACACTTATCATTCGATTTCATAATGAATTAAGAAATCATCTTACTCCTAAAAATTTATTTAGTATAATCAATCTGCAGTAGTTTTAAATCCTGATGAATTTTCTCCTGTTTTTCTTTGGCTGTTAGCCAAATGTAAAATTAATTATGAAGTATCTATTTGTCAAATCTAAATTTTTATTTCAAAAGAGTATGAAGAACCCAGCTTTATTTAAATAATAAAAACTAGTTTGGCTATGCAACTTCTAATAAGAAATAGACACCATTAATACACGTTTACCACAACACTGAGCTCCATTAGAAAAGTGGTTACCTTACCAGTTATTATATTGTGCTAAAATGGCATCACAGATAATGCCAGAGAGATTACCGTATGATTCTTATGGTAGATGATCAAAGAACTGAGGATGAAATGTAATGAAAGAGGAAAGCAAATGAAATAATTGGCTTATTTTATATTCTTGTTTGACAAAGTAAATAAGAAAGTTTACATTTTAAATACTCTTGGCCATCTAATACATGGCAATTGTCTCACATTAGTATAATGAGACAATTTCATCAACTAGTGTGCGTATATATTAATTATTTTACCCTTGTAGGGTATATCAATTACTGGCAAAATGACCAGAAAGTGTCATGACAGTCTAAATACCGTCATGCTAAATTGTTAGTCAATAAGGCATAATATGAAGGATTTACACAAGTAGCTTTCTTACCAGCCCACCACAATTTACTTTTTATTGGCTTATTTACTCTTCCCATAAGTGTTTACATAATTAATACAAATCAAACATAGGGTGTTATAGTAGTCAAATGTTTTAATGGTACTAAAAATATTTTGTTTTTTTCTTTTTAATACGGTTAACGTTTATTCTTTTTAAGTTTATCATTCTTGAATTTAGAATTTGATACAGCTGAAAAATTTTGCCACTTTGCCAGGGCATCTGTTTCAAAGACATTTTAATTAAAACAACTTTGTATTCTAGACTGGGCATCATGCTTTACTTTTATATTTGATTACTCTTTTTGTATACTCTCCTTTTGTTTCTTAAGTTTTCATACTTACAAAGGTTCTTATATACCTATGCATGTTACATAATAATAGACTACAACCCTATCCTACTAAATGGAGTACTCCTTACCTTATAAATAAGATTGATCAAAAAGCTGATACTTTCTATACATTTTTATTAATTTTTAATAAATTGTAGAACTCTCTATTTAAAAAAAATATATTTATAATTTCTGGTTAATTTAGTGTGTATTATGATTTAGCATTCTACTAATATCTAGGCAGAAGCCATTTTTTTAAATAAAACAGTTGAAAATTACCTGTAAAATATTTTTTTAAATTACTTAAAAAAGTATAAATTGTTTTTAAAAACTGATGTATATTATATTTATCAAAATTTTTAATGTTATAACCAAATATCTTTAAAAGGTGACTAGCCTTTGAATTTTCATTGAAGTACCTCGTTCCACTTAATGAAGATTGTCATTGTTATATTATATCACTTACACATCACTGACTTGTCTATTATAAAAGTTATAGGGTGTTTGATAGGCAAGTTGATTTTATCATAATGGTTCAATCTTTTTTTCCTTATTCAGCTAGAAAAATAAAAGGGGGTAGTTCAAAATGACGTCAGTCGTGGGTATATATAAGCAGAGTAAAATATATCGAGTCACTTGTCCCTCAAGACTGGTCATCATCACATATTTATCTACTACAGACACACCCGAATATTGAACATTCGCTACAGCCTAGCAGTATGTATACAAACACATATTATTAACAGTTTTTTTTTAAATCATTTAAATGCTATAAATTTATTTTAAGACATGATTTTTTGGCGTACAAACTAAAATCATAACATTAAAAAAAAAGGAAAACGTTTTACAATCTAACCTGTTATTTGCGTTGCAAAACCTTTGAAAGCACTAACTGGATATTTGTAGTTTGCTGAAATAACCATTGGTAGTACAAAGCATGAGTAGGCAAGTCCTACAAATATAGATGCATGACATTTTGCAAAGTATGGCAACAACAGCACTATTGAGAGCAGGCATACTGAAAAAATTAAAAGCATGAACTATTAATACAATAATTAGTATTTAATAAAAAATAACATTAAATATTTCAGATTGTTCATTTACTCTACTTTGCAGATGGTAACATTATATCTATATTTGAAGATATTTGTTATCAGTAATTGAAAACTTTGTATAGCAGATCAAAATGTTACTCACTGAGTACATATTTAATTATATAACTTAAAATCATAAAAATGTTAACAAATTTCTTAATGCATAAAATCTTAACAATAAGCTTTTTCAAGTTGATATAAAATTACTAATTATGTTGTTTATATAATGGAAATAGTAGTATTCTTTCTAACCATAATACAAAACCTTTGGTTGTCTTATTAGATGATACATTTTTGTGGAATCATCAAATTGATTTCATTTGAAACAAGATCAACCCATATTCTTTTGCTTAGAAATATCCTGATTAATGATTAAACTTATCATTATTATTAAATATTTATTATAAACAAGTATAAATCAATCTTAAATATAATATTACATCTCGGGCTACTTCAAAAAGCCAGTTGAGTTTTCAGTATACAAATATGGACAGTTAAATTATTATTTAATAATTTAGAAAACTATTTAGTAAATTGTAACATTCATATGTGATTTTAACATATATAAAGCATAAGCAGCATGTTATAGTTAATTTCTGTGAGAGTAATGATGTTTATTATATGGGCAGTATATGTGATAAAAATATTGGTGGTGCCATTTTTTATAGGATTGAGCATTATTTGTAATTATTTTACTGGTACCGATGACATATTGGGACAATGAAGGAACCTGCTAATAACAGGAAACTGATATTCCCAGTAAGCTTGTCATCGGATCTTATTATTTAGACTGGCTATACCATTTCAGAAGTAACTGTTTTTACATATCAGGCTGCTTGCCAAGAGAGATTTGGTTGTATATCTTACATAAATACAATTTCATGAATATATAATTTACATTTTTTAATAACTATGAACGTAAAAAATAGTCATATATTCTTAAAAAATTATCATGCCTACTTCTATTAAACTAAACAGAACTATTTTTTACCTTAATAATTCACCCTACAAGAAAAGGCCATATTATTCTTTTGTTTTTATTTTTCATAAATAATTAAACCACATTCCAAATAATCTAGAAGTTGAAATATAATTGATTTAATGATGCCAACAAAAAAAATTTAAGTGTTTTTGACAGGGGGCCTAAAAATTGACTGTTTTTTTCTTTAAATTCTTTCAAATTGAATTTATTTCACGTTTCGTAGTTCATATTCCATTATAAATGTATTATTGCCTACTAAAATAAAAATTAAAAAATATATAAACATAAAATAGATACAATTTAAGTATGTAAATCAAATAAATAATTGTTAGTTTTTAAAAATTAAATGGTCTCGAAGTAGATATAAAAATAATTATAAAATTAGTTATATAAATTAATGTAACTATAATTATATACAAGTATTTAACAGTTTTTGGGCATTATCATTACGGTATCTGTAAAGGATTATTATCAACTTATTTTTTATTATCTCTCGTGGTAAGGTATACCACGGTGGTAAGGTATTATCTCTCATGGTATGTTTACCATCTATTGTTTTATTTATCCCTACATGTATACCTTCTACTCTACAACTAGTTTACATTATCTAAATTACTGTTTTATTTCTTTTTTTTTAAACAATTACTACTAACCAAAAATTCCAGAATTGTTTGAAAGTAATTAACTGATGCATTATTACATTTTTATGTAATAAGGTTAATAATAAAAGTTAATCCACACAAAAATTATTACAGATTTTTTTAAATGTATTATTTTGTAAAAATCATGAAAATATTAATGCAAATAATTAAAATTGGTTTGAATATTGTGTAATAAGTCAGTAAATGAAAAATTTTATATGAACCAGTATTTAAAAATAGATTTAAAATCAAATCATTTGAATTATGTCAGAGGAATAGTTTAAAATCTGTACTGGAGAACTACAGTAATAATTTAATAAATAAAAATATATCAATCTCCGTGAAGTAGTGAACAGTATTGTCTTTTTGCCTTTGATCCAGAAAGTGCTGGTATTGAATCTCGACTGGGCTTGAAATTTTATATACGACACAAAATTTCCATTCCATAGTACCACCAATAAGCTTCTAGCTTAAGTTGTGAATTAATTAATTAAAAAATAGATAAATAAATGAATTTTCATAAATAATATATTAAATTCATCATTTATATCTTAAAAGTAACCATGAGTATATGTCAATATATTGTGAACAATGTTTAGACTGCTAAAGTTTGCCATCTCAGAAATCACATGATTTTGTTCTTCCTTTTATATCACAATAAAAGTAGATTGATAGATATATTGATATAATTAATTGATATCATCATTTGTTATCAAAGGTTTTTTTTTATTTTTAGATTTTAATTATTGATTGATGCAGAATCTATTTTGTTGATGTAAATAAATATTTAAGAAAAAGATAGATTTATCCTTTGTATTTGTTTTAGATTATTTGATTTTCATATAAATTTTTATTAATTATTTATTTTTTCAAATTATCCACAGATTTGTATTTGGTCACGTTATAATGAATATTATCAGAAATAACTGCTCATTATTAGCCCATTTTTTAAATAGTATTAAGCTTAAAGGAAACAAATTTGTAAAATAATAATAATGATTACATCATTTCTAAACTTAACCAGAAATCGATTTTGGGACCTGTTTAGCAATTTGAACGTATTAATGCTAAAATCAAACAGTTGGTCAATCCTAATTAATTATACATACTGGATTGTAATTTAATTAAATTAATAATTTTATACCAGTGATAAAATTTTTGGTTTTAATAAATGAGCAATACAACCCTCCTCAAACAAAGGAAAATGTAATTTACTATAATAATTATAGTTTGTTTTCTGTTTACACAAACATTTTTATAAGAGATGTATTAATTACTAGAAAATATAAAAGATTTTGATGTAATAAAAAATGATATAATAAATTATGTTTTGTTCTCTTATTGAAGCGAAGGTTCAATGAGAGAACAAAAGCTTTTGTATGAATTTTTTTAAGAGCAAGAAATCAGTAAACTAATTATATATTGACTTAAAGTTAATTAATTCAGTAACATTTATGCCATAAGCATAAACACTTAATACATTAAGTGATTTCAAGGATGTTTTTTTCACTGAACAGTTCAAAACAAAGAATTATTTTTAGAATAAGTCTTTGTTATACATATAACTGTTCAGAAATTCTTACAAAGGACCATTAGTGTATGTTATATGTCAGAACTATCATTAAACTTTTATTTTTATTTTCTTGACAGAAATCATTTGTTGGTTTCTCTTATCACTAATCACTTATAACATGTACAGAATATTCTACAAGAATTCTTACAATTTTTAAGTAATTAATTAAGGGTTGTAGAAAATTTCAGTATATGCTTAGTATTAATTCTGTCTTAATTTAATGATATGCTGGATTAGAGTGATATTTTTTATCTATTAATTTAGTTAAAATACGTACAAAGTAGTTTTAATTTTTATTTCTGTTCTTATACCCTTTGAGCTTTTTCTGTAATAAATTAAAATGCAAAAAACCCAGTTTCTGTCAGAGGAGGATGGAAAATCAATTAGAAATATTAAAAAAAAAGAAATCAAATTGTTTATAAATCTATTTATTTAAATTTTTACTAAAAGAAATTAATCACTGAAGTGTATCCTTGATAAAAAAAAAATATTATAAAAAATATAACTCGAGGGAAAAATGGTTGAAAGCATTTTGTATAAAATTTATGTGAAATTAATTTTTGTTTATTGAAACTTCTACAGAATTTATTGTAGGTATTAAAATTACAGAAATAATTATTTTAAAAGAGAAAGAAGAGCACTCTTTCTAAAATTCTTAACCTATGTTATGTTATTTTATATCATTTTTAACCTGAGTTAAAAATTAAAAATAAGAAAAAACTTTTTTGTCAATAGTAATAAAATATTTTAAGTTAAGGCAACTAAAATTTTATTTCAGTCCAAATTAATATATGTTTATTTATTTGAATTTATTCTTTGCATAGAATTTATTAAACATGTAATTGAAATATGCGCATTTTAAAAAGTATATATATATATATATATTGGAGGTAATGTTCAGGGAAAATAAATATAGTTTTAAAAATCAGGAAAATTAAACATTAAAAAAATAAATTTTAAAGGAAAGTGTCTTAAAAACATCATCAAATCTAACGGTACTTTTTGCAATTTCTTTTGAAATATATTCACTCCTCTTAAATCATTAAATAATGTAATAATTTACTGAAAACCTTAGCCCATCCAAGAATTTAAATATTAGAGGAGGCTTTGCAAACTTTATCTCCACATCTGTAGATAAATCATGCACTATAGTCGCAAAATATGGATTTGCATATACTTTTCCACAATGAAATTTGCAGAATTTAAAAATAGTACATGAGTTCTCTTAAAAATATCTTGCATATGTATATATTTTTATTTATCATTTTTAAATAGGTTACCCATTTCATTTTTAAAAATTCCAATCTGTTTTGGTCTTCATTATTTGTTATTTAATGAGGTCAGACTAAGGCTTTTATCAGACTACTGACCCAACAGTGTCATACCGAAGAGCACAAGCTTATAATATATTTTTGGCTACTATATACTACACACATGATAGACCTGTCAAGAGTTAATCTATCTCTTTATAAAATTTATGTCCATAGTTAAAAATAATTTTAAAATAAACAGAATGCTCTTTCAAAATATTTGTATACATACATATGGTAAATATGGTTATATATGAACCTTTTACAAATAATACCAAAAAAATATAATTTTGTATTATCAATTATCTTAATTAATAACATCCAATGATTCAATTTTAATGATTATCTAACCACTACGTTCACTGAACTTTGTTACAGTTTTTCAGCACAATTTTATCAAACTAACAACTTAACAGAGGGAAAATAATGAGATTTTAAACCGGCAGCAGATGATATTTTGTGTACAACACATTTAATATATTAAATATTTTAGTTTAAGTTTTCATATTCTGGGAGAGATAGGTGTATACTTCCCAAAAATTTCTTTTAAAAGTTAGAACAAATTTTTGTTGTTGTATTTTTCAGATTCAGCCCGCATATTTTCTGACAATATATTGGCGATTTAATAAACAGTTCAACTGTTTCATTAAATTTCTTGCTTCCTTTCTCCAGGCATTAAATTTTTCCTCTTCTTTTCGTGAGATATATTTGTGAAATTTTAATTAATTGTTCCGATCTTATATCCAATAAATTTTTACATGTAAAAGTATGAAAGATATATTAAACTGAAAGATTTATAAAATTTACATTAAATATTAGTCAAAAGCAAACAATACCAAGCTATTCTGATAAAGGTTTTCTAAATAATAATATCCGATTTTCTTTATTGAAAATGTTCTTGATACGGCTAGCTCATGTCTCTCTAAAATTTAGTGATAATAATAAAATAAGTCTTAATAATAATAATATTCAGTCTTAATAATAAAATTAAGAAAAGATATATTTTCTAATTATTTTTATTGATATGGTTAAATAAATATTTTAGTTTATACGGCGATTTAAGAATAAAAACAATGTAAAATTGAGTCTAAAGTGAGTAAGTAATCTTTTATTAATTGACTGATTATATTTTATGACATAATTACTTGTGTGTAATTGAGGAAAAAATATGATGGAAACTTTCTTGAGATGCAAAATTATTGATTAAATTTATCTCAGATATGTAATTATTGTTTCATCTTTGATAAACAAATAAAATAATTATATCAAAGGTTTTGTTTAGAATAAAGCTTTTGTTTTTTGACACACACATACATAGTGAGAGAGTGTGAGGGGAAGGTTGCTCCAATTATTATTCTAAATTTATATAATCGAATTCAATAATATGTAATAGTAGAAATCACAAAATGATTTGTTGTCTTCTATTATAAATTAAATTGTTTATTTCATTAATAGTATTCAAAATTATTTACGAAAAATTAATTTGTCCTTTACATTTTAATCTTAGAGTTTATAAATAATTTCGGGTATTTTAAATAAACAAACAGATAAAATTAAATGTAATTTGAGTTGTTATTATGCAGACTAATGTATACTACTTAATGTATCAATGTATTTATTTTTGTATTATTTCTAGAAGAACATGCCAGGAGTCGAAAGAAAAAACAAAACAACATTTAATATAAGTAGCCTTATTAGTATATTGTAACTTTTTGTTACTAAAATTTCATAACATATTATGAGATAACCTTTTTTCCAATTTAAAAAAATTAATCGTTTTTAACCAACTTCAAAATTAAGGAAAGTTCTTATTTTGTCCTGCATCTATGATGTATTTTATTTTTTTTAAATATACACTTTACCTTATCATGTATTTATTAACTATTTTTTTTAAAAGATCCTCTGGAACCTTGGTATTTTTTCCAAAAAAACATGGGAAGAAAATTTTTTTTAAAGAAATATGATTTGCTTTATCTAGATGATTTAAATATAAGTTAAGTATTTTTTTTTTTTGCCGTCACATTTCTAAATTACTTATTATTATAGGCATAATGGTATATAGTCTGATGTCTTTCATATATTTTCTTACAAAAATTCAAGAAGATTAGATGAAAAACAGGGTAGAAAACCACCCATTTTTTACCCTATGGGAAAGGTTACGCTCGATTGCAATCGCGATCCGTCGTTTTTTTTTTCATTGCTTTTCTTATTTTTAATAAGAAACATGTTTTGTCGTTTTTATGTATTCTTACAAACGATGTCTTTCTTAAAGGCAGCCGGGTTTTTCCTTTTTATATTACTAATAAGAATGCTGAATGTTACTCCCACGGCCTTACATGACATCCGGGAGAACGTGTTCGAGAAACCTTTTATCCCAAACAACAAAAGAGACCAAATCATTCTAACTCAGCTGAGGATTGGGCACATAAAGCTAACCCACGCTCATCTATTTAGCTTTCCTCAGCTGTACCTTGAGACGTGCAATGTGAAATAGTCCGTAGACCACTTACTCATAAATTGCCTATTGTTCGAGTATATTCGTCTCCATTTAAACCTGGGTTCAGATGTCAAGAGTTTACCCAACCGGAAGAAATACATCAAAAGACTTGCGGTTTTTTGTGCTAATGGGATAAAGAACATAATTTTAGCGGTTTTGTTAATGCGAGACCCTTTATGTGAATGCTGTGCGCACTGGTGTTCCAATATTTGTTACCCGTTTGTTATTCAATGTTTGTATTTATTGTCTTAATTATTTATGAACACTTTTATTTAAGTCGCTAATGACTGTTACCATTGATGCGCCTGTAAACAAACGATGGAAAAAATGAATAAAACTAAAGAACATGAAATAAAATTTATAAAAAAAATAATAAACCGACTTAAAAAAATTACCGAACAAAAAACTAAAAAAATATATATATATTTAAAAAACTACAATTAAATTTCAATATTTTGAAGTAGATATTAAATAACGTTAGTAAGTCTAATAATTATTTTTTAATTTGAAAAAAGGCTGAAAAATTATTATTTGTTTAAATATTTAAGTTTATTTCATTTTTCTAAAATAAATGAGAAAATTATTATAAAATTACCAAAATAGATAATTACCAAACATAATTTAAAACGTTTTTATTAAATCTACTTCCGTTATATTTAAAAAATATTTATCATTAATATATATATATATATATCCCTGTTTAAAAAAAAACGGGTAAAAGATAAAAATCGTGAATAACTGTGTAAAAATATTTAACCATAAACCGCGAGAAAACGTACAACTATTATCAGACTATAATGCGGTTTATAATTTACATAAATTCGTAGTTAAACTGAAGAGGTAAGTGTGCGGTTTCAATGATTCAATGATAACATAAATTATAGTTGAACTGAAACTATTGCCGGTAAATAATATAGTTAAATTTCGTAAAACATGTTAAAAAAACTACAACTAGTAGTTTTTTTTTTACTTTTAAAGTTAACAAACCTAAACCTAAAACAGTTTTATTTATCTGTTTTAAATAAAATTACTTAACAGGTTTGGAAAAATATATTCTTGTACATTATTATTGTTTTATATTATACTAAGATTCTTTATTAGAAAATTTGAAATATCTGTAAGATAATTACTATTTAAAAAATCTATGTAAGAAAAAATGTAAATATAATTAATTTCATAATACAACTGGTTATTATATATTCTAAAATATATTTCTATAAAATTCAGTAAAATGTATTTGCTTGATTAACAAATAACGTTAAATTTCGTCTTCATTTGTATTTACATAACATTTTGTATTGTTACAATCTAGATGATATGGATACATCGGTATCATACTTTGCAGTTGTAAAATAATGCAGCTTCCATAATACAGAAGTAAGTGTACAACAGATGCGCTTATAAAAAGTACAAACTTTTTAAGTTTTTATTATAGTACTGTCATTTAACAAGTATACGCCGTTTGATACTGATGTTTACGAATCCGTAGCACTAGGATTGGATTACATTAAGCGTTGATCTAATGTAAAATATCCTTAATTTCTGTTTGATAAGCTTTTATTACAGAATTTCAAGACTGAAAACTTACTTCAAACTTAAAATTCATTTACTGTTAATTTATTGCCATAAATTTACAACAAATTTTTTATTTGTTAGTTTTATTATGTAATGGTTAAGATAAAAGTCACTGATTTTCTAAGTAAAGCGTAACTGATTAGAATTTAGGTAAATTTAATTAAAATGTTGGGTTTTAGATTTGGATGATTTTCCAGCCTCTTAGTTCTAATGGATAATTTACGTATCCTAAACGATGAGAGATGGGTTAAAGGCAATCGGACGTGATGTTAGGCCATGTTACAAATATCTTGTTGGCTTGAAATTAAATCTGTTTGTCTCACTATTAACATTTCTTCATGATGTAGAAGTTTAATATTAGATGATCTACTAATTCAGAGGAATTTCTAATAATTTAATAAATTATTTTATTTACCTGTCTGAGCAGTTTTTTCAGCTTGTGCTTGAGGATCTAATTTAGTTATCGCTTGAAGACTATGAAGACGTGCCCTAAATCTGGTTATCATTCCCATTACCACAAAAGATTCAAACTGCAAACAAATAATGACAGATATATTTTATTCGTAATTAATAATTATTTAATTACGTTCTAATTAAGATCGGGTAATTCTTTAATCCTTCAGTAAATACGAATTAATAAAAATATAATTAGATTACATTTCTATTAATTTCTTTGAAAAGTAGATTTCTTGTTATGTTTTAGTAACATCTCATGTACTTTTAATAGTTATTTTTATTTACTTTTGAAATTGAAAAAAACAAGCACATTTATTTATTATTTTTTTATATTAACATTACAATAAAAACAACAACGATTTGTGTAATATTAATGAAATTAAAATATTTCAGGCCCTTAAAAGTAACATCCATGCTTAATGACAAAATTTTAGTAAAATATAATTAAAACAAATTTAGTTTGAAGAAAAAAAGAAAGGTACTCTATCGTTTTTCAAACCGTGTGCAGCTTGCGACATAGTAACAAAGGACACATTGATAAAACAACAATCCAACCACTAGTATAAAAATTAAACTATAATGATTACCATAAGTACATTGAGTAGACTGGAGGGACATGTACAAAAGGATATAATGAATAAACACAAACAGCACATAAACAAAAAATTATTCTGTTGGAACCTTTTTGGTTCATACAAAAGACTAAATATTAAATAAATAAAGACTTAACTTAAATAACTACAGTACACGTAACATGAATATTTATTGACAGATCTTCAAAAAAATACTAATAATGGAAAATTTTACTTCTATAGGTGTTTTTTTAATAAAATAGTAAAAAAAAGATAAGTATAATAATAATGTTACAGTAAGAAAAAATTAATTTGATAAACTTGTAAATTTTTTGGTAGACTACGAGAGAAAAATATTAAATTTGGTGATGTTATAGGATTTATTTTATTTTTATTTTTTTACTTTTTTAACTAATTTGTATATGAAGTATATCTTGATTTAGAATATTAAAAAAAGCTTTTTTTTTTAATCAATGGCTTTGTATATTTAAGACGGCTAAAATTGCATCAGGAATAACACAAATTATTTTCGCTGTTTATACTTAATGTGCTGGCAGACATACAAAAATTTAGATAATGGGTTAATCTACATCAGTTTTGCATGATAGTGGAAAGATACAAAGAAAAACATTTGTTTCTAACAATGAAAAAACTATTTCTTACAATGAAAAAAAATTATATATATATATATATATATTAAAATAAAATAAAAAATAATATATTATTTCCAATTTTTATTTTATAGATAATATTTATATAAATTATTATAAAAGTGATAGATAAATTTATTTATTCAATAAATAAATACGCTGCAACAGTTACTTATCTGTCCATTTTTGTACACGTGTTGAATTCGAATTTATGTTGTACTGAACGACGTAACTTGCCTTATAGTATTTCGAGCATTATCCATGAATATCATAATACAAATAAATAAATAAGACAAATAAATCCTACTATAATCAATTAAATACAAATTAATGCTGTTTTGTTACAAAAATTTAAAACAAATCTTTGTTTATATGAATGTATGTGGTAAAGATAAAATGGAAGAATATTTTAGGTTAGTTCGCATAATATTATTGTGTACATATCTATATTGTATGTAAATAAAATTATCATATTATAAAACTCTGTTTCAGTTCAGTTAAATCATTATTTATATAAAATTCTTGTTTTAAGAAAATAGAGTTCATTGGTTTCTTCCTGGGGAACTTTTTAGTAACCTAGATAAAAAATTAAAACAAAACTATTTACACAAAACGTTCTACTTTATCTGCTTTATAACTTAGAGGTTGTATTTTTAAACAACGTGCAAAAAGGATTCTTTAAGAAAATTGTGGTTCTGCTTTGAATATTGGAGAAATTAATAAGTTATTTTTATTTCCTTGTACGAAGTAAAGGAAGTATTGTGATCGCGAAAAATTTCGGTTTCCACATTTCAAAGGAAATATCCATTTTGAGCTAATCCAAAAAAAATGTGGATTTTGGTATTTTTCTTAATAATCCCTCATTGAAAGCTTTTCATCGATGTATCTGTACTTATTTTCAGTGGTTTCAGAGTTATAGTCAAATAAAATTTAAATTAATGAAATATTCGGAACTTAGGAAAAGGCACATGGCTCGAATCAGATTTCATCTCCTTTTTTTAAATTTAAATATACTGATTTATTAATAATTATTAACCTCTCATTGTAAAAAAAATTTGTATAAGTAAAAAAAAAAAGATAAAATATCAGAAGTTTCTAATGAAATACAATTTTTTGTACTTTTCATTTTAAACAATGTGTAAGTGGCGCACTAGGAAGTCTTGTGTTGTCCGCATCAGATTTATTAAATTTCAATTAACATCTGCCTGTTTTTATTAATTCTTACCTATTCTGAAATTTAATGTATATTTCATTATTAAAAGAAAATCCTTAACCGATGAAAAATCATTGATATTCATTTTTGTGATCTACATTTCCCCAACAATTCTGGCTTAGCTATGTTTGCATATTCTTGCGTAAAAGCTTATTTTGTCAGGGCATTTTATTGTGAAATAAAATATATATATTTATTTTTTTTATAAATGCTTTTCTCCATTCTCATAATAATATTTATGCTGTATGAATAAAAATATTTTTATTTTATGAAACAGTAAATTTAAGAAATAAGATTAAGTATGCCTTTATTGGCACAGAATTTGTGTTAATCTGTAAATTTTATTCACGAAAAATACTATTTGAATAAAGCTGGTAGTATACAAATTCATTGATAAACAGATAGTAAAATAATAAATAAATAAAAAATAAAATAAAAATGTAATGGATATGTAGATCGACAGGAAGTTATAACTGGTTGTTTTATAATAGAACCAGTCGGAGGTTAGATTTGAAAGAACATTTTATTTTGAATGCTGGCCAATATTTACAAACGAATGCAAACAGAAAAACAGAGTAACTATTTCTGATCTTTACTAATTTAAGATTTGTCAGTTAATAACAAAGTTGTTTTGACTGATACGAACAGATAAAAAATAAATAGACATATATACATAAAACACCACCATACACTCTCGCAACACATGCATTCTCATTCAAATACGTAGAAATATGGTCGGTCTATTTGTATACATGACAGGAAGAATTATGAAAATTGTGTAAACAAACATGTTTACTTAGTACGATTTTCTACTTTTAACTGATTTCCGACAGCGTAAATAATAAAAAAAAATTTTAAAAAAATAGTTCAAAAACCTTCATAAGCATTTTAATCATGAAAATATTGTAAAACATAAATCAAAAAATATATGTTTATCGTTGCTATTAATAGTAGAAGACGAATGGCTATTCAAATATTAATAAATCAATCCGAAATTATGAACAGCAAAAAATAATATTAAAAGAATCAGATTTTCCAACCAAAATTTTTCTAAAAAATGTATTTTATACAGACAAATTGAATCACTTGTATATATATATATTTTTTTTTTTTTTTTAATTTTGTAATATCTTCTTTTTTTTTGTCTTCAGTCATTTGACTGGTTTGATGCAGCTGTCCAAGATTCCCTATCTAGTGCTAGTCGTTTCATTTCAGTATACCCCCTACATCCTCCCTAGGATGTAGGGGGTAATAATATGTTCAACATTTTATTATACTTTAATTTTTTGATCGAACATATTGCTAAAAAAAATTTAATTTCATTTTATGATTTGCCATAATTTCAATTTTACACCTGTAATTTGAATAATTAAGCACAATACGTCTTCAATTAATTAATGTATTGAAGTTATAATCAGTATATTTTCCATTTAAATATCTATCTTTTAATATTTATCTTTCTAATTTTTATTTCTTTTTCATTTTTTCAATACTTCTTATTTTTTCCCGCTGATTAACAGCATTGTTTTACCGAAGAATAGAATATATTAATTTGTTACTTAAAAAAATCTGTCCCAGTCTTTTTACTTCCTTGTACGAAGTATTTTGATCGCAAAAATCTCGGTTTTCAGATTTTAATGGAAATATCCATTTTGACTAGTTTCGGCGTGACGTCTATATGTACATATTTCGCATAACTCAAAAACGATTAGCCGTAGAATGTTAAAATTTTGGATTTAGAACTGTTGTAACATCTAGTTATGCCCCCTCTTTTGATTGCAATCGACTGAACCCAAAGTGTCCAAAAAATCAAAAAAATTGAATTTTGGATTTTTTTCTTAACTACAGTAATAAGCCCTCATTGAGAGATTTTCAACGACATATCGTGAGTGGTACTTATTTTCATTCGTTCCAGAGTTATAGCCAAATGAAATTTTAATTAATAAAATATTTGGATCTTATAAGGGTACATCGGTTCCAATCGGACCTCATCTTCTTTTTTTTAACTTTTTTTTTAATTTAAATATATTGATTTATTAATACTTATTAACCTCTGATTGTAAAAAAAATACAGTAAATAATAATTCAATAATAACAATAAAAAAATATTGTTAAAAACTTATTGTTGTTAATAAAATTTTATATACTTTCCATTTAAAAAAAATGTGTGTATGTAAATTAATAGGCGTACAAGGAAGTCATGTGGCGTATACATAAAATTTTTTGTAGTTGTGAATGCATGTAAAGCTGTGGTCGAATTAATTTGCACGCTTAATATAATTGGTATATAAAATCACCAATTAAATTTTCATTTTTGTGGGACAATATAATATTCACTATGTAGTCGGTCTATATGAGGACGCCACAGTGTAAAGATGCCATACTTATAGAAATTAATATTATCTGCATTTCAACTGGCATAACAATTCGCTGATATTCAATAGTAATTCGCTTCAGTGAAGTCGATAATAAAAAATCATTCCATTTCTCTCTTTCCCTTGAATGAGTAATATGGGATTCTTATTCTTGAGAATGACTATTTACTTATTATGAAAGAGATTACATCTAAGACAGTCACAAAATAATTTAATATTGAATTTTTCTTAACATGACAGAAATCAAGATATGTTAACAAGCTTTTTTTTCTACTTTATTTAATAGTAATTCCATGTTTGCCTAAATTTAAAAGTAGTATGTCCGCAAAATCTTTAGCTTTAAAAAGGAATAAAGATTTTCACATTATTATAAAGCAAAGAATATGGAAAATATTCACTTAAAAATGACATATAATGTATAATTTAATGTTATTTCAAAAGATCCTAACATTTATCGCGAGGAAAAAGTGAATTAAAATAAAATCTTCACAAATAATATAAAAGATTGCAAAACCAAGTACATCTTTAAAAACATGATTTTTTTAAATTGTTGATAAATTTTATTTAAAAATGAGTTTTTTTCATTTCAAGAACTGTGCAATACTTATATAATTAAAATAACCTCATAGCATTAGTTAAACTTAGTCTTAAGACATTTTAACTTTTGAAGTATCTAAGATTTAATTGACAAAAAATATTTTTGTTTTCCTGATCTTTAATCTTTTTAAGCTCAGTAATTTTCGTATTTCTTTCATCAGTTCACTAAAATATTCTTTAATATAACTTTTTTCTTGTACATATTACAGAAGATTTTATTGGCCTTTTTTCCTTCATTTATGAACTGTGTTTATAAGAACACAGACATAAGACACAAGACATAAGAACACTGTTGTATATTTTGAATACATTAATAAAATAATAAATAAATATACAATTTATTGTATTTTATTATATATAATATTTAAATAAATATTTTTACATATTAGATAATACATCCTAATACATTGCAGAAATATTCTATGAATATGTATTTCTCAATGAAAAATATCGTAGATGATTAAATATAACATTTAAATAAAAACAATTTATTTATTTTAATTAAATTTTATAAACTTATAAAATTAAATTACTATCTCCTATTATAAGATAAAACAAGCTAATTACTGATCACATCATTATTATAATAATAACAACAAAATTTCCATAATTAACAATTATTTTAATTTTTAAAAATACTTCAGTGTATATTTTTAAAATGATCTACTTTTTATTATTAAAATATATACATTTTTTTCTACGATCATTATATTGAGTTCTAAGAACAAAGAGTTTTGAAAATGGAATGTATCCGAAACTCGTAAAGAGGTGATTTAGTTATGACGAAGCTAAGAAAGGTAGATGAATGAACTCAATATAAAAAAAACTGACCTAGTTCTATTAATAAAATAATAGCTTTGCTTAGTTTCTTAATCCGTTTTTTTAAATTAAATTAAGCAATATAGTTAATAACGGCATATTAACTATAGATGATCATCTATCTCATCGTAACATAATTTTACTAACCTAATACAATTATAAAATTTACGGTTACATTTTGTTAATTTTGATGACTTTTTTCTTCCGCTGTATTAATTTAGTTATAACTAATCATAAAATGGAGGTTCTGATTGACTTTAAAGTTAAAAAGAGCATTATACTAGATATACTGCAAAAAGAGTACCTAAATTAAAATTAAAATTCTTAAGTTGCTTATACTTTTACATTATAATTAACAATTATTATTAAAGCTGTATTGTTTCTATAAATAGTTACTTTTAATGAATTTGAGCGCCTATATTATTGCTGTATAAAAATCATTAGTATTAAAGACGAATGTGATGGGATTGATCTACCTGGAACTTGAGTAATTAAAATGTTGAACTGATTTCTATATATCTAAAAAAAAGAATTACTGCCGTCAGTTAAATCAGTAAGCTTTTTGTAATATGATCATTTTTTTCTAGTAAACAAGTTGTTTATTTCATTTTAATGTTAACATTAATTGAAAAAAAATACAAATATATGTTTATAAAAGAAACTTTTAAATTATGTGATATACGCTTTTTATGTAAATAACGAGGTTTTGTTATTGTTTTTAACCTCATGTTAAAAATCGTAACATCTGTTATTGTTTTGTTAGATGAATAAAACATTTTTTCTTTTTTCATTCTGAATCAACTCATTCAACATTTGTTCAAGCATTTCTGGTATATAAACAAATTTTGAATTTTGGATACAAGGTGATTTTCATCAATTAAGATAAAAATGTTTTTTTTAAGTTTCAAAGAATTTTGAATTTGAATAATTATTCCGTAAACTATTTACTTAAAATCGGTTATTTTAAATCATTTTTAAATATATATGTTCGTATTATTTTGTTCACAATAAAATGGTTAAGATTTTATCTAATAAAAAATAACATTTAAAACGTAAGCGTTCCTGAAATTATTAATGATTTAAACATTAACATGAAAATCATTTAAATAATTAAAACGAAAATTTCCATATATTAGTTTTACACAACAAATTTTATTAAAAAATGAGATATATTAATTCTTTTTTGAGATATGAATTTCTATTTTAAAAAACACACACCCAAAAAGAGATTCAGATGGAAAACAAAGCCTTTAAATCATACATTTATAAGAACGTATGATAAAAAAATCACGCGTGAAATGATAAAAAATCACGTGAAGTGTGTCTTACTTTTCTTTCTTCTTTCATTTACTACATGTAATTTGAAATTCTATTAAAACTGCTAGAGAAATTTATTATTGTTTTTGCTTCATTCGAATAACAATACTTCCCCCTACTAAACAGTTCCCGGATTAATCTTCTCCTCTAAAACAGCATAAAATTTTATCAGCCCTGAATTTCAGTTATAAAAATCATCAAAACTGTACTCATCTAGTAATTCCTAAGACACTTTCTCGCTAGCCAAGTGAGCAGCAACTCACAGTTAGTTATTCAAATATATATACGAGTATATTTTTATTTTTTTCAACCACTAAAAACAAACCTTAAAAGAGTGAATTAGGGAGGATGGAATCAATGAAAACAGAGTGTTAAAATCAAATTTTTAAGCCGTATGTATACTACGTACGATATAAAAATTCCCTTTCGGCACCTCGGAAGGCAGAGGTAGATTTCACCGGTACTAAGTAGGGAATAAAAAATATATCCACCTTAAAGTTAAGAAAAACTTCAAATTTATTTAATACGACAATGTTTGGATGTGAAAAAAAATTTCACATATTTAGCATACAGCAAGCCCCATCTTACAATTCCAGCAACATTTTGGTCATCCCTTGCCGTAACGGTTGGTCATATCAAAAATTGTTTCAAGCAAAAGTTTTAGGTAATTTTTATAGGACTAACGACCACTTTAAACCGATTCGATACTGTGCTTATTAAGGAAGATATGATTTTTTTTTTGTCTTCAAAACTCCATTTTTTCCACCCCCTGGGCCAATGGTTGGTGATATCAAAAGACTTTACTTAGAAGCTTTTTAGGCTATTATTTAAAAAATAGTAGGAACTTTAGACGAATTCTATATTTTAATTAATACGAAATTTATATCGATATTTTGTTTTTTTCGAAAAAGCCCCCCCCCCCCATGGTCCAATTTTTCCATTAACAAACTCGACCGAGATTTTTTCGTTATATTTTATGTATAAATTTGAAAGTGATTGGCGAAAAAATTAAGGAAGTTATCGTGTCCACAAGAAAGTGAAATATATATATATACATTTGTAAGTACATACAAATTTATAGTTTTGAACTAATGGTGGTTTTGGGGTCTGGAGGATGTAAAACGCGAAGATATGTCAAAATTTTCCGGATCGAATCATGGTACCCATCACAATAGGTAGCTTTCTTATGATATCTACCTAATTTTCAGAGTGAGCAGATTACATAGCTGACGTGGATACACGTCAGAGACGAGAATAACTCTCAAATTGTTTATGCAATTTCGTTTCTATAAAAATGTTTACAGAAATTTGTTATGAATAGAACAACATAAATAAAATTATTTTTATTTGTATTAATACGTTGGTATACAGTAAAATTCTAGAAAATATTAAAAAAGTATGTTTAAAAAATATTTGTAACTTTTTTGCACAACTGCATTCACTGTTAACAATCATAGCTTATATTTATTTAAAAGTAATTCTCCTAAACAACTCTATTATCCTATACTTGGTAAAGTATACTGTTTAATATAAAGTAATATGACCAGATAAAAATATTACATTACAAAAGTTATTAGATAAAAAACTTTTGCAAAATTTCATTGATAAATGAAAGATCACTACCCACTATCATCTTTTTTTGCCGTTGAAAAGATATAATTTAAATAGAATCAGGAATAATTGTTTTGATTACGTAGAATTAATTGTTTAAACAGTATTGATTTTACTAAAGATATTATTGTATTTTCCACATGGTATTGTCCTTTTTTATTAACTGGGTGGCATTCGTATTTTTATAATTGTAGATCAACGATAACAACCTCATTAATGACTCATAATTGACTGATTATGTACACTGGTCCACGACCCCGTTGTCGTAACTCTTAAAGAAAATAACCTTTTGATTAAGGTGAATTAACCTCTACTGAAACAGGTAAAATATGAACTACCTTTTTATCAAAACTAGTAACAAGCTTAAACGTAGGCCTACTATCAATGACAACTGAGATCAAGATAAAGGACTTTTAAATTGAAAAAAATATTTTTAAATTTATCCTTTTTCTCTGAAAATAATTTAATTAATTAAACCATTATTTAACAATAATAATTAATGTGGATATAAATATTCATCTAACTGTAAAATTTAATTTATTTAGCATATAACTGAAGCAATTCCGTTAAAAGTTTTTTGTCATATTAACAAAATCAAAAATATTTATATTAGTAAAGTAGGATCGAATCAAAAAAAAAAAAAAAAATTACATTTATTTTGGTATGTAACCATAAAAAATTTCTTAAAAATCTTTTAATCTTAACATGGTATAAACTAAAAAAAATTAAAATATTATATGGTAATTGGTATAAGATACACGCTTTAAATTTATAAATCCAGAGTTAACTAAGTTTATTATTTATTTATTTTGTAAAACGACATAAATAACTTTAAAAATGTTTTCAAAAAAAATCAAGCGTAAACTAGAATAAACAGTAATCTTAGGGAAAAAATTATTTCATCATTATAAAAATTAAGTATTAAATATTTTACCTTTCATTGATCCGATATTAATTAACTATGATTGTATTTCAGTTAATATTTTCTTTTTCAAATAAAAAAATAATTATCTAAAAGTTTATTAGATAGATAAAATATGCAGTACTCCGACAGGTTACAGAACTCAACTGAATGTTTTGAGAAGTTACTTGATGATAAACAGCACTTCTAACGTAGTTTGTTTTTAATATTCCTAAAATAACTTCGGTAAGTCGTGGAACTCTTTTACTTAGCACTTATGTACCAGTTCGATGCAAACTTCCTTTCCCGCCATTATGACGTAAATACGCCACATCACTTCCGGCCAACTCACCAGTTTTTTGAATGCCAATTTCTTCTCTTTTACCTTTCTTTTGACTACCGGTCAACACAATTATCGTCACCACCGACTTATTTACAAACTTATTTTATTTACTTATTTTGCTTTGCTTGTTGATTCATTCACATTAAGTATAATTCTGAAAAAAGTAGGTGTATCTTTTAACAAACAAAAAATTTAAACCGTTTATATCTAAGCAAAAATTAAATAAAGAAAAATATTTCTTTAGCGAAAAATTTAGTGAAAATCTATTATAAAAATTATATGACCTTTTTTTAAGAAATATTTTCACGAAAAGATAAATAAATAAACATTCTGTTATACTTTAATTTTCTAAAAGTGAACGTTAGTTTCTAAGATTTATGAAAAATTTATGCACAATGTTAATTAAAACCAAAAATACAATGTAACTATTTTCTGTTATAATGACACCATATTTTATTCAATACATCGAGTATAATTTTTTTCCAATTTACCATGGCAGTGGATTATTGTAGGCTCTATATTAGGATGATGAGAGTATAACTTTTTTTAAATTAAAATAAAAAATCAGAAAATCTATTTAGCTAATTACTGAATTCAACTAATACATTTATTAATATTTTATAGTATTCTTAACTTTTATAATAATTTTAATGCATTTATTGCTGGCAATATGTATAATAATTTATTAATTACTCATTATGAAAAATTATTTCTGTAAATCCTTATAATCAACCCTTTAATAAAAACTAATATACGAGTATAATTTATTGAAATGAACTACTTTATTCTTGATTTTGGGTTCTATTATATTATTAGTCTTAAAAACGTGTAATAAGATATTAATAAATAAATATAAATTATTGCATTTATTTAACTCAAATTCTACTATAATTTACATCAGTAATTCCCAAACCTTTCCCATCTGGTGCCCCCTTTTCTGACGAATATTTCCTCAGCTGTCCCCTTTCTAAAAATGTTATATAATTATAACATATTGCATAATTAATGTACATAATATAATTATATAATAATTTTTTTATTACTGTAATAGTTCAATCTTTTTTAAACTTTTAATTAATCGAATATTTTTAATTTATTTAATTACAATCATAATAATTTTAATTAAATGTTGGATGACATAAAAAGAGAAAATTTAACAACATGACTTTGTAAGACTTCTGGAGATAGTGTTAATTTTATACTGAAAACATTTGTCAACTACTGCAATTGTCGACATTTTGTAAATGGTCATGATCAGTCATTGTAAATTATATCAGCTATATTATAACACTAAAATACAGAATTTAATTTTAATTCTGAGTCTTACATAATAATAACTATTATAATTTATAATAGCTATATTTAGCAGAAAATTTAAAGATATTAAAGATAAAGTCCTTAATATATTTCCTTAATATATTATATATTAATTAAAGTCCTTAAATATATTCAGGTACACTGAAATTAATTTTGTGAAAAGTTTTAGGAGTACAATGATTAATATAATCCAACATTTGTAAAATAACTATGTTATTTAATAATACTTTATTTATGTCTTATTTTGAGATGTACTTATGTTTTATTCAGACAGTTTCAAAGTAAACCGTAGGATGATTCTATTTATTTGTAATCTTAAAAGAGTAATTAAATATAGTATAAACAATTTCTAATTTTATATTTTTAAAATGGCGTAAAAATGATTTGTGTACCGATAAATTCATCTTAAATGAATATTTAATTATATCAATAATTTTGTTTACAAATAAAATTATATTAGGAAATACTAATTTTGAAGGAAGAAAACCCGTTTTTGTTGCGGAAAAGGTTAACAAAAATCACATAAGTAGAATCAGATAATTAATTGCACGATTATGGAATAGTTTGACGGAATTGCTCATCGGAGAAAAATACACTGTTCGTAAGCAGCACGTGAGGATGACTTAAAGAGTATCCACTATAAGTTATGCATGCGTCATTGAACATTTTTTACGTAATGAATCATGTTTACTTGAATTACTACTGAAATTAAAACACCCTTTACATTATAACCGTAAAGTGGTGTAACATTTCTATCTCATATTGTATCCTAATTTTTATTTCTAATCATAGGAAAGTCGAAAGTTCCATAGTCATAAAATTTAATGCGATCTGCACTCCGTATTTCCCTGATTGTTCCAGGAATAAGCTACCTAAAAATTGAAGGGTACGGTGTAAAAATAAAATATCAATGGCTGAAACATCCTTAAATCAAATATTTCCTCCAGATCACCGAAGTTAAACAACGCTAAATTCGGTTTCTCTTTATTATTTTAACATTTGAACATGTAACATTTATAGTTCTCAAAAGGCAACCATTATGTGTACAAGATTTCCCTAGATGTACAAAATATTAAAAGGGAATTGATATTATACAGGAAGGAGAAGAAACTGTAAGATTTGGAAACTTCCGATTTAAGTATTGAATATGAAATTATAATTTGATCAGTTTTACGAGAAAAAAAGTTGATTAACGATAACACATAAAAAGTCAGGCATATATAATTCCTTGATATAATAAAAATTGAAAAACAACTTTTTCTGGAGTACATCTAGAATCTCAGTAGAAGCTATTCTTCTGTTGTGTGAATTGGAACGATTCAACTTTCCTTAAAAATAAACACTTTCTAACAGAAAAAAATGCGGGGAACCTTTGCCTAGGTATACATTTTCTATTCCCTTTAAGGTAATTCTAGTCATAATAAGCTGATGCAAGTAAAAAAGAAAAAGAACTTTAATCATTAATCTTTATTTAATTATGAATCTTTTTTCTTAATTATATTACTTTTTAATGCCCACTCAAGAAAAAAAATTCTAAAGGGCACTGATGCAATTTCTAGTTGCTACAGTTACATAAAAAAATAATACTATGAATTACTTGTTGCTTGTAGAAAAATATCACATGATTTCTCTGTTAATACAATATACATTTCGTGCCAAAATAATACACTGGTCTGTATTACTTTGGCAAAAGTACAATATTACGAAATTGTAGGAGCAGTAACATAAATCTTTCTATGTACACAATAAATTCACGTGTCTTAACTAAAATGTCCTTATAGAACTTTTAACATAACACATTATTTTTGCAATTGTTTTCTGTATCTAACTGTTTAAGAAATATTTAAAATTTCAAAATTATAATATTTTTATTTAGATTTTGTTTTCAGTATTATTACATTCTAGTAACTTTTACTTCATACTTCGTAGGAAATACAAGTAATTTAAATAATTTGGAATAAACTTGAAAATTATGCAGGTTTAATATTTGTGATACCCTCAAAAAGTTAAAATATTTATTTTTTATGGTCATTAAAACTAAACTAAATTTTTTTTTATAGAAATCCTTATAGTTTCGAAGTTTTTTTTAAATTTACTAAAGTTGTTTTAATGGGATAATTTATAAATAATTATTTTATTGTCTAAAGAAAACGTAATTAATTGTGTACTAGTGTTTTCTTGTTGAAAAAAATATGTCAATAAAAAATTATAAGGTTTTTGACTACTTTTTATTTCTTTAATATAACTAATTAAAATTGGTAATTTATGGAACCCTCTATAACATTAAAAGCGAAGCATCATTTTCTAGTCACAATATAAATTTCTTTGCAATTTCTGCTCCCAGGTAATTAAACTTTTGTGATGGATCAATCTTCAAAAAATATAATAGGAGTGAACTAACTGAGGGATACAAAATAATTAAGTCACTTTATTACTGGCCAAAAGGCAGAACAGTACAATTTTATTTGTTTAAATTATTATTCAATTAAAAAAAATTTTATTCATGAATTCTAAGGTTTGAAAGATGTTTGACCACTCAATATCTCCATATTTCTCATTTTTTTGAGTTGGATATTAATAAAATTTATTTTATATACTGCCCTTTCTTTCAGTTTTTCTTGAATTTAATACGGTGGATTGTATCAATCGCTACCTTATAAACCTTTTAATAAGTGGTGATGCAGCACCTTTTTATTAAGGCTCTTATTCTGGAGATGGTACAAAAGCCAACATAACTAATGGCTAAGGTAATATCGAATGAATTTCACTGGTAAAATTGAATGAATCTTTAATAATAGATTAAATCCAATAATCTTTTAAAATCTAATCTACTCAGAAATCTAAAAACCTACATAATATAATCTAGAAACGGTATCTATAGATTTAAAAAAGGATGCAACTACAAATCTGTAATTTATAGAAGCATAAATATATATATATGTAAATCGGAATATACAATTTAACATTGGGAAAACGACTTAGAAGAGTTTTCCAAAAGTTTCCGTTGAAATCATGTTGAGGTTAGAAAGCTCGTGAACACGAGCAAGCTTAAAGGATTTAAATTAAGATTCATTATTCGTTATTTTCTGAACGAAAATGTTTAGTTCTAAAGTTGTTTTACCCGATTGACTTAAGAGGAGATAGAAACGGAATCCTCAACAATATTAAACCTATTCAATCGACTGGAGGAAAGATCCAGTAAAAAAGGTTTTTTCTCCACTTTAGGAGTTACTATTGGCGTAGTTTCCTCATCAAAACGCTTAACAATCTCTCTCGTACTTTTATCGGCGTCTGTATGTTCGTGTATCAAACGCTAGTAACAATTCTTCATTCGAATATACTTGCTTGTGTGTATCATTTTAACTCAACACTGACAGATCAAAATTTTACTGAACACGTCCCTTTCCATTATCATGGAGCCACTCTGTAGAAATGAAAGCTTGGCTTGATTATTATTTGTTTTTATTTTAATGAATAATTTATTATAGTTTAAAACAACAATCAAAGCTCGAATTTGTGCTTGCTCTAATATAAGAGTATAAACGGGAAACTTACATTTGATGTTAAAACAAATATAAATTTTTCATAACAAAAAAAGTTCTTTTAATTTTTCAGTACATAAAATGCTAATTAAAGTTAAGGCATATTACAGGCATCTATTAGTCTTAAAAGTTCATTTAGAATTTATTAATGCTAATGTTAAATAATAAATAGTCTTAGCAATGTTAGATGAATAAATATACTAGGCGAGTAGATAGGTTATAATTTATTTTTAAGTATCTAAGAAGATTTTACAAGGTATGATTACAAAAGTATCCAAATAAAAATTAAAAATCCAAATTAAATAATCCAGATTACTAAATAATTACATATCCAAATAACAAAAAAAAAATTCGAAAGCTCATACAAAGAATAGTTTTTCTTATTAGTAAATAATAATAAAAACAGCTTCATAAAATCAAACATTTTTTATGTTATCCGGTATTCAAAATTATTTTGCTAGAAAACATATTGTACTATTTAATAATTTTGCTAAAACAGCATTCAATTATTAGGTCTAATGATGCAGAAAAATGAACATAGTTTTATATGCGATACTTCGGTTCTGGAAGCCTACAGATTGCAAATAACTGTTGCTGAGGTGTATTTATCTTAATAAACAGACTTTTATTTATCTTTCGTTTGACACCTTATTAAGTGTCAAACAAAAAATGTATGTACGATTAAAAAATATAAATTTTTTCAATAATTAATTTATACGAAGTCAGTTGAATGTGTATGAGAAACTTTTATCGAGACGTTAATAGAATTAGGGTCGAAATATTGTTTTTAATGAACCTTAAAATCATTATTATTTCCAGTTCCTACGGATTAAAAACGTATGAGATAATTACGTCGCAGGAAATAAAAATTTAGACGTATGTTAAATATAGGTTATCCGTTAAAATATAAATATACGTGTCTCAATCTGTTTCTTTGTGTGTGAGCCTATACACTTTTGAATGTCATCGCCCTCATGCGTTGATCCCTGACTAGAAATAGGTCTGTCTGTGGTCAGAACTGTGCTGTTTTTGTTTGGCTTAGTCTGCTTTTATACAAAACACTGTCATTCGACCTGAATTCAGAGAACTTGTTAGGATTACATCTATTGCCTAACATTACTTAAACATTAATAATATTAAATTACTGTTTTAAAAATTTTATTACAGCATTTATACTTCTTAGGCGTTCACTGCTGCTGTTCTCATAAAGATTTACATATTTCTTTAGTTTATAAAATGGTCATCTTTTAAATTATAACATTAAAGAGAAATGAATGTTGAACGTTACCTATTTTTATACGCTAATAAAATATATTTTGCAACTTATTTTTTCTAATAATAAACCCTGACTAAGTTATTTTTGTGTCTTCATGTACCATACAATTCTTTTTTAGGTTCTGGTTTTTATTCTAAAATCCAACTATTTAGGAGCTAAAACCAACCAAACATTTCCAAAATTCATTACTTATGTATAACTGGAGAAGGAATTATTCTGTTTATTATGTTACTTTAAATCAGGATAAGTATAAAATTTAGCATCGTCATTTACTGGTGGAATGGGGAAACATTTAAAAGATTTTAATCAAATTCTATTTTACTGAATTTAATAGAAATAATTTTAAATAGCTGTATTATTAGTGCCTTCCTCCCTTAGCGAATTAAGACATTGTTATGAACAATACATTTTTTCACAAAACAAATAGTGCTTTAATTTGTTGTTTTATACAATTTTTCTTATGATTCAAACTTGTAAAATGACTTAATATATAAGAAACTGGATTTTCTTTCTCTGAAAATAATAAATGATGTTTATTATACAATTGATTCTTGTGATTTTAAGTGAAGGGCAAAATATTACCTGATTTTAGATGGAACCATTTATTTACCAAGGAAGGTATTTTTTTATTATTTTTTACAGTAGCTGTGGTGTAAACAGCAGCAGCTTGTAACTCAATTCTGGTTACATACACCTATTTACAGTTGTTACAATAACTAATATGGTTTTTTAATTATTTTTAGGAAAATTAGGATTTTAAATGAAGATCCACAATATGCAGTCTAACCCAATAATAACTGGATGATGGCTAAGGATGATAAAACAAAAAAGTAACAAAACCAAAATCACATTAAACGATATAAAACGAACGAATGAAAAATATAATTTACAAAAATTAAAAAAAACAAAAGTGAATAAATCACATTGGACTTAGTACTAATATCATTTTTACTATGACGTGTGAACAAACTTTAACTAAAAGATAGCATTATAGTACATAAATAGTACTATATTCTTAAAGAAACTCTATGTTACATAAACCAGCATGACATATCATATGAATAATATGGTTCTATACTGCCAGTGTATTTGAACATTTGTGTTAACCTGAAATCAGCTGTTCTTTAGGCTCAGAATACAACATGTTTAACACATACAGTAAAAATAATAATTGCTGTAATTATTTACAGTGTAATCTGTTGAACAGAATATTAATAATGAAGAAAGGAAAATATTATAGTAATACAGTAGAATTATGGGTGTGTATTCACCCAGTATAAGTTTAAACCAAAATTAAAGATTTTTATTAATTTTTTTTTATAAAATCTTCATCTTTCTTAAAGATTTATAAGATTTGCAAACATTTCAATTAAATAAAATGATGTCACAAAAGGTAAATAAATTATTTTTTTTATAAAATTAACTTTTTTTTAAAATTACATTTATATTTCTTTTTTAATTATTCAATTTTAAACAGTTCAATATTTTTTCTATAATAATTTAGTTTTAGGGACATAATTCAACATTTTTAATATATCTTTTAATGTTTTTACTCATATTTAAATGCTCTGGTATTAAATAAATATTAATGAGTGTATATTAGGTGTTATTACAAAATAATTTTGTAGATGACCTGACACGTCATTCAAAAAATGATTCCATGTCAGGCTTATTAGGGAAAGTGAAGAGCGAAATAGTGTATTGTTGGTTTTGTTTAGCAGAATATGTACAAGCTTGGCATATTATACGAGTACATCAGCATGGCAAGCATTTCAGTATGCAAAAGGTATTTAGCCTCACATGCGATATCTACACTAAGTTCTTCTCAGGGATCTTTCTTGAAAAGGCATTTAAATAAAACCATATTGAATAATAGCTTTACAAATAGTTCTAACACCAATCACATTAATGTTGCAATTAAAATGACATTTTTTAAATTTTCTCACATTTTAACAAACAAATTAAAGAATTTTTATTAATCATACTACTCATCATCTTAAAAAATGAATGAACTTGGATTTAATATTCCTTGTAGAATTCTAATGACTTGAGAAAACTTCAAAATAAATTCATTCTTATACAGTTATGAAATAAACAAACTTATTTGTCAATTAAATATCATTTTATTTTCATGAGGTGAATACACTACATCTACAGCTGTTCAAAAAATTCTGACAGTAAGAAAATAAACGATAAACTCTTTTTTATACATTAAAAATTAACAGATTTTTTTTTTTTTTTAATTTGTTTCAGATGCAGTTATCAATTTTTATATTTACACTTGCTACAACTATTCTCCTGATTGCTGCATATCCCAGTTCGTAAGTATCATTAAAAATACTAATATTTAATTAAATTTATGAATAAAATGTTTCTATCGATTAGTTTGGCTTAGGAAAAAAATTAATTAAGAATATCATTAATGTGAAACTACATTTCTTACAACCTGATAATTAAAAATTACCTGAAATATTTTAAAGTTTAGCATTCAAAGAAATTGAAGATGAAATGTAAGAACAAAATGTGAATGGCAAAAGTCATTCTTAATAAACTTCTTCCTTACTATAAATTAATAAAATTAAATAATACTGTCTGCATTTGTCCTGAATGTTGTTTCAATTTATTGCTATTTATGATCACAGGAGTTGATGCTAGTAAAAAATAAATAAAACCATACTTCTTAACTGATATTAAATGTAGTAATTTTCAATAAATACTTAAGAGTTTTTATAAATTAATCTCATAATCTGATACAAATAAATTTTTTATTGCTCTTCAATGTTTAGAAAATTCAGTTGATGTACAGGGTGGGTTTAAATTGCTGGAGCAGACACTGGCTTCTTGCTACTTGTGAAATCCTCTAGCAGTACACTGTTCTCTCCACTGTATTATTAGCAATGCCAATACTTCTTCAAACATCCCAGGTGTCTACTGCGTTTATACTATCTAATCTTTAGGAGCAATATTCTCAGTTCAATACAATATAAATTGCTCATAACAACTTTATACTTGATCTTAAAATTTATTTTTCTTCTCTTTATCCAGCATATTGAGTAAGGAAATGCATCACTGACTGGCCCTTCATTTTATCCCTTGACCCTTTTACATCATATCCCCTGTCTAAAATTCTTTAAAAAGCCGCCTTTTCCTTAGCCTTTTATGTTTTTTCCCCATTTATACACTACAATTTTATGAAACTAGATTATTTTTATACTTATTTTATTTCAATACTAGTGATTTTTTTATACTAAAAATAAATCATTTTTTTGATTTTAAAATCTTATCATGTCTACAATTATCTCAAAAATTTTTTTGATAGTAGGTAATTTTATTTAATACTAGCAGACCCAATGCTTCACTATTGCTAGATTTAAGTATATAAATATTAAATGAACACAATTGAAAGTTGATAAAACATTAACAAAATGAACATTGTAGAACTTCACAAAATTTAACCTTTTTCTTTTCCCCATTTTCATTTTTACCATATTTCCCATTTCCCCCTTTTCTTTTTTCTCCTTTTCCCTTTCCATTTCCCCTTCTATCTTTTTCAATTTTCCCTTTTCCGATTTTTCCCCATGCATTTTTCCCTTTTTACCCCACGTATAAATTGGTCCAATAGTTTTTTAGTCTCTAGTGGGCACACATATCAGAAACATTGAAATGGAATCGTAAAATATGTAGTATAGCGCGTGTTGCTTTTATGTCCAACAGAGTGCTGTTTTTCAAGAAAAGCATGTTTTCACCTGTCACAGATGTGACATCTATATAATAGTAGGTATATAAAAACACGTGCAAATTCGAGTGCAATGTTGTGTCAAAATTTCAAAGCAATCTGTGAAGAACTTACGGAGATTTAAGATTTTGAACAATGAACATTTACATTTTTATTTATATAAATATATAATATGATTGAATTGAAAAAACTGTGTGCTTTTTGTTTTTATTAGAATCTATACTATTGAAAATTTTTGTCAGATTTGAACTATAATATAAAAACCCATGCTTCATACTATACGTGTTAAAGTAGGATATGCCTTGACAATTAACATGCAAATTATAGATTAATGTACTGATGGGTCAGCTAAATGTATTAATTTACCTCATTTGAACAGAAAAAATTAATTGGCATCAATTAATATTTATAAAAAATTTTAAATTATATTCATGTGTGAATAATACACTAATTACTTATGGCAAAATAAAATTATAATTATAGAACATTAAATATAACTTTGTATAGAATTAAGGTAATAGCTGATATCCATCACAAAGTGGTGGCTCTTAACCTTTCAACCAGAGGTCCCAGGTTTGAATCTCAATTGGGCATGGTATTTTTTATGTTACAAAACGTTCATTTCATACTTCCACAGGACAAGCTTTGTGCTCATGTAGCGAATTAATCATTAAAAAAAAATCAGTAAAAGAAACAATTATAAGATATAATTTAGTGTATTATAAGTGAAAGTAGGTTTTAAAATAAAAATGGCTCATGTATGTAAAAAAATTCAAATTCCATTATTTTATGATGAACAATAGCTTATCCATAAATAAATATGGTATTTTTAATAAAGCCAATAATTAATTCTTACATTAGCATTTCAAAAATGTCTAAATTATAATATCATTGGTTAATAGTATCTTGTGATTTTAGGAATGAAGTAGGGACACGTTGTCCCTGTCAAGGCTCAGAAGACTGCAATGAAAATCTTGTATGTGCATATGAAGAAGATCGTGATGAATGTGGAAGGAAGATATGCTTGATGGTAAATTATCAATTTGAAATATTCTCTTCTAAGCTATTCTATTTTTCTGACATGCAATTGAGATTTAATGTTAGCTAATACAATTTTTTTATTTTTAAGAGTACAATATTTTTTATTGTGTAGACTCTATTGCTTATACCAAGTATGAAGGGTGTTATCTGTGAAAATTTCTATACAAACTGGGAATAAAAACCATGTAACCTTATACAACCTACTATGACAATTACTATAACAGTGATCAGTAATTTTTCAGAAAATAATTTTTACTTATTAAAAAAACATTACAATTTACATACAATAACAGTAGACTTATTAACTTCCAGAAGACTAATTGACTAAATGGTTATCTCTATCAATTTTATTAATCCCTAAAAAAAGTCAACATTCACTGTTTTTTAAACATTATTTTAGCAGAGAGAAAACAAGTTTGTTTCAATAACATCTAAACATGCTTGATTGTGAATAGATATCTACAAATTTTATGTATGTTGCACAGACACTCTTCTATTCAGATTTCATTCCTAAATGACTAATTTATCTTAAATGAAAATTTTTGGTTACTTTGTTTTAATTCACATCCATCAAAATACCACACTGTAAATAAACTATTTACAAAATTTACATAATTTTTTTAGAAAAGCAATAAACAAAGTGAATATTAAGGGAAAAAGGAATATGAATTATTAAGGGACCCCTTGAACAGCAGAAAATAAAATAAACAGAAATCAATCATTGAGTTATAACTCATTAAAAAAAAACAGTAATAAACAAATATAAAAACAATTACAACTGAATAAAATTATACTTGTTTAATTAAAATATTATTAATTCTATGGGCTAGTTTATATCTCCAACTAAATCAAGGAGTTTGGGATATATCATTACTCGGCATTTATCCAACAAACATCACTACCTGAGATTAGGGTCTATGCATTAACCTGGCATGTGCCATATGTAAATGACAATTACTTCAAAATTAATATATCTTGCACAATTTGCAAGTTGATTTGGTCTTGGTGATAATTCAAACTTATGCTTATAAGTTTTCTAAGAATTTGTGTTTACCTACTGTCATTCAAAGAAGTGAAAAGATTTTTATACCTAATTTACAAAATTTTTTTTAATTTTGCAAAATCAATAATCATTTAAACCATAATTTATAACAAAAACTGTTTTACTTTTTTCCTTAATAATTTTGATTTTTTCACAAGTCTTTAATACTTAAACTTTGAAAAAATGGAATCTTGGCTTATCTAATTTGCTATATACTTAATGGTATTCATTTAAATGAGATGGATCATCAAAAGTTTGAAAAAATATGGGCAACCAATCTACAGCAGTGCTACTAGTGGGCTATATATTATTAGATTATTAAAATTTTTGTGTTTTTCTGCAGACAGATAAAATAATTTTTGCTAACATGTTCAGTCTATCTGTTTAATAATATTTCAATCAGGTTGTTTCTATTGTCTTGCCAGAAACTATTATTCTTTGTTTATAAGCTATATTGTAAAATCAACTGGAGTGATATTAATGCATAATCATCTTCATTTCAATTGAAGAAAAAACAATGTTCATATTTTATCAAAATATTTGAAAATTTTTGTTAAAAAATGTTTTACTTAATAATTAAGTCATTATTGATGAAATATATATTATTTTATTTATAGAAACTTTAATTCAACATCAGTGTAATTAAATTCTTATTCTGCTTGGAAATTAAAATAATTCCTCATATTTAGAAATGATGTAAATATTCTATTGTAATTGGTTGGCTGTGTCTTTTAGTTTATTTGAAGTAATTAGCAATCATAATCCAATATGATTTCCTACTGCTTTTTCCAAACATACTGTACCACATCAACATACCAATTCCACTGAACAGATGTTTAAGCTTATAAATTAATTATATATATATATATATATATATATATATATATAAAACATTGTTTATGATACTCCTATAATATTTAATGTGGTTTTCTTTATATTTATTGTTGCTACTGATGCTAATGTAGTATTGTATAGATTAGTGTAACATTAAAATCATTTCTACTGTGTTCAGTAAAAATGGTTTTATAAAACAACCTGGCACTTGGACAATTTCCTTATTTTAAAGATAACTAAAAAGAATAATAGGAATAAGAAAATGTTAAGACTATAAAAACTATGCAATGTATTATTTGACTCATACAATGATATTCTTCATACCTTTCTGTTTTGTGTTAATCTTTTAACTGCAACATAATTATAAAATTTAATGTCTGATGTACTCTGTTTGATATATCCCAATCTATCTTTGCTTACAATTTTTACCTTGTGTACATTCCTCTGTTACCAGATTAACTTAATCTACATGTCTAATATATGACCTAACAAACTAGTTTGCCATTTTATTATTAGCACTACACTGTTTAAATATTACATGTTGAAGTTGATGTAATTAATTTTGTTTATACAGGGACCAGATCAACAATGTGGAAGAAAGAAGGGAAAATGCAGCAAAGGACTCTTTTGCTCCAACTGTGGTTTCTGCAGCGGGTGTTCCTTTATTACACGGAAATGTGCTACTCTTCAATGCATTTATAAAGATGACTTGCCAGTTTATTAAATTTCCAGAATAAAAAAGATTCATAAAAAATAACAGTATTATTAACTTTAATGTTTTATTTATTTTAGTTTTAATTTTTTTAATGTTTTATAAAAATGAACAAGACTGTTATAAATTCAAACTGAAGGTTCTGTGATATAGATGTAATGTTTTTTTTTTTAAATTTGTGATCAATACCAAAGGATAATATTTTAATTACAAATGGAATATTTAGAAGCAGAAAGTATCTGAATAAGATTCTATTTTCTAGTCCATAAAAAAATAAATTATTTTTCTGTAATTTAATTACATTAATTAAATATTAGTAGTGTGTTGTAGTTTTTAAATTATTTTAAATGGTTTTTTCATTATTAATGTTTTAATTTGTGGAAAGGTCTTTCCATTATTTAGAATACACATATTTAATTTCATGTAATCATTCCATTTTTTCTTTATATTAAGTACTTTATTTTATATATTTTATTTTTTTACAATACACTACAGATATGTAAATAAATACCCTTTCTCCATATTTAAATTGAATATATTTTTTATTTTACTATTCTCAGCAAAATAAAAAATTTATTTTATGAAAAACTTGAATTTTTATATACATGTTTAACTATTTTCAGAAATGTATTCAATACTCCTGTAAATAAATATAGCAAAATTATATCAGAATGAGTTAAAATTAAACACTAATCATAATATAAATGTTTTCTTTTATACTCTATTATATTATTTTAATTTTTTTACAATTTTATTTAATTAAAAATATTGTTTCTGTTGTAAAAGGGCTGTGTCTGTAAGTCTGTGATTTGACGAACATTAAAAATAATTCAAAATAAAAACTTGTTTATTGTCTTTTCTACCTACCTCAGATACTACATTTAAAGTTAAAATAGAAAATGATATTACTATCAGGCACTGATATACACAAACATTTAAAAAATGTAACCCAGTGGCTACAGCTTACCTTTCTGCTTAATTATTAACTTCTTTAAGCTAAGAAACTATAAACATTTTATACAGGTTGAACAATAATCATTTTCTAAGAGTCTAAAACTTTGATCTTGTGTTATATTCTATGAATAGAGATTTATCTGTAAGTTTCAGTGAATGATGACTAAATTAATGAATAACAACAAAGAACAGGTGTGCACACCCGATATGTACCAATACATTAAAATGGCAATGCAAACAGTTGCAAGTTTCCAGTTGAAAAATAATATCCAAAAGTTACACCAGATCACAAGGCAGTGTTCATTATGATAGTGAACGATAATAAATATGTTACAATGATTAAGGCTAAAACAGTGCATCGTAATTCAATGCATCTTCGCCAACCGGACATGTAATGTAGTTATCATTTATTTGATACCTATAAACCACCATTATTACAAGATACATTTGATTACTAGACAATTATTTCAAAATACAAAAATTACTTAGATGATATTTTTTTATTAACGACAGAAATACAATAAATTATTTGAAAGATTATGATTTCAAAGTTGGCAATAAAATAACACAAGCTGATCAACAATGCGCAATACTGTATTAATGTTTAAATCATTCTATAAGGTACATTATGTATATCAGGTACTGTGAATTACACTGTTGTCAGCGAAGGTTTTTTATGAATTTTAGTTTGAACGTGATCGATTTGACATTGAAGTAATGTCATCCTTACTTACTGAACAGGAATACAGTGATACGGTATTCATTTTGGGTGTCTAATGGTAATGCTACAGCTGCTGTAATAGAATATGAAATGCATCTTCTGAATTGCAGGATTCCAGATCCCAAAACAATTAGCATAACTTTTTGTGATCTTTGAGAAACAGGTTCACTACCTTGTATTCGTACCAGCTATGAACAATTTGTCCCACACCACGCTGTAATTGATGAGATTATTATCAATGCAGTCCAGGTGTCAGTACATGACATCTTTCTATGCAGATAGAATTTTCACATTTGATGGTTTGGAAGACACAAACAAAACAAATTTTATCCTATCATAAACAACCAGTTCAACATTTACACCCAGGAGATGGTCTGCTTTGCTTGGAGTTCTGCAACTGGTGGCACAAATCGACAACTCTACAAATATGTTTTGTTTACTGACAGGCAAATTTCACTTGAGATGGCATCAACAACTTATGCAATGAGCAAATATGAGGATTTACACAATGAAGTAAATCCTCATGAAACAGTGGAAAGAAAATTTCAACACCGATTTGGTGTCAATGTATGGTGCAGCCTTCTTCACAATCAGCTGTTTGGACCCTTCATGTTATCTGGCTGCTTAAATGCTGAGTTCTACTTGCACTTTCTTCAAGAATTGTTGCAGTTGCTTGAAGATGTTCTTCTAGTGCTGAAACACAAAGTATACTTCCACACGATGGGGCACCTCTCCACCTCTCTTGTGTCATTTCCAGTCGCTTAAATCATCATTTCCCTGAGAAATGGATTGGTCATGGAGGTTCACATTCCTGGGCAATTTTTCTAGCCTTATTTTGTTTTATTCAACTTATCTTATATCATACTACTCAGAATTAAATTCTATACAAGTTTTATTAAAAGGTTTTATGCTTTTATTAACTATTTAACAATGTTATTGTACATCAAACATAAAAAAACAGGGTCTTTTATCCCAATTTATTGGTTTTCACGCCAGATTTCTAAAAATTACTGTAGATACAGTTCTGGGACCTATTTTATTCAATTTTTCAGGTCGAAATCCATTTGAAATCAAGTTAATTTAATTTCCCCCCTTAATTAATGTCTTAAAAATTTCAGTATGACCTCATTTCACCAGGGTAGCTGAAATCCAAGCAAAATCTTTCACTTGCCATAATTTACAAAGTATTTTAGGAAATATGTTTATGTGAACCTTTTCCATTATTTTCACGAGTAGAATAGGTTATGAAAATCTTGGGAGAACAACGTGATGCTCCCTGACTATATATGCAGGTGTTTCAAAATTATGTTACCACACAATTGCGATGAATTATCTATCTGTCTATTAACCATGCACCAAAGATGTAAGATATTAGCCTTCAATTAGGAGTAGTGTTACGTGTGTGTATGTTTATTATATGTTAGCTGTGATTGCTTACTTCTTCAAGAATAAAAATGAGATCAAAATGTAAATGATATATATAAGGGAACTTTCATTTAAATGCACATGACCAGGTTTCATGACCAGGACATATCTGCCATTTGAGTGGTAACATAACTTTTGAAATACTCAGATATATACCTCAAATAACAGTATGTTGATGAATTAATTGAATTTTCACAAAGTTATACATGTATAAATGCATATTTCTTTAAAGACTATCAGATTCTTAATCCAGAACAAAATTAACATTGACTGTAGCTCTAATGTGATATATTTTTGTGGGCTACATCAACCTCATTAAATAAAATGACCATGTCTTTCACATATATCAAATCAAATGGTTTTTATTAATCAATTGTTGAGAATAACATTAAGTTGATCTCCTTCAAGGGTGAAAGTCAAGCATTTTTCATTTTCAATAAAGAATAAAGTTGGTAAAACTTACCTAACACATTAAGATAAAAATTATGTACAAGATTTCTTCCAGAATCATAATTCTTTCATATTTAAACAAAGGAGCATGCACATGCTTTTGCCTAATAACTCACACATTAGGCAAATCTCCTACGCAGCAAGATAATTAATTCAGAGATGAAATAAAATCATAATTATAATAACATAATGGGGAAAGGCAAAGCAGAAAACAAAACACAGACATCCATCATTAGTATTTACATTACATCAATAGATGTTATGGATGAGGTAATGAAAATTTAATTAACATCTAATGACTTTCCTATACTCTTAATTTTTCTGTTTTACCTTTTCTATGCAAGAATTTCCCCATGATGTATGCTATAAAGCTTTAAACATTATAGAAAATTAGTTTTAATGAACTTTTTCTATATTAATGTTAATTAAAAAAATATTTTCAAAGTACAGAAAATTAATAAAGGTCTAACAAAATTATTGTTTCAATTAATCAATGCAAACAATACTGCAGTTCAATGTAACAGAAAAAATTCAGTATTTTTTAATTGAAGCATTTATTAAAACTGAATATCAAAACTAATAAAATAAGACACTGAATTAGTGAGCATATTTTTCTTCTTTTTGTTTTGTTTATCTCTGTAATGTTTAATGCATATTTCAAAAGTCACTAAGAAATACTTGAGTTCTGCACATGTCATGCCTCATACCAAAAATAGGTGATGTCTTAGATACTTCTGATGAAACTTAATAGAAGTTAATAATAAGCTAATTAAAAAAATGTAATTACTGATCAGAACCAAATGATAAATAAATTAACACAATGTTAATAGTAATGGTGTGCAAACATCCTAACAAAGCAACCCACCAAAGGGAGATCACCAATTTTTTCCATGAAATTTCTGTTGTTAGTTCTGGTTGATAATACCATCATCAAGTGGTTCAGAAGACCAGTTAACAATGTACTAAATAAAAAAAAATTATATTTATTTCAGCAGTTTTTAGTAAAAGAACAGCTCAAAGAAAAATTTTGTTTTATTATTATAAGTTATACAGATAAAAAGTAACTAATATTACATGATAACAGATTAACACAAATCTTTAATGATAATAAAATGGACACACAGAAACCATATGATTTTAAAGAGTGTGTTTCTTTTTGAAAGATGTTAATATTATTACTAAATTGTTCTTTTTAATATACATATATATTTACATACACCACATTTTTTACATAATAATAACTTTAATAACCAACACTCATCAACTGATAAAGATTTTTGCCTTTTTTAAGAAGAAATCCTTGGTCATTTAATGAACATACAAAAGCAAAAAAGTCGCTAATAACTATCTTACTTTTATTTGCAATCTCTTTCATATCACTAACAGAGAACAGAGACTGCCCTCGAGAATCAGCAATTTTTTGTAATACATTGATAAACTGTTTTGCCTGAAATAATAAAATACATCATTAATAACACTGGCATAACTAAAATATTTAATTAATGTTCTGTACAACAATTCCAAACAAAAAGTTTTTTTTAACGTAAAAACCTATAATGGTTGATGTAAGATAAAGAGAAAAAGGCAGTTTTATAATAAATTTGTTTATAAGTACTTAAAGGAGCACTAAATAGTAGAGTAATAAGGTACTAATTCAGATCAGTCTGTTTTATAATCAGTTGATCAATTCAAAGTAATTCTTTTGTTATTCAAAACTTTTCTATAATAATGCAGCGAGGACCAGGACATGTTTACTTTGTAATAATGTTAAATCTGATTAGCATTCTTCTGTCACCAGTGTCAATCACGGGATATTGAGAATGTATGATTAACAAGGTTTAACATTTGTTTTAACTGTAAATTTAATGAAAATAGAGATCACTACACAGATTAAGCACATTGAGAGAGTTACAACAATACCACAAAAAGAACAAACTTCACATTTACATTATATGGATACTGTATCAACAATTGATAGAAGTCAGACACACTCCCACCTTGGATTGTGAAGTGATCCAGTTTAACAAAGAACTCATATCATTTAAAGTCTATTTTTACAATTTGTTTGAATCATTCCAAATAAAGTCATTATTTTATTAAATCTAATAAGAATCAAGCAAGCAATCTGCCATTCGCTCTTCAAAAACTAAATTTATCATGATAAATCAGAAGAAGTTAAGATTCTGTTCATTAATTTCTTCTGGAAAATCTTTAGCAATTGAAGTTATTTGGAGTCAAATTCTTTGAACTGGGTGTAATAGTTGTCTAAACACTGTCTTTAATTGAACCAAATGAATTTTGCTTCGCCATCCTTACCAGGAACTAGTTCTATAATTTTCACTAATAGCCAGTTCAACTTCTTGCCTTCTCCTTCAATAAGGACAACATCACATACTCTAAATAATTGTTGGCCTCTTCTGTGACTATCACCTTTGAGCAAACCAAGGATCTTCATTATAAATCGTTTTCTTAGGTCTTCTCCTTATTCTCTGATGATAAGTCAATATTTTATTTAATCTTTTTATAGAATCTATCTTGTCACAATTGGAAACTTCATTATGGCATATATCTCGAATGAACATAGCAGACGTTAATGGTTGCAAGTCTTCTGGTTAATGTGACACATGTCAATGGTCAGCTATTCACCAATGCTTTCCAATCATATAATACGGTGACAAGTTTTTCATATCCCAATGATGCCTTTCCTAAAACTTTGCAAGTGAATATTTATAAAGTCTAATCATTTGCTCTCACCATCCACCTCACCAGGCAATGAGGAGGATTAAAAATCAATTTGATACTTTGTGATGTACTATATGTTGGCCAATTCAATTTATCAAAAGTGTTAATAGCCCCTTTAAAATTAAGACCACTGTCGATATAAATTACAGACTGTCTTCCTTGCTGAGCGATGAATTTTCTCAAAGCTTGAAAAAAAAATTCCATAGTTAGTGGTACTACAAGCTTGAGATGTACAGCATGATACACAATGTACATGTACATGGCCTTTTAACTTTCTTTTAAAATAAATGGGCCTTCAAAGTCAATACTCACTACTTCAAAAGTAGCAGCAATCTTTATATGATTAGGTAGTGTAGCAAGCATAGAATTTAAACCTTTAGATTCCTGATGATGACACACTAACTTATGATGACTGATCTACTGTTTTTCTACACATCAGTATCCAATAATTTTCTTGTGACAAACAAGAGTCTGTCTTCCAGCTGACTGTTTTCCCTGTGAAATTCTTTGATTAATTCCAAAACTGTAGGATGATTGAATGGTAGCAAAGTAGGAAATCTAAAATCATCTATACCTTCTTTATTTACTATATGTGTTCTAACTTTTGCCAAACCATGACGATCTTGAATTAATTGCAGTTTTAATTTATCCTTTTTAACAGGAAAAGATCCCTTTTGTACCAGTACTAGCCTTACGGATTCCATCTATTTGGCTTCTTCAGTTGTTAATTTGGAAAAAGTGTATTATTCTGAAATCTAAGAATCCATTCTATCATTCTTACCATTTTTGTTTAAGAAGAAAAAAGTAATTATAATACCAATCAGTATTATTAATGGCATCCAGCATCACAGTTACTGGAGTATTCCTTTTCTCCATAATGATTTCTTCTTCATTATAGAAAACTGGAGCTTAGGCCATGACTAATAGGATCTTTCATCCACTGAGGAATCATCTGAAAAATAGAGATTGCTGTGAACAGCAACCTCGATTCAGAACATCTAAATGATCCCAATTTGACCTACCAGTTAACCTTCTAATTTATTGTATTCTGTTTTTTACAAATACTCCCCAACGTCCTTTGATTTTTATCCAGGCGAGTACTGTACTGGAATCGATCCAATATTTTTCAACTGTTCCTAATTCTTCTAAAATATCTGAAGACGCCTAGATCCAATAGTGGCAGTTAATTCCAATCTGGGAATTTTTGTCTTCTTTATGGGTGCTACAAAAGAACTTGCTTGAATAAAGTGAATTGAATAAAGAACATGCCCTGGAAACACTCACATTGCATACAAATAGCAGTAGTATAAGCTTGTTGACTGGCATCGAAAAATATATGCACTGACTTGTTGGTGCTCCCCTTTCCATGAATCTAATGTGGAATTTCAATTTTATTTAAAATAGATTACTTATAACAATGCTCAAAATGAGATTTTGGATTTGTCCTGGCGGTTCAGAATCCCAATCGAATTTCAGATTCCAGGAACGTTACAATAACACCTTAGGCATTAGAATGACAACTGCTGAGAATCCTAAAGAAATATATTCTCGCTGAGCTAAGAATGTAATCTTTGTCTCCATTACTTTTAAAGAATCTTCATTATGGCTTAAGACTGGATTGATTTTTAAAATGTTCTTTTTATTTATCCCAGAGTATTCCAATAACGAGACAGTAATGGATGGAGATACACTTCCTATGTACAACCATTGTCTTAATTTAAATTTATCAGCTTTAAAAATTGCTGTAGCTCTCTTTGGAACTGATGAGCTTCCTGACAGCGAATAAGCTGATAAGCTAGTGACACAGTTTTCAACATAAAAACTGATATGTAATTTTTCAACAGTGTCCAATGAATAAGACTGATCTTGCTCCAAGACCTTTTTCGGCTCTGTCCAGATGATAATTTATCATTGCCATAAGTTGAAATGGGCTTCAGGTAACTCCAAACACTACCTGCCTATATCTAACAATTTTTAATTCATCTCAATTTCCAATCACAAAGATTGTAGAAAAATCATGCTTCTTACTTTACAGTGGTATTTCCAAAAATGCCTTCTAAGTTATAATCTTTTCAACTTTAACCTAGTTAAAACTTAATCCATCATTTTTATTTAACAAAATTTATCCTCCAAATTAACTATATCCCCACAAAGGATGCCAAAAATGGTCAACTTTGTGGTATTGAGGATGTATGATTAACAAGATTTAACATTTTTATTTTAATTATAAATTTAATAAAAATACAGATTGCTACACAAATATACATTAAGCAGATTGAGAGAGTTGTAACAATACCACTAAAAGACCTCATTTCCGGTTAAATTAAGTTGGTACTGTATTTATAATTGATAGGGGTCTGGCAACCAGTGTGTACTTTGGTAATTAGAGTTCAGAGGTATTGTTAATGAAAGTTCATATGCGTTTCATATATTTAATCCTTGTTTTGCAGAATGAAAAAAACTAATGTTGCAAATTTTCCTTCAAGGAAATGAAAGTTCATACAACTTATAATCTCAAAAACCTCTACATCCTACATTTTCAATTTGATCATAATGGTTGCATACCATTACTGTCTTGTCACACAATTTTATCTTATTCTAAATCTTACACGTCAGGAATTTTGTTACAATAATGTACATTGTATACCTAGCACTACGTTGGATGCTTAAAGAAAACTAAAAGTTCATTGGAGAAACCTCATAGAAAATTTGGGAAACACGGATCCCTAGAAAAGGAAATCCTGGACTTTTATAACTGCAAATGTTCGAATACAGATTATGCAGCCCAGAAGCAGTAACTATCTCAGAATAGCTGATTCATCTACATAGTTAGCAACAAAAAAGAAGTCTGACTAAAATCATTACTGAATGAAATTTGAGTGAGGGTGTACAGGACATCAACCTTCATTAAAAAAAAATCGGTCCAGAACATTAGCAACAGTGAAAGATTGACAGCAGAAAGAAAAATGTTAAGGAAAAATTAAAATGAAATGATTAAAAGAAACAATAACTGTCAGAAACATGACAAGGAAAGAGGAAGTGGCTGAAATGATGGACGAAAGAAAAAATCAATGCTGAGTGGGTGTACAAGAATGCAACGAAAAGGTAACAAAGTAAAGGTACTTAAAGGTGGTTTCACATTATATTATTGCAGAAGCAGTGAAAAAATACATTAGCATAGAAAAATGGGATGATAACAATTTTTTAAACAAAAGCTGAAGTAGCCTCAGTTGGATTCATTCATCTAATAAAACATTTTGCAATGAAGATAAACCTAATCTGGAATGGTCACACTTTAATCTGTTGTTCATCAAACTTACAACAGTGTGAATCTACAGGAATTTCAAGAATTCATAGGTCTGCAGTAACTCAATTCAGTAGTTTAGAAGGTTGAATAATTGACTGATACAAATAAAGTCCTCTATATGTTACTTCTGGATTCTCAACTCACACTTAGAATATTTTCATCACTAAGTAAAGGATTAAGTGATTCATGTAAATGAATTTTCACAAAGTAAATGTTTATTCACAAAAAAAAAATCTGATGTGGACATCACATGACTTCCTTGTACACTTATTAAATTACAAATACACTTTTTTTTAAAATGAAAAGTACATAAAATTTTATTTCTTTAATAACTTCTGATATTTTTTCATAATTTTTTTATTTATTATTATTTATTGTAAAAATTTTTTTATAATCAGAGGTTAATAATTTTATTAATAAATCAATATATTTAAATTAAAAAAAAAAGATGAAGTCTAATTTTAACCAATATGCCTTCCCCTTATAAGTCCAAATATTTCATTAATTAAAATTTCATTTGGCTATAACTTTGGAACCGATGAAAATAAGTACCACTTATATATCGTTGAAAAGCTCTCAATGAGGGCTTATTACTGCAGTTAAGAAAAAAGTTCAAAATCCAAATTTTTGGGGATTTTGGGGTTTTTTGCATATTTTTGATCCAGTCGATTACAATCAAAAGAGGAGGTGTGCAACTAGATGTTACAACAGTCCTAAATTCAAAATTTTAACATCCTATGACTAATCATTTTTGAATTATGCGAGATATATATGTATGTACATACACGTATATATAGTCATCACATCAAAACTAGTCAAATTTTTTCGTGATCACAATACTTCCTTTACTTCATACAAGGAAGTAAAAAGAAAAAAATGAATGCAGATGGGTTATACCATACTATATATAAATTAAAGAAAATTAATTTACTATATTGTAATTTTAATTTAAGTAAACTAACTAAATTTTTAATCAAGCACATTTGTGGTGATGAGAACATCAATGTGACAAGATAAAATAATAAATATGATTAATATAGCAGCTGATGCAAAGGTAAAAGCTAACACAGCAGCTGATACAAGCTAATATATCAGCTGATTCAAAGGTAAAAAGGATGAAAAGCTAAAATTTGATTTACTGTGACAAAGACTTGTGCTGAAACTGTTTTTCCTCTTAATAACACATTGCTATAGACACTGTGAAATAATGAAGTAAACAGTTCTACATAGTGAACAATCTGAATATACTTATTCAAAAGTAATAATAGTTACTTCCTTTAATAATCCAAGTATGGTTGATTTCATGGTGATATTTTATCTTTTCCAACATTCAACAAGAAAAAGCCTTAAAATGACTCGTCTCATGATCTTGATCAAATTTCTATAAAACCCCATCGTCCAATTACTTTGCTGTCAAAAACTTTAATATAGTTATGTACTGCAGTAGAAGTATTGCAGAGTACCAACTTGCTGGAATAAATTCTCAAAATTCATTTGTCATACAGGAATGTATATAGCCAATATTTCAACATATTTATCTTCTATCACAATACTTCAAAAAACCATAGTTCTGTAATTATTTGGCAAGATATTCCACTTTAAACCATTGCACTAGGTTGGTTCAATTGATTTTTTTTAATAAATGTTGTTTATTGAACACAAATCAGTACGATTCTGTCCGTCAACCTGGCTGGGACTGTTCATCTTTCCAAAAAAATAAATTTTAAATCATCATGTATTAAATTAATTCAAATCAATTACATGGAACCTGTAGCCTACTGTCAGGATCATCTGTGGGGACAAGTATTAATAGCGGTAATACTAAACATTTTCAAGATGTAGAATGTTTTAACATAATATTTTGTAACTTCTTGTTCAACAGTAAGCTGTCTTGTTACGTTCCTGGATTCTAAATAACTGACTGCAAATCTTTTTCCTTGCTCATTAACAAACTTATCTGATAATGGAAAGTCTATTTGAAGGATACGATTCAACAACAAAATCATACTTTTCAAAATCTCCATTAAGTTGTATTATGGCCTTACAAGTTGGCAAAACTGAATAAAAGTATTTGCTTATGCATTAATACAGTAATCCCTTGGTTTACTGAGATTTGATTTACGTAATTTTAAATTTGCACGGTTGATTTTATAACACTGTCCCTTGACTTATTGGTTTCAAATTAACGTGGTCAGAATTACTGTACATAAGGTATAAAATAATATTCGTGAAAGAATTCTTAAAAAGGGTTTTCGGAAAACAATACACGTGGACTTATATACACATGTAACAAAATAAACAATAAAACAGGTTTTCCCTTTCAATAATAACGTACTGAAGTGTGTTAGGCTGGTAATATTTAAGTGTTTGGTTTATAAACATTTTAGTGATCACAGCCAACCAGCCATTAGTTGTTAGAGAAAATATTGGTTGTGTTGTGTTACTCTATCTAACATTATATTACTGTGCGGTATATAATTTTGATCAGTTTATGTTCAAGGTGTGATACAAAGGCTACAGTACATACAATATTTGTAATTTATTGTGCGAGATATTTTAGGATTTTATTGTGAATTATTTAGTATAACTGTTTTATTTTATATTTTTTGTATTTCTGTCTGACCTTAAACATATGGGAAAGGAAAGAAAAACTATCACTCTTGAAGCAAACTTGGAGGTGATAAAAAACATGCTGATGGTTTACATAACATTGATATCAAAAATTATCTTGGTTGTCAAATCCAACAGTTTGTTCAATAATTAAAAGTGAGGATACAATTATGATTGCTGCAGAAAATTCTGTTCCTCTTCATGCTTCATAAATATCTTATTTACGATCTCCTGTAATGGTTGAACTTGAAAAACTATTGAACATTTTCATAGAAAATTATACTCAACGTTGTATTCCTGTGACAACTACTATTATTTGAAAGAGCATTAAGTTTGCATGAACTATTAAGACCGACCGACATACCATGCATATCTTATTTATGATCTCCTTTAATGGTTGAACTTGAAAAACTATTGAACATTTTTATAGAAAATTGCACTTAACGTTATATTCCAGTGACAACTATTATTATTTATGAAAGAGCATTAAGTTTGAATGAACTATTGACCGACGTACCATGCTGATGATATCAACCTATTCAATGCAAGAAAAGGATGGTTCAAAAATTTTAAAAAACATTCAAACCTGCATAACATTCTGATTCAAGGTGAAGCAGCCAGTACAAATGAAAAAGCCGAAAGATTAAAAAAAAATTGACAAATTATCATGAAAGAAGGAGAATACATGTCACAGCAACTATTTAATGTTAACAAAAGGTGATTTTTTTGAAAAATGATGCCTAAATGTATCTTTATTGCAAAAGAAGAATGCCATATGTCTGGTTTTAAAGTATCTAAAGATCAATTCATACTTTTACTTGGAGAAAGCGCGAAAGGGAACTGTAAATTAAAACCGTTGCTTATATATCACTCAGAAAATCCCTGTGCTTTTAAAGGAATTAAAAAACAATCTATTCCTGTGTATTGGACATCCAACCAAAAAGCATGGATAACAAGGTGCATTTTTTCTGACTGAAGAATTGTTTTAGCTTGCAATGCAAAGATTTTTGCACAAGAAACAATATCGCACACAAAGCTGTTCTACTGCTCGATAATGCTCCTGGACATCCAAACTCTGAAGAATTAGAAGCAATTAATGTATATGTAAAAGTCAACATCACTGATCACTGGAAATACAACATCAATGATAAACCAATGTGACCAGGGATTGATAGCCACATTCAAGGCTTACTATCTTAAAAAAAAATTTTTTCAGGTGGTTTCTGCGACTAACAGTTCAAGCAATGAGATCTGCGATTTGGAACATTTTGGAAAAAATATAACATCCTTTATGCTGTACGCAATGTTGCCAAAGCTTGGAAAGAAATCAAAGAGGGTACGCTTTGTGGAGTATGGCACAAGCTGTATCAAGATCAAACTGCATTCAATGATAACAGACAAGGAATTACACATACTATTAAAAATGAAGTTATGTAACTTGCTAGCAGTGTAGGGCTTGAAGTTTATGCTGAAGATGTAAATGAACTTGTGGAAGGAGATAAACAACTTTTGAAAATGAAGACTTGTTAGCAATAGCCGAGTCGCCAAATGAGGAGCTAGATGACAATACGAGTAGCAGTGACACATAAATTAAATAGGGTCACCAAAATTCATAAGTGGTGAACCTTCAACCTCATTTTCCATTTCTCAGCCACAATTAACAGTAAAAGGGCTACAGGAGGCATTAGGATACATTGAAAGATTTTGTGATTATGTAACTGAAAATAATTCTGACTGAGAACAGAGTACAAATTTTGTAAATGTATTGTTAGGTGATACGAAATGCTATAAGATGGTGCAAAAGCAGTTGTAGCTATCAGTAAAGTAGAGTAAACTGGACAGTTACTTTAAGAAACCACAGCTGAACTAAATCCTTATTGTATTTAAGCCTACATATGTTTATTTTAAGGTAACTATTTTTTTAATAATACTGTACTTTATTATGATGTTTCTTTTGTTCTTTATTATTCTTATATTCTTTACTTTGTTTCTTCAATGCTGAGTGTGTACATAATCATATTTATTGTACTAGATTCGATTTATATTTTATTAATTAAAGCATGTTTAGCCAATCTGTCTAAAAATTCTGTCTTCTACCTGCGAAAAGAATTACAAATTTAGCCTACTAAATATGTACACATACAGATACTATATACTGCACAGTAGTACAATAGTGTACAGTATACCTTTTTTGAGAAAACAGTTTTGATTTACCCAGTTTTAATTTATGCGACAATTTTCAAGGATCAATTAACCGCGTAAATCAAGGGATCCCTGTAGTTGTCTTAAGTAGCTACTTTTGTACTTTTTTCAAGACAAGTCTTGTTTTTTTAAAATATTTTATCATGAACAACAATCCACGTTATAAACAAACAGGAAATAGTCGTTTTATTAGTCATTTATTTTTTAATAATAACAAGAGGAGAACAAATAACAAAAAGTAGCGGCTGGATTGTGATTAATTTTTTTAACACAATATTTAAATTACATTTTTAATTTAAATTTGTTTTTTTTCTTAAAAAACAAAACGCAGGATAAACAAAACTACAGCATAAACTGCGGCATAAACTAATAACAGTTTTAAAGCAGGATTCCAGTTTACACATTTCAATTGTTACTAACTTGCACCAACCAGTACATTTAAGCTTATTATTTCTAACTGTTGATGTATTGTACTAAACAGATATGTTTATTATGTTTGAAGTATTAATTTATCTATAGGATATCAATACTGTCATGATCTCTAACAGAGGTAAGGTTTTTTTTTTCAGAAAGGTTGGTATGTTAGGTGCTATAAATGTAGACAACCCGAGACAAAATGTGAAAATAAAAGAAATAAAGTTGGTGTTTAAATAATATATTTTTAAAGGCAATAGGAACATTACTATTATGCTTACTTTATTTTTAGTGCTCATCCCTGAACCATGTTGTGATCGTCGAAAATCAAGATCTCCAAAATCATCAGAAAATGTATCAACCATACTCCATCGCATTAATTCCACTACTTCAATGGCATCCAGTGCTGTAGCTTCTTCTCGTAATTCAAGCTTAGCTCTTGCCTATAAATAATGAAAATTGCATAAATTAAACATTGTTTGTACTAAGGTTTTAAGTATACAATAAAAAAATAATCATTAAAAATAAATACTAAAATAAATGGATTATACCGAATGAAAATTCTTTAATTCGTAAATTAATCTTTGAACCTAGTAAAACTTTCAATTTGTATTGAAAAAAATAAAATTTACCTTTCTTGTGTTAGCCACCAGATTTTGATATCTTTTTTCAGTTGTATCATTTTTTAAAAATTATTTTTAATTTTACATTCAAATATTGTTAATTTACAAATAAGGTACATTTAATATTTATCACATCATTACATTTTCTTTTATTACATTCAATTATATTTCTGTCATTTATTTAAAAATTAAAATTCACTTAACAATGGATCCTTACTGTTCAGTATTTCTTCTTATTTAGTATTAATTTAACAGTTAAGATAATATGATATATATTAAGCAATCTTAAAACTACATTTCCTTTTGGATGATAACAGAAATAAAAATAAGGGTGTTATAAAAAAAGCCTGAAACTAATTTTAAGCTACTTTTTATTTTTTAGCAGAAAGTAAGATTAAGGAAGCACTTATGATGATCAACATAAATCAGGACAGGGGCTTATTCCAGAAAGGGATCTTGAAGCTAACTCTAGTAGTTGGGTTGTTTATCTCATGTCATAGTTCCACCTTAAGAAGATTACCTTTATAAGCCAATTTTTCTTATTCTTGATCCTTTCTGCCTGGCAAAGTTAACCTTAAATCCTTCCTTGATCCATGTGAAAGTTAAGGGATCTTTTTGATCTGAGGCATTTGACTCTCATGTAAACAATCACATTATGAAACCAAATTGGTTTTCAATGGATACATATTTCAAATCATTCTCTTCATCTCTAAATCATCATAGAGTGTATTTTGGTTATTTTTAACGCGGGTTTGGGTAACAACCAAACATACTTATTTAGCTAATTATTTGTTTCTTTGTGATTATTGTATTTTAATGAAATATAAAGACAACTTTTCAGTTTAAAATATTTAACATAATGTAAGTTTTTCAGTTTACTTAGTCTGAACAACAAATAATCTTGATCATAAAATCAAAAGAATCTATATATACCTAAGAATGAGCTTACAGAAATAACTAATCTATATGAAAAAGTGCTTATAATGTAAGCTAAGGTACTTGAAAGAGATTATCTGTAATCAAAACTTTGTTGTTTCACTACTTCACAGCCTGGGAATATAATAAATGAGTATTTAAAAAAAAATCATATTCTTATTTGGAGTAGTGAATTCTGCTTCAGGAATATTTGCTTAGATATTCTATATTATCCTGGAGTGATTTTCAAATAATGGGTAGGATGCTTATGATAGATAGCCAATTATCCTCAGATTTAGTAGTTAGGTATGAAAAGACTTTCCCAAATAACCAGTCTTGGATTGAAGGGGCCTAATTTGAGGTTGTGATGGGGTGATCTGTAGTGAAATTCTTCTCATGAAAGCCACACAAATTCTATGATAATGTGGTGTGAACTATATAATGCTATTTAATAAGTATAATCAAGAAAATAGTAAAAAAATCTTGAAGGTACAGGAGGAAGACAATCCCAACAGGGGAAAGCATGAAAGAGTTTGAGGCATGTTCAGAGGCTCAAAGGTAACAATTCTACTGCTTGTCTTACCAGTAAACCACCTGTTCAGGGTTTTTTCTTTTGCTAAAAATCATTCAAGGAATAGTCAAAATAAGAACCTGCTAATGAAATGGAAATGAGAACTAAAATATTTTGGATTATCAGAGAAACTTCAAATTATGACAAAGAACATAACATTTAAGAATTAAGTGGAACATTGAATAGAATGGATACATTCATAAACTATGATGGCTACATCATGGTTTTCAAATAGAGCATAAGAGCACCATTCTAGGGTGACAATGAAGGATGTTAAAAAATGATGTTAAGAACAAATTAATGAGTATGTGTAATAAGTGAGAGAGCTTTAATATGTATGGATAAGAAGATTCTACTGTATTTATTTGAATACAGTTAAGTTACACACTTACCTGGGTTAGTCTGATGAGTGATTCAAGCTGTCTAGTGGTAATTGGGGTAGCATCCAAGGTATGATGTTGCTTTCTCAATTCTAAGTAGAAAGTTTGTAAAATATTAACAGCACCTGAAGATAGGTAAGGGTTTGGCACATACTTTTTAGCATATGCTATGTATTTTCTTAACAGACTTGGTGAAATGAGATCAATATTTTCTCCTGGGTCAAGTTTTAACCTTTCACTATAGAGACAATTATAAAATACAGGATTAAAAATAAATCAAATTAGATGTAATGTTTAGATATAATTCTTAAAATATACATTGTAATCCATCAATTATATAAAACATTTTCACTGCTGACCTTTACTGTAGATTGGTAGAATTTCAGCCTTTCATCTGGTAGGTCTAGGGTTCAAGTACCAGTCAGATGGCATTTTTTATGTCCTACAATGTTTACCATTTCAATGGCAAACAACATAATATCCATTGATCTTCTATGTACCCAGCAGTAATCTAAGATTACATAGATCTTAATTAAATTTTCTTTCTCTGTTAAGTCAATATTCCCAATTTTCTAGAGTTAGGTGGAATCGATTTAGCAAACCTTTATAGCTGGATGTGTGTTTTAATGCAAATCTACTAAATAGAATAAACATGCTATGAACAAACGCAGATATGTTCAGGTTTAAATCTGACAAATTAGAATAAATATAGGCATGGAGTGTAAAAAGAAGATAATTACATGGAATGGAATTATAAAAATTGTGAATAATGTTAATTAAATCATTAAGTCAATTTAAATGAATTCTTTTTATTTTATTGATTTAATAATTTTCTGAAGTGTCTGGCTATCTATAAGAAGCTTTAAGTAAACACTTGTTTATGTATAAAATGTGAACATTAGCTGATTACATAACTTAAGTGCCAAGGCAAAAACACTTTTAAAAACTATAAACATAAAAAAATCCAGAATAATAACAGGCTTACTAGGGAAAGGGAGGAGGAGGTTTGTAATTGTCTTTTATAATGCTGAATGTAGTTTAACAAATAAGCATACAGTGACCTTGGAAAGATGAGACAAATAGTGTAAAGCAACAAATAAGTGTGCCTTTTCAGAGAGAAACAGTATATTATGTTGACTGTCTCATTCACAAGAGGTATCCTTACAAACACTAAGTATTCAATAAAAATTGAACAAATTTTATTTCTAAATCAACACTCTTAGTTTAACAAGTTGATAAATATATTAACTTTTGTTGTTGTAATAATGAATTATTTTAATTATATAATCAGCATATAATTACAAATATAATTTGAGAATTACATTTATTAACTGCTAATTAAGTAACTTGAAATAACTTATGTACACAATATTGGAATTTTATGTTAATAGATATATGAGTGAGCCATTTTTTTAACGTATCTAAGAAGAACTTTAAAAAAATGTTTTAGGAATATTTAAAAAGAGATAAAATGTAATAAAAAAAATCTGTTTTCTGATCAAATAAAATATTTTTCCCTGATCACATCAGAAAAAGTAAACGTGTATTTTCAGTCAAAAAAACATAATCTTATAAATTAACATAATATAATAAATGAAATGAGTAATTATAAATTTAAATCTCTCATACTACAAAAAAGAGATTAAAAAAACAGTAATGGAAAAAGAATTAATGAACAAGAAAAATTTGAACATGATGACTGGCTTAAGGAAGTAATAAATTTACTCTTAATTTAAATTATTCAAAACTCATTTCCATTTAAAAATATATTTAAATATATGGCATTGAAAATAATAGTCCTACTATCTACCAAAAAAAAAATCATTATTTACATTTCTGACTGAGGTAATAAACAAATGTCTACAGCTTTAAATATGACTTTGTTTATTAATTTGAAATAAAAATAATAATAAAACTTAACAGGAACAAGTATCTACAAAGTATTTGGTGAAAGAAAAGAGACAGCAAATTACTAGTTTTTATTTAATTTTAATAATTTAATATATTCAATGCAATTTGTTAAATTATCTATTACCTAAGAGGAAGTTCAAAGCTTTGGATAGTTTCATTACAAACACTACTACCAGCCTCAGAACCAAAATCTGAGGTACGTTTCAATCCAGAGTACAATGCTATTACATGTTCAGATAGTAAAATATCCAAATGCTAGAAAAAAAAACAAACATTAATTCACATTTGATTAAAATATTGGATGAGTTTTGCTACACACAAGTAAACGATTATTAGTATCTCACTTTCAAATTACATAAAATTAATCTTCCAGAAGATCTTTTTAAATCGAATATACAGTTTCTTCAGTACCATAGTTAACAAAATCACTAATGTTACAATTGCCTGTCTCAGAAAAAGTAAGTTACTTTTTAATATATAGTTAAAAAATATTCTTGATCTATTATGTGTTTATTTATTTAATATGATGTTTTGTCAAATATAATATATTTATAGATTTCACAATATTCAAGCAAGTTGAGATTTCTTTTTTTATGTGCTATATGTAAAACTAGTTTATTGTGATTAAACTGCTTCGATAAGGTGAGCAAAGGCAAAAAATTGTAAATTGTAATAATTATGTTTTATTGTGCCAATCAACAAAGTAAAAAAAAATATTCTATTAACAACGTAATAACTGAAAAAGTTATATCTTTTCAATTCTTTAAATAATATACATCAAATGTTAATGCAGCCACTGTTATAAACAAACGAATAATTGTATATAATTTCATTATAGATGATGCAAGAGTATACATAGATATATATTTTTACAAATAATTTTTACTTTTGTTTTTTAAATAATTAAAAGTTACTGGACAACATCTATTGCAAAGTGAGGATGTGGTGGACTCATTAAATGAAACACTAAGAGGTTGAATTTTCTATTGGTTCAAAGTTTTTTATTTATTATGTCTTCACATGAGTGGATAATCTACAACTTTTCTTTGTTAAAGTTGTTTTGAAGTTGTAAAATATTAATTGTTAAATAAAATGCAAACATTTGAAACGCTTTAATGACTTTTAAAATTAATATTATACCTTAATATTAATTACATCTTAAGTTACCTTTTTATGTTTGTATGCAGCAGTACTTAAACATCAATAATTACAATTTTTTTGTCCTTATAAATTTAGTTTAACAAAGTATTACTGTACCACAAAGCTACAGAAAAATTACAAAACAACAAGATTACGATAGAATATGCCCTCATTGTTATCACTAGCTTAAGATTGTTACAATAACTGCCACCCTAATCTATGAAATTTTCTAGGGATTGAAAAAGCTTTTCAATCCCAGGATTATGGATTCCAGATAATCCCTTTAATAATCTTTAGTCATAATAATTTATATATCAATTTTTAAAGAAAATATTTACTAATTGTTAACAGTGACAAATATTTCTAAATTATTTTATAAATGCACATCAGTGCGTATAATTAACTATAAAAATGATAACATTAAATAATAACTACACAAATTAAAATATACAGTCACAGAAGTTAGAGAAGCATACAGAAGCTATTGCAAACATGCCAACACAAGCAGTAAAACAAAGAATTGGTTTTAACACTTAAAAACACGATTTTAAATAGTGCTGTACTTGTTCATATGGTGCTTTCTTGGACTTGTTTCTTATTTGAATATTATCATTTTCCCACTGCCAGTGTTTGGCTATCATCCATCCAAAAACTACAACAAGAGATAAGTATTAAAATTAAAAAATACGACTGCCGAAAAAAAAAATTGCTGAAAAACACTGCTTCTTTGTCCTGGTTTGGTTCCATCATGAATTTGCATTAACTAGCAAATACTCTTTTTGAATTTTGAAAATCAAAAGATTGGTTGCAAAGATATAACAGCATTTCCGAATAACCGTGATCTGTTAGATTGAGAGTGTACCTGATGCATGTAAAAATTAACCTTTAACCTATAAACAAATAGCCTGTTTGAATTTTGAAAATCAGACGATTTTTTACAGAGATATAAGAGCACCTCCCAAACAGCACCCCAGGGGCTCTTCATCATCATTACAACCAGAATATCCTAGGCCAGAAGTAAATATTAACACATTTGTTACTAAGAAGTTCACTAAGAGCTGCATTTTTTTTAGAATATCCAAAACACAAATATTCATTTTTAAAAAAATATAATTTATTTTGTTAGGGAACATACTTACCTACAACAGGTGCAATTGGTGGACAGTGGATAAAGTTATACTAAATTTTAATGTGCAGTAACCGAACTGTGCTTGCTGTATGTGTTTTCTTACCCTAGGGGCTACTTTCGTTTGTAAATATGTAAGTTATAAATATATATATAATTACAATTATAGGCTTACATCATATTAATTTTTTCTTCCAAGTGCAAAAAGCCAACAAATTATAAGTTTCCAAAATTTAATATTTTATATATCTTCAGTTTGAAAGAAATATTCAAAAATGGAGACTTTTTATGTTTAATAAAACCATAATTGCTTTTCTGTTATTATATATATAAAAATGCTTTTGCTATTTCAATAAGAATTCTTCACTATAAAATATAACATAATAATACACTAATTTTCAAATAAAATATTTTTTTATTTTTATTATTCTGAATATTATTTAAACAAGTTTTTATTTATAAGGAATTTATATTTCCTAATAATAATAAACTTTGGACAAGATAAATTGTAGGAACAGATAAGAAAGAAAATACATTACCATCAACCAAATCTGTCCTGAAAAAAAAAGTAACTAAATATTTCTACATCGAATGAGTGATAGTACAGTTTAATGTATTATCACTCATTCAATAGTACAAAAGAAGTAGTAGTAAACTGCAAAAATTAAAATAAGTTCCTAAAAAAAACAAAAATTTCTATTCAGAAACTCACTGATCTTATAAATTATACAGGAAAAATAAAAAGTTATGTGATAAAAAGGTACCCTGACTTTCACACGGGGTCTATTTTTAATTGCCTAATAAATTTATAACTTATTCTTAATAGGTATTAGAAAATCATAGTTGCAACGAGGTTTTGGTGCTTTATATACTTCCTGATATTTAAACAGTATAAAAGAAAAAAAGTAATATGAATAAAAAAATTAATTTAACATTAAACTACATAATTAATTTAAAAATAATTAGAAGTTAATAATAAAGAAAAAACTGTATATAAAACAACAATAATAAACCAATTAACCAGCTGCAATGTAATAAAAATTCTATATTTCAACAACAAAAGGAATCATAACTTACTTTATCCCTCCACAATCGATGTTACAAGAAATATCTGAGACGGAGATTTGTAAGAATAGCAAGTGGGAAAGATTTATGATAACTGATGTGAAATTACATCCTTTCGAATAAGAATAGGTAAAAAGTATCAAGGCTGTAGGCACAGTACTAAAAGGGTAAAAACTTCAAGAAGTGTAACTTACTTCATTAGGTCTGTCTTGCAGTATAAAAACTAAATCAAATCTTGAGAGAAGAGCAGAACCTAAACGTAAATTTTCTGCAACAGTTTTAGCACGATTATAATGTCCACAAACTGGATTAGCAGCTGCTAATATAGATGTACGAGCTGGTAGAGTACATATGACTCCTGCTTTACTTATACTTATTACTTGCTGTTCCATAGCCTCTAGTAATGCCTGTAAGTAAAAAAAGGTATATTAACTAACAGAAATAAAAATCAATATTTTTAACCAATAATAAAATTAATCTTATTTTAAAACTTTTTGAATTTTAGTTCAAATACTATTTTATTGTATAAATATTACATTTTTGCACTTTTTAAAGAAAATATAACTTTCTTTAACCAATTTCAAAATAAGTTCATTGTGATATATTAAATAAATGTGATTATAGCAACTCCTTCTTTTCATTAACAAGATTGTGGGTTCCAGATTAAGCATGTAATTGTTCATACTTTCTACCAAGTCATTATTCATTGTCGCCATAAAAAGGAAGGGGATTAAGAGGTCTTACAACTTCCCTGTTTTTATTTTTATTGATTCTGTTTATGAGTAGGATGATGAATACCTTATCATTTCTTTTTGTGAGCACAAGTAGATAATTGCTTACAAACAATTGTTGATAATTAATTTCTATGATTTAAGTTTTATTACTTGAAATCATTAGGAAGAAGGGTAATCTGCCTCTTGTTAGCTTTTTGTGCCTCTTGTAATGTCAGAATAGGTGGACTGATTTTTATAACAAATGTGCCAAATGATCTGTCTCAATTTTGCAAGCATGTAACAATTTGAAATATCAATTTTTGCAAACCAAACAGTTCCAAAATTGTTTGAAATACTCCAAGCTGGTATAAAAAATAGAGTCCGTAAAAAAAAATCACTCATTTTACATCATACATCAGAAATCATACAGTTTTTATTTTTCCTCTTTTTCATAATAAAAATGTGTTTCAAGAGTAGTGCAGAGGATTATCACTTGTCTACTTGTGTGGGAGGTAGACAATTTAGTTTCAGGCCAAGACGAAATAGTTGTATTTTAACATTAATGGCTTTTCACTAATATCTCTTGACTATTATTTCTGTTAATGAGTTCTAATTAACAACAAATTCTGGTCCTGTAATCAAAAAAAAGTAACAAGTTATAGAGATAGTCATTACACAAAAAAAAAACACTACCTATATATATATAAATATATATAGACAGCAATGCCTTTTATTCACTATTCAGTGTTCGTATTATTCACCATTTTACATAAATATATATATTTCTTTATTTCTTTTATCTCTTTCACTTTTACAGAATTATAATTAATGGAGTAATCCTAATACAAATTATAATATTACTTAACTTAATCATACTTAATTTAACATTGTTTTATAATACAATTTAATATTTATTACTTAACTTAACTTAATTATACTTAATTTATATTATTTGTAAAAGATGAAAGATTAGGTGTCCACAAGGGTCTTGCCCGTTTTGTGGTACCATCCCTTTTCTATTAATCTTTTTAGTTTGATATAATTATATATATATATATATATATATATATATATATATATATATATATATATATATATTATTTATTTATTTATTGAACAACCAAAGTACAGAATAAATAAAGTAGGATTACTTACCTTACTCCACTATATATGCAGGAGTGCTTTCGCAATTAACTCGCATCATCAACTGCATTATATATTCATCACAAATTACAACACAAGCTTCGTAATAACACATCATTCATTTATTTATTTTATTTAAAATTTAAAACCTTTAATCTATTTATTTTAAACTTTTATTCGGTTAAATTAAAAATTAAATTGTAAAAATTTTTACATATGTAAAAATATGACATCAAGGCAAAAATCAAATTAAAAATTCAAATCAAATAAAAATAATTTTAAGTAAAGCAATTATGCATGTTGTCTATTTAACTGAACTTACTTTACTGTACTGGTTGAAATACATTAAATTATACATCACTATCAAAATAGATGGTGGTGCCATCTACTGCAGCTATCAAAATATTGTCATCCTCATATTCTGTCTGAAGGTTGATTATATTAGATTTATTTTTATGTTTATATGAAGAGTATCTTTCTAAAATGTCTAATCCCTTACTATTTGTATTCATATTATATTTTTTAATTTCCAGTATTTTTAAATTTGTCCTAATATCAGATATTGTATGTTTATTCTTAATCAGATGATCAGGTACATTAGAGAAACCCAGTTTACCTTTTTTATAATAATATTTTTTGGATCCTTATGATGAAGGGTAAACACAGTAAAATTATAGCTGAATTAGGATCAGCTAGTGTATGATAAGATAATTTCCAATTAATTAAATACAAATAATATAAATATGAAATTTAATATTAGTAAATAATAAATAGTACAAGTATATGAAATAAGTGTTTTTGCTTAGAAAATGGTGTTTTTGGCTTTGAAGTCAACAGTTTTGTTGTTGATAACTACACTCTAAAGGTAATTCTATGTATTATTTTATTATACTGATCTAAAAACATTGATTTTTATTTATTTTGTATCATATACATCATGATGAAAGTGATAAAAGATATAACAGAAATATATCTGTTATATCTGTTTTTAAGGATATCTCAACACCAAAAAAAAGAATTTCAATGAAAAAGTGTTAGTGAATTTCCTTATCACAAAAACAGAATTATATAAATAAAAAAAAATGGTGAATAATATAACCTCCAAAAAACACTTTCAGTGTGAAGGTATCCCTCAAAAAACAACTGTTTGTCCTGAATCCAAAAAAATATATATACAAAAAACTTGACATTATTTGCAACTCTAAAACTTATTTAAAACATTTCTTTGCATCAAATGGAGAGAAAAATATTTAATAAATTAAGTTGTGCAAAACCTTGAAAAAATATTATAAAATTCACTTGTCGCAGGCTGTTTCAATTACAAAATAATGTTACTCTGAACAGATGTTGCTTTAAAAGATTGAGCAGCTTTCTTGTTTTTTTGTGTTTTTTCTAAACCAGTTGTTTGTTCTATTTTGAAAAAACCTCGGGCGAGTGAATTTTTGCAATTCTTTTACAAGTTAATTTATTAAATATTTTTTCTCTGCGTTCGAAACAAAGAATTGTGTTTCAAACTTTGTGAAACTAAAGTAGCAAATAGTATTCAATAATAATTCATAGTAACAGTTTCTTTGTATATCAATTTTTTTGGGGGGGAAACAGGTCAAACAACTGTTTTTGAGGGATACTTTCACACTAAGTGTTTTTTGGGTGGTTTGTACAATTCACTATGTTTTTATTTTTTATAAAAATATTTAAAACTAATATACACAGAAAAGTTTATGTAATTAACAGAGATTATGAAATTACTGTTTTCGTAATAAAAAACTGAATGGTAGATTTAATAAATTTAGTTGGATTACATTATTAAATAGTAAAATCATAAAACATTAATAATGATCCTTAAATTATTTGAAGACCAAGAATTAATAACTTGCTAGAGGAAAATTGGCAGAGTGGTAGAGGAAAATCTCCATGGCATAGGTTACCATGGAGATCTATTTTCATGCTAAAAAACAGATTATAAAATAAATATATGTTTCATTGTTAATATGCCACCCAAGATATAAGTTAAAAAAAAACCCTACAAAATTATTCTACACTACAGCAGATATTTAATAATTATGTAAAAATATTTACAAATAATAATTATTTTTATTATGAAAGAAGACTGCCTTGGTGATTCATTAAATCACATCACTGACTACTAAACTATAGGTACTGAAACCAAGTCCCAGTAAGAGTGAACATTTTTAGGAAAAGATAGAAACTTTAAAAATCTCACAATAAGTAAAACACTAAAAAAAATTAAGTGGTTAATTTTTCAGAGGCTTGTATGAAAGACAAAGATGCATACAGATTTTAAAATTTTATTTACAAAACCTCAATTTTAAACCATTAAAAATCAATATTCAAATTTTGTGTAATAATTTATTATACATAAAATCTGGATTTTATACTTTTTAAAAATAAAAATCATCTATCTAAACAAATTTTTAAAAATTATTTCAATAAATAATCAATTTTTAACTTCTGTGAGTACTTTTCATATATAATGTTGTTATAAATTCTGAAGTACGTACGTATTACATAAGGACCTTTCAAAAAAATATCTAACCTTATATCTTCCACTCAGAAAACATTTGTATTTGAGAAGAAAACCACAGCATGGTATGACAGTAAACCATAACATTCATATATGATTTTACATAACTTTATAGAATGTGTCAGTCACTGCCATGCAACCATTGTTTGTGTGTTTTTGTCACATATTTTTATAATGGATAATGATGGATTGATTATGTTGACAACACTACTGTAAAAGTTTAGTGATACTCAAAGTGAAATAACAGCAGATTTTACGGTTGCTGTCAACTGGTTGACAGCAACCAATAGGCAAACATAGCCCACTTCATAGCTAATCAGTATAGACTATGCCCTTTTTCAAAGTTATGTTTTACAAATACATATAAAAACTGTTAACAAAATGGTAATAAGAGGTTTGTCAACATCTTTATGATATCCGAAAGAGATGAACATTTGAGAGGCACTATCAGTATTTATTTATCAGTTGCATCATAATAAAATTTTATTCAGGTATCACGGGGTTGTCCTAGGACTTTCATAACCTACTCTACTCGTGAAAATAATGCAAAAAGTTCATATAAACATGTATCCTAAATGTTTCATTTGCGAGCTACGGTTAGCGAAGATTTTGCTCAGATCTAGCTATCCTGGTGAAATGAGGTTGCACTGAAATTTTTAGTATAAGGGGCAAAATTAGAGATTCTTATGGTTTTTGACCTGCATTTTATTTTAATTAGAAACAGTACGTCACTGCATTTGTCAGAAAAGTACTTCTTTCTTGTAAACAAAAATGAAACTATTTTTTGGGTGATGTGAAAAATTTGTAAAAACAAAATTTTAACTGTTAAGAAATAAAAAACCTGGAAGTTACACAAAAATTGTAAAATAAAGATAAATAAATAAAACAGCTGTGACAGCCTGTGATTGTAATTGACAGCATTCTTCACAAGTAGCTGTTTGGACTGTTCATATTACTTGGCCACTTAAATACATGTCTATTTGTGCTTTCTTCAAGAAGAATTGCCACAGCTACTTGAGGATGTTCCTCTAGCGACGAGATGCAAAGTATACTTCTAGCATGATGATGCACCTTTCCACTTCTCTTGTCATTTTCACTCAGTTAAATCATCATTACTCTGAGAAATGGATTGGTTGTGGAGGTCCACATTCCTGGCCACAAGCCTTTACATTTTTGTGTCTAGGGATGAATGAAAAATATTGTATACCAAACAAAAATATATTCTCGTAAGAATTTAATTGTCTGCATTATGGATACAATTGAGCAACTTAAGAACAGCACTGAAGAACTAAAATAGCAACAAAATCAGTACAGAAGCATGCCAAGAAATGTGTTGAAAATCATAGGATCAAAACTGATCCCACGATACCATCTGTGGGATCATTTTTGAACATTTATTTTAAACTGGTGTGTATAATGCACATTGGTTGTCTAGTGTATTGTTTCTAAATAAAATTTCAATTTTTTAAATTTTTCTTTGTTTCATTCTACTTCTCTTACACCATTTTGTTCAGAATTACATTCTCTACAAGTTTTGTTTAGAAGTTTTATGAATGTAATACCTATTTAACAAAGTTACTGTACCTCAAACATAAAAGCAGTGGGTTTTACCCCAATTTATTGGTTTTCACTCCAGATTTCTTAAAAACTACTGCAGATACCAATTTAGGACCTATTTTATTTCAAGTCAAAAGCCATAAGAAATCACTAAATTTGCCTCTTAATTAATGTCCCAAAAATTTCTGTATGACCTCATTTCACTGGGGCAGCTAAAATCTGAGCAAAATATTTCACAAGCCATAATTTGCAAAGAAAGCATTTTAGGACATATGTTTATACAAACATTTTCCATTATTTTCACAGGTATGTTATAAAGTCCAGGAAGAACTTTGTGATACACCTGTAAGATCGATTATCTTTAGACTGGATGCCATTTTAAAATTGAAAGTTCCATGAAAAAATTATTATTATTACTACTGCTACTACTACTACTACTACTACTACTACTACTACTGTGTTGAAATATTATTAATATAAAACTTTACAAAGATTAGAAATACACTTAGCCATACTTTCAGTACTATTGGACAAAATGCTAAGCAGTTGAATTACAACAGTACTTTGCTTTACTCAGTCAATTACCATAGAACAGTAAGAAATGTAGAATTGTATTAAATAAATCAAATAACTGATGATTACATTCTAAATAACACGCACTGTAGGATTAGCAGTGCCAAAACACTTTAGATTTTATTAGATAATAACTAGGAATTGTTAATAAAAACACAATAAGAGTGATAAAAACACAATAGTAAATACTATTCAAGAGAAACAAATGAACCGTAAACCACCTACGTCTGAAGTCCACTCCATAATGCTAGTCAGGCTCCATACAGCAGATGTGGTAGAATTGAGTAGCTTATATCAGCCTTCAGACAGGTAAAATTAACCAAATGTATGCCAATATATATTAAAATAATTATTTGCCTGGATTTAAAAAAAATTCCTTTTGGCACACCAGAAGGCAGATGTACATTTCACTGGTTCTAAGTAAGGAATAAAAAATATTTCCACCTTAAAGTTAAGAAAAATTAAAAATTTACTCAATACGGTTGCATGTGAAAAAAAGTTTCACATTTTTAGCATATGACTAGCACCATCTTCTTATAATTCCAGCAACATTTTGGTCATCCCTTGCTGTAAGGTTTGGTCATATCAAAAATTGTTTCAGAAAAAAGTTTTAGGTAATGTTTAGAAGACTAATGACCACTTTAAACCGATTCAATGCTGTGCCTATTAAGGGAGGTATGATTTTTTTTGTCTTTGCAACCCCAAATTTTCCACCCCCTTAGCCAATGGTTATATAAAACAACTTTACTTAGATACGTTTTAGGCCCTTATCCAAAGAATAGTAGGAACTTTAAACAAATTCGATATTTTACTAAATAAGAAAGTTATAGCAATATTTTGTTTTTTTTTAAAAAGCCCCCCCCCCCCCCATTTTCACCACCATGGTCTGATTTTGCCCATTAACAAACTCGACCGAGATTTTGGATTGTTATATTTTTTTATGTATCAATTTGAAAGTTACTGGCGCAAAATTATGGTAGTTATCATGTCCACAAGAAAGTGAAATATATATATATATATATATATATAATACATAAACGTTTGAACTGATGGTGGTTTTGGGGGATGTGAAACGCGAAGATATGTCAAAATTTTCCAGAAGTCGAATCATGGTACCCATTACAATGGGTAGCTTTCTTATGAAATCTATTAAAAAATATTTTTTATATTATAGTTATACAGGTATTGCAAGTGAAGATATTCAGATTTGATATCATTTATTTATGTAATCATACCTGATGTTGGTTTGACATTTTGTCAAACTCATCAATACAACAACATCCTTGGTCAGCTAATACAAGTGCACCGGCCTCTAAAGCATAATTACCACCAGCTTCTCTAGTTAAAGTAACCGTAAGACCACAAGAACTGCTTGTATTGCCACAAACATATACTCCTGTTAAGAGAACAGAAAAATTAGTTTGTTTAAACCAAAAATAATCTGTTAATCATATGTAAGTATGGTTACACCTAAAAAAAAAAACACATGTACATACATCTTTTCTAAGTACATGGAAATGTTATTCCGGAAAACACTTTTTTTGCAGTTTCAATATCAGTAGTGTTGCAAATGACATGCTTCACTTCATTTGCAAATTTGCTGAGGAAAATCTAACAAATATAAAAACATTTTTACTCAATGCTTAAATGAATATGAATGAAATTTTCAGTGCAAACAGTTCCAGTCACTTAGGAATAATAAATTTTAGAAATTGTAAATATAAACTCTTTATGATATTTACTTCACAACTAAATTTTTTATCAAAATTGTTTTACAGCTTATGAAAATAATGAGAATTTAGTTTTACAATAATTGCAATAATACTGAAATATATGATTATAAAATAGTTCAATAATAATTACTCTTAATAATTATTGGGAACTAATGATATGTGTTTGTAGGGGGAATGTAATTTATATACTATAAATAATACTTCATTTTAAAAACATGCCTTTTCCATTTATTTTATTTTTTCAGTTATAAAATAGTGATATACTATAAATAGTTTAACTAATTCAACAATTTTTAATAATAAAATATTAAAAATTCATTCCAAATAAAATTTAGCCGGATTCTTATTAATGTAATATTTTTTTATGATACTTTTGAAATCAATATTAATATTTATTTAATTTAAATTCATTATTTACCATTAAAAAAATATAATCTGAAAACTAGTAAGGAAAAAATAAGAAATCTTGATATAAGTGATCCAACAAAACCAAGGAGTTTTGTTGAAGGCAACAGAAAATCGCAAAAACGATAAGTAATAATTCACATTGTTCATCACAGGGAATATCACTGTTCATAGAAAAATCAGTTCTGAATAGTGTATGGTACCTGATGCATCTTGGGTGCTTCAAGTGTCACAGCCATTAGAAGTTGGAGACAAATGTTATTTAGTCGGTGACCTCTTTCTCCTATGATTTAGTTTCTAATATATTTATATGTATATATTGCTTAAACTGCTTTACATTTAAGAATATCAATCTGTACTGTTAAATCAACCCTACACAAACATACTAAAAGTTACAAAATATTATTTTGTACATGAATTACCTCTAGGAGCAATTGCTGCACATGCTTGTAGCATCTGTGATTTACCCAATCCAGGATCTCCCACAATAAGTATGTGGGAATCACCTCTAGATGAACCATCTAGTGAACCACCAACAAGCCCTAACAAAAGGCCAGCTTTAACCATTTCATGTCCATAGATAGCAGGGCATAAGGAGTTAACAGCTAACTTAAACAAGCCAGACTGAGAATGTAGCTCCTGAAAAAATTAGTAACATAATATTATCAATAATAAAATTACAAAAATAAAGTAATAACCAAATATGGTAAAGATAAAAAGTTCATAACTTTGTCAAAAATGTTTTTTCTGAATATGTATTTTAAGTTCCACTGTTCTATAATTAATTATTTATTACAATACTAAAAGCAGTAAGTATATGAAATATCTTAATTTAATTTAATCAAAATACAGAAATGCTTTCAGAGGTATTAAAGCATTTGATTCTTTCATGTATGTAATACTTATTAAAACAGCTATATTAACTTCGTCAAGGTTCACATATAAGTGTATTGAATTATTATTGCTGCTTTTGGTTTGATTGTTACTGTCAACTTAAAAGTTCAATTATTATTGTTCAATTATACTTTATTGATTAGTATAAAATATTCATTTCACTTTCAGTTTTTAAATTAATTATTTTATTTATATTTTTATTGTTGTAAATGCTACTTTTTTCTAAATGTTCTATTTCCTCTATAACTTCAATTATATTCATGTTTTATTCCACAGTAGTTACATATTTTTTTAATGAACTGCCTACGTTAAAATGATTAATTTTTTTTATATTAAATGCTTTCATACCTTTATAAAACTTTGTTTGAATTCATGCTTCAAATAAAAGTGTACTAGTACTGTCAAATTCTATTTTATAAATGCCATTTGTGTTATTAACTACTGAATACTATTTTAAATTTTTTACAATATGGAACAAAATGGACTAAATAGATATTTATTTATTTAATTTTAACTACAAGGATAAGTCAATTATTACATTGGACAAGCATCCTGATGCCATCATAAAACAAGGTTTTCAGGTGAGCTGCGAGCCAGGAATGCACCGCTTCTTTCACTATTTTGTCCGAGGTAAATCGACGGCCCCTTAATGCCTCTTTGAGTGGACCAAACAAGTGGTAGTCAGAAGGGGCAAGATCAGGACTATACAGAGGATGAGCCAGTACTTCAAAGTTGAGTTTCTGGAGTGTTTCAACAGTGTGGGCAGCAGTATGTGGACGGGCATTGTCGTGCAACAACACAACAACTTTTAGACAGCTATATATACTTATAAAACAGGTGTTTCCTTCGAATTGTAGGCTTCAGCTTGGCAATAAGCATCTCACTGTAACGTGCACTGTTTATTGTTATGCCCCTTTCCTCATAATGTTCCAGTACTGGGTCTTGTGAGTCCCAAAAAACCGTAAGCATCAGTTTTCCTGCGGTCTTGAACTTTTTTTTGCATGGCGAATTTGGATGTTTCCATTTCATACTCTGCCGTTTACTCTCCGGCTCGTAATGATGGATCCATGTTTTGTCACCAGTGATGATTCAGTCTAAGAAGATGTCCCCTTCGTTACCAAAGCGATCCAAATGTTTATGGCAGAAGTCCAAGCACATTTGTTTATGCAACTGTGTGAGTTGTTTTGGGATCCATCTTGCACAGACTTTATGAAACCCAAGTCTGTTGCGGATGGTTTCATAGGCAGAACCATGACTAATTTGCAGACAATGTGCCACTTCATCAATCGTTATTTATTTGTCTAAGAAAACCATGTCACGTGTACGTTCAATGTTTTTCTCATTTGTGGCGGTAAACGGTCGTCTGGCTCCATCGTGCGTAATACTTGTGTGACCATTTTTGAATTTTTCAGTCCATTCGTAGACACTCCATTGCGGCAACACACTGTCCCCATACTGTACTGAAAGTCTTTGATGAATTTTGCCCCCTGATACACCTTCCGACCACAAAAAACGGATCACTGAACTCTTCTTTGGTGCAAACAGAAAGCGGAGCAGCCATGGTTAACAGCAAGGCAGGGATAATGGAACTAACCTAGCAGCATCAAACCTGCATAAACGTAACAACAATTAAACCACGCATGCATCATCTACGCAACACGACAGTACTACCAACATAAACAAAAATATAACTAAATTGCGGAAAATAATTGACTTACCCTCGTACATTTATCAAATGTATATACATTTCATCAATCAAAAGAAGAATTGGAAGAACCTGCATCAATAAAAAGTACCAGAAAGACAAGCAGTGGTGGATTGTGCCCAACCAAGTCTTGTACAAAGAGTTAGAACCCATGACTGATTCAGACTTCTGAAACAGCTAGTACAGTACAATCTCGACTCGAAAAACACCAAGACAGGATGCAGATGGATCAGAGAAATAAGAGAGGATCTGAAGGAAATTGGCCTTACACCAAAAGACACCACAGATAAGACAATATTAAACAAGAAAATCAAGAATAAAACATTCGCTTCACATTCACAAGAAAAACTCTCAACAAGAATATTTTCAACACTAGAAAGGGCACAAAGATCAGACTGCAAGGTCCAACTACCCCATCCAAGAGATTTGGATAATGGACTGACTAAAGTGATCCCATGCAGTCATAAAAGATAATAATAATATATACATTTCAAAATATCTTAATGAATTTCAATCATTTAAAAATAGGAAACTAATAGAAGTTTTTACTTCCTTCCTACAAAAAAAAATCTCCTAACCCCAACTTTAACCATAATAAAGAGTCTTTCTTGCATACCTTCAATTATAGCAGCAAAGTATTCTCAATATTTTTTTAGCACTACCCTATTCTATTTCTAACAAATGAAATAATTAAAATTCTACTTCTTATTTACTAAAATTATGATAGATCCATTTCAACCATTTTGATAGACATAGATTTGTTACAAAAATTTGTAACATAAATTTTAAATTTGTTATATAAATTTGTTTTACAAAATTTGAATGTGGGTTTATCTATTACTAAGTTAACATGATCAATAAATAACAATTTATGATTAAATGTTAAATGTAGGTCTTTAGACTACTTTTTCTATGGTTTTAATTACATAAATTTTGATAAATTTGTAATAATAAAAACATAATCATTAGTATTCTTGCTGACAAAGTAATTTACATCACAAAAGTGCTTGATAAGATATCTATATATAATTTGTCAATTTATTAATCAGAAAGGTGTATATAATTGTATAAAAGAATACTAAATATATCCTACAAAGACAATATGGAAAGAACAGGTATATGTGTCAAAAAATTAATATTATTTGATTACAAAATCAACTGAAATGATTCAATTTTAATTTTATAATCTACTAAACATTAAATTAATATTATATTTATAAATAATTAATACTATACCTAAATTTAATTAATCAAATGGGACATATAGTTAAAGAAACTACAAAAAATAATAAACTCACCTTTATTAAATTTCTTAAGCATTTTTTTAATGAAAGAAGAGAAATATTTTTTCTTGGATAAAAGATGACAAATAAGGGCTGTAGAATTTCTAGACTCCAAAAGGAGAGGAGATAATTAAATTATTTTTATTGGTAAAGTTGAAACCCAATGATCTCCTTCTTTCAGTTAATTAATATTATTGCTATGTGTATGTAGAAACAGATATTAAAAATTACAGAAAAAAATAAAATAAAATTTTCATGTATTTTTCAGTCAATTTTAATTATGAAAATCTTTTCCTTACAGGAAAAACATCTGAAAACCTGGATTTACAGGAATTGTTCAGGAATGATTATTTAAGAATGATTATGCGTAGAAGCAATATATGAATTTATAAATGATATGTTAAAAAAATTTAAAAAATACTAATTTAAAATTAATATGTTATTAATCAAAGAACTAAAATGAAAACTGAAATTCCATACCTTGATGTTGTAGTAGTCATCAGTGTTAAATTCTATATCAATAGTTTGTTTTATACTTCCACCAGTTGCTAAATGATTTTTATTATTATTAACAGACTTCCCTTCAATGTAAATGTTAAAAATACTAGGTGATTTACTTTTTTTATTGTATCCCTCTTCATTACATCTAATCTATGGTAAAAATAAATTAATTATTACGAATTGAAAAAGTAATCAGTAATATTTTAAGTAATGTATTACGTACTTTTAACAAACTAAAGCTCAATTTTCTATACCCATTACAAAAAAAGTCAAAATGAAAAAACTACTTACCTTTTTTTTTTAATTTTGACTAAAATTTAATGCCACCAATGCCCCACATAATTTTTTGAGCCACTTTTAAAGAATTTAACCTGAGCCAATCCAGAGATAGTAATCAAAATGTAGGACAATACACTCTGATTTATGTACATGTATCTTTTGGAAATAACTTTTTTTTTTTTTTTTTTTTTTTTTAGACTAAAAAGTCTTGAAACATTGAAATTTGGAAAAACTCCGATATGCAAAATTTTAGCCGATCGCTACAACTAAAGTGGGAAAAGTAAAAAAATAAGAAATCCAAATGAAGATCAGAGAATAAACATATTCACAAATTAACACAATATTTAATATAAAATCCTTCTTAATCTAAGCACATCAAATAAAAACAAAATTTAATTTAATTAAATGATCTGGCTTTATACAAATAAAGAGTTTAATTAATATATCCATCATTAACTTTAACAACAAAATATTTATTTATATGCTGGTCTCTAAATAATGAGAATGTAGGTCATCTTAAACTATACTGGATCATATCACATGGTTTGTCCAAAAAACAGAATTTATAAGGATTGTAGTATTAAATCCACATTTTTTTTTGTATTTCAAAAAAATGTATATTTAAACAGAATAATACTAATTAAACTCAACCAGTAATTAAACCATGGTCTTAACTTGTTAATATGAATATTTTTTGAAAAAAAAATTAAGACTACTAAAGAGTCTGTAAGATAAGCTACACTGGCTGTGCAAAATAAAATTTATATCCCTGTTAACCATGTTATCTTTAAAAGAATCAAGTATAGACTTGATTTCTTGAAAAGAATCAAGTATAGGCTCTGATGAAAGGAAGTAAGCCTGAGGATGAGGGTGGAAGGCTAGCTCGCAGGGGTGGGCAGCGAGGTCCATCAGGATTGTTGCTGCTGGATGCCCTCGTGGGATGCTAAAAGCCTTCATTTGAGGATGAATCCAGGAGATCCTGAAGACACGTGGTGATGATGGTAAACCGACATGGTGGTGGTGATTCCATCACCATGTCGTTTGAGATGGGGGAGGGATTTTAGTGGGTTCCTGTTTTGGCAGGAAACCCCACACACCCAGTATTACAGGCTATTAGGCAAAGGTCAATCAGCAATTTAAGTAATTTAATTGGTAATTGTAAGTATGAACTTGCTGTCTACCACAAAGTGGTAGACAGCAACTTTACCACTTTGTCACAATAACCACATTTGTACTAAATCAAGCCTCCAGCAAATACAAATATAAGAAATTGTTCTAACGATTTTTTAGTTATCAATGATTTGATACTGACCTCCATTCCTTTCTGGTCCATGATCTTTAAACCTCAACATATTTACTATATTCTCTATATATTTATAAAATAGAATCTTCATTCTAAAAAAATTATTACATATGTTCAATCTAAGTTGTATGACTCCTTGGGAAACCACAAGTGGTGTTTATATTCCTAATTATTGCAGTATAAAAGAGAAGAAAAGCAATTGGTGACATAGAAAATTGACCGACTCAAAAAAACAAAAACTAAATATTTTTGTATTAAATAAACATTAATAATTTTTCATTTCTTTTTTAAATTTCTCACTTTGGAGTCAGTAGTAAATTAAAAAGTCTATCAACAATTTAATAAATCTTAATTTGTTGCTAACTACAAAGTACCTAAAAATTAAAAAAATATATATATTTTTTACTTTTCATGGAGGTTTTTTAGAGCTGGTTTAAATATTTTTTAAAGTAAAAAAGATATCTAGATAAAAAATGTATGTATAAGTAAAATGTCTATTTAGCTTTATATTTTAAGAGAGTATAACTTTCAACATGAAATTTGATGTGACATAAGTGTTATAGAAACACAGTACATTTCCAATCATGTGCTTTTGTTTGTTTATATATTTCAACATGTCAAGTGTGGTTTTTTTTCATAAATTTCAAATATCAAGGTTGTTAATGTTGGTGGATTTGTAACTAAAATTTTGACTCCTATATAGTTGTACAGCACTTAGACTTCTGGTATGAACATTGTGCGTCATTGTGGGGCACTGTGTTTGTGATTGTTTGTTTGTTCATATTGTATTCAGTTTTAATAAATCTTCAAGCTATTTTATCTGAGCTTTTATTTATTTATATATACATACAAAGGTTTACAGAAGATTCATAATAAGTATTACCAATATGCTTCATTTACAAAATAAATAAACTTAACTAAAAAATAAAAACAAAAGTAAAACGTAGGTAAGAAAAAGATAGAAAGCACAATAAGAAATGATAATGAAAGAAAATTATCTACATAAATAAATGTGATTTATCTTCATTTTTATTTATTTTGTATAGGTATGCAAAAACAAGTGTGCTGTTACTAAAATAGTAAAGTCTATATTAATTATTTTAATGCAAACATATGAAATATATTACTCAATATACATTATTTTGTGCACATATTTATCTACATGTTGACTCGGATGCATACAAGGTAGTCTTTCTTTTAATTACTTTTTAAAAATTTATCAACAGAATAATATTATTCCCATAAAAGAAAATCTTAATTAGATTTTAAATAAATTGACGGAAAAAATTTTCAAAATCTTTAATCATTTATTAAAAATGGCAAAGTATACAGTAATGTTCATTCTTCTTGTAGGCCAAAGTATTATGTTAAGTTACACGAAAACAGTTGTGTGTCTGGTTTGGTAAAGGTGGATAATGATATTTTTTAAGAATAAGTGATAATTTTTCTTAGCATAGATTGCATAATTAAAAATATAAACACAAGAATAGGTTAACATATTTAATCTTACAGCTCTTTTTTATATGTTAAAAAACCCATTATTTATTTTTTAAGAGAGCCCCAAGAGATGACATAATACTTCTTTGTAGGAGAATTAAAGTTTAGCATAATAAATATTTAATAATAATAACTAGCTAAGCATTTTATTAAGGCAGTTCAGAACATAACAGTATGGCTTGATTGTGTTACAAATGAAACCAATTTGATCTCCCAAGCAGTTGTCACCTAATAAAACACAGATAAACCTCGCTTTGTGGGCAATGGAAATACGAGGTGTGATCAAAAAATACGGTTAATGAATTTTTATAGCGGCAACTGCCGACGCTACATCCATATGCTGTAATTTGTCCAATAGCGTGATCAACTGAGACAGGCAGGGACAAGTTGTAACACGTTCGAACTTGCCAGTCAGCTGCCAGAGCCGCTAGAGTGAGGTTGTGTTTATCATATCTGTCGCGCAACATGGATTTTGAAAATCGTGTGTCAATTTGCACGGAGTTGAAGGGTCGTCTTCATGCAGACCCGGACTTCATGGCCAAAATTGTAACTAGAGATGAAAGTTGGGTCTATTGCTATGACCCTGAGACCAAAATACAGAGTTCCCAAGGAAAACCAGTTCATCTCCTCGCCCTAAAAAGACACTTCAGTCAAAATCCAACATCAAGGTCATGCTCGTTGTTTTTTTTGATAGTGAGGGCATAGTGCGATCAGAGTTCGTTTGAAGGGGAACAACTGTAAACTTTGAATTTTATAAGGGTGTATTGCAATGTTTGCGAAACGTCGTACGAAGAAAGCGACCAGAAAAATGGACCAATGACTGACTTCCTTCTTCACCACGACAACGGGCCGTGTCGCTTCTCATTCGTGAGTTTTTGGCCGAAAAAAGTGTTCCTGTCTGTTCACATCCCCCATACTCACCCGATTTAGCACCATGCAACTTTTGGCTCTTCCCAAAAATTAAAACTGTGCTTAAAGGAAAACGTTTTGACACCATTGCTGACATTGAAAGGGCCACGACCAAGCAGCTGAAAGCCCTTCCAAAAGACACCTTCCAGAAATGCCTCCAGTCATGGAGTCAACGTTGGGATAAGTGCATTGCTAGCCAAGGACAGTACTTTGAAGGAGATTAAATCGAATTCTATGTAACCTTACTACTTTTTTTTAATAAAAAATTATTCACCGTATTTTTTTATCACACCTCGAACTATTCTAATCATTAATGGGAATTTTACCCATGCAATCAGCAATTTTACGTCTATCTGAGAAGCATAATGCAATATATTTTTATCCACATTTAAAGTTAGATGTTTACAATCTACCCAGTGAATAACTTTTTGAGTTATCATAGTTTTAAATTCCTTATAAATAATTATCTTCAGACACAGATACAGTTGTTTTATGAGCGAAAAGGGTTACAAAGAATGGCTCAAGAATTTGAGGCAGGGCATTAATAAATAATTTTAAAAAAACCAAGGAACTGAGATCACTTCCTCAAGGCATTCCAAGTTTATATCTTTAAGTAAGGACGTCAATTTTTCATGTGTATTATTATCAAAAGATGAATTCCAAATACTTGCTTACAGTTGATGTGATATCACTCTGTAAGCACCTCCTCTGATATCATAGTTACAAAGTTTTTTCATCAGTAAAAAGTACTATCACAGAAAGGAAATCTTTTTATTATGATGTGGAATCTTTTTATTATGAACAGAATTTTAAAATATTTTCCAAAAACTGGGAAATGGCTGTATCAGTAGAAAATGTTTCCTAAAATAATGCTGAAAGTTTATTAAATGGTATGCTTCTCATGAAAAATTAAAAGTTAATTTTTCATAATTTTATCAAATACTTTAGAAAATGAAATAGGCACATAATTTTGTAAATTAAGTGCTGAACATTTCTTAAAGAGGGGAATAACAACAAAAGTCGTAAAACAGCTACGATATTCACCACTGCTAAAATATTCATTAATTTGTAAGGGAGATATCAATAGCATATACAACTTCTTTTAAAATACTAGGAGGAATATCATCAATACATAAGGAATATTTACTCTATATTTGAAATACAAATTTTAACTTCCTGGATATCAACAGGAAATGAAAAATCGATGATGATAAATCATTGATGATATATCAATGATGATAAATCAACAAACTATTCAAGGTGAATGGCCTTGTTTGAAATATTGGCAACAAATGATATCTCTACCACCTGAATAGGATATGAGATAATGGAGGAAAGGAAAGGGAATATGGTAAAAATGAAAATGGGAAAAGTAAAGTGAGGGAAAAGGGGAAAATGAAAGGGTAAAGGGAAAGGTTAAATCTTGTGAAGTTCCATAATGTTCATTTTGTTAATGTTTTATCAATTCTGTTCATTTAATCTATACATATATATATATATTCAAATCTAGCAATAGCAAAGCACTGCCAGGTCTGCTAGTACATAATAAAATAGTTGTAAGTAGATGTTTTAAACTGAAGACAAGGAGCTAACTTATAATTTTGAAAATACATATTTATTTATCTATTGCATCTATTGATGCATGTTAAACAGCCAAAGGTTATTATTATATTCAGTTTTAGCTCTTTATTATGTTAGTAAATAGTTTGATTGTTTTTTAATTATGAATTTATTTCAAACATTTAACAAATTTTCTCATTATTTACATACAGCCTAGATACTAATGAATAAAAAGGTGTAATTTCATTTAAAGTAAAACTGAATTAATAATAAATGTAAATGATTGAATAAAAGAAATCAATACAGAAAAAAATCTAAATATATTTTATCATAAAAGTTGACAAATAAATATAAAAATTAATATTTTCTAACTTCAAAACCAAAATTATTTAAATCTCAGTAATATATATTTTTAAAAAACCCACAATTGAAAAGCTTTGAGTTACATTAGATGTTTACTAAATATGTTTCATCACATAAGTAAATAAAATTCTACTTACAAATGATAAGAGAAAATAAACATGACTGTAAATATCAAACACAATTGTTGTGAATAATATATCAATTTTAATGGTTAAATAACTGACATTTCTATTAGTTTAAGGCAGAGTTTTCAGTAGGCTTTCATTTTATTTATAATTAGTATCTATACACTTTAAAGGAAATCCCTCATCTAATGTAATGTGTTATGTTGTGTTGAAATGATTACAAAAATAGTCTATTTAATGTTTAAATTTTAACTTCATGAATGTATGGAAATTTTAATTACATTACTTCATTTCATCAACTTGAAAAAGAATATGATGTAACAGGAAATAGAGAACTATAAATTTTTTTAAGAAAATATTTTTACCAAAGATTGTATTTATATAACAATAATAATAAAGAATTTATATACAAAATTCAAACATTTTTATGAGGAAAAAATACTAATAAATGAATATGGTTTTTCCACTATTTACCTATTTATTTTTTTATGTATTTCTAAGAATTCACACTTATTCACTTCAAAATACATAAATGTAAGTAATAAATCAACAAAACAAACTTAAATAACATAGAGGTCAAACACACACCTTGACTATTCCTGTTATAGTGACGACATCACCTGGTAAACAAGAATCGACTAATTCTTCAACTAATTCACACTCAACAGTACGAGGTACACGTCCACCATCAAGCTAAAATTAAAAAAATATATTGATTTAACTAATTTCACTCTGCATTAATTATAAATTGCTAATTAGGTAATTATGTAAAATAATATATAAACTGGAATGTAATAAAATAAACAGTAAAATTAATATCCTACATAGAATTGTTCTTTAAAATCTAAAAGTCACTATAAATATACCTGAAAAAAAACATTAAGTTAAACTGTTATTTTAACATCATAATTCCCAAAGTAAGTAGTACTTAAGTTCACCAAAAGAAAAAAAAATTGTAAAGAGAATATCTTCTTCAAAGAGTAATTAAAAATCTGAAAGATGATTTATGTGAAACATGATTGAAAAAAGGATAGGATAGCTTTAATTAAACACCAGCCTTTAATTATCAGAATGTCTTTAGTTAAACAAGTATTATAATAATAATGTGCAAGAATGCAGTTAAATTTACAGAAAATGCATCAAATTTTTATGAATTTGCATTAATGAGAACCTGATTCTAAATCCAGAATTTACATTTTGTAGTATAGTGTAAAACTTTCTTTTTCTTCTTCTTTTGATTAGATCTTTTTAAAACTCATTACATTTTCTTTCTTCTTTTCCTCTTCTTTTCAATAGTTTTTCATTCTTGCCAAGGCTCTTCTGTAAATTTTCTGAACTGTTCTTTAGTTTTTCCTTTAATTTGAAATCTTCAATTATTTTTTGAAAATATTCTGTTATTATTTTTTTCCAATCTTTATTTCCTTTTTTAGGTCTTGGTTTACCTTCCGGTGCCACCCTACATTTGATTCTCTATCTTTGTAAAAGTTAAATAACTATTTTATAAGTTTATTGTCACGCACAAAATCTTTATTAAAAAATAAAATCTTTTAAACGGCATCAACTGTTAGGCATAGTTTTGACCTTATAGTATTTTCTTACCCTAGTGGTTCTGATGTTCGATGCCCTTCAATTTCAAAAATATTATTACCTGAAACATTCCAGGAGCAGAACATCAAGCAGTTTACCATCTTACCTAGGATCCAATCAAATGTTTTCATCTTTATTTTTTAATGTTGCATTTAAGTTATTTTTAAATTATATCAATGTTGACTTAACTTTGGTAATCTATGAGAATAGATGTGGTTCAACCAATGAGATTTTATCATGATTCAACTATCTTCTATTAATAATATAATGTGAAATTAAATGTAATAATTTTTACTTTGGAATGACGACTATTACTACTATACTTGTGTTTAAAATCATTTTTCAAATGTTTTAAGAGCATGAATGTGCCTATAAATATTGAGATTTGAATTCAGTCTATTTAGAAAGAGTAAAGTAAGGAAAAATTTGGCAACCTTGAGACAGATGTTTAAATTCTATTTGAAGGTAATAACAAAAGAAGAAACTGCAAAATTACAATGGTAAAATTTTGTATTTAAGAAAATAAAATAAAAAAGAAATGAATGGATAACAGTTTTAAAAGGAGATTTATTGTGTGCTGAAAAACTTTATGAAGTGTTAATTCTAAAACTTAGTACAGCTGTGGAACTGCACTATTATGCACTGTCTTTTATGTTGAGTTATGTAATGATTTTCAGTTATCATTTTCACGTGCAGTTTCCAGTTCTAACTATAACTACGTTTATTTGAAGGATGATGAACTTCTCCATCTCTTTCTAGTCTATAAACACCTTTTTCTATTAGCTCCTCCCTCATTTCAAAACATTTTACACCTCTGCTCTACAAAATTTTTTAAACCATTTAGTCACCTTCTCTTAGTATCCTTCCTAACATTTCCATCTCATGTATTCTCCTAGATAATCCTTCCTTCTTCTAATTTCTTTACACGTTTGAACAATCTCATCCTTGATATGTCAAGTTTTCTTGTAAAAATTTTAGAACTCTTGACAATTCATTCTTCATCTGGCCACTTCTAAGTTTATATTTTACTGGTGCCCCCTCATTTTCATAACCCATGTGTTTCTGCTAAATATGGAGGTATTGGGAAGTAAAATGTTTAATATATCATGTTCTTACTTTTCTGGGATACATCCAAATTTCAGATCAGACCCCATAGTTTTGAATAATAAATGTGTTTGTATATTCCTCTTATTCATTCCTACACTCTCTTCTAACAAAGGTCCAACTTTTCAGGTACCAATAATGAACCTTATGGCTCAGAAGACCTCAGTATTATACGAGAAGTTATCTCTAAAGTAAAAACCATTTCATTGTAAAAATATTTATTCTGAAAACTTTATAAATATTTTTTTATTTCTTTTAAACTACATACCTTATACTAATGCTTCTCTATATAATCGCCACATGAATTAAGACATTTATCATAGCAATACACCAGCTTCAATACACCCTATTCTTCTGCTGCCAGTCCATTTAGCCACTGATTAACAGCATTTTTAAGTTCATAGTCACCCATGATTTGGGTGACTTTTGAGTTACCACTCAAAAATTCTTTCAATTTCCCAAACAAATGGCAATCAGAATGAACTAAGTCCAGACTACATGATGGGTGATTGTAAATTCCCAACCAAATGTTCTCAGTAAATAACGTGTCAAACCCGCAACATGTGGACATAATACATTATTGTGCAGCAGGACGATGCCATTAGTCAGCTGCCCATGTCACCAATTCTGAATGGCATGCCATAACTTACAGAGTTTTGCAGTAGGCTTCTGCATTTATAGTCATTTCACGCGGCATGAAATCAGTTGGCAGTATGCCAAACCGATCCCAAAAGACTGTGGTCATCAGTTTGCATCCAAATGTCTGTGGCTTGACCTTTGTTGGTCTGGTTGGTGATTGAGGATGATGCCATTCACTTGACTGCCATTTCTCTCAGGCGTGTAGTATGAACTCCATGTTTCACTGCTGGTAACAATTAAATTAAGGAACTCATCACCTTTTTCTCTGTAGCACATCAAAAATTCCAAAGCAGATCCTGTTTGGATTTTTTATGACATTCCGTTAAGACGTGCGGCACCCAACATGCACAAACCTTTCTGAAACCTAAATGGTCATGAACAATGTGATCGATAACAGCTCTTGAAACATCAGAAAAGGCCAGATCGGAAATAGTTAACAGACGATCTTTTCTGATTTCATCATCGATGCGTTGCAACAAGTCCTTGGTGATTATTGAGGGCTTCTCCGAATGTTCTTCATCATGCACATTAATACTGTTATTTCTAAACTTATCACACCATTTTCAGATGTTTCTTTCATTCATTACATTTTCACCGTACACAGCAACCAACTGCCTATGAATTTCAACCAATTTAACATTTTGACGGTTTAAAAAACGTATGACTCCACATATTTTACATTCAGCAGCAACATAGATTTTCCTATTCATCTTATAACATAATAACTCACACATAATCAAAGATACTATAACGCAACAACTTACAGACAACAATGCAGTGTGCATATTACTAGCGTGGCCATGAATGACACAGGTTAGCCAACCTTAAGGAGAGAAATCTCTCAGCTGTCTTTACTTTACAGATATCCCTCGTAATTAATATATATATTCAACTAAATAGCAGTAATGTAAAAACAGTGTAGTTTTTAATATATTTTAACTACTGCAAGGTACCATTTTCAAAAATATTTATTAATATTTTACTATTTTTAGGCATAGTATTATACTTTATTTGTAATTTTTTTTTTTTTGTTATATGAAAAGATATAATGCTTTATGATTACCAACCTGATCATCAGAAATTATCTCTTGGATTTTAACTGTCTGCCAGTTAACAGTTTGTGTAAAATTAGATGAACAGAGTGGAGTAAATGTACGACATAAACAGCCTTGAGCTGAACATGATGTAGGTAAAGTGTATGAACCTTCAGGTTGTTGGACACACTGTATCTTGCTACATTTATTACAAGAAAAAGCTAACCATGTACATAATAATTTAATATTCCCAACTCGTATTACAGTGCCTTTTATCGATACTAATTTACCTGAAATGTAAATATAAAATAAATCAAAGTTGAATGAAATCTGTTTAATAAAATACATAACTTTTTAAACGCATATAATAATGTAGAAAATGATATAATTTTATTTATTAACAAAATAAAAAATACTTAATAAGTATTTTTTTCTGAAGAATGCAGTGATTGACTTATTATTCACAGAATGAGAATTCATATAAGTAAATGGATAAAATAAAATCAGCATTTAAGAATATCATCATTAAATTAAACTTATCATCATAAAAACTAATCAAAGAAAAATACATTATCATAATATGGTTATCTAGCTAAGGCAGGCTCCCTGTACCATGACTGTCTCCATTCTCCTCTGATCAGACTTTGAGCTCCTGACAACTCCCACCTCCATTTACAGATGCTCACTGTTGGTAAAGCAATAATTGATGAAACACTGAACCTGTCAAATTTAGTCTCATCAACAGTGAGATATGTAGTGTGATTGTTTTATTAAAGGAAGGAAATGGTACTGTTATGAGCGACAATGCTGTGAGAAATTCAAAGAAACACAAATATGCATGGTGGGAGTGGAAATTATGACAATCACTCGATCTGATGGGCTTATAAAAAGTTGAACAATTACGGTATGATAAAAAATGCTTTATGATTTTTAAGTTTTTTGATGAACATCCAAAAATTTTTATAACACTTCATTGGATTACAACAGACAAGTTGGCCTTATGTAAATTTAGTGCAAGATGGCAACAAAACAAATGACTGATGTGCACAAAACTCAGGTAGCTGCTGAGGAGTTGTGCACTACAGTTGAAATGGGGATTAATATTTGTGAATGTAGAGACCAAGAAACAGTCCAAATAGTTGATACATATTTGTTCACCAAACAAGCCACATTAATTTGAATTACAAGGAAATTTTGTAAATAGAATTCATGGAATCTGGGACGGCAACAATGTCAGAAATTTATTGCAAAACAATGAGTTAAGTTTAGGGGACAATCCTAAAGAGTGTGGAATAATTGTGAAGGATAGTGTTCCTTTACATGACAATACATGACTCCACTCTGCAGATCCACTCCATAAGCTTTACTCGAGTAGTTCAAGAAAGAGTCCCACTGTAGCTCAGAGTTGGTGCCGGATGACTACCTCTCTTCTCTGAAATGAAGTCTACCTAGTGCTCTGATACCAAACAGAAGCTCATGAACAATTAGTAACTGGCTGTGTGTCCAAGTGGTTTAATTCTTTACTGACAATCAAAGGTTGGTGTGTAGTGTGATAAATGACAATGTGGATGATGATCATCATGTGGAAAAGTAATGTAAAAAATGTATACGTATAATACTATCTATTATCTATTGCTATGTATATACTATCTATCTTTATGCTCATCTATTAATTATTTTTTTACCTCACAATCAAAAGACAATTACTGAATAGTCATTGAATAGAATATTTTTGGTTTTATACTCAATATTCAATACTTCACAATGTTAAATGAAATAAAAACACTAATATAGTCGAAAATTAAGTGATGTAAAATAAATTCAACATTAGCAATTTTTTCAGATAATTTGATAGAAATACATATGACTGACTCGTAACTCTCAAGGAGCATAATTGACGCTTATTCCTGTAGTTTTTGTAATGAAGGTAATTCCACCAGATCATGTTATTGATATTACTGCTCATTAAATTCTATCATTTTAATCATAAATATCAACAGAATTTTAATTTATTGGTTCATGATCACAATCTGAAAAGATGACTTATACATTCAAAAAATAGTACACCTTGCTTTTTTAATTGTATAGTTGATCTAAGAAGTTAATAGAAATAGCATAAGTAGCTTTCTTACCATATGAATTAGATGCCAAATCCTTCAATTGTAAAACTGGTTCATGATTTAACACTCGTGCTCTGATAATAGGAAGAGTAATATCAGAAACCTTTCCTCCATTTTTTGAAACATGTTTCTCTAGTTCATCAAGAATAAACTATAAATACAAAAATAATATTATTTATGAATAATCATAAAAGTTTAACATAAAGTAAATTAAGATATTATGTTTTTTTTTTACAAGATCAAACATGCAATAAAATTTTGGCAGTTTAAATTTAGATAGCTAAAATGGCATTGCAAGAGTAAGTTCAAGCTCACCATTTATTAATGATATGCAACTGAAATCTCCTTCACCTACTACAAGGTAATCACAGGTACTTAAAGCTAGTCATAGTTACCTAAAGTTCAGGTGAAATTTTAGATTATGAAAAAAATGATAATGGGATTTTTTGTATTAAAGTAGACTGCATGAAAGGCTTGGATGATAATCTGTTTGATTTGAGACTATAAGGGTGTTTTTTTAAACAAACTTAGTAAAATGAATAATCACAGAGAATTGTGAACTATGTATTTCTTTTATTGGGCAATAGCAAGATTAATGCAGGATGTTCAGATCAGATGGGACTTTTAAACAAAGCACTGGAAGACTCAACTAAAATGTATTTTCACACTTGTGCTTAAGCAAAACTTAGCTGTTAAGGTATTTCAGCCATAAGTTGTAAATCTATCTAACACCCTTGCTGTTAATTAATGTGAACTTAACTTCTTTCCATGCTACAAGTTTTTTAGTGATAAAATTGATTCTCACAAATTTTTAGTGATAATTATTGATCCTGAGGAGATGAATTTCATGATTGATCACAAACAGTAATCTTCTTTGAAAAATATTTTTTGTTTGCAGAATTCAAATCAAATAAAGAAAGAAATTCTTCCTTTCTTTCTTTATCTATCGAGTGAATTCTGGTAATGTTTATATTGGAATTTTTCAGAATATATGTTCCATCATCAAATACGCATTCCACAGAGGTCATTGCATCATTAAAACTAAAATAAATAAACAAACACAGTTCACTGCACAATTAAATATTATAAATTATATTAAAGAAGTGCACTTAGAAATATCCATCATGGACTATATTACATCATCGTTTGAATTTGCGTATAACTAGATTGTGTTGTAGAATAAGTTGAATGGAAAATGTAACTGGTAATTTTAAAATAAGTTCTGATTATTGCTTTGTAGATTTAAATTCTTCAACAACCTTTATATAATGGCTTCAAAGTATTACTTCTCATACTAATAATTAATTTATTGTCAGAATTCATTAAATGTTTGTTAATCAATAAGTTGACATATGTTTTGATACGATTTCTGTTTAAGAGCATTGTTACAGTTCCACATAAAGAATTTACTTTGCAAGAGTAGTATCTTTCATGTAATGGGAAGTAGATGTGTCTTCATCTTCTATCTCTTTTTCTAAATAAACTTTCAGTCAGGGAGTAGTATCTTCATTTTCTTCTGCGGTTCAACTTGCTATTTTCTGTTTTTTATTGTAATTAAATGTTAATTGCTATTTAATGTTTTCTGTTCTTCTTCCTATATTTTTCTTCATATTATCAAACCACTTCCTACTTGGTCTTTCACTTATTCTCTTCTCTTTTATCCTAATCGAAAATAGTACTTTTTCTACATTTATTTATATTAACTGTTTCTATATTTATTAATATTTTATATTTACATATGCTTTCACACAGCTGCATTTCTTACATGTTATTGTTTTCTGTGACAAATTTTACAAGGTTTTACTTTCTTCTAATTTGTATTTTATTCTTCTCGACTTAATCATTATATATGTCTAAGTCTCATTGTTATAAAATAAGTTGAAAGCAGCTCTTTCTTTTTGAAAAACTCTTCCTCTAGCACACTATTTCTATCAGTTGTACTTTTTCACTGAATTTATCAAGATTCCTATCCACTGTTAGTTTGCATCCTGAGTTCTTAAAACTACTTATAATTATGAATGATTTTCCAGTTCCTTGCTTATGTTTACTTATTTATACATAACTAGCATTTCCTTGTCACCACCAATTTTTTATTTATTTTGTTTTTTAGTAAAGCAACTGGAGATAGATGCAGCCAGTTGCATCGCACAGACAGTAATAGTGGCTGTGTTGGCTGATACCCTTAAAAAATTGAAATTCAAAAAACGTTAAAAATGGTTTTTAAAGCTATATCTAAAGAATATTTGCAAGCCCAAAAAAATAGAGCATCCTTGCCACGGCTTCACCTGTGCTATATGGTTACTTGTGTTTCCCATCACAGTCACGGGAATATTTAGCGAGTCATGGCTCACCCTTCCCATCTAGTCAGAGGGCTCTGTCCCTTGGGACTCACTGTGTTCATTAAGTTCATGCTTTTTAGAATAATAATGATAAATAAAAAAAAGCCTATTCAATTTATAAAAAAATATCAGTATATTGTAATTTCTTCAGAGAAATAGTTTGGTCAGTACAGGGCCTGAAACTTTGAGTGGTTTAAGAATGTGGGTTTCAAGACAGTCAGTCTTCATCTTAAAAATATTAGTTATAACTGGTTACCCATAGTTTGTATGGGTAAAAATGTATTTTGCCTGGTTCTTAGCATTACCCGAAAAAACCATTAGGAGGTGACCATACTTTGTTTCTCATTTTTTTAAAAACGTTTAATTACTTTTATTTTATGTGTTTTTAGTCATGTAACTGCAGGCAGGTGCAGGCAGTCATGTCCATATACAGTAACAGTGGCTGTGTTGGTTGAGACACACTATACACTGTCAAATCTCTTAAAAAATCAAAATTGAAAAAACCTGAAGATGATTTATAGATATTTATCTGAAGAGTATTTCCAAGTGCCAATCTAGTGAATATCTTGTTGGGGAAAATTTGTATTGTTTTTACTTTTTACCTTTTTCATCCCTTTCAAGGTCAAAATTTGAAAAATCTAAAAACTGGTTTTTAGATATTTACATGAAGATTACACATACCAAAAATCAAGCCGATATTTTCATTTGTTACTGAGAAATTAAAAAAAATAGTCAATTTCACTGTTACTCCATTTTAACCCTTTAAACTTGGAATTTCAAAAACTCCTTTCTTAGTGTGCACCTACACTGTAAGAACATGTATAGAAATTTTCATTCATTTATCTTCAGTAGTTTTGCTGGGCATTGATGAATGAATGAATCAGTCAGCCAGTCAGGACAAGTTGCTTTATAAATACAGATAACAAAATTAAATATGATAACAACATTTATATATGTTGTTATATAAGAATTTTTAAGAATCAGGTTTATTATCTTACAGCATAATCAAAATATAAATACACAGAAAATGATTCTTCAAGGTCAATATTAACTTACAATCCACCTACAAACAACATTCAGAGATTTACATTACATATGTGTTTAATTACATCTAATAAGTAAAGAAAATGACAAAAACAACAAAATATAACATATAAAAATAATTCTTATACACACCTGGTGCATAGAAAGTGACAAGCAATTTAAAGTATAATCCGGATTATTATTTAAGTCATTTTGAAAATCAGACCATTCTTTTAAAAACTCTTTATCATTATTAGTTAAGTATTTTAAATCGATATGAAAATATCTTTTATCCTCGATCTCCACAGTATTAAAAAATTTGTAATTTCTTTTGAAAAACATTTCAACTGCTTTAATTTTATTCACTGTTGGTGAGGCAGTGTTGTATTCTGAAAAAAAGTAGAGTAAACATACTACAAAACATTTCTCAATTAAAATTAAACAGTCATAATTATGTCAGGATTATTAAAGAACAGACCAGATATAAGATATTTATAGATATACCTGATGATAATAATAATAATAATAATAATAATAATAATAATAATAATAAGACGATATGGGGGAAAAAACACAAGTTAAATTTTGGATTCAGCATGAAAATCCAAATGTATCCAAGCCACATAAATCAGAGTGAGAATATTATATAAAATCCTTATTCTGAATCAAAATCAATCTCTGAAAGATTTATAAAAACTGATGAGATGTTTTTAAGATTAAATTAAAGAGATGTTACAACTATGAAGTCTTATATCTTATTAAGAATTTCATATTTACCTAGCCAAGACAGATTTCTACTTATATACCTATACATTTTTTTTTTTTTTATATCCACCTACTCCTCTGGAACGGATCTACAATCAAGTTTGACTCGCGCCAGAGGAGTGTCCTTTACTCTAGCTCGCCTCCCCGCCCGCCGGCTGTATGTCCGGCACGGCAGGTCAGTTCACCGGTTAGCTCTTTTATTTCGTAGGCGGAAATTCCACATACAAGCCGTCATCAGCGAGCGGTTTCTTCTTGACGAGCTTCCTCATCTTTCTTCTTTATAACTGCGGTTATAAACGACGAGATCACATTAAAGTTATCCTCGTTAAGTAGCATTTTATCCACCACATTCTCCGTAGATAATGGCCCTATACGTCTTACACAGGATTGCCTGCTTTCAGTCCAACGGTTACATTCAAATACTACATGTTCAGGGGAATCATAAGCCCCACAGTAAGGACAGTTGTTGTTATCTGCCCTTAGTCTCGCACATAAATAGGACCTGAACGACCCATGCCCTGTAAAAAATTGCGTTATCCAGTAATTTATGTCCCCGAACTTCCTTTCTATCCATGGTCGGATCAAAGGTATCAAACGATGTGTCCATCGTCCCGTGTTGGCTACATCCCAACGATGTTGCCAATTACGCAGCATCTCTTCATATGCTTCTTTAGAAGGTTGTCCACATGCTATACTCACTCGCATCTCCGCCAGTTGTTTAAGCGGAGGAACTCCTGCAATTACGAGTACTGCCTCGGTGGAGACTGAAGAATATGCGCATATCACTCTTAAGCTCATGCGCCATTGAATTCCTTCAAGGGCTCTTCTGTTCTTGTCGGCACGCAGAGCTCTTTCCCAGACTTGTATACCGTAAAGTAAGATGGAATTAACTACGTGAGCGTAAATCTTACGCTTCGCAGTTCTGGATCCTGTCATATTACCGAGTAATCTGCTAAGATTTTTGACCGTATATATTATATACCTATATAATATATAGGTATATAATATATATATAATATATTATATATTATATACCTATACATGAACTGTAACGTATGCACTAATAAAATCTGATTTATTAAGATACTCGTAACTGATCCATAAAAGATTCATAAAAATCAATTATGTTTCCTAGAAACCCACATACATTCTGAAATAAATAATACTACATAAAAAAAAGTAAAAACACTTTTTCACTAACAGTAAATTATACAAATGGTTCATGAAAAGAGTCTTTGTTTTTTGTTTTGTTTTGTATGGAATTAAAATGATTTTTATTTACCTTCCATAGGATGATAAATCTTCCAAGCTTTATAGCGTGATGGTACATGTTCGTAAAATGTATCTATTGAAATCTGAGTTGGTTTTGCTTTAGATGATGTAGGTTGAATATTTTCAGTAGGCACATTATGTTTTGTCTTTTCATTCTGAGAGGAATCTAAATAACAAGACATACAGAAAATACTTTTTCATATACATTTAATAAATTATAATTTAATAGCAATATTAAACATTTTTTCACCAATGTTTAATTTAAATATTTTAAGTAACAGATTGAAAACAATAAAAATTTAATACATTTTAAAACAATACTGAAATAAACATTTTCCTACATATACTTCAGGTTCATAATTAGAGAACAGTGTCTATAGACATCTAAATTCTAGAATTATTATTTAAGAACTAAATTAACAATATAATCCATCATACCAGCATGTTCATATGTTCTCTAGATCTTTCGGCTTACTTGGAAGCCATCATCAGAAGTTAAAATTAATGCATTAAAGTCAAAGTTTAAAAATCATAGTTAAAATTTAAAAACAGTATGACCGTCCCAGTCCTACTAGTATACTACTTTGAGAAATTAATTATTATTTAAGAGTTTTAAATTTATTACATTCATAAAAAAGAAAGAAAATACTCTCATAAAAATGTATTAATAGAAAACCACTTTCAAGCATTTTACTGGATACAATGAATAGTATATGTAAGAATATTTAACTGGATTATCTCTTGAAGTCCCAAGTGAGTGTGATACTGAAGATAATGACTTAATATTAGTACATAATATTAATACTAGTACTTAATATTAGTACTATACTTAATATTAGTACTTAATATTAGTGCTAATGATTTAATATTAGTACATAAACTTACAAAGTACTTCAAATCATCACCTGAAACTTAAGTATTCTTAAGGTGTTCAGGTCTGGGTTTAGGAATTAACATTTATATTTATTTTTAATAAATTACAGTAACTTCTATAAATACATAATATGTAACAATAATTTATATCCATGATGTGACACCAGAATTCTAGCTTTATCCTCAGAAGAGCAATGCTCTTTATAAAATTTTACTCATGAAACTTAAAGTATGAATCAAGGCTGTAATAATTTTTCAACAAGTTTCATACAAACTGGACATGCTGTTCATACATGAAAACCATTTAGGGAGACAGAGAGAGATTGACTAGGTAGACAGCAAGTTCATACTTACAATTACCAATTAAATTACTTAAATTGCTGATTGACCTTTGCCTAATAGCCTGTAATACTGGGTGTGTGGGGTTTCCTGCCAAAACAGGAACCCACTAAAATCCCTCCCCCATCTCAAACGACATGGTGATGGAATCACCATCACCATGTCGGTTTACCATCATCACCACGTGTCTTCAGGATCTCCTGGATTCATCCTCAAATGAAGGCTTTTAGCATCCCACGAGGGCATCCAGCAGCAACAATCCTGATGGACCTCGCTGCCCACCCCTGCGAGCTAGCCTTCCACCCTCATCCTCAGGCTTACTTCCTTTCATCAGAGCCGTTCTTCCTCAGTTTTTTGGCAAGGTTGCATCTGAACCAAACCCCACGTTGGTTCCAACCCTCTTCTGATCCAATCATAGTTTCCATTATTTCTTCTGAAGAAACTTCCCTTTCAAATGGATAGGCCAATGCCTATCAGGGATACCTTAGAAATATATATATATATAAATATATATATATATATATATATCATATTCTTTGCTTCGTGACAGTATTGACACATTGGTGTCTCTTACCTCACTCTGGCATGGAGGTAGACTCCAAACAACCCATGGCCTGTTAATTACTGAGCCATCCAGAAGTCCACCTCCCCGTGCCCCCTGTTTAATCAAGTCCCAATGTAGAGAATTATCCGATGCATACATCTTCCATTACTGTCACTGTCCCACCTCTCTTGCCATCTTCTTATGAGCTCCCTCTTGGCTTTTCCAATATCTACCCAGGTATCTGGCAAGACGCTCCTCCACCAACAAAACTAGCGGCAGCATACCAGTGATCACCAGAGCTGCCCCCAGCAAGGTCATCCTATATGCACCACACACAGTGCCAGCCATCGGTATACACTATGCAACCAAGCTCTATTACATTTCTTCTTCAAGTTATTACAACAAACTGGGGCTGCATATAACATAGTCAAAACAACTGTAGCTGCAATGATCCTTCTTTTGAAGGCTCGAGGGCCAACCACATTCCCCATTAAAGCAACCACCAGATGTAACTCTCTCCGCCTTCTTGCATGTTTCTGTGAGATGTGCGATGAACCCCAGCTGATTGACTTTGGACAGCAAATTCATACTTAAATAAAGTCTTCAGACAGTCTGCACAATGACGCCTATTAATATCACTTTAAAGTCAGTGAAATAATTTAAAAAAATATAAACAAATGTAATTAAAATTATTTGGAAGATTATGCAAAATAAATAAATTAATAACTATGAAGTTATATTTTAAAATGCTTAACTGAAAATTATTTTTTTTTAAATTACTATTAAGAAATGTAAAAGAAAAAAGAAAATATTTAATTGGATTATCATTTTAAGTCAGAAATTCTAAGTCAGAAGTGTGGTGTGACATAATTATGAATACTGAAAATTAGACTTTTCTAGCTACGCCAGTTAAGTTCATTTTTGAAAAACTTCGTGGATATCAACATATTACAAAAACCATGTATTATAATAAATTTTAATGTAATTGACTCATTTTTTTTTTTTATTAAATATAAAATTACCTTTTTGATTATAGTTAAAAATTTGTTACTTTTTATTTTTGAAGCCAAGATGCTAAACAAAATAAAGCAATAAGCAAAATGTTTAATATTAGCATCAGAAATTAAAAAAAAAAAGTTTCTGAAGTTTTGAAAATTTGGGGGCATTTTTAATGCTTAAACTATTCATTAACATCATTTTTAAATAAATTAAAATCAAAATTTAAAAGATTCTTTTGATTTTTTAAAAATTTGTGACCTGCCCATCAGGGGAAAGGCATAAGTTATTTTAGTGACTTAATTGTTAACAAAATACTTTTAAGCTTTTAAAATTTGAAATTGTGAATTGTTTTCCATTTTGGCAGCTCCCATACTCAAAGGAAAGCATTCTAGTAAAATTAATTTTTAAGAAAATTATTCCTTAGTAGTGATAATAAATTTAACAAACAAACTTTTTTAAAGTTGTTTAAAAACTACAAAGAAGCAGCTATAACTGTAAATAAACAACGTTGTAATTATTTAGGAAGGGGTAAAATGTAAATGTAAATATAATATGTAGGTGAAATATGTACATACTTACAAATGTCTGTCACACAAAAATAGATTTTTTGAACATGAAAGCATTGGAATAAAAAACTTTTTCACAAATTATTTGTAATTTATTTAAATGTATTTTTTTTGTTAAATTTTTTTTTAATCTTTCATTACGGCACAAAACTTAAAAAAATGTTTTCTTCATCAACAAGCCTTTAAACAACTATCAAGATTTTTTGCCAATGGCACTCCAGTGGTCTGTGGTAAAAACAAATATTTTTTTTAAATTTAAAACCATCTTGCAAGTTAGTCTGCTGCCCACACGATTGAACCGCTCCAAACTCAACTTTGAAGTACTGGCTCATCCTCCGTATAGTCCTGATCTTGCCCCTTCTGACTACCACTTGTTTGGTCCACTCAAAGAGTCATTAAGGGGCTGTCGATTTACCTCAGACGAAACAGTGAAAGAAGCGACGCATTCCTGGCGTGCAGCCAGGACCGAAAACCTTGTTTTATGAGGGCATCAGGAAGCTTGTGCAACGATGGAACAAGTGCGTTGAAATGCAAGGGTACTATGTTGAAAAATGATGTAGTAAGTTTCCTATTTGTATTCCAATAAAATTTATAACTACATTGCAGATAATAATTGATTTACCCTTGTAATAGTTATGTGAAAAGATATTTTTGCAAAAAATGGCACGCTACGTGGCGCTGGGGGTCGAGATATTTCGAGAAATTGTATTTACGGTCCGATTTAGACAATACTCACAATATACATTAATTACGTGAAAGGGAAAAATTTTGCAAAAACTATACCTGTTAGGTATTGTGATATTTACGAAACAAAATAGATATACATACAGACATCCTTCTTCTATATATATAGAATAAAAGGCAATGTTCCAATGTGTGTTCGCTGTTGACTAAATAAACTACTGAACCAATTTATGCGCGGAAAAATGGGAAAAAAGGAGAAATGACAGAATGGGAAAAAGAAGAAAGGGGTCATTGAAAAGGAAAATGAGGAGAAAAGAAAATTGAAAAAGGGAATGGAGAAAGGGGGAAAGCGGAGAGTGAAAATTGGGAAAGAAACAGCAAATGTTAGAAGAGCTTGACTTTAATTTTTGATAGAATTGTGAGAATCTGATCGTACAAGAATTATTTTTTTCAAGGTCCGATCGGTCGCGAAATAAATGTAAAAATGTACCAATGAAAATTGAAAATGGTTTCTTCTGAACTTTGATGATGCATTTATAAAATATTAATATTACTAACCAACTAAGTTAAATATCATATATTTCTTAGGAACATAAGTTAATTAAGCATACAAATGGGTTAATGCTATTTCTCTTAAAACGGAGTACTTATGTTACCAGAATTAAGATTATTTAACTAAAAAGTTACCATTTTTATTTGCTCATTACAAAAGAAACTGCCATTTTATTTTATAAACTGTATATTGTTCCAATTTTTATATTTACTATTATTATTTCTAATTTCATGCATTTAGTTTTTTTGTTTTGAATCTATTTGTTGAAATTCACTTGGCTTATACTACTTGTTTAACTGCTTATTATTTGCTTTATATTCTTTATGATGTTATTGACCATCATCTTTTTCTGGATTTGCTTTTATAAGTCTTGATAAAATTCACATTAGTGAAAAAAAGCAATAGTATTGGCGAGCGATATAACTACCATTCTTATACCTGCTGTCAAAATGTAGTTTTTTTTTCTTGTAAAACGTAATTGGTAAAAATTATTATTGATCTGTTACTCATTTATCTATATTAGATGATTGACAAGTTAGTTTTATCATGAATTTTGTATGAGAAAGTATATTTCCTTGTGTATTTGTTTACATTCTTCACATTATTTTGATATTCATTGAAGAGTTGGGTAATTTTCAGTGAGTGTGACCTTAACAGTTTAAAATGATGTTTTGTCAATTTTTTTTTAATGAAAAAATGTAATGCACCTTTTTTTTTAGTCAAGTATTTATTTTATTTTTATCTATTTATGTGAAGATAAAGTAATTTGTCAAGAAAATTTAAGTTTGACATCATAATCAGTTTTATGTTCACTATCATTGTATCACAACAGTTAATATTTCTTTCTAAGGCTGGATTTTTTTTAGCCTTTTATGTATTTAAAAATTTTTCTAATTTTCTATTTTTAAAAATCCTCTTGTAAATTATTGACACACACACACACACACACACACATATATATATATATATATAATTTCTGCTTTTCTCTAATTTAGGGAAATATGTATATGTGGAGTTATTATTACGTAATTGTATCATGATCTTATTATTTCACCTTAATGGTATGGATGTTTTAATCACAGATTATTACAAATAATTTATATAAAAATATAAAATTATTATTAATCTGTAATTCTGTTTTTCATTATCTTCCTTACATAAATATGTATGCCGGGTATGGTGTTACATTTAGAAGCTTAATGAATATTTAATACCTTCTAAGAGTTACCTAAGAAAGTTCTTTGTATACTTTTCAATTTCTTGAACCCAGCAGCCCCATTAAAAGTAAAAACATTCTGAAAGTTGAATTTTTTATCACAGTAAAAGTAATAAGGGATTGTACCTGTTATTCAGAAACAAAGATAGAATGTGCTAGGGAAATGTAGCGCTACTTTTTGAAATATTATTTATAAATTTATTAAACTTGTCAACAGATAAATATTATTATTTTTTAAAGGAATTCTTTAATTTAATTTTAAATGGTTGAGGTTGTTTGTGACTTATTGTTAATATTACCTTACTGGGTTAGTGTAGTGGTTAAATTCATCATTGCATTATCAGCTGATCTTTGAAGTCAAGAGGTCTAAGGTTTGAGTGCTTGTAAAGGCTTTTGAGTCATTTTATATGGATTTTAATGGTAGACAGTGGTTACCGGTGTTCTTTGGTAATTGAATTTAAATTAATCACACGTCTCAGGAGTGAATGACCATAGTCTGTTCCAGACTACTATTTTACTGTACATTTACACTTATATTGCACATTGCATTACACCTGCAGCTCTTTGCAAGTCTTTGCAGTCTTTGCAAGCTGGTAGCAGTAATTGCATTTGCCTGTACACACACATACCCAGACCCGACAGTTTCTGGAAAACTGGTTGGAGAAAATATAATACAGGATGTCGGGACCAAAGATATTCAAAAGTAACACCTTATATTAAGAGAACTGGTTAATACAATTTAATAATCTCTTTTTTAATAAACAAAGCAAAATAGCAAATTGCAAAAAACTGAAGGCTTTCTGTTCAGGAGTTACCATCTTTGTTAGTGGTATTGTCAATCGGGAAGATGGTGTCTCAATCTGCGACCAAGGGCACAATTAAAATTTTCCTCTTCGCTGTTTGATTTTAGCCTTAAATTAACATTGTATACCTCGTCCAAGAGGTATTATAACAAATTAAAACTTTGATATTCATTTTTTACACTCGGTTTATTTTAGTGTTATAATGTCTGTTTGGAAAAATTAACTAGACCCTTTGAAAAATTCATTAAATAGTTGAAAATAAAACTTTTTCACTTTTTAATATTTACATCTTTAAGGTGAGATAGGCACCAAATTAAGAAGCGATTCAACACAATTTATTCCCATATAAAAGCACTTCACTCTAATGAAAATATTTTCACAAACCAGCTTTTTGAAACAAGCCACATACATAAAAATTTCAACAGTATGCAAGTGTTATATATGAATTACGACTCAAACTTAACACAACTGAACGATTCATTATATACAAAAATATTATAAGAGTGAATTTAAATCTCTCTCTCACACACACACACACACACACACACACACACACACTCGCTCTCTCTCTCTCTCTCACTCAACAAAGATGTTTCAAAAATTCTGTTGGAATATCAAAATTCATTGGCACTTAGTACTTTCAGCGGAAATCTCTAAAGATGGTTATTTTAAAACGAAAGGTAGCTCATGCAAGAGTTAGGTTTGTGCAATTTTTCTTTCTAAAGTTATACTAAAAATCAATTTTATAAAGTTTCCAGTTTTTTTAAAAATTGTGTCATATATATATATATATATATAGAGAGAGAGAGAGAGAGAGAGAGAGAGATTTAGAATGTAAAGCTTCAACATACATACAAGATGAAAATATAAATTATGAACTTTTTTTAAATCAGTTAAAAACAATGTGATGTGTTTTGAATCCATTAAACACAATACAAAATTAATGGTTATTTCTCTTCATTATTTGTTAACCCGATAAATTAATTCACTGATCCTAGTACAAATATATATTTTTCAAACTGTTTTAATTGTCTTGATTTATTAAGTATATCTGTTGTTTCATTATTTTTTTTTAACATTATGATAACACCTTGACCTGTAACTGGAATAAATTTAAGTTAATTGGAAAAAAATTCCCAAAATAGATTAAAAAATATGAAAATAAAAAATATTTATATTTTTTTATACATCTTTTCATCTTTTATTTATTTACTATTTTGTAAAAATGTATGCATGATTTTACTAATGTATTGTTACTGGTGATTGTATATATTAATTAAAATGTATGATCGTTAAATTTTTAACCTCTGCCAATGATAAAACCTAATTTAATGATGTAGCTTTTAACAAAATTAAATCATTTTCACTTTTGTTGGTGTGTGAGTTTCCAGATATTTTTTATTGTGGTATTACAAGTTAAATGTTTAATTTTCAAAGCATTTAGCACCATTGGTATTAATATAATTTGTATAAAATAATATTTCCACTTATGAACAATTTTTTATGTATCCGAGCGCTTTCGGAATCACTTCGCCATCATCAGGGATTATTTGAAGTTATTAATTTAATATTCATGTATATAATTTTTTATACATAATTATAAAATCCTCCTCTATGAATCATGAGACCTTGCCGTTGGTGAGGGGGCTTGAGTGCTCAGGGATACAGAGTAGCTGGACCGAAGGTGCAACCATATCGGAGAGGTATCTGTTGAGAGCCAGACTAAGGAATGATTCCTGAAAGAGGGCAGCAGCTCTTTCAGTAGTTGTTAGGGGCGTGAGTCACAATGACTTGAACGGCCGTATCAACATCACTCAGTCCTCTGAGTACTGCGCAGCTGAAAGCAATGGAAAACTACAGCTGCTTTTTTTCCAAGAAAATGTGGCTCTCTGCATTTTCACATAGCAATAATGGAGGCGCCTTCCTTGGTAAAATATTCCGGAGGTAAAATAGTCCCCCGTTCGGATCTCCGGGTGGGGACTACTAAGGAAGGGGTCACCAGAAAATTAAAAAATAACATTCTACGAGTCGGAGCGTGGAATGTTAGAAGCTTGAAAAAGGTTGGTAGGCTAGAAAATTTAAAAAGGGAAATGGGTAGGACAAATGTGGATATAGTAGGAATTAGTGAGGTTCGGTGGGAAGAGGAAGGCGACTTTTGGTCAGGTGATTTTAGAGTAATTAACTCAGCGTCAAATAATGGGCAGGCAGGAGTAGGTTTCGTGATGAACAAGAAGATAGGGAGGAGAGTGGAGTATTTCAAAACGCATAGCGATAGAATCATTGTAATAAGGATAAAATCAAAACCTAAACCGACAACGATTGTTAACGTTTATATGCCTACAAGCGCCCATGATGATGATGAGGTAGAGTGTGTATACGAAGAGATTGATGAAGCAATTAAACACGTAAAAGTAGATGAAAATTTAATAATAGTTGGAGATTGGAATGCAAGCATTGGAAAAGGCAAGGAAGGAAATATAGTGGGTGAATACGGGCTGGGCAAAAGGAATGAAAGAGGGGACCGACTTATAGAGTTTTGCACGAAGTATAATTTAGTAATTGCCAACACCCAATTTAAAAATCATAATAGAAGAATATACACTTGGAAAAATCCAGGCGATACTGCAAGGTATCAGATAGATTATATCATGGTTAAGCAAAGATTTAGAAATCAACTCGTTGACTGCAAAACTTACCCTGGAGCAGACATTGATAGCGACCATAATTTGGTGATAATGAAATGTAGATTGGGGTTTAAAAACCTGAAGAAAAGTTGTCAGATGAATCGGTGGAATTTAGAGAAGCTTGAGGAAGAGGAGGTAAAGAAGATTTTTGAGGAGGACATCGCAAGAGGTCTGAGAAAAAAAGATAAGGTAGAAAATGTAGAAGAAGAATGGGAGAATGTTAAAAAGGAAATTCTTAAATCAGCAGAAGCAAACTTAGGCGGAATAAAGAGAACTGGTAGAAAACCTTGGGTTTCAGACGATATATTGCAGCTGATGGACGAACGTAGAAAATATAAGAATGCTAATGATGAAGAAAGTAAAAGGAACTATCGGCAATTAAGAAATGCTATAAATAGGAAGTGCAAACTGGCGAAAGAAGAGTGGATTAAAGAAAAGTGTTCAGAAGTGGAAAGAGAAATGAACATTGGTAAAATAGACGGAGCATACAGGAAAGTTAAGGAAAATTTTGGGGTACATAAATTAAAATCTAATAATGTGTTAAACAAAGATGGTACACCAATATATAATACGAAAGGTAAAGTCGATAGATGGGTGGAATATATTGAAGAGTTATACGGAGGAAATGAATTAGAAAATGGTGTTATAGAGGAAGAAGAGGAAGTTGAGGAGGATGAAATGGGAGAAACAATACTGAGATCTGAATTTAAGAGAGCATTAAAAGATTTAAATGGCAGAAAGGCTCCTGGAATAGACGGAATACCTGTAGAATTACTGCGCAGTGCAGGTGAGGAAGCGATTGATAGATTATACAAACTGGTGTGTAATATTTATGAAAAAGGGGAATTTCCGTCAGACTTCAAAAAAAGTGTTATAGTTATGATACCAAAGAAAGCAGGGGCAGATAAATGTGAAGAATATAGAACAATTAGTTTAACTAGTCATGCATCAAAAATCTTAACTAGAATTTTATACAGAAGAATTGAGAGGAGAGTGGAAGAAGTGTTAGGAGAAGACCAATTTGGTTTCAGGAAAAGTATAGGGACAAGGGAAGCAATTTTAGGCCTCAGATTAATAGTAGAAGGAAGATTAAAGAAAAACAAACCAACATACTTGGCGTTTATAGACCTAGAAAAGGCTTTCGATAACGTAGATTGGAATACAATGTTCAGCGTTTTAAAAAAATTAGGGTTCAAATACAGAGATAGAAGAACAATTGCTAACATGTACAGGAACCAAACAGCAACAATAACAATTGAAGAACATAAGAAAGAAGCCCTAATAAGAAAGGGAGTCCGACAAGGATGTTCCCTATCTCCGTTACTTTTTAATCTTTACATGGAACTAGCAGTTAATGATGTGAAAGAACAATTTAGATTCGGAGTAACAGTACAAGGTGAAAAGATAAAGATGCTACGATTTGCTGATGATATAGTAATTCTAGCCGAGAGTAAAAAGGATTTAGAAGAAACAATGAACGGCATAGATGAAGTCCTACGCAAGAACTATCGCATGAAAATAAACAAGAACAAAACAAAAGTAATGAAATGTAGTAGAAATAACAAAGATGGACCACTGAATGTGAAAATAGGAGGAGAAAAGATTATGGAGGTAGAAGAATTTTGTTATTTGGGAAGTAAAATTACTAAAGATGGACGAAGCAGGAGCGATATAAAATGCCGAATAGCACAAGCTAAACGAGCCTTCAGAAAGAAATATAATTTGTTTACATCAAAAATTAATTTAAATCTCAGGAAAAGATTTTTGAAAGTGTATGTTTGGAGTGTCGCTTTATATGGAAGTGAAACTTGGACAATCGGAGTATCTGAGAAGAAAAGATTAGAAGCTTTTGAAATGTGGTGCTATAGGAGAATGTTAAAAATCAGATGGGTGGATAAAGTAACAAATGAAGAGGTATTGCGGCAAATAGATGAAGAAAGAAGCATTTGGAAAAATATAGTTAAAAGAAGAGACAGACTTGTAGGCCACATACTAAGGCATCCTGGAATAGTCGCTTTAATATTGGAAGGACAGGTAGAAGGGAAAAATTGTGTAGGCAGGCCACGTTTGGAGTATGTAAAACAAATTGTTGGGGATGTAGGATGTAGAGGGTATACTGAAATGAAACGACTAGCACTAGATAGGGAATCTTGGAGAGCTGCATCAAACCAGTCAAATGACTGAAGAGAAAAAAAAAAAAAAAAAAAATTATAAAATTAAATTGAAGTTAAAATTGTTACGTTCATAATAGTCGATTTTCAATTAATAAAATAAGTTATATGTTAATAAAAATGTAACGTCATGTCCGTAAGATGGTTACGACATATATATAAAATACTAATATTAGATAATAGACAATATTATAATTACGACTATAAGATAATTGTTGTAAATATTTTACGGACATGACGTTACATTTTTATTAACGTATAACTTATTTTATTAATGGACAATCAACTATTATGAACGCAAAAATTTTAACTTCAATTTAATTATAATTATACATAAATATTAAATTAATAACTTCAAATAATCCCTGATGATGGAGAATTGACTACAAAAGCGCTCGGATACTAACATTAAAAATTGTTGGTAAATGGAAATATTATTTTATATAAATTATTTATTATTGTACTGTTATTATTTGTTAATTTAAAAATATTTTTTCAGTATGTGTTATTCGGTAAGAATTTTAAACTGACAAAAATTGCAGTACTTGAACATTTTGTAGGATGTAGCGAACTCATCAGTTTATGAATTAGTGTATATGAATTGTAAAAAAACATAAGTTTTCTCCTCCATTAATTGCGTATTAAGCTTTCTTATTTTTAAATCCCCTTCAAAAATATTAGCCTGAAATATTGTGATATCGCGGTCACAACTACCACCTATTTTCCTGATTCGGTTCCAAAATCTTCTTTTGACATTTCACAATCGTTTATGATTAGCGTCAAATAAATTATTTTCTTGTTTTAAAATTCATTCTTCAACAATAATTAAGACTATACTCATGTAGGAAGATTTAATTTTCTTTTTATTTTGGTTTTCTAATCATAAAAATCAAAATTACTTTTTGAAATTTTATAGGTATAAGAAATTCACATTATTATACCCATACCGAGTAAGCATATAGATATCAAAATATATATATTTTCCAATAACTGTATTCCATGGCTTTAAAGGAAAAATGGTAAATAAAAATTTAAACTGTAAAAACTGCTTTGTGATGAAGGATTTTATAATTTAATGTGATGAAGGTGTTACGAGGGTTATTTTTTTTCAAGGTCCGATCAGTCGCGAAATAAAAACCCACGCAAAAATCGGATTAACCTTTGCGCATACGTGCTGCGCAGCATCTCTAGTATGGCCTTCAATCACGCCGCATCACTTCATTTAGTTCTGAACCCGCAGCTAGCACGTAAACATGTCTACAAATGCATCTCCCGCAAAGTGTGAAGTGCGTGAAGTAATTCGATTTCTTCAGGCTAAGGGGTGTAATACAGCTGAAATTCATAGACGAATAAGTAATGTGTATGGTGAAACTTCAATGAGTGACAGCAAAGTGAGACAATGGTGGAGGAACTTTAAAGCCGATGATGTCGTTGAGCAAGTGGATGAGGCAATTCGAGAAAATCGTCAGTTCACAATTTCTGTATTGAGCGATTGGTTTCCTGAAATTTCAAGGTCAGCCCTCTACATCATTGTGAGTGAGAGACTTCATTACCGCAAACTGTGTGCGAGATGGGTTCCCAAGATGCTGTCCAACCATCACAAAACAATAAGAATGGATGCCTCCCTAACGTTTCTCCAGCGCTACCACAATGAAGGAGAAGATTTTTTGAACAAAATTGTCACAGGGGACAAGACATGGGTCCTTTTCGAAACTGAAGAAACCAAAGAAGCCAAACAATGGATGCATTCTCATTCTCCCACTAAAAAGAAGTTCAAGCGAACCTTCTCCAACAGAAAGTGTATGGCTACTGTGTTCTGGGACCGGAATAGAGTTCTGTTGGCGGAATTCATGGAACGTGGCACGACCATCACTGCAGCCTCATACTGCGCGTCTTCAACGTCTATGAAGGGCAATTCAGAATAAGCGGAGAGGAATGTTGTCATCAGGCATTGTCTTTCTCCATGACAGTGCTCGGCCACATACTGCAGCTGTAACAAAGAAGCTCCTGCAGCGTTTTCGTTGGGAAGTGTTTGATCACCCACCACACAGTCTGGACTTGGCTCCATCCGATTTTCATCTCTTTGCTCACATGAAACGCTGGCTAGGAGGACAACATTTTGGCACAGACATTGAGCTGCAGACCAGCGTAGAAACATGGCTGAAAACACAGGTGACTCCGTTCCATGACGAGGGTATTGGAAAGTTGGTACCACGCTACAACAAATGTCTAAATCAGAGTGGCGGTTATGTAGAGAAATAGCGTAATTATGTAAGTACTTGTTACAAATAAAAAATTTTTTATTTTCACTGTGGTTTTAATTTGGTGACCGATCGGATCTTGAAAAAAAAATAACTCTTGTATAACTCATAAAAAATCCATAGGTTGAAGTTTACCTTGATTAAAATCCTTGTTATACCATACTTACTTCTATAAAAATGACCACCAACGGTCAGGTTTAATGGTTTATAACATTTTGAACTTTATTCTGCAAGAAAGAATATTTTATATGAAAAGCTGCTCATGTATTATTGTAAACACTCTTTTGTTAACAGGATCCACTGGGAAGGGCACACTACAAATTTAAAAAAGTATTTTTATAAAATCCCAACATTGGGCAGACGCAACTTAATCAAATGAGTGCAATGTTTATTTTTTTTTTTAAATATTTTTGGTATAGCACTTTTGAAAACCTTTGATGTTTTCAAAACCTCTGGAAAAGGATAAAAATATCGGTGATAGTATTTTTTTATTTTCTTCTGAATGGAAAATGTAATTAATAGAACATGAAATTTTAATATATAATTGTAGTATCATAGAGCTAACTTGCCATCTTCTTGGCCTATTTAAAAACATACAAGTTAGAGGTTACAGTGAATGTATTTATGTTAACAATAACATACAAACATGCTGTTTTGAGTTTACAAAGTTCATTATTTATAACAATTAAATATTAAATAACAAACTGATAATAATTGTTATTCAATCATATGATTGATATAATGCATATGCATTATATTATTGCTCTAATAAATCATGCTTACTTGAATGCCAATAGGCCAAATTGTATACATGACCCCATTAAACTCTTTTTACACCGATATTAGTTCTAATCTGATTAGAACTAATAAATAAAACTTATTTTGATAATGATTGATTATCTTATAATTAAAGTAAATAGGTGTTTGAATACATTAAATAAAAGTGATAATAAATTTAAAAAATCTGGTTTTCACCATTTCTCTTGGATTTGTTGTTAAAGTAGAATCCTCGACTGCCACGTGGATTACCTCTTCCTTGTCGGAACCACTTACCTCTTCCTCTAAAGTTACCAGTACCTGGATTATTATTTGAACTCATCTGAAACTAACACCACAAAAACAGAAAAAAGACATAAATAATCAAATATGAAATGATTAAATAGCATTGAAAAACATCTTATACAGAAAATTTTGAAGTAATTTGACACAAGAAAACATTATACTAGTGACATCACACTATATGTTAAGTTTAGTTCTTTAGGTAGTTAATTTGTCAGTTAGAATCACTATGTAGTTAAAAATTTGAAACATATTCAAAATATACTGTTTTCATAATAATGCAACAGAATGAATGAAACATTTGAAAATCAAAAATGAAAAAACATCAAGGAAAAATTTTAAACCATATTAAAAAGAAATCTAACTATTTTAATAGAACAAATATTTTATAACTAGCTAATTTTTTATAATGCCAAACTGATTTCATGTAAAAGGTTAGTTGTTAACAACTCGCTTCCAATTTTCATGAAATTTGGAATATACCTTATTTAGGACCTAAGTTATTTGTTAAAATTGAAATTTTTTGTGGAAACTCCTTTTATCCAACTTACATCCATTATAAGTTACACAGTACTGTCACCATAAAGTTCATAATTTGGCACTGTACAAGTGTAATATACCTTATTTTTTGACTAATAAAATATATTTTAATCAAGCTTCTCATGCAATTACATACTGCTCTTGTGAGGTAATGGTACTCTTGTGATGACATGAAAATTTAACTTACAGAAATACAAAAAAATAGGATACGAATGGATCAGCTAGCATGAGTTTTCCTTTTAGAGATTAAGACATAAAAAGACTATACCTAGAGGAATAGGTATGCCAAAGTTTTTCTATTTTATATGCATATAGTTCAATAATAAACTTCCTAAATTTTATATTGCCAACCTTTGAAAAAACATTACTTATAGTGCACGGAATGCAATCATGAAACATATAATCTCATCTTTATATAGATGTATACTTACTTTCCAATGCACTGTATATGATTAATTAAATTGTTATTATTTTAAAGGTGGTTAGGAGGATTAGAGGCTCTTGGAGGGTAATGATGATTGAACCTCCTAGGGACTAATAAATGTTAGTTCTTTTTATAGTGTAAGATTTTAAAAAAAAATGGTTGAATTTTAAGATATTTTAATGTTTGTTATTTAAAGGGTGTGTGTAGACATTAAAGGGAAGTTGGGGGGAAAGGAACTAAGAGGTACTGAATCATTTTTTGACCATTCTCTTTTTAAATTCTAAAAGTTTAATCTTTTCTGATGGTAAATCACATTTTGAAAAAATGAATTTGAATACTATAATAGTTCTCCTTATTAATTAAGTGTTCAATAGTAGTCCTTGGGGAAAGGAATTTTGTGGATAAGGAATCCTGGTACTCTTGGATACAATTTTGTGCTTAAATATTGGAACACTTCAGTCTGTTCTAAATAAACAGACTGAAATGTTACAACTTCTTATTTAGAAGCTACGTTTCTTAATTTTTCTGGGACACATTTTGAAAAAGAACAATTCAAAAATCCCAATATTTCATCTTTATTTTCCTATAACATTTAGGTCAGGGGGGCTACAGGGTTTGAAATATTTTACTCTTGGCTGAAAGATGGCCAGAAGAATAAAATCTAATAGTTTGGTTAATGTTATGGTAACTGGTTTTCCCACAGACTTTATATTTCACTTAGGGGAACAAGGGCAGCAAAATTACTGAATATTCACGGGGATGATGTAATGTTATATAGCCTACAACAGTCTGAAAACGTAAGCTTTTCAACAATGAAATAATTTTTAAAATCTGTTAAGCAGCTTTTGGTTTAACCGGGACAAACGTCCGTTACCCACAAACAACTGATATTAAGAGGTTGAATTTGGTCAGACGTCATCTAAAGACCATTTTATTTTTACGATAAATTTTTCTTTGGGAAAGCAAAAAGAATGACAACAAAATTTGTAGGTTAGTTCAACAAATTAATTTCATATATGGTACCGGTATATATAATATATATGTATATAAACATATACTTACTTATGAGAAAAGCAACTCAACTATAAAAAAACCACTCTTTTGATATAAAAATAACTTACAATATTTGATGAATTTAATATGATAAATGTGTACACAACGAACACCAAAACTACCGCCAATTATTTTGATTCGACCCTTATTAGTAGTGATGGGATATCTCGAATGAAAAAGTAGTAACAATTAGATTATTGAAATATCTCGAGATATCTCGAATTACTAACTGCATCATTCGAATGATGTTCTCGCTTGGAATACACTATAGTAGTGGGATAAAAGATTCTTTTACAGGAATCGATTCTTTCGATTCGATTCTCAGATAGGATTAGTAAAAAAGAATCGTTCGACCGATTCGATGATTCTTTTCCTTCCCAGCACTATCAGAGCAGTAAAATCTAATGCGCATGTTCTCTTTCTCTTTTTCACCCATGTTTAGCGTTCATCTCTCTTCATCTGCTCCTGTTCGACTCAATTGATGTATACCTACTAAATGTCTTCTATTCTCTTTTCAGCTTTATTTGACTCTTAAGTAAACATCTGATTCTTTTTCGGTTGAATAAGATTTTTAGTACCCTATCACTTCTAATACGTATGCTTTATTCCCTTCATCTACCCAACGATACTTCTTATTTCATGTCTTACTCGATTCCTTTACGATAACAAGCTTATATCAACAAACGACATCGCTAAACAGAGAAGTAGTAATGGGAAGAATCGTGAACGAGTCGTTCCTTCGATTCGATTCTTCATACGGAAAGTAAGAATCGAGAATCGGTTTGCAGGAGAAACCGATTCTTTTTACGATTCTTAACAATGAAATGGATAGGCTACGGGAAAGCAAATCTTTCTCAATTACGATTCGATTCATAGCAATCTTTCTTATGCATAGCTTGTATAAAGACAAGATACATAGCTTGTGGGGGATCTTCCTATCATATCAAAATCTAGCCTGCGTTTATTTTATTTATTGTTTTCCACACGTGGCGCATAACTTAATCTTTATTGACATTCGGCAAATTTATTACTTCTGATTAAAAAATATTTTCATTAACTGTGCTATTTAACTGAGCTAATCTTAAACAATTAAATTTTATCTGTAAGCCCCATAAAACATTTTTTGTTTATCAACTACAGCGAAATGAGAGCCAAATATATATTTTTTTCAACTCATTAAAAGTATTTATATCTTTTTTTTCTTGTTAACCTTCGGAAGCACCGACAGGAATTACTTCAGAAGATGAATAAGGGTGATATGTATGAGTTTAAATGAAGTTTAGTCATGTACAATCTCAGTTCGACCAGTAGACCACCCCTGTGATGGGTGGTCTACTGTGGTCTGTGAGGGGGGGGGTAAAATTATTTATAACTAGAAAATTTATCTTAAACTAATTTCAGTGTAATTACTAGTCGTCCCACTGACATAGGATACTAAACTACGGCAAAGATTACACAAAGCTTTTCCAGGGCTTGCTTCGGAAAAGCAAGTTCAGATGTGACTTCTTTTTCTGCAGCTCAAGTTTATAAATTTAAAAACAAAATATTCTTTTTTAAAAGTGGTTATAAAATATCTACTTACGTAAAAACTAATGATTTAAAAAAATAATACCGATAAACACTTAGAAAAAAAATCGTCTTCTAATTATGTAAAGTAAAAAAATCTTACGAAATTGAGTAGGCCCAAATAAAAAAAATATAAGCAAACTAAAAACACAACTCTAAATAGAACACGCAAAGATTATGCACCATGAAAACAAAATCGACTGTCGTCTTATATCCGTCTACTAAGAATAATTGTAAAATATATCTTGAGCATGACAGTATGCGCAAAAAAACAACAATAATTAATATTGTGTAACATAGCTTCCCACCCGAATGAAATTAAAAGAAAAAAGAATAATTATGTCATATAGAATGTGTGCGTAACAGTTTAAATTTTCCCTTCTCTGTTTAGCGATGAGGTTTGTTGATATAAGCTTGTCGTCGTAAAGGAATCGAATAAGAGATGAAATAAGGAGAATCGTTTGTTAGATGGAAGGGAATAGAACATGCGTATTAGAAGTGATAGGCTACTAAAAATTGTATTCAATCAAAAAAGAATTAGATGTTTACTTAAGAGTCGAATAAAGATGAAAGGAGAAGAATCGAAGACATTTAGTAGGTATACATCAATTGAATCGAACAAGAGTACGAAGAGAGATGAACCGCTAATATGGGTGAAGAAGAGAAAGACAGCATGCGCATTATAAGTGATAGGCTTCTAAGTTTACTAAACATCATATTGAACTGGAAAAAAATCAGATATTTACTTAAAGAGTCGAATAAGAGTTCAAAAGAGAAGAATCGAAGACATTTAGTACGTATGCATCAGTTGAGTCGAACAGCAGTATGAAGAGATGAACCGCTAAACTTGCTGAAGAAGAGAAAGAGAGCATGGGCATTAGATTTTACAGCTCTGATAGTGCTGGGAAGGAAAAGAATCATCGAATCAGTCGAACGATTCTTTTTTACTAATCCTATCTGAGAATCGATTCCTGTAAAAGAATCGTTTATCCCACCACTACAGAAAAGGGAAATACTGTAATATTACGTACACATTCTATATGACATCATTATTCTTTTTTCTTTTAATTTCATTTGGACAGGAAGCTATGTTGCACAATATTAATTACTGTCGTTCTTTGGCCCATACCGTCATGCTCAAGATATATTTTACAATTATTCTTAGTAGACCTTTGATTATGTTTCAGAAATGCATTATAATTTAAATCCTACTACATCTATTGTAACTGAACCAAATGAATTACAGCAATTAGCCCTTAAATTAACAAACTTTGTTGAATCGCCTAATCCTTCTCCTGTGCATCCAATACCATCTTTGTCCTCAAAAAATAAACACAACAGTTGTCCCTTACTTCCTTTGTTACCAAACCTGTCCCTCAAAGTAAAAGCCGAGCGTGAAATATTCAATTAATTAGGTTAATAACTAAAGAATATCAACCTATTTCACTCGTTGAGGTGAAGAATTCAAGAAGTTTGTTCACATGTTAAACCCTGGGTATTCGCCACCTTGTCGGAAAACAATTACAACTAGTAATTGTAAAACAATTACAATAATTCCATAATTATATGATAGAATTTCTTGTGAGATTCGTGAGTCATATAATATAGAAGCATGCGCAACAACCACTGACAGTTGAACATCAGTTTCAAATAATAATTATATGATCATAACTACCATTTCATTGACCATGATTGTAATTTAAAAACCCAATTACTTACTTGTATGGAAATCTGTAGTCAACATACCGCTGAAAACATTGCCATTGAATTACAAGGTAAATTCAATGAATGGGCTATTATTGATAAAATAGGAGCAGTTGTTAGTGACAATGCAGCAAATTTAAAACCTGCTATTTGCAATTGACAGCTGCGCCACATTCCTTGCTTAGCGCATACAATTAATTTAATTGTCCAAGCAGCAGTGTCTGAAGTAAAACAATTGTGGTAAAATCGAAGGCAACTGTCAAATTTTTTAAACAAAGTTCCATGCTGCTTCCAAACTGCAAAACATGCAGCAACAAATAAATTTAAAAAAAAATTAAATTAAAACAGGAGGTGCCTACCCGATGGGTAGGCACTCCTGCAAATGTTTAATTGATTATTAAAAACAAAAGAACCACTAATTTCTATTATCGCTTTGGTGAATCCTATTCTTAATATTAATACATTTGATGAGTGGATAGTTATAGCTGAAATATGCAAATTACTGTAAATGTTTGAAGAGATAACTATTGAAATAAGTTCTCAAAAAACTGTCACTATTTCAAAAATCAGTTTATTGGCGTGAGCGATGACAAGATATGTACTTAAGATTAAATCTTTTACTCAAAATTCTGAAATCGTTAAAGTAAGTATGTAACAAGATGTTAGATCAACTGCAACATAAATATAAGATTTTGAAAATAATAATATTTTGCTTGAAAGCATGCTATTAGATCCTCGCTTTAAAGAACAAGACTTTAAAGATGAGGCATCTTACTAAAATGCTTACACAGAAGTTTGAAGTATTTAGATCGAACAAGGCGATAGGTTTGAAACTGAACAAGAAATTATTGAACCCTCCATTTCATCTGCATGGGAAGATTTTGATAAAAAAGTAACGCCAATTTAACTAATTCAAACCCAACAGTAGCAGGAATTTTAAAGCTAGATAAATAAATAAATGAACGGCTCATCTCGAGAACACAAAATCCTCTCTCTTGATGGAAAGAAAGGCGGTTAATTTATCAAAGATTATTCAAAATAATGCAAACTAGACTTTGCATTCCTGCAACCTTTGTTCCCTGTGGACGATTTTTTTCAAAAGTGGGACAGTTAATAACAGAAAGGCGAAATAAACTTCCATCAAAGAATTTCGAAAAAATTATATTTCTACATGTAAATATGTAAAATACTATAAAGTTTGTTTGAAAGATATTAACTAATTATTTATTTTGATTAATTTTAATTATTTTTTTTTTTGTGATAATAGAACCAAAAATTTTTAAAAACAAAATGTTTGTGGGTGTCTGTAACTGTGCGCGTATTAGTAGAAACATCAAGGTAAATATAAAATCATAACATCGATATGATAAAAAAAAAACAAAGACGGAATCAATGGCTTGCTCAGAAATAAGGTACGGTACAAGCTATATTATTTTAAATTATCCATTTTGTCATTTATAGCTTTAAAGAAATTAGTTTAAGATAAATTTTCTCGCTATAAGTACTTTTACCCACCGGGTTGGTCTAGTGGTGAACGCGTTTACGCAAAACAGCTGATTTTGAAGTCGAGAGTTCTAAGGTTCAAGTCCTAGTAAAGGCAAATACTTTTATACGGCTTTGAACACTAGATCGTGGATAACGGTGATCTTTGATGGTTGGGTTTTAATTTACCAAGCATTTCAGAACTGGTCGACTTGAGACTGTACATAACTACACTTCATTTACACTCATACATATCACCCTTATTCACCTTCTGAAGTAATTCCTGACGGTACTTCCGAAGGTTAACAAGAAAAAAAAAGATATAAATACTTTTAATGAGTTGAAAAAATATATATTTGTCTTTCATTTTGCTGTAGTTGATAAACAAAAAATGTTTGATGGGGCTTACAGATAAAATTTAATATTTTAAGATTAACTCAGTTAAATAGCACAGCTAATGAAAATATTTTATAATCAGAAGTAATAAATTTGTCGAATGTTCAATAAACATTAGTGATGTTGATGTAATAAGTTATGCGTCCCGTGTGGATATAAGAAACCAAACGCAAGCTTGAATTTGGTGTGGTAGGAGGAGCCCCCACGATACTACATGCACAAGAAAGATTATTATAATCGAATCGAGTCGTAATTGAGAAAGATTTGGTTTCCTGTCGACTATCCAATTCATTGTTAAGAATCGGTTTCTCCTGCAAACCGATTCTCGATTCTTTCGTTCAGTATAAAGAATCGAATCGAAGGAACGACTCGTTCACGGTTTTTCCCATTACTAATACACTACTAATTGCTAATGTAGACGAATACTACTAATGTTATGAATGATTAACAAATTTGAATAACTACTTTTAATTCGTCACTTGTTCGGATTTGGAAGATGAATAGGCCGAATACTAACTACTAATAGGATTACGAATGTTGAGAGACTACTACTAGTACTACTTTTCATTTTCGTTTAAGTTAATATTTTAACCCACAATTACTAAGCCCAGCAATGAGACATATTTATTTTCTTACGTCATTTCTCGCTACTTTGTTCACTATACTATCGCCACTCCTAATATTAATTACAAAAAAATATATTTAAATTCGTACTCGTAACTATATGTTATCATTTCCAGGTCTTGTAAATTAACATATCGCCACGCTATTATCATTCCACTTTCACATTTATTAATTACACAAAAGATAACACTTAAATAAAATGCAAGAATTATATATTTATTTTTTTTTGTTACTTCTTTTGGCGTGTTAGGAGAAACCGATGAAGTTACGGAACTTGCGCGCGCCGATGTAACACACCATGAAGATTTGCGTTGACCCAAGTGGATCAGTTTGCACGCACATGCGTGTAATGTCTAATTCAGTCAGTCGTTCAATGCAATCAAGTGATTAGCACGTGTTGGAGACAAAACATATTGAGTGGTAATAAATATATATTTATATACAAGGATTTCTGAATACGGATATTTTAAACTGTGAACGTATATTTATTTTTTGTGAAAATTCTGTATCAAGATTTGAGGATATATTTATGTAAGTATTATTTTTTACAAGTAAAATCATATGTTTTAATTACAGAAAATAACAAACATCAGATAAATTCTTGATTTTGCATGAAGAATTTAAAATTTACCAAATTCAAAATTTTTGATAAAATACATTATAAAATAAAACTATTTGCATCATATTTTTCATATCATAAGCTGCTGATAACCCTCGTGCCTATTCAATCGCATCCGAAGAATTAATGGAACTAAACTAATCAAATATATTCAATGAACTTTGTTTTCTATGACAACGAATACTTCAGTACTTTTTAAACTGTATAGAATAAATATCATTTTTTCAAACTTATATTCATGGTATTTAATGTCGTCTATCGATCGTTTCACTCAGTAGTTCAAATTTGAATGCTTAAAAAAATTCTTTATTTATTCACGCCAAAGAAGTATAACTTCTTACGTACTACAAAAGTACACGTGAGCTTTTTTTTTATTAAAAAGAGAAGAATTTGAAGCAGCACTGCTAAATTCTTAGCTACAAAACAATAATAATTAAGGTTCTTTCAGAAAATATGATATAAAAACGATCAAATAAAATAAAAATTAAACAAAATAAATGTTCTCCATCACTTTCAAATATCAATTATAATTTTTTTTAAGCATTAGCTTATGATTCATTTAATTTTGATTAATTTTATTCACACAAACACACATTAAATTATGGTTTTAATTTTTGTTTGTAAATTTAAAAGTTATTGAACTTAATATCTGGTAGAACAAGTTATAAAAGATAAATCAGTTTAAAATTCTGCGTTAAAATAGCCATTTAAAAAATTGTTTTTTTGTCCAGGTTTTTTTGGAGATACTTTATTCCTATTCAAATTGGTTAGCTGTCCAACCTAGAAAACACTCTCCGAGGGAACTGATGTTGTAGGTATAAAGGCATATTTCAAATTTATCTCATATAATTCAGGTAATGAATTTTTATGCAATTCCCAAAATTCCAAAGGATTTTTCAATCTGTTTAGATGTGGCATTTCCAAATATTGTCATATTTGCAATATTCCAGTTGCCATTGTTGTTTGCATTTTACATAATTTTTCTTCAAATAAACTCCAAAGACCGTTGTCAGAATTTGTTGGGTCTGAGGTTCTAAGATTTTCATTTAACAGTAGAGAACCAACGTCCATTCACCTTGAATTAATAAATTTGTAACCTCATCATTTATCCATTTTTGGGCATGCTTTGCATTTTCTTCTATGCAAAATATGTTTTTTTTTATCTCGGATCAATAAAACTAGCTTTGGCTACAAATTTATTACCTTCCAAATGGCCAAGACTCCTGCCAATAACTTCAAGCAAATTTTCTTTTAAATTAACTCCAACATTTGTTTTTGGAATTAAAAAATTTAATGTATGTGCAACCCTCTTAGTAAGGGAACAATTAATGCCATTATCGGATATTTTTCTCCTGACCACTCGAAAGTAATTTGCTGAACAAGCTTTAAAACATTAATATAATCAATGATGATTATCCATTCTAAAGCATCCAAATATTGAGGAGCATTTGGAAATTCAGATGTAGTAACAGACAATGGATCTTTTACTTTCAATAGTCTTTCTAGCATCATTAAAACAGAATTCCACTTGGTAGAGACATCCTTTTTAAGTTTTAATTCAGGTTTTCCCATGGTCATTTGTTTATCCCTTAATTTGCTAGTTGCCGTAACACTGTTTAAAATATGAAACAAGATACCTGCATTTTTTCAATAAATCTGAGAACTCTTTGTTCTTTTTTATAGCATCTTGTACAGATAAATTAAGGGTGTGAGCCAGACACGGATGGTATTACAAATTTAAACGTTCATAAATTGCATTTTTTTATATTACATCCATTGTCTGCAACTATTGCCACTATTTTGTTGGTGATATTCCATTCTTCAAGAATTGTTTTTAAAAGACAGCTGATTGCCATTCCCATTTGAGCAACTAATATTTCATTAGTAATGAGTACAATTGAATGCAGTTTGTTACTGTATATAAAATGACCAGTCAATATAACAAACTATTTATTGTCATCAGCTGACCAAATATCGAAGGTTACTAAAATATGTTTTATTGAATTTAACATATTTTTAATTTTTTTTTTTTATATTTCAAAGTAAATTTGTGGCAGCATTGAATGCTATCCTCTGCTAGCTCAGTTGATAGACTAGTGGACTATATTGTCTCAGTGGCATTGTAGATGATAAATGTTTCCTACTGGGTGGCATATACAGTGATTGCAATTTCCTTGTATATTCTAAAAAAAAAAACAGGATTTTCAACCAATGATAAAGGTTAGAAATCAATAGCTACCATTTTAATAATGAATCTACCAATTGCAGTTTTTACTGCTATAGATAATTCTTTGTCATAACGTCCAAATAAACGTAGTTGTTTTTTGGCTGATGGTGTGGAAGGAACAGGATCAGTTATTACTGGTACTGTGCGTTTGTGAGGTTGATTAATCGACAAAGTAGAAGTTTCAGAAGTGTTTCCTTTTTTGTTATTATTATTACCTAATCTTTCAATTAACTGTAAAAGATGTTTTTGTTTTAAGTGTTCTTTTAGGTTTGTAGTATTACCAAAAAACTTTAAATGTTTTTTGCAAATTTCTTGTGAAATTTGCAAAAAATTTTTTATGAAATTTTTACTAAAGATTATCATCTTTGGTAAAAAAAATGAAAAAAACGATTGATTCCCCCCTGGTTTCATAATTCTACTTTACAAATACAACTAAATATGAAAGTTTCTAATTGGCTAAATTATAAACGAAAAATAATGAAACTCAATAAAACCAAAGTTTAACGAAATAGTCTCTAAATGAGTAAATTCTGTTAAGTAATAATAACTCCTGTAGTACTAAAATAAACGAAAAGTTCTGTAAACTGAATCCAAAAACTAAAGAAACAAAACTTAAAAACGCTATTATTTAACATTGACTGAAATGGTAACAAATAACACCATACCAATTAACGCAAGATTTATAAATAAAAAAATAAAGATATCAAAATATTAACGACTGATTGAGAATGAGATAATAATTCAAAGAAAACCTCTGCATTTGCAGAAAATAATTTTTTGGGAGAAATTAATTGTGGCGCCAGTAACCAGTAGACAGTCATAACTTATGAAATGATCCGTTAGTAACAGCTATTAAAGTGTATTAGTCAAACTAATAATATTATTCACTGTTTGTACTTTGAAAAAATATTAGTAATATATTTTGAATGAATCATTCAATTATTTATATCATTCTGTTACTAATATCTCGATTATTAAAATCATTTGATTTTGCCCATCACTACTTATTAGTGTTTTGTAGTCTTTTTTCCTGTTCAGCCTCCAGGAATCATTGTTAGGAAGATATGTATGAGTGTAAGTGAAGTGTATTGTGCAGTCTAAGGTCGAACATTTCCACCAAAGAGCACCAGATCCGCGATCTAGTATTCAAGTCCCGTATAAAAGTAGTTACTTCCTTTACTAGGATTTGAACGTTGGAACTGTCGACTTCGAAATCAGCTGATTTGTGAAAATTTATTCACCATTAGACAACCCAGTGGGTTTGTTTTGTAGTCCTAGATTTCTTGAACATGGTTTATTTATTAAATTTGAGTTAGAGAATAATTTAGTATGTAAAAATCTATTAAAAATACCCTATAAGTAGCAATTAAAAATTGGTCTGCTCTATATTTTTTCAAAACATTTTATACCTGATATTTGTTTAATAGCATATTATATATAATATATATATATCCCAACCACAAAAAAAAAACAAAACATTATTTTAGTTGTAGAAGAAGTTTTAAATATTCTATTTGTTAATACTTATGATACAGTAATTCTACAAGTAAAAAACTTGTATATCTACTTGTATATTTACTGTATAGCTCGTTAATTAAAGTAGTACAGATGTGGTAATGCTGTAGTGGAGAAGGGAATATGGTTTAGAAGATCGTGTTGCTTAACCTGGTCAATATTTTAGAATCAGCTGACCTCTGTTCAGAATACTGAGGGAATATTTATTTACGTTCGAATGGAGTGGTAGTTGCCGCGTACGGAGTGGTATATATATATATATATGTTTGTGGATTCTGAATTGTTAGTGTATCAGTAGTGAGATCACTTGCTGCAAGATGTGGTGTTTTACTATAACAACATTAACTTTTCTTTTAATATCTATTAATCCATCTTTAAGTAACCTTAAAAAATCTGAGCTTCAAGATGCAATCGATGCATTTGATTCGTTTGATACTATACCTGACAGATCTAAAAGTCCTCGACACAAGGTGAGCAATAAAATTTTTATTTACTTGTGATTCGTGGGTATGCAGTTTGTGGCATAAATTACGCATCTTGAATTTATTTTATTCAATACAAAGGAAACTATTTTTGGTGGTAGACAATCTGCATTTAATAAGTGAAATCTCAATAAATAAAGTTGCAGATTAAATCTCATTTAAAATTTATACCCAATTATTAATTAAAAAACATTAAACCAATTGTAAATTTAAACTGAAAATTTTATTAGTTTGAAAAGTTTTCAAAGAGATTTTAAATACGTCTGTTATAATACAAAAATTTTAATTTATTTCTTTTGAAATAAAAATTGTAATTTTTTATACATTTTGAATCAAGTTGAATAATTTTATTTTACTTTTTAAATTAAGTTCTAAAGACTTTAAATATGAAGGTAAATTAAAAAATTGTCAAATTAGGATAACTTGAAATTACTGAACATAATGCATTTTAATTAAAAGGATTTTTTAATGATTTTTTTAAAAAACATGTTACCTTTAATAACTTTTTCATTTTTACGTTAATTTACCCTCAGAAACAAAAGAAACGGTTTTTTGACTAGCAATTTTATATTTAATGCAATTGTGTGATGCTTTTCTCAATTTTAAAACTAGATTAGATTGTGACAAAGCATCCCACAAAACTATTACATATCCAGTGTATAATAAAATTCAGACTGGAATAGATGGACTTTTATTTTAATATGTTATTCAGTGCAGCAATTTTCTTTTAAGCTTATGCTTATTGATTTATATGATTAAGTTATATATTAAATATATATTAAGTTATATATATGTTCTTGTTTGTTATATGTATTTTTTAAATTAAATAAAATTTCTCTTTGAATTTATAAGTATCCTTTTATCCAGTGTGAATTTCAGAGATTTTTTTTATTAAAAAAAAAAAACTCAATCTGGTGGTTCTGTTTATTTTATCATGTAGTTGAAGTAGTACACTTTTTAATACAGATAATTGTATTGTATTCCTAAACTGTTTGAATATGTTATTCATTTTTTTGTCATTGCTTAGTTTAGCAATGTACAGGTATGGCATAGTATCAGTACAACCAACATTATCATGATATTCAAAATATTTTTGCACAAAATTTCAAGAAAATTAATGGGTAGCATAGGATACAAAATATTAGTTATTGTTAAATTCTAGAGATCTTTAGGCCATGCTCAACTGCAGTCTATGTTGATTCTCTCCGTTCCAGTACATTTCTTATTTTTATAAATTTGCAGGTTTTTTAGTTTTGTTTTACAAGCATTTATGTGATAAATGTCAGTTGTGATATATTAAAAACAGTCTATGAAATAAATGAAAAAAGTCATTTTATAATAGTTTAATGATTTATTTACAACAGGTTGACGCCAATTAAGAGATGCAAATAGATGATAATGAATTTTTTAGCATGTGAAAAATGCTATGTTTGACTGTGAGCCTAATCTGAAACTTTCATGTGAATGTCAAGAGATCCTACAACTCAGTCATGGAAATTGGCAGATCTGTTTGTAATGATAACACAGTGTTATTAAACTACTTATCTATGAAAATGTTAGCCCACAAAGTCTTGTTTAAGAAATTTATCCATATAAAGTCATTATCATTCTAAGTTATTATTTTAATATAAAAACCTATTTAGAAAAGTATTTCAGTAAAAGTTTTTAATATTGATTTTGTTTGTGTCAGTTATGTGTAAATTTTAACAAGTTGATATTGAAGGTGCAGTGATGATTTGATACTGATAACTTGAAATTGCTTTGTTTTAGTTAGTGTTCTTACCATTTTCTGCCCCTTTTGTTGTGTGTGTTGGTGTGTGCTCACACATGAAATATTTAATATCATTTTGTGGCAAATCTGTGAATTCAAAAATCATTTTATTGGAACACAACAGAGTGCAAGTTAGACATTTTTAATATTTAGGTTGTGGTAACTCATATGATGAGGAAAATAATTCTTGTTCTTCTTGTACCAACTTTTTCGAGATGTTTGACATTATGATGATAATTTTTGTATTATCCATCACTGTGTGAATTAATTGAATGGCTGTGTAGACAAATCGTATCTTAAGTTATGACAAAAAAGATTTTACAAATAAATAATTATATAAATAAACTTATTTTTATTTAGTGGACAATTCATAGTCATAACATTGTAAAACAAGATTTAATTTCTAGAAGGCTTTTCTATGAAGCAAGTAAAAATATTATTTATAATGTTTTGCTGTTTTAAGCTGATAAAGAGATTAAGAAAATTTTGCTGTTTTTGAATCTTTTTTCTAAAATTATAAAATTGAGCTTATTCTTCATAGTACTGAAATGAAATTCCTTTATTCATATTTATTTAACAGATTCTCTTGTAATTTATTTTTTAGTATTTTTATGCAAGTTTTTTTATTTCGGGAATTATAATAGGATTCATGAAGCAGTAATATGTATTGTGCATTTATTAAATTGTATGCAATTTTTGAAGATATCTGTTTGCGATCATCAGTACAAGAATGATGTGGAAGAACTTCTGTTATTAAAATGTGAGTAAATGAATTTCATTGTAATATTTTATTGTAGATTATTTTTATGTCCATTAAAAGTGTTTAATTTTGTAGTGACTTTTCAAGAGGCCTATGTTGCCTATTTTTTTTTAATTTTTAAGCAACTACCAGTAACAGACTTGATTATGGTTACTAATGGTAATGATAGGTAAATTTAATTTGAAATTAACTTAAATTTACAATAAAATTTGTTATTTTTATCATTAGATTCATTAATTTTCTAGTTTTATTCACATCTTAATTTTAAATTGATTTACTTTATCTTAACTTTAAATTGATTTACTTTCAGGTGATAGTTAAAGTTAAGGAATCACCGACTGAAGGTGCAGCACCTACAATAATCGAAGCTCCTGTTGTTAAAGAGGAAGCTCATTGCTTCACATGCCCTGTTAAGCTTAATATTAGTAATATTGATTTGATAAAATTAGCTAATAATTCTTTGTTAACTGCTGAAAATGGTAGTAATTTAGAATTTATTAGATTAATTCAGGCTGTTCGTGAGGTAAGCTATACTACTTATTAATTTTTTTTTTTAAGTTGTTGCTTTTTTAAATTTTGTTCTGATAATGAATAGGTTGTAACTTCAAAAAATTGTTATGTTGATTTGAGTAATTTGTGTGTATGTGTGCACACATGCATGCACATGTGGATGTGTGGTAATTTTATCATTTATTTGTTAATACTTAAAATGTAAGTATAAAAGATTATACGAAAAATTTAGAATATCATGTCACCTCTTTTCTAATTTGAAATTCTTAGTATACTATTAATGGTAAGTTTTTATTATTATTGATTGGAAAACAGGATTATTTTTCCTTAAATTTTACTGGTTGTGTATAAAAAGTTTTTCTGCATAGCAGTTTATTATTATCTGAATGTCTAGTTCATAATGTGGCATATTAAACTTTTTCATTTAACATTGCATTCAGCTGTTAAAATAAGTCTTTTGTTCTAGTAATTAGAAGGTCCTGGGTTTGAATCCTGGTCAGATGTGGCATTTTTCATAGGCCACAAATTTCCATTCGAGCTAATTGATCATAGCAGTCGATGCTCGCACATCTCATTAAATAAATAAATAAAACGCCTATTATAAACTTTTTTCCGTTCACTTTAATTTTCAATTATACTGCTAGCCCACTGGGTCTAGTGATTAATTCACCATTGCAAATCAGTTGTTTAACAGTGGATTTTTGAAGTTATAAGTTCTAATGTTCAAATTCTAGTGAAAGTTAATTACTTTAGATGGATTTGTATACTAGACAGTGGATACCAGTGTACTTTGGCGGTTGGAGTTCAATTAACACATGTCTCAGGTTGGCTGGAGTCTGTACACAACTACCACTCATTTTCATGCCATACATATAATCCTCATCTCATTGGGCCATGGGGGGTTGCTTATTGTTCACTAATTGAAGTTGAACTGATTGCAAGGTATACATTAGGAAAAAAAATTAACACTGTTAAAATTAAAAAGTTATACATTTTTAATAGATGCGTTAATTATTTGTCCTTGAACATTAAAATAATTATAGATAACATATAATAATTATCTTACATATATTATGTTATAATATTATTATAACATAATAATTATCTGATTAAAATAACATTTTGTTTTAGTCTAAGCAATCTTTTTCTAGACTTGTTTATCAAAATTCTGAGATTACTGACCCTATTGATAAACTTTACATATATTTTAAACTTTATATATTTTTTTCATTGACCTTATTGTATTTTTCATCAACAAGATTTAGATTGGGACCTATGTCATAGTTATCAGTTAAAATTAAGAGATAGATTTATTCTCAACAATTAAATTAAAATAAGTAAATTTAGAATTATGTCATTGTTAAAAATCCAAGTGAAGTAAAATTAGCCTTACTTATATAACTATTTAACTATTACAATAAATGAGCATATAAAACAGATAAACGTATGTACAAGGGGAATAAATAAATTGTAATTACTGGTATTGATGAAATCATATTGAAATAAAGTTACAGAAATTAAAAAATAAGAAGTATATTCAATTTTTAATTAAACGTTTTTAGCTGAAATTTTTTAAATTATGTCATCAATTTTATGCAGTAACTTGCTTACTTGTCAATTGATTTTCAAAAATAAGATGTCACATTAACTTTAATGAAAGACTACCTTTTTAGGTAATAAAATATATTTTGATAAAATTAATGATTACAGAGTTAAAAAATTGATGTGTACCTTTTTGAAATTTGTGACACGTTCACATCATAATTGTTTATTTATCAAGGAAGGTTGTTGCAAACAGGTGTATCAAATATAATGATTCCTTAGTTGTGAATAGCATTTTTTGAAGATTTTTTTTGAAAAGCATTTTCAGCACTTTTTTCATAGAATGTTTTTTTTTTTCATTTTGATATATAGAATATGACAATTAAATGTACTTTCATTATACCTCCTCCTGTGAGTGTGTGTATATAAATACACACATACACGAATAAATACACATATCCTCTCGCTCTCTCTCTTTGTACCATTTTGTTGTAATATTTAATTATATTTTTTTCATGTTTTACAGATTGGAATTGGTGTTGTGTATGATTTAAAAGTTGAAGCAGTAGAGAAATGCGATAAGGATGGTGATAAGATATGCAAAAATATGATTTGTGTTTTGCAACTTGTACATAAACCTTGGAAATATTTAGAACCACATTTAACTTACTGTAATTGTACTCCTAGTGAAAATAAAGCACAAGAAAACCTAAATTATGGTATTGAAAATGGTGAAACTGATAGTAAACATTCAAAATTAGAAGAAAGTGTTTATTCAGAAGATAAATTTCAGCCTGAAATAAATAAAGAAGTATTTGATAGTCCGAGTAGCCCATCAGAAGAAGATATAATTGATGTAACTAGTCCAAGTAGCCCATCAGAAGATATAATTGATACTAGTCCAAGTAGCTCATCAGAAGAAGAAATAATTGATACAACTGTTTCAAATGAATATATTCTGGAAACAACTACAATCAATGATGAATCTGCTTTGCTTGATACTTCATTTCCTAATAAAGAATCTCTGAATGTTTGGGGATTAGTTTCATATAGTGTTGAAGAAACAACTGAAGGAACAAAATTAGTTTTACCTCAACTTGTTGAAGAAACTTCTATATTAAATGAAAATTATTCTCCTAATCCAAGTGAAGAATCTAATTGATAATGCAAAATAAGAAGAAAAAATAAGCTTATTCAGATTATCTGAATTAGTATGGGATATAATGTAAAAATGTATGTGGACCAATGAAAATTGAAAATGGTTTCTTCTGAACTTTTTTTGATGCATTTATAAAATATTAATATTACTAACCAACTAACTTAAATATCATATATTTCTTAGGAATATAAGTTAATTAAGCATACAAATGGGTTAATACTATTTCTCTTAAAATGGAGTACTTATGTTACCAGAATTAAGATTATTTAACTAAAAAGTTACCATTTTTATTTGCTGATTATAAAAGAAACTGCCATTTTATTTTTTAAATTGTGTATTGTTACAGTCTTTATTTTTACTATTATTATTTCTAATTTCATGCATTTAGTGTTTTTTGTTTTGAATCTATTTGTTGAAATTCACTTGGCTTATACTACTTGTTTAACCGCTTATTATTTGCTTTATATTCTTTATGATGTTATTGTCCATTTCTAATAATTATAATATATCCTTTTTTAATTATGTTTGAACATTCTGACATTCAATTTTTATGTGATGTTCGTGGTTATATTATTGGGAAACCTTAACAATTTTACATTAATAGAATGTCAGTAGCAGTTAACAATTTTTCTGACAGACAAAAATGAAATTAACAGCTTAAGATGTCGCTTCAATCTGTTCCAAAATTATTGTTGTCTGGAGTTACACAACAGTATTAATTTCTTAATTAGGTTAACTGTTGTATTTCTTCAAATAATTGTTTTACCAAAAATGTTAAAAAAACCAAAAAATAAAGTTAAAAGTATTTCATTATTATCATCATCATTATTAACTTAAAAGTTTAATTATTTTTTTTATATTCTGTTCTTTTTCTGTAAGAAAGACGATAATTATTTGTACTAAAATATTTCTTAGTTGTCAAAATTTTCATAAGAGTGTCATACTTTTTAATATTTTAGTTATATGAAAATAAAAATATAAAAAAAAAAAAAATGGGATAATGTATTATAATTCGGTTAATGTGATTTTAAAAAATAGTGCAAAGTTAAATTTTTAGATATTTTATTTAATTTCAAAATATTTGCAGATTCCATGATACCTATATTGCAGTTTGACAACAGTGGACATTGTGTTTAGATTTCTTGAAAGAAAGTTCAGTAAAATGTAAAATTAATTTTTTAAATGAATTGCGAATAAATTTATTTTTGCTTTTAGACTACTTGTATATGATATTTTACTGGAAGTATTTGTTTATATTTTTTTGTTACCTTACAAAATAATTAACTAATATATTCTAATATTTATTAGTATAAATGTAATGAATTATGACTTCCTGTAATTGTTTATGTACATTTTGAATATCAGATCTTAAAATATCTGTGATTGAAAGTATTACCAAAAATGCATATGAATATAACTATAAAGCATACAGATTGTTAGTATGAATTATCCTTTGAATGATAGATAAATTTATATTGTTCATAAATTTATATTGCAGATAAACTTGCTTATTTCATAAATTATTTATATTGTTTAAACTGTCATCTATGTAGAGCTTCTGAACATTTTTATTGAGAAAGAAGTATTCTGCTCCATTGTATGGAAGTTACTGATTTTTACTATTTCTTTATTACATTACTATAGTTATAGTATAACTAAGCATGACATTATGTTATAATTTTATACAGTTTTATTTTTGAGGTTTTTGTAACATTTTGTAATTATTTTTATTATTATTTTATCATATATGCTTTTTTAAATTATTTTTTAATCTGTTGTTTTTATTTTTTCCCGTTGTTTACCCCCCCCCCCCAACCAAAGTACGGGCATGCTACTAAAAGCATATACACAGCTCCAGGGGGTGCCATCGCCTCAAATTACCTCAGCAGGAACAAAGGTTCCGCCTAGGTAGCTGGAACTGTTGTCTTTAATCATTCCTCATGCTTCTAATGAGGGATCCCCCACCGGGACTCTGGTCTTGATGCCACGCCTCTAATGGGAACCCCAAAGGGATCCCCCACTGGGACTACTGTCTTACTTTATCCCCCATTGTGAAGTACCAAAGGAAGTCCCTGTCCAATCACTGAAAGTGGGACACTTGAACATCCACCCCTCCTGAACGAGACTGTCCCAATCGTAGGTCATCTCCAAAAGCAAAGATGAATGGGTCTCATTTATTGCTGCTGGTTCTACATCCACGGTCTCCAAGTGAATGCCATTACCCGGGTTCAAATCCCAGTCAGGCATGGCATAATCACACACGCTATAAGTCATTCAATTTCATCCTCTGAAGAATGCCTAACAGTGGATCCGGAGTTAAAAAAAAAAAATATTACTTGTTTAAAATACATTAGATAAAGAAAAATATTAGAAATAGCAATTTATTATTGCTTAGAAATTTTTTTTGGGGAACTGGAGGCATTACCTTTGTAATACATACCATTATTTTGAAAATGAGTTAGAAGGAAAGTCTGTTGCAAAGCATATTGAAATTATATATCACGAAGACTTACTTTTTATCACTAATATAAATCCCCACTAATATAATACACTAATATAATACACTAATAAATCACTAATATAAATTAGTGACGGTGATAGTGATTGTAAATTTTCATACTTAATATAAGATTTTATTTTATGATTGCTTTGTATATATTTTCTATGTTCAACCTTTATCAAAACATAACTATAATTATAAAAATAACCTAAAATTTTTATTAACGTACTGTTTACTTATAAAATTTATAAAACAGTCAATAATGTTATACACGAAATGTTGGTAATCATTTTTGCTATGAAATCAGTTTTTGTATAAAAGTTATTTTTTAATGTAAAACTAAAAAAGAGTTGTTGAAAATCCCTTATTTAATTTTGGACCATCATCTTTTTCTACTTGTTTAACTGCTTATTATTTGCTTTATATTCTTTATGATGTTATTGACCATCATCTTTTTCTGGATTTGCTTTTATAAAGTCTTGATAAAATTCACATTAGTGAAAAAAAGCAATAGTATTGATAAGCGATATAACTACCATTCTTATACCTGCTGTCAAAATGGAGTTTTTTTTTTTTTTGTAAAAAGTAATCTGTAAAAATTATTAATGATCTGTTAATCATCTATTTATATTAGATGATTGACAAGTTAGTTTTATCATGAATTTTGTATGAGAAAGTATATTTCCTTGTTTATTTGTTTACATTCTTCACAATATTTTGATATTCATTGAAGAGTTGGGTAATTTTCCGTGAGTGTGTCCTTATCAGTTTAAAATGATGTTTTGTCAATTTTTGTTATAATAATTCTTAAAAGTTTTTTTTTTAATGAAAAAATGTAATGCACCATTTTTTTTTTTTTTAGTCAAGTATTTATTTTATTTTTATCTATTTATGTGAAGATAAAGTAATTTGTCAAGGAAATTTAAGTTTGACATCATAATCAGTTATATTTACTATCGTTGTATCACAACAGTTATTATCTATATTTCTTTCTAAGGCTGGATTTTTTTTTAGCATTTGCTGTTTTTAAAAATCCTCTTGTAAATTATTGACACACACACACATATATATAATTTCTGCCTTTCTCTAATTTAGGGAAATATGTATATGTAGAGTTATTACATAATTATTTCTTGATCTTATTATTTTATCTTAATGGTATGAATCTTATTTATATAAAAATATCAAATTATGAATAATCTGTAATTCTGTTTTTCTATATCTTCCTTACATAAATATGTATGCTGGGTATGGTGTTACATTTAGAAGCTGTATGAATATTTAATACCTTCTAAGACTTATCTAAGAAAGTTGTTAGTATACTTTTCAATTCCATTGAACCCAGCAGCACCATTAAAAGTAAAAACGTTCTGAAAGTTGAATTTTTTATCACAGTAAAAGTAATAAGGGTTCGTATCTGTTATTCAGAAACAAAGGTAGAATTTGCTAGGGAAATGTAGCGCTACTTTTTGAAACATTATTTATAAATTTATTATACTTGTCAACAGATAAATATTATTATTTTTTAAAGGAATTCTTTAATTTAATTTTAAATGGTTGAGGTTTTTTGTGACTTATTGTTAATATTACCTTACTGGGTTAGTGTGGTGGTTAAATTCATCATTGCAAAATCAGCTGATCTTTGAAGTCAAGAGTTCTAATGTTTGAATGCTTGTAAAGACTTTTGAGTCATTTTATATGGATTTGAATACTAGACTGTGGTTACGGGTGTTCTTTGGTAATTGAATTTAAATAAATCACACGTCTCAGGAGTGATTGACCATAGTCTGTTCCAGACTACTATTTTACTGTACATTTACACTTAAATTGCACATTGCATTACATCTGCAGCTGTGTCAGTCTTCGCAAGCTGGTAGCAGTAATTGCATTTGCCTGTACACACACATACCCAGACCCGACAGTTTCTGGAAAACTGGTTGGAGAAAATATAATACAGGATGTTGAAACCAAAGATATTCAAAAGTAACACCTTATATTAAGAGAACTGGTTAATATAATTTAATAATCTCTTTTTTAATAAACAAAAGCAAAATAGCGAATTGCAAAAAACTGAAGGCTTTCTGTTCAGTAGTTACAATCTTTGTTAGTGGTTCTGTCAATCGGGAAGATGGTGTCTCAATCTGCGACTAAGGGCACAATAAAAATTTTCCTTTTCGCTGTTTGATTTTAGCCTTAAATTAACATTGTATACCTCTACCAAGAGGTATTATAACAAATTAAAACTTTGATATTAATTTTTTACATTCGGTTTATTTTAGTGTTATAATGTCTGTTTGGAAAAATTAACTTTACCCTTTGAAAAATTCATTAAATAGTTGAAAATAAAACTTTTCACTTTTTTAATATTTACGTCTTCAAGGTGAGATAGACACCAAATTAAGAAGCGATTCAACAATTTATTAGCTGATTCTTTTTATTTGGGGCCGAGTTCAAAAAGCCGTTGGATATGGTGCTAGGGCTCGAGACAGATTTTAAAAGTTATGTGTAATAAGTTCTGTAATTTCTGCACAAACAGGACACAGCTTTTCTCAACGATGCAAAGAACATATAAAAGCACTTCACTCTAATGTAAACATTTTCACAAACCAGCTTATTGAAACAAGCCACATACATAAAAATTTGAGCAGTATGCAAGTCTTATATATGAACTACGACTCAAACTTAACACAACTGAACGATTCATTGTATACAAGAATATTATAAGAGTGAATTTAAATCTCTGTCACACACACACACACACACACACACACACACACACACACACACACACACACACACACACACACACTCACTCACTCACTCACTCACTCGCTCAACAAAGATCTTTCAAAAATACTATTAGAATATCAACATTCATTGGCATCACATCACTTAGCACTTTCAGCGGAAATCTCTGAAGAAGCTTATTTTAAAACAAAAGTAGCTCATGCAAGAGTAGGTTTGTGCAATTATATATTTATATATATATATATATATATATATATATATATATATATATATAGAGAGAGAGAGAGAGAGAGAGAGATATTTAGTATGTAAAGCTTCAACATACATATAAGATGAAAATATAAATTATGAACTTTTTTTAATCAGTTAAAAACAATGTGATGTATTTTGAATCCATTAAACACAATACAAAATTAATGGTTATTTCTCTTCATTATTTGTTAACCCGATAGATTAATTCACTGATGTTAGTAAAAATATATTTTTTTCAAACTGTTTAATTGTCTTGATTTATTGAGTATATCTGTTATTTCATTATTTTTTTTTAACATTATGATAACACCTTGACCTATAACCGGGATAAATTTAAGTTAATTGGAAAAAAAATTTCCAAAATAGATTAAAAAATATGAAAATATAAAATATTTATATTTTTTTATACATCTTTTCATCTTTTATTTATTTACTATTTTATATAAATATATGCATGATTTTACTGATGTATTGTTACCAGTGATTGTATATATTTATTAAAATGTATGATCGTTAAATTTTTAACCTCTGACACTGATGAAACCTAATTTAATGATGTAGCTTTTAACAAAATTAAATAATTTTCACTTTTGTTGTTACGTATGTTACCAGATATTTTTTATTGTGGTATTACAAATTAAATATTTAATTTTCAAAGCATTTGGCACCGTTGTTATTAATATAATTTGTATAAAATAATATTTCCACTTACCAACAATTTTTAATGTAAGTATCCGAACGCTTTCGGAGTCACTTCGCCATCATCAGGGATTATTTGAAGTTATTAATTTAATATTCATGTCTATAATTTTTTGTGTATAATTGTATAATTAAACTGAAGTAAAAATTGTTACGTTCATAATAGTCGATTGTCAATTAATAAAATAAGTTATATGTTAATAAAAATGTAACGTCATGTCCGTAAGATGTTTACGACATATATATATATATATATATATAAAGTACTAATATTAGATAATAGACAATATTATAATTACGACTATAAGATAATTGTTGTAAATATCTTACGGACATGACGTTACATTTTTATTAACGTATAACTTATTTTATTAATTGATAATCGACTATTATGAACGCAAAAATTTTCACTTCAATTTAATTATAATTATACATAAATATTAAATTAATAACTTCAAATAATCCCTGATGATGGAGAATTGACTACAAAAGCGCTCGGATACTAACATTAAAAATTGTTGGTAAATGGAAATATTATTTTATATAAATTATTTATTATTGTACTGTTATTATTTGTTAATTTAAAAATATTTTTTCAGTATGTGTTATTCGGTAAGAATTTTAAACTGACAAAAATTGCAGTACTTGAACATTTTGTTGGATGTAGCGACTCATCATTTTATGAATTAGTGTTCATGAATTGTAAAAAAAACACATGTTTTCTCCCAAAATTGCGTATTATGCTCTCTTATTTTTAAATCCTCTTCAAAAATATTAGCCTGAAATATTGTGAAATCGCGGTCACAACTTTCACCTATTTCCCTGATTCGGTTCCAAAATCTTCTTTTGACATTTCACAACCGTTTATGATTAGCGTCAAATTAATTATTTTCTTGTTTTAAAATTCATTCTTCAACAATAATTAAGACTATACTCATGTAGGAAGATTTAATTGTTCTTTTTATTTTGGTTTTCTAATCATAAAAATCAAAATTACTTTTTGAAATTTTTAGGTATGAGAAATTCACATTATTAAACACATACCGTGTAAGCGTATTAATATCAAAATGTATATTTTTTTCAATAACTGTTTTCCTTGGCTTTAAAGAAAAAATGGTAAATAAAAATTTAAACTGTAAAAACTGGTTTGTGATGAAGGATTTTATAATTTAATGTGATGAAGGTTTTACTATTACGAAAACTTAAATATAGTTAGTTGAATATAGTATCAAAACTGGTCTTTTTTATAATTGTATTAATTTTTACTTCCTTGTACTAAGTAAAGGAATTACTGTGATCGCGAATTTCAGATCTCAACGGAAATATCCTTTTTGAATCCATTTTGAATAGTTCCGGCGTGACGTCTGTACGTACGTACATACGTATGTATCTCGCATAACTCAAAAACGATTAGCCGTAGGATGTTGAAATTTTTAATTTAGGACTGTTGTAACATCTAGTTGTGCACCTCCCTTTTTGATTGCAATCGACAACCAAAAGTGTCCAAAATCCAAAAAGGTTGTATTTTGGAATTTTTCTTAACTGCAGTAATAAGACCTCATTGAGAGCTTTTCAACGATATATCATAAGTGGTACTTATCTTCATTGGTACCAGATAAAATTTTAATTAATGAAATATTTGGATCTTAAAGGGGCACTTTTTTTAAATTTAATATATTGATTTATTAATACTTATTAACCTACAATTGTAAAAAAAAATTAACTATACAAAATTTACAAAAATCTAATTTAATTATTTAAAATTAAAAAATTACAATAAATAATAATTCTATAACAATAAAAAAATATATATATGAAAAAATATCAGAAGTTTTTAATGAAATAAGATTTTATGTAATTTTCATGTAAAAAAAAAATGTGTTTATGTAATTTAATAGGCGTACAAGGAAGTTATGTGTTGTCCATATCAGATTTTTTTAAAATTCGTTTTCTTGATACGAAGAAAAGTGAAAATATAAAAAAACCTCTAAAACTGGACATCATAAGTGAGTAATAATAATATATATATATATATATATATATATATATATATATGTATGTACTCTCTGTTCATTCTAAGAAGGAGATATCGCAAAAACACAATGCAGAGCGTTGTGGAACAGTATGCCTAAAATATATTACTTGCTAAACTTACAATTTTTTGTAATTCCTCACAAAATATTATTTATACTCACATTACACTTTATTTATTTAAGTTTAATTATTATAATTTTAATTTATAATAATTTATTTTCTAAACTAAGAATATACTTTTTAAGAAACAATAATATAATTTACAATATACAACAGAGCTACAAAATAGACATAGCTTATGAATTATATAAATACTTCTGTTGACCTACAACAGGCTCACAAGAGTAACCATAGTTTTCTAATTTAAAACTGGTACATTAATTTATGATGAAATAATAATTTTTGTGATTTAATAATAGTTTGGAAAATTAGGTACTCCTTGAGGATAAGAGTCCTGTTTTAGGAGTTACCATCAATTTATGATTAAAACATTGAAGAATATTAAAGGTATATAAATTAGGACGGAAGTGGCTGAGTAGATATTTAACGATTACTAAAGATTATAGAAATATTAAAGAGAGGGAAAATTATTCAGTTTGTTATTAGAAGCCAAAAGTTAATTCACGAAAGCCATAAGCTTTTTGTTTCCCTAGGATAACTTGTAAATTTTAGTCTTAATTAATGAAAAAAGAATTCAACGTTTTTATTCTAAATGAGCCAGCGCTCAAGTGAATTTCTGAACGAATTTAAACCTAGACTATCTTTCACACAATTTGGAAAAAAATTATAAACCTTTGTTGCCATGTAAGTGAAAAATCTACAAAAACACTCTTTCCGTGGCCTAGGAAGTACAAAATTACCCTTGCTTCGCAAGTATCTAATATCTCGGTCAATTAGTCTATACTTAAGAGGCTTATCTCCACTCCTAAGAAAGAAAGGTTTAAGTACTTTAAACAAGTATAAATGCCTCAAAGGGAACAAGTTCAAGATACAAAAAAATGGGAATGAATGTGTCCTAGCAGGTATTCTATATATACGTATAAGGTGTTTCTGGCCTATCACTATAAGTCGGATTTTATTACAGACCACCCCAACACTTAAATCCATAATATCTTGAAACGAGATTCAACCAAAGCCAAGTAAAGCATTTTTAGAACACCAGTCGAGCAGAAATCCCGAAGATAATAAAACTTCTCACGTAACATAACATTTCATTCTTTAGACTAAGAATATGTTTTTTCCCATGAAAGATTGCAATCCATAGTTACATATTTCATACTATCGACTTGATCAATACTATCGCAACTACACTCGGCTATTCTAGAGCAAGTGAGATTATGATATCTAACATACGAGTTGCTAGTTTTCTCACCCTAACTGAAATATTATGTATTTGGATTTAGATACATTTAACGTAATTCCGTTTTTGTTTAACCACAACCTAATTTTAAATAACTCCTCTTCGATAGATTTAAAAACTCGGTCAAAGCTTCTTTCTGTATAAAAACGACTGTATCATCTGCAAATGAGGTCAGATAATCTTGAAATTTGCCAGAACATTAAGTCGTTAATATAAATTAAGAACAGAATTGGCCCCCAAACTGGCCCTTGAGGGACACCGAATTCTAGTATGCCCTCGTTAGTGAGCGTATTTTTAATTTTAACCTTTTGAGTTCTCTTTAAATAGGATTCAAACCAGTTAAAGGCTAAACCTCTTATACCCGCTTGCTCCATCTTATTTAATCATATATTATGATCGACGACATCAAAGGCCTTTTGGATATCCAGAAAGAGGGCGCCAATTTTAGAATCTTCATTGATGTTTCAGTTTACCAACTGAAACAAATTTAGGCATTTTCAGTGTCTAAATTTTTCTGAAAGCCAAATTGATTGACAGAAAAATTATTTCTATTAAGAAAGTTAGCCGGTCTTGACTTTACTACAGTTTCCAGAATCGTTGAAAATTGTGAAAGCAGGGCTATGGGCCTAAAGTTCCCGACATAATTATTATTTTCTTTTTTATAAGTAGGAACTATCACTGCTTCTTTAAGTTTGGAAATTAATCCGACTGCGGACAAATTGCAATAAATACGCAAAAACATGATAAATATGTTCACACACGAATTTTAGGGCATAAGAATTAATCTCATCAAAACCAGACGACGTTTTGGTTTTCATAGACTTTATAATTTTCTCAATTTCGTGATAATGTGTAGGCTCTAGAAAAATGGCTCCTATTTGGGTTGAGGTAAATATATTGTTATATAAATATTTGATTCTGAATTGTTATATTCTAAAGAGGTGTTTTTAGTTTCTTTGCGATTCCTAAAAAATAGCTATTAAAAATATCCGAAACCTTTTGAGCCTCACTAACTATCTGGTTATTTATCTCGGCTTTATTTCGGTCCATTTCATATTTTTTATCGTTTTTACCTATTAACTGAACAATTAGTTTCCACTGTTCCCTAGTGTTATTAATAAAGAAGTTTCTAAAATATAATTCTTTAGCCTTCCTTATCTCATAGATAAGTCTATAACTGTATCTACTGTAATATCTTTTTAAATGTAAATTATACGGTTGTTTTTTTAATTTTTTTAAACAATAAATTTTTTCTTTTAATTCTATTTAATAAATTATCCAATACCGAGGGTTTAATTTTGATGACATTTTTAGTTTTTGTTTAAAACTCTTTCCTTTTATCAGAACATACTTTTAAAATTTCATAAAATAGCTCAAAAGCTCTGTCTACGTCTTTTTCATTAAATACCTTATTCCAATCAGCCTTTCAGATCTCATGTTTAAATTTAACTAAATTAATAACACTATGTTGATATAGAGTTAGACATTCTGAGTTTACTGTATGTATAAGCTTTTTAATATCACTCCAGACAAGTATAAGGGAATGGTCTGTGATGCCAGCACTATGTTATAACACTGTAATAACACTATGTTGATATAGAGTTAGACATTTTGAGTTTACTTTATGTATAAGCTTTTTAATATCACTCCAGACAAGTATAAGGGAATGGTCTGTGATGCCAGCATGTGTGACATCAGCAAAAAAATTTAAAGACATTTCTTTGAATCGTTTACATTTATTGAGAAAAATTATCTGTACAAGTGTTTGTATCCAACCTCGTACGGGTGTTAAGCAGAGGCTCCATACCGTTTGAGTAAAGCAAAAATTTATATTTATTAACAATATAGTTTTCCTCTAAAACATTCAAATTTATATATCCTACAAGCATCGTTGTAGGATTGCTATTGTGTATTTCTAAGAAATTACGTAACTAATTAATAATTACCTCCGCTGTCGATCAAATGATATCTGTAAAAAGCAAAGATATTGCAAGCATAATTATTAACAGACAAAGATAAAGTAATTCCATCAGTCGGTAAGAAACTAGCCTTATCGACCTTGACTGGAATGTCGTTTTGCACGTACACTATTATACCTGTAGCTCTATAAATTTCATGGTAATTCCCGGAGGCTAAATAGGAAAGAGAAAGAAAGCTCTATAAGTTTCATTACATTTGTCATAAAGATTATATCCATCAGTTTGATAATTATTTAGTTCACCATAAATCCGTATCTCAGTTAATACTATTATTTTAGAAAATAATTTTAAAACAATAATTTAATTTAAGAATACATCAAAATTTTTTCGCATGATCCAAATATATTGAGGAATTATAAATAAAGATTTATCTTCCGTAAAAGAAAAAAAAAGAATAATAAAAACTTAACAAAAAACTATTTAAAAACGAACATTAAACACTATTACACATTATCTAAAGAAAAAGTAAATAATAATACAGATTTTAACGAAGCACTATTTTAATTTACTGACATCATCAACCGAAGTAAGCACAATTACAGGAGCACCATCACTTCTGCGTATTCCGCTACGTACCCACAATTACTTGAAACCCTTTTCCTTTTTCAATTTTCTTGCCATTGAAAACACTTTCCTACGATCAGCTGAAAGATTTTCATTTATATACACTGGATTATCGTTTGGTAACCCCAGGTTCTTCGTTGAGAAGTCCCTCTTGACACACCTTCTATTTAAGATGCCATCTTTTACGGATCTTCTGGTAAAGCCAACTATAATCGTAGCCGGTCTTTTTTGGGTTCTGCTTGCCAGCCTATGGCGCACATCTATGCGCTTTCTGATATCGGGTAGTCAAGAGCTTTAGCAACATTTTGAATTACTAAATATAAATTTTAATTTTTCTGTTCGGTTATACAGTGTATTTCTAAATTATTTTCACGAGAATACTGTTTAAGTTCACTAATTCTGTTCAGCAGAATTAAATTATTATTCTTTTCCGTTTTTAGCTCACCTAACATCGTCAACTTTAGTTAGAACGTGTTGTATGTTTTCTTCTTGAGATTCGAGTTTTTTTTATAGCGCCCCGATTTCCATGTGGCATGCTTCGATGGAATACCCCAAATTTCTCTTCGTTTCTTGGATTTCTGTGCGGGTTTCTTTCAGTAACTCCACAATATCTTTCATCGTAATCGAACCGTCTTCAGCTGCCGACTGCAGCGCAGTACTCTTTCTTTTTTCATTTTCACAGATGGTACACCTACAAATTTTATTTTTTTGTGTTCGACGAAATTAACCTCTTTTTGAGTAAGATAACGCACTGTGGTTGAAAATTACCGCTACAATTACTGCATATAATACTTTTTGATCCGCGCACTGTTTTTAGACAAGTAGAACACGGCGTATATTAAAGTAGGCGTGAGAAACAAATTGGAGAAAAAAATAAACAATAGAATATTAGTAGAATATTGATCAATATTAAAAAGTTCCCGACTTTTTTTTTTTATCTTATTATGGTTACATTATTTAAATGACTAACATGTACACGTAATACTGAACACAATTTAAATATTCTATCACTAAAGATAAGTCACAAATGCCCAGGCACAATCTCACTGTACGAGCGCTCTATCATAACTGCCTTTTTATAATTAAATTATAATTACTATTATAGTTAATTTAATTATGCATTTAATTATTATTATTTATTTAATTTTTATTTACTTTATACTTATTATATACTAAACTTTTTAATTCTTCACAAAATTTTTAATATAATAAAACCTACGAAAACAATAACTGCCATATTTTTAAAAATAATTTAATAGGTAAAATATATAACTTGAACGAAACCTTACCACTTCGAAACGCTAAGAAAATTGCCTACCTTATTCTCTGTCACTATCCAACAAACACTGGATTCCCTCCATTATATCCGATTCTTCATTACTCCCAGAAGTTGGCGTTGATTCGTTGTCGACGCCAACTTCTAAAATTAATTATTAGTTCATCAAACGCAACATCGAGAAAATGATCTAAGTCCCACGTTTTGTTTTTTTTTTTTGTAACATGCTTCACGCACTGTTTCCACTTTTCAGTTGATATCTCATTCACGCCTTTTTCAAGCAGGATTTTAACGTCTTTCATTTTATAAGTATTATTATTATTTCGGGCAATATAGTCTTTTACTTGGCTCTACATTAACTCAATTGGATTAAGGTTACAATGATAAGGGGGAAACCTTAACACCTTACGACCTTTCGTTTCAGTCAAATCTCGATTAAAAATTTATTAAATTTGCCACGATTGTGTTTAAATGTTCAAGGATTTCTTCTTTTAAACTGTTTTTTCCAAAGTGGCTATTATTTTATTGTCCTCCATGAAGTAAGTGTTTTTAATATTTTCCAGTTTTATACCGTGATACGGAGCATTATCAATTACAACAATACTATTTTCGGGTAATAACGACAATTCTTTTTCAAACCGCTTCCTAAAAATATCTCCGTTCATGTCATCGTGGTAGTTTCCAGATTTTTTGGATTCAAAAACGGTAATCCCCCGTCTAAAAATCCATTTTCATTGCCAATATGTAGCACAAATACTCGCTTTCCTTTAACTTTTGGAGGTTGCTGGTCCCTACTTAATCCTGACAGAAATGCTGTTTTTACCGATGTAACTGTCGTATCATACAAAATTCTTGAAGTGGTGTGGCCTTCATTTACACACGTCTCACCCAAATAAAATATATTTCTACCCGTTTTTCTATAAGTTTCTACTATTGAAGTTATACTTCTTTTGGCGCGTTAGGAGAAACTGATCAGAGTGTATTTTCAGCAAGTTACGGAAGTTGCGCGCTCCGATGTAACACACCATGAAGATTTGCGCAGGCCCAAGTTGATCAGTTTGCACGCACATGCGTATAGTGTCTAATCCAGCCAGTCGTTCAATGCAATTAAGTGATTAGCACATGTTGTAAACATAACAGATATTGAGTCGTAATAAATATGTATCTATATACACGGATTTCTGAAGACGGGTATTTTAAACCGTGAATATTGTTGTTCATATTCATGAAACTTTATTTATATTGCAGCCTATTTTTATTATTTTTTTCTATGAAAATTGTGTATCAAGATTTGAGGTTTTATTTATGTAAGTACTATTTTTTATGAGTAAAATTATATTTTTTAATTAGAAAATAGCACACAGACAAATTCTTGATTTTGCATAAGTCATTTTAAATTTATCAAAAACAAAATTTTTGATAAAATTCACTATTGTAAAATAAAACTATTTGCATCATATTTTTCATATCATAAGCAGCTGATAACCCTCGTGCCTATTCAATCGTCATCTGAAGAATTAATGGAACTAATCGAAATATATTCGATGAACTTTGTTATATGACAACGATTGTTTATAACGTCTATCGATCGTTTGACTCGGTTCAAATATGTTTGAATGCCTAAAAAAAATTGTTATTTTATTCACGCCAAATAAGTATAACTTGTTACGTGCGTACATAAGTACACACGAGCTTTTTTTTTAAAATGCCGTATTTTTTTGTGTGATGTATTAATTATTCTTTACTTAGTATTTTTTTTTATACTCTTTATTATTGCACTTACTTAATTTTCAATTTGTTTCATAAGCAATGAAATACTCGTATGTGTGTATTTTGTTGTTTTGTAGAAGTAAAATGTAGAATGATGTAAAGATGCTGTTAAAAGAGAAAAAGTATTCACGATTGGGAAATTCTAACTTCTTTTTAAGTTATATATAAATTTATATTTTTTTCAAATCAAATCATTTTTATTCTTTCAACCATTACATTGTACAATACATAACATTTTTATACAAACAGTAAACTTTATTTCGCACTAATATATGAAAAAAATAAATAAAAACATTAAAAAAGGAAAAATTAAAAAATTAAATATGTATATTAAAAAAAATTACAATTAACTTCAAATGGTTTAAAAGAATTAGGTACCTTATTTATCAAATATATTTAGCTAACTTTTAATGTGTGCGTGCGCGTGTACTGAAATAATGTTTTTAACAATTTGTGAAATTATTTTGTAGGTATTTTTTTATATTTAGTGTCTTCATGTATTTACCTTAAGATTATTTTCTGTATTAATATTTAAATGATTAATTCGATCCTTAAATTTGTTTAACTGTAATATATGAAGATGCTCTGAACAAGTTTTACCACGGTTTCTCTTCATCTCATCAGGCAAATTGTGGGGCAATTCTTTTTTTATCCATTTAGTAACACATGTACCCAATGATGGACGTGATTTAAATGAATAGTGATTTAAAAAAAAATTAAATTATTTCCATACCATATCAACTAAAACTAAAAATTATTAACATCCAAATTTGAGCTCCTGTGGACTAATTGATAAGGACATCTTTTTGGGATACAGGAATTGTGAGTTCGAATTTCGAATCTCATCAGGGGTGTCCCACACACATAAGGTTTTTCATTTTTTTTTACAGTTCTCATTTTATAGCAAATACTTGAATCTATTTTAACTATCTTGTTTAGTTACATTTTATTTTTTGTTTATTATTATTATTATTAATAAAACATTCATAAATCTCGCTTACAGATAAATATTTTTAAAGAAAAAATAATATTTTACTGAAATTTTACGTGCCTTATCAACAATTACTTACTGCTAACCACTAATTAAGGAAATGTAGTACACAATTTTCGGTACATTTTTCAAAACGGTACTAACAATAAAATTTTGAGGACAAATTTTAAACGAAAATATATAATCATATTCTCTATATGAAAAATTCATAGTCCTTTTAAAGTTTCATAATTTTGTTTTATTAATTCCTTATCGATAGGCTATTCCTATCATTTTTTCGCCCGTGACGATTTCTAAAGTGCTTTTGAAACGACAATAAAAAATGAATGGGTATCATATTCGTTAATATGAAAAACTTAATTTCGATAAAAATATCGTTGTTTACTAAATTATACCAGTACTTTAGTATCAACACCAGTAATATAAAATACTAAACCAATCTTGTTATGAAAAAAGGTTGACTAACAGAGATCTTAAATTTCAATATTCTCTTTAGAGATCGTGTTATCGTTTAATTTTTACATTTTCAAACAAGTTTCAGTTGGTTAAACTACTATCTGTTGGCTTGAATTTAATTTAAAATATATGATATTAATTACTATCAGTAATAAAAAAAGTTATTAGTTACACACTTGTAAAATTAAATTAAAAAAAAAATTAAGTTGAATATATTAGAAACAATATTTAGTGGTGATAACTAAAGTAAAATAGCGGTTCTTTCCAATTTAATAACACAGACAGTGTAAAATACAATGATGCCGAAACCGGGCCTATCCATTCATATATAGTGTTGCTATATCTCGACTTCTGCTGTATTTTATTTATAAAATACACCCTTTTATTGGTTCCTTTAGCCAACTCCTGTTTCATAATGTTGTAAATTCATTTTCCAGATAAAATAGAATGAATAGGTTTTGTAAGTTACGAACACCTCTTGTAGTGCTATTTTTTATTTCTTACCAAATACACTCAGTGAAACTGTCTGTATACGTATGATTTTAGTAGATTATATTAAATTAACTCACCGGGTTGGTCTAGTGGTGAACGCGTCTTCCCAAATAAGCTGATTTGGAAGTCGAGAGTTGCAGCGTTCAAGTCCTAGTACAGTCAGTTATTTTTACACGGATATGAATACTAGATCGTGAATACCGGTATTCTTTGGTGGTTGGGTTTCAATTAACCACACATCTCAGGAATGGTCGAACTGAGACTGTACAAGACTTCATTTACACTCATACATATCATCCTCATTCATCTTCTGAAGTATTATCTGAACGGTAATTACCGGAGGCTAAACAGGTAAATGAAAGAAAGACTTTATTAAATTTTAGAAGAAAGATTTTATATCAAGAAAAAAACCGATAAAAACATTAATAAATTCGGTTAAAAAAAATTATTTCATTTATATATAACTATTTTAAACGTAAGAAAAAAATAAAATTATGTAAAAATGGTAAGATACTGTTACATCAGAAACACATATTTAGTTCTACAGCAAATATGTGTTTTAAAAATCAGTTCTCATATAATTTAATAAGTTAAATCTTTGTCCTTTCTGTTTAATTTTTATCTGTTACATGAACTAGATTTACAAGTTCTACATTCTTTAAGAATATTTTATTAACCCATTTCTAACACAACTGAAAATTTTGAAATTTTGTATAATTAAAAGAAAGAAAAGAAAATTATTGTTTACTATTGACAAGTAAATCATATTCCTTCTGTATTAAGTAATTCTTTACATTTTTTTAATAATTACGCCGTCAAATTATCAACATTTACATTTTTTTATTTCTTTTAATAAATTTAAAATCCATCGACAACAGCAATTTGTATAAACTAATGCGTCTAATTTTTGGTAAACTCTTGTCACATTTTATCACAGCCAGCGATGTTTTAAGATTGGTATCTCATTTCGATAAAAGAGATTATATATACAGAAAATCTTATAACATTTTTGTCAAATTCATCCTATTTTCGTAGCACAGGTTTTCCACGTTTTCTATTTTTAACAGGAGTTTCTACCTTTCCTTTCGTGTATATTTCAGTCCGTAATCTATTAATGCTACTAACCGACACACCACTTAATTCAGAAGTAAGTTTCACTACTTTCTTTTTAACCAACGTAGGATTTTTCTCCAACAGTGGATTGAGTACATTTAAAATTATTTAATTTTCACCACTTCGCGAATGTTTCCCTTTTCAGTGCTTATTAAAAGATGTTCCTGAATTATCAGCCATATCGATAAACTCTTCGAATCGACACACATGCAGGCTAATCGCATTGTCGAATCTCACAATAATCAGTAATAATCGCACAATAACCGAATATATACACATAGTCACGCGTACCAAAAAAGGTGCTGAAACACAGAAAGTGGTGAATATTTTTCTTTTAAAAGAAAATTAAAATATCCAGTATGGAATAAAAAAATTTATATTGTTTTTTGAAGTCAGTGATAAACAACGATGTTTTGTTTATAAACGTAGTTACAACACAGCTCGGCGCATGCAATTTTTTTTTTACAATGCCTTTTTTTACGTACTATAGTGTGCTGTATATACACGCACTACCACACTCGCAGTTTGTTTATTTCATATCTCCAAGAATGAACAGATAATATATATTACCGCATGTTCGCGTCTCGATCAGGATATTGAGAGATTGACAGTTGAAAATGTTTATCGCAGAAAGTAATGATTGTTTAATTTGACATAAAACACAATTTTTCCATCATGTGATTTCAAATTCAACGTTTTTCCTTTTTGATGAATATTGTAGATATTGACATCCTTTGATGACATTCTACCTTTGATGATGCTGAATTCTTATTTGCTTACCAATTCTGGTATGTTTTGTTGTGAGAACGGAATTTTTTTTGAGACTTGTATCGCGTAGATTGAATTTTGGTAGCTTGCCATTTAAGAACTATTGCGCCATTCCCGCTAAAGTTTTTGTTAAACATAGTTCATTCTTTTAACCCAATATCTTTTAAATTTTAGATCTATAGCTTTAATCGTTGATGAGGTGTTATGTGGTTTGTAAAACAATATTATTTTCGAAACTTAACTGTACAACATTGTAACGTAGGTCAAGGCCAAAGCCTTGACTTGCGACGAAGATACAAATATCTTTGTCGTTATTTTAAATTTATGATGATTATTATTTTATTAAAATTATCGTTAACTTGAATTTGTTTTAGAGATTTTTACTTACAAAGAAATCAGTCTTTTTATTGAGATGCTAAAAGAAGGAAAGTCGTATTTAAGTTTGTAGTTGTAGGTCAGTTCTCTCGCTCAGTTGCTTGCCTGTGAGTACATGGTTGCCAAATTGTTTCTGTATGAATTTAATGTAGTAATACGTAGTAGTAGAAGATACTGGTGTGGACTTCTCACTTTTTTATTTTGCTTTTTTTTACCGTTTCATTTATGTATGTTCCACTTTTACCGGGTGGTATTTAATTGAAAGACCTATTATTATTACAGAAGATTACAAAGATTAATTATTATTGCCACAGAAGCTTACAAAGAAGCTTGTACATGGAAATTTGAAGCGTATGAAAAAACGTCATTCTTGACCTGGATTCGAATTCGTGACCGGTTAAAAGGCCGAGACCCAATATTTCGCCGATGTCCGTGACGGATTTTTTTTATTTATACGAATATTTTAAGTGATATTTATATTTAATTTTACATTATTAAAAAATGTTCATATTTTTGTAGATTTTCCTTTTTATATTTTTATTTTTTTTTGTCTTTCTATTTATTTACTTTTTGTTTGTATTTTTGATAATTTTTCTTCAAAGAGAACTTTTTTCTATTTTATTTGTAAAAAAGCAAAAATTCTTGTTATTTATCTTAGTAGATACCATCAATAAAAACAATAGCATTATTAAAATAAATTTATTTTGGAGTCATTGTTGCTAGAATTGTATGAGCTAGCAGAACTGTATGGATACCTCCAAGCTGTCTGTGACAAATGATCTTTTTCCCAGTAGTGGCCAATTCTTTTTACATATTCTGTACATTTCTAACAGAGCTCTGCAGTGCCTGCCTGCAGCTTGGTCGTATGCAGCTTACATCCAGGTTACATTAGGGCTATTTCCTGTATTGGGTCTATTGGATATATTGAATTTTTTTATTCTCCTTTTATCAGCTGCCAGAATTAATTTCATAGCATGTAATTCACAATGGGTGACGAAATCATAATAAGCCAATGTGACAATCGATTAAAAAAATGGTTTCTTCCATTCTCATAGCAAAATCATATCGTAAAACTTAAGTAAAAGATAGAAGTTCAACATCACCACACGCAGAATAAAATTATATAAATATTAATCCGACTTGTTTTGAAATCAACTGGTTAGTTTGATTTTACAAGACTTAAAACGTGATTGAATATAGTATCTGCATAGACAGTGGTAGTAGTTTTATCTGATCTAAGTTTTTTAGTTTTATCATATTTAACCTTACACATCACTGAACAATTTATACTGTTTATGTACATATCAAGCTATGTACCTAACTAAGGGTTAATAACTTTACTTACAGTGCTTTTTGTGTTTTTCATCACTAATGATATTGAGATTCATAATATTGATATTAACATTTGGTTAATTAATTAAACTGACATAAGTTTGATAAGTTTCTAAATCAAATTTTATTTTTCGTTAAAATATTCCTGTGATATGGATATTCTAGCACATCAGGCTGGTCTAGTGGTTAACTTGTTGCAAATCAGTTGTTTAAAGCTGATTTTTGAAGTCAAAGGTTCTGAAGTTTAAATCCTAGTACAAGTTAATTACTTTTATGCAAATTTTGATACTAGACAGAGGATACCAGTGTACTTTGGTGATTGGGGTTCAGTTAAACACACGTCTCAGGAATGGTCGGCCTGAGTCTGTATAAGACTACACCTTTTTGCGTGTCATACACATAATCCTCATCTCATTAGGCTATGCGGGGTTGTTTATTGTTCACTAGTTGAACAGATTGAAATGTACACATTACGGGAAGAAATAAATATGGATATTCTAATTTATTTATTTATAAGAATAGATTGATAAGATATATTACATATATATATATACATATTGGATTTTTCAAATCAGATATTATGAAGTTTTTTGATGTTAGCAATTGGATAACAAATTTTTACCTTATTCATGAGTAAGTTTTATAAATATTTCACTAAACGTAGATAATTCTAATTTTAAAAATACAAATTAATAAGGCTGCAAATATACCATACACTTACCATATGAATATCATTCCACTTTAGTATAGTTGTACCTTTTTTTTTTTTTTTGTCTTCAGTCATTTGACTGGTTTGATGCAGCTCTCCAAGATTCCCTATCTAGTGCTAGTCGTTTCATTTCAGTATACCCTCTACATCCTACATCCCCAACAATTTGTTTTACATACTCCAAACGTGGCCTGCCTACACAATTTTTCCCTTCTACCTGTCCTTCCAATATTAAAGCGACTATTCCAGGATGCCTTAGTATGTGGCCTATAAGTCTGTCTCTTCTTTTAACTATATTTTTCCAAATGCTTCTTTCTTCATCTATTTGCCGCAATACCTCTTCATTTGTCACTTTATCCACCCATCTGATTTTTAACATTCTCCTATAGCACCACATTTCAAAAGCTTCTAATCTTTTCTTCTCAGATACTCCGATTGTCCAAGTTTCACTTCCATATAAAGCGACACTCCAAACATACACTTTCAAAAATCTTTTCCTGACATTTAAATTAATTTTTGATGTAAACAAAATATATTTCTTACTGAAGGCTCGTTTAGCTTGTGCTATTCGGCATTTTATATCGCTCCTGCTTCGTCCATCTTTAGTAATTTTACTTCCCAAATAACAAAATTCTTCTACCTCCATAATCTTTTCTCCTCCTATTTTCACATTCAGCGGTCCATCTTTGTTATTTCTACTACATTTCATTACTTTTGTTTTGTTCTTGTTTATTTTCATGCGATAGTTCTTGCGTAGGACTTCATCTATGCCGTTCATTGTTTCTTCTAAATCCTTTTTACTCTCGGCTAGAATTACTATATCATCAGCAAATCGTAGCATCTTTATCTTTTCACCTTGTACTGTTACTCCGAATCTAAATTGTTCTTTAACATCATTAACTGCTAGTTCCATGTAAAGATTAAAAAGTAACGGAGATAGGGAACATCCTTGTCGGACTCCCTTTCTTATTAGGGCTTCTTTCTTGTGTTCTTCAATTGTTATTGTTGCTGTTTGGTTCCTGTACATGTTAGCAATTGTTCTTCTATCTCTGTATTTGAACCCTTATTTTTTTAAAATGCTGAACATTTTATTCCAGTCTACGTTATCGAAAGCCTTTTCTAGGTCTATAAACGCCAAGTATGTTGGTTTGTTTTTCTTTAATCTTCCTTCTACCATATTTGTAGTTGTACCATATTTGAATAATTTTCATATTATTTTTCTTTTAGTTTGGAGCACTTGTTTAAATAAAAAAACTTCTTGCTGACTTCTAAACTTCTATGCAATAACTATCTAAACTAACTATGCAATAACTATAAAAACTTCTATGCATTCACTGTCATTATTAGCTATGATATGTAACATTTTACATGTTACATGTAAAATGATACCTGGTATATGATATATAATATTTTATATTAAACTAATTGTGATATTTTAGATAATGTGTTCAAGTAACACATTTTTTTACCTCTTTGTATGAAATAAAGGAAGTATTGTGATCGTAAAAATGTCAGTTTTCAGATTTCAATGGAAATATCCATTTTGACCATCCCTGAATGCATTTTGACTAGTTTTGGTGTGAGGTCTGTACATACGTATCTCGCATGACTCAAAAACAATTAACTGTAGGATGTTGAAATTTTGGATTTACGACTGTTGTAACATCTAGTTGTGGACGTCCCCTTTTGATTGCAATAAACTGGATCTAAAGTGACCATAAAAGCTCAAAATCCAAAAAAAATTGGATTTTGGTCTTTTTCTTAACTGCAATAATAAGCCCTCATTGAGAGTTTTTCAATGACAGTGGTATTTACTTTCATTGGTTCCAGAGTTATAGCCAAATAAAATTCTAATTAATGAAATATTCGGATCTTACAATGAAAAAGTTTATCCGTTCAAATCCCACTTTATCTCATTTGTTTTTTTTACCTTTTTTTAAATTTAAATATATTCATTTATTAATAATTATTAACCTCTGATTGTAAAAAAAAAAAATTGCAATAAATAATAATTTAATAATAACAATAAAAAAAAAAGATATGAGAAAATCAGAAGTTATTAATGAAATAAAATTTTATGTACTTTTCATTTTAAAAAGATATGTATATGTAATTTAATAGGCATACAAGGAAGTCATGAGGTGTACACATCAGATTTTTTTATAAATAAAAAAAATAATAAATTAGGCTTGCTCTCAGCATAGTCATAATTAGAAAAATGTATTAAATCTATTATGACAAATGCAAAATCACACAACATAAGCAGTGGTACTGTAGATAGATACATTAAACTTAGTGTATAAAAAAATGGCTTTTGTAATTTGCATTTCGTTCTTTCTTTGTTGTAGTCTTTATTACCTTTATCTTTCAAGATGGTTTTCTTAAGATATTCTAGATGTGGAATCATTAAATTTACGACACTTTTACCCAGAATGTTGTGTTAAGACATATATTATTCAATATGTCAGCATTTGATTTATCAGATTGAAGCACTGAAATTATTTAAGAAATAATACAATAATTTTCTTTTTGCTTTAGCATTGTACTTAATTAATATGTGTTGTTTGTTTAATTTAGACTGTTACATTATTGGGTGGTGAGACAGAGATTAATGTGAATGACCTGGATGTGAAAAAATATGTTCAACTGTTTCTTGATACTTTTGCCCAGGATTATTCATCTACAAACAGGCTAGGATTAATTAAAATACTGAATGCTTACAAAAAGGTATTATATTTATTAATTTATATATTAGTATGGTGTGTGTGTGTGTGTGTGTGTGTGTGTGTGTGTGTGTGTGCGCGCGCTTAACCTTTTCAGTATGGGAAGTGTCCAGTTTATTAAGGATATTTCTGCAATGATTTTTGGAGGAGTATTATATTTTATGTATATTTTTTGAAATTATATCAAAATTAAATTATTATTTTTAAAATTATATTTGGGTTATCAAAAAGGCTGTAGGAAAGTAAACTGTAAGCTATGAGCATATTTTTTTGTGATGATGATGGATTGTGTGATAAGTACAGAAAGCCCAAACTAATACATAAAATATATTGGATAGGATTAGAAGAAAAAGGATTTAAGCATGTAATGAGAAAGAGTGAAGAAAGAATACTTATTGAAAATGTTGAGTTGGTAAGTAAATTGGAAGAAATCAAGAGGTTGACTACTGGAAAGAATTTAGATAATGTTAAGGAGAAAATTGTAAATAGGGGGAAATTGTAAAATTGGAAATAGAAAAGATAATTGAGGAGGAGTGGTAGAGGTGAAATAAAATGGTGCTATATGATTGATTCCCTCCTCAGGTCAGATTACAGGATAAGGATAAGAAGAAGGATGTTAATAGATATATTTTTATTTTATGTTGGATAGAAGATGCATCTGTTGTGCTATCTACAACAGATGGGCAGTTATAAGTTTATTGTGCTATAACTAGATGAAAACAAATTTTCTGGAAAGCATTAGTCCACTTCTTGTGTGTAGAAGTTTAGGTTTCATAACACTCAGTTTTTTCCTTAAGTTTGAAAGTATGGTAAAGCCTAGGTATTGTGATTAAGATATTGAAAAATCATCAGATATTGGGGGATAAAGCTAGTAAACTATAAGAAAGTAGTCATATCTAGGATCCATCAACTAATTTTTTACTTTTTATTTCTATTAGTATAAAAAAATTCATATTAATACCCATCCATCCGGCTTCTTTTTTCCTTGAAATTTTTTAGTAATGAAAGAATTCCGTAACAGAGGATTTTGGCAGTGTCTGCCTTTTATGTAGTGCAAGCAGTTAGATTATTAGAAAAAATTAAATGATGCAAATTGAGCATCATATCAAAGATTAAATTTCTGTGTGCGACTTCTGTTAATGATGGTTTTTTGAGAGATAGAATTAGATTTTTGAAAATTAATGTTTACTACCAAAACAATACTGTTCAATTTTAAATTAAATGAAAATTTTTATCTGAATGAATGTTAATTTCTTGTGGTTTACAAGATTTCACTAATAGAGATTAAAGAACTAGGCAGTCACTTGTAGATGGAATAATAATCACAACACAAACATCCACTTCCTCTCGGAAGTGGTCCTGTGCCAGTTGCGATTAGGACATACCAAAGCTATTCACAGTTACCTGATGTCAATGGAAAATGCACACTGTATGTACAATGCGACTGTTGCTTGACTATGCATCATATTATTTTGGACTGCATATGTTAATTCAGCCTTACATTACAAATTCAAATTACTGAAAGACATTCATCGCATTCTAGGAAATGATAACAATATACTGGACCGGGCATTGTTACTTCTAAGAAGAACCAATATACTTCATAAGATTTAACCAACTATAAATTTTGATTTTATTTTCTTATTCGTGCTATATTTCTAACGTAACGGTTACATTTATTTTATTATTCTAGTTTTAATCTTATTATTATCTTAGTTTTAATCTTATTTTATTGATATTGTAATATCAGAGAAGGAACATTTTATTATTTTTTTGACCTGAGCAATGATAATGTGAAAGCAATTTTCACCCCCCCCCCACAAAAAAAAAAAACAAACATATTGCAACATTGTATGTGTAAATAAAAGAGTATTCAGTCTGGGCTTACTGTCTCTGTTGCTGTGGGTAAAATATTTATAGTTTTTTTTTGTTGTTCTTGCAGTAATTTAATGGGTTTTTGAAGAAAATTTTGATTTATTTATCTCATTTTACGTTTTTCTTAGATAAAAATTAAAAAAGAAAAATTAAATTTTTTTCTTGTTATATTTGTTGATTATGAAAACCAGTTTTATTGTAGTTTCAATACCTATTTCACAGTAAAGCAATGTGATTTTATGCATTGAAACTATTACTGATATTTCTGTAGAGAAAAAAGTATGTCTTAATTTTTGAGATGCAGCATTTGCATGCACTTAATAAAATAAAGAATAACAAGTTTTTAAATTTATTATAAATAATGTAAATTTGAGTTCCATGCTGTAATAATGTTTCATATAATATTTAAATTTGTGTTTGTTTTGATTAAATGCAAACATTTCCAACTATTGATTGACATATTTTCCAACCAGTGAACCAATGGGATTTTTAAATAACTTTTCTATTGTTTTTATCAATATTAAAGAAAAAATTATAAACTAACAAAAAATGGAAAATGTAGAGGGATTAAGTATGATTAACAAAATTTTTTATGATGCTTATTCCTGAAATATTATTCAGTTGGGTTTAGTGGCTAGCTCGTTGGCTTCTAACTGGTCTCAGTTAAGTTACCAGCAGCTATCTGGAATTTTTTTACTTACGATTTCATTTGTCTTAATTTCCTCATTAAAGCACATATAAAAGCATTTGTAAGGTTATAATAGTAGAAATAATTGTCAATTTTATTATAACTTATTTTGTCATAAAATATTTTAATGTAATTTCCATTTTATGTGATTTATTTGCGTATTTTAGTTAGTCATATTTATTTATCTGTTTCCTTTTAATCTGTTTTTTAAGATTGTTGCTGGTACTCTAACTAGAATAATATTGAAAATAGGTGAAACAAATTGCAAAAAAGATGATCAAAGTAATCATAATTGCATAGTAGATAGACAGGTGAGTATTTAAAGTTGTTTGTGATAATTTAATTATAGTAGATGATCATAAAAATATTAATATTACATATTATTTTATGTTTGACAAAAATGGTTTTATAACAGATCTATAATTACAAAAAACCTTTTATGGGTTATTAATAAAGTTGCTATTAAAATTTGTAATAAAATAATTAAATATTTTATTTGTATTTTACGTTTATTTGCACTTGAATAATGTGTAGCTAAATATAGTAGAAATAATGAAGATGGACCACTGAATATAAAAATAGGAAGAGAAAAGATTATGGAGGTAGAAGAATTTTGTTATTTGGAAAGTAGAATTACTAAAGATGGACAAAGTAGGAGCGATATAAAATGCCGAATAGCACAGGTGAAACGAGCCTTCAGTCAGAAATATAATTTCTTTACATCAAAAATTAATTTAAATGTCAGGAAAAGATTTTTGAAAGTATATGTTTAGAGCGTAGCTTTATATGGAAATGAAACTTGAACGATCGGAGTACCTGAGAAGAAAAGATTAGAAGCTTTTGAAATGTGGTGCTATAGGAGAATGTTAAAAATCAGATGGGTGGAAAAAGTGACGAATGAAAAGGTGTTGCAGCAAATAGATGAAGAAAGAAGCATTTGGAAAAGTATAGTTAAAAGAAGAGACAGACTTATTGGCCACATATTAAGGCATCCTGGAATAGTTGCTTTAATATTGGAGGTACAGATAGAAGGAAAAAATTGTGCAGGCAGACAATGTTTGGAGTATGTAAAACAAATTGTTAGGGATGTAGGATGTGGGGGATATACCGAAATGAAACGACTAGCACTAGATAGGGAATCTTGGAGAGCTGCATCAAACCAGTCAAATGGTTGAAGTCAAAAAAAAAATTTGTAGCTTGAATTTAACTAGATGTTTTTTATACAGTACATTAATAAAGTTTTGAGTGTTTAACTCCATGAATAGGTCTTCAGGAACAACTCAAGTATCATTTCATGTAGTATTTCTCTTTCTTCCAGAAATTCTTCATTCTTCCGTACTGTTTAGCTCATCTTTCTTTAGTCCATTCTCCTCTGTTGAGTTTTTTCTTTTCGGCTACAGAAACTTAAATTCAAATTTTTTTCTGTATCCTTTCTAATCTGTATGGATTTTATTACATTAAGAAAAAAATAGATTGTAGATATTTATATCAAGAAGAAAACTAGGGTATGCAGAGACTAGGATATTGTAGTGAATGGACTGCATGTGAAAAGATGCAAAAGTTTACGTTTAAATTTACTACTACTTTCTAAACATTGCATTGTACCAAGTGCTTAGCATTACTACCATTTTGCTTGTCCATGCTAGTACCAGGATTTTGTCATACTTTCTACATGCTGCAACTTCATGGTTTTTAATTCTCAAGTTCTTCTTTGTAATTGTATCAGGCAGGGCTTTTCTATTCTGTTGGAGGTACCAGTCTCATGGTACCCTACATTCAACAACTCTACAGCGAGATCACATCCTGTACAAAATCTGTTTGTTTGCAGATGATAACCTGTAGCATTTCCAGTGACACTTACCAATTTATCACATTAATGCAACACTATTCTTTTTGTGAATGGTGTTTGTGGTAATGATGTTCTAGGTAATGCCTGTGTTTTTTTTATATTGTAGAAAGTTACATTATCTGCTAACACATACACTTTAAAGTCTGATTTGTGATGTTAGCTCCTACATTCAACAATGCTACTGTGGCAATCAAGCAGAAAGGATTAATTAATCAGTTCGAATGTATTGATGTATATTATATTTTTAATTTAATCCAAGTATGAAGAAAGGTTATCAACATTACTTCCAGCTTAAAAGTTAAAAATGGAAAAAAGATAATAAAAATATTCCAAAATTTATGAAAATATTGTTCATAACTATGTAGAAGTCACAGATACGGATTTTTTTTTCGTATTTATGAGTAAATCTTAATGTCATTTTGGCAAAAATACTGAGAATAAAACCAAACAACATTCATTCAACAGTCATTCTGTAGTGAGACTGTTGGTTGTGACAGAAATTTTATGCAGATTCTAGTTAATATTAAACAAGAAATTTGAATATATTTACACTACTGTAGAGAAATAATAAGTTGATTGAAAAAAAACTGGTTGGGAAGGGAACAGTGTCAAATTGTACAAAAAACACAGAATATTATTTTTGGTTACAGAATATTGTTTCTGGTGACCAAACTGACAGTATTTTGTAAAGTTTTTTTATTTTTGTTGTTAGAATCATGAACTGACTTGCACTATAAAAGTGTGGGATCGACCATGGATTCCAAAGACAGAAATAACTGAATCCGACTGTGTTTCATCAGCAAGAACCCATAAGCGAGTAAGTAATCTGTGTTAATGAAGTTCTTACATTCATTTGTGTGCTGGCACACGCTGTTTTGTTTTGTTTATGATACGTAAAAATTTTTAAAGTACTAAATTTTTAAAAATTTTTTGTTCAACTTCTGTTCACTTATTGAGTTAAGAAACTTTAACTGTATTTTTCCTCACTTAATTTATGTTGCACTATTGCTTTTGCTACTTTCTATTAATATTTAGTTGTTAGAATAAAACCATGTATTACACTATAACATACATGTGTATGTATATTATTAAGTTTATGCAGTAATTACGTGTTTGTCAATGCATATCAGAATTTTTTAGACATGACTTAAAAGAACTAATTACATTTTAATATTATAGCATCCAGGTTCTACCTATTAGTCACTATTTCTTGTTAGAAATTAGTAGCTACATACCCGGCAGTAGTAACATAAATGTGAAATATTCTTAAATCTTTTCATTGTAAATATATATTATGGAAAATTCTAAAAATGGAAAAGAAAAATTTAATATTTTGGCTATAGAGAAGAAAATTACGACATTGAAATTAATGTAGAAAAAGCAGCAGGAATTAGATGAGCAGGCGTAAATGATTTCTGATCTGGAAATTCATGGTTGAGAAAGATGAGACGCAGGAATGGTTTGGTTTTTTTTTATATATCTACATGTTGTATAAAAGAATATGGTGTGTAAAAGTGTGAAAAATAAAAATCACTGTAGGATTAGCCAGCTCCTGTGTGGAAATGCTGTGCTAGGGAAAAAATAACAAGGGCTTTTAAGAACAAACACCTAAAAAATTATTGAATTTTTACCTGTAGTTTGATTATTTCGACTTAAAGGTTACTGGAGGAAATTAAGTTTGATTTTTCATGGCAAGGTAGCATTTGCCAAATTTCTTAATAGATTTTTTTCTATTTATTGTCAGTTGTTTCTCTAGTAAAGCCATTGAACTATTCTGTATGTTTAATAAAATTTATTTTTCTGAAATAAGCTTGTAGGCCAAGTAGTACAACTTTTCTCTTTTGGTAAACGGAAATATAGAAATTTTCTTTTAGATTTCAGTTGTAGGTTACCCATGAATAGCTAGGAATCCAGACACATTGTCAGCATTTGCTGTTTCATCATTTTGTTTATAAAAATTATTAAATTGAAAAGTATTTTGTTTGATATGTAAACGTATTGTTAACTTTATATACTCCTCTATTTTACACAGATCAATAGATTGGGCAGTCAGGCAATTCTTCAGAATTCTATTTTTTTCTTAAGGTTGCAAAACAACCATATTTCAGAATAATAGTGAAGAAGAACCAGATAAGCATGAATGAAAATGACATATTACTTGCTGTGTAGCTGGAAGTGTTCAAAAATACTCTATGTGACTTCAGATTTCATGTACAGTTGGTTCAAGTAAAATGTTGCCATTTGATATATGTCTGATTTATATTTCGCAGTCAAAAAGAAGAATGTAATGAAAAGAGAAACTATTGAGATACAATAGAATGTAGTATTTTATTACTGAGAGCAACAAAAGTGTTTAGTTGCACATATTTTGAATTGAAAGAGTAATTTGGGATGTTACTTTGTAAAATTTTGCTCATTTTGATTATACATTGTGCTGTAACAAATTATGCATTCGTGTAAGTAATTCTCCTCAGAGAAAATCATTCATTTTATGAAGAATAATACAATGGTTTCCAGGTATTTCCTTATCTTGCTTATTACAATTTAGAAAGTGATTAAATTTAAATTAGAGCTTAAATATCCACCTCATATTCATTTATTTTACTTAAATTCAAAAAAATCTATGAGGGGTTTGCTTTACTTATGGTAGAACCTTCATGAGGAAGGGTTCAACTGATGAATCCAAAAGTACAAGAATCATTATATTAAAATTATTTTTTTCTTTAATCCTTTAAAGATGAATAATTTTCATTTATGTTTAAATATTTTCTTTTCAAGGAAATAGATATTGTGCTGTTTTAAGATGTAAAAATGTAGATAGTACATCAGCACTACTGGAAACTGCTTACTGACCAATAGAGGTATTGGTGAAAATAAAAAGGGCTCAAGGTCCAAGAGATAAGGTCACATAGCATGTTGGTTTTAATAGAAATTAATTTACATATGTTTTTATTTTAATAATACTTTTTCAGGATACGAGTAAGCAGTTAGTTGGTGGACTGTCACCATTAGATGCAAACAGTGATTTAGCAAGAGATACAGCATTGTTTGGTATTTCTCACATTGAAAATCAAATTAATTCACCGTACAAACTCCATCTTGTTAAAATAGTAGATGCTAAGCAACAGGTATAATAATAAAATAGTTAAACTTGGTCTTATGAATACATTTGTGTGTGTGTGTGTGAGCGTGCGTGCGCGCGCGCGTTTATGTATATGGTAAAGATGTTAATAAATATTAGGTGAAAGTAAGAAAAAATTAAAATGTTAAAGATGTGATAAGAAAGTACACAAAGAATGGTGCTTTGGTTTGGTGAAGTTATTTATGTGAAAAATGTATGTAATTCAGTTTTACAATTGACTATTTATTTCACTTTTCAGTGCTAATATTTTTACTGCAAGGGTCATTCAAATATAAACGGGAATTTGTTTGCATAGCTTTATTGATATTAGATAAAATTACAAATAAATAACCTTATTTTTCTATATAGTTTTCCTTTCAACAGAAATACATTTTCCCTACCAGATAGGTCACTTCCTGATCGTCTCATCAGAAAAACAAGGTGGCTACCTCAGCAACGAATTTTGTACATAATGCTTAATTATGACTTCATCTTTGAATCCTTCCTCTACTAAAGCAAACCAAATGTATGGAAATCACACAGTAGAAGTCTGGATTGTGCAGTGGATGTTCAAGAGGTGTCCACAGAAATTTAGCGAGTCTGTGCTGCTGTATGTGGGTGGTTGTATGTTGTCATAGAGAAGGAAGACATTGCAAAACAGTTGCAGGCGTCATTTTTTGCGATAAGCAAGCCTGACATCATCCAACAACTGGCAGTAGAATGCCGCATTTATCTTCCTTCATTTGTACTGGAAATCAATCAGCAGAACACCTTTTAAGTCCCAAAACACAGTTGCCAGAATTTTTCCAGCTGTTAAGCATTTCTTGGCCTTGGATCAGTACCTACTTCCCACTTTTCCACCACATCACTCTTGTTCTCTTGTTTTCTAGTATGTAATGGTAGACCCACATTTCATCTCAGGTCACAATACATTCCAAACTGACAGATATCTTTTTGGACATTTCTCTGTGTCGTAGTGAGAAATTGTGAAACCAGCCTCAGTGACACTTTGCTGTATCCAGTTGTCTGAAAACAGTATATGAACACTCGCAATGCTTATGCCCACCTCTTACGCAATTTCTACAAAGGTTATCTGGCAGTTATCTTACACAAGGTCACGAACAGCCTAAAGTGTGTCTCATTGATGCTGGTTTACGAACAATGTTCATGACATTTGTTCTTCACTGCATCACAATCACTCTGACATTTTTTGGCTCAAACTCTTGAGTTTAAACAGGGTAGCATCTTTGAATTGTCCCTGGGGTCAAGTCAAAATTTCAGAGGATTTAACATTTGTTGGAGAGAAGTCTGATTATAATTCATTGTGCGATAGATATTGGTACCTTCTGCTTGGACATTCCACTAATAATGTAGGATGTGACCTTTGGACATGGCTGGCCATGCCCATCCACTTAAACTCCACACATACTCCATAACTTTAAACTCCACACATATCCTGCAGTGTTGCACACACTGCAGGTAGTTAGTTGGATGTTGGTAGTTAGCGAATGAGGTGCACACATTCATTGCTCTTCCTCATTCTACGCAGCAAAATTACAGTTTATATTTGAATGACCTTTGTAAGTTTTTAATTTTATTGTTTTTTAACATCATCATCATTATTATTTTTTATCTACATACATCATTATATGTAGACAATTAGGCTTAAAATTGCTGCTTGAGATAGTTTACAAGTTTGAATGCCTTTCAATTTGTATGAGTCAGTGAAACATATGATTGCATTTTGTTGGATCCTGAAAACTTAATAGTTATTTTTTCTGTTTACTTCTTTACTTGTTGGGTCACAATTGTTACTTCGGGTATTTTCTGAGCTGTTATAATTTTGTTCCTAATAATGACTTATTTAGTAATGAGAAGTACTTCTTTAAATTTATTTAGCAGAATATTGCTTTTATCTACCATTATGTACCTAATTCACAGTTCTCAAAAAAAAAAAACAACAAAAATACCCTTTTCATATCTAACCTATTGTTTAATGTCATCAAATGTATAAATTAATGTGTTTGAAAATAAGCTTTTTCATAAAATTGCCAAAATCTCTTTAAATAAAATAATAAAACAGATTAATAGATAAAACAAAATTAATGGAGTTGTTCAGTGTAAAAGTGAAAGTAAACAAGTACAGTAAAAGCACAGAAATATTCTTATACCTGTGAGCTCTACTTTGTTTTGATACTTTTATTCAATTTGTCAAAACTGTTAGTGTGTGATCATAATAGTATCTGTGTTGTAATTAGAGTATATATATATATATATATATACATATAATTTAAATATTATTTGACTAGTGGAATTATTTTTTGAGTTTTCATGATTCATTTGACAATAGTGGTGAACCACTGAAAATTAATCAGTAGTCCTATGACAGCCTTTTAAACATTGTCTAATCTTTCTGGCTATAGAAACATTTGTCCAAATTGCTTGCCTTTCATTTAACTGTTTGTTCACTGCTTTAATCTGATTGTTTTCAACTGTCTATAATGAAATTAAGGTTTAATTATGCATTATGAATAGAGAAATTCATTTTTTTTTATGCTACTAGTAAACAGTAAAAAGTACAGAACATTACTTGTGAATATCCTTTGTCATTTGCTTTATATTGATTTCCAAAATTCCTTCAATTTCAGTTTGCACAACGCATGATTAAAAAAATCATTGCCATATGTATGACACAATGCTTGGAGAATTTTGGTTTAGTAGAGGTTTCTTTCATACATAATATTTTATTTAAGATGCTATCATGTGACATTTTAAAGTTGATCATACGTTATTGAGAACATATCTCATTTGCCAGTTATCATGGAATTATGAGGTCGAGGACAAATTATATAAATATTAATTATTGTTTAATAAGTTTGTTGTTCAAGAAGTAATTATCAATGTGTCTTATTTCATAAATAGATAATTGATAAATTAATTCCTATGGTTTATTCAATTTTTTTTTTAGGTTGTTGCAGGAACAAAATATGTAATTAATGCAGTAGTAGGTCAGAGTACATGTAGGAAGGGGTCTGCAGCAAATGATTGTCAATTGAACCCTAGTGCGGTAAGATTTTATATGATTTTTCTTTTATGGCTTTTTTATATGTTAAAAATAACTGCTATTCCTAATGTATTTGTGTACCTTAACGAAAGCTGAATCTTAACTGAATCTGTGCACCTTAACTGAATCTCGGGCAGTAGAATATGATTTAACTTGTTCTTTTTTTTTTATATTCAGCATTAAAACTAACAACCGATTTTGTTGACAGCTGATTTCCGTATCATTGTAGACAATTTTTATTTCCTTAACGAATTAAACTTTTGTTTATGCTTTTTATTCCCAATGCTTTTAACTCTTGAAGCTTTTATCTTTTGATTAAAAATGTGTTTTGTCGTGGTAGTGATTACTTTTTATATATTGCATTGTTACAAGCTATGAATGGTGTACAAAACTTGATCAGTAAGTTCTGAGAAACAATCAGCTAAAGAACATCCATCCTGACAGAGGAGTTGGACGATATTTCTTATCACACGGCTCAAAGTCCAAAATATCCATCAGAGAATTGCACAATAAACTTAAATCTCAAGGAGTACTATGGGCAGAGCACTGACTAAACATTTAAAACTACACCTGTAGTAAATTGAGTCACACAATACTAATTTCCTTGAACATTTTGAATACTGCTAATGATTTTTGAACTTCTTAAATGGAAAAGGAAAAGAGATTCTTAGTGTAAAATTTTTTTAAATGAAATGTGGTTTCATTTGTGGAGCCTTATTAACAGCAAGAATAGTCAGTTGTGGTTTGTGAATAATCCTCATGTGATCTTGGAACAACCATTACATGATAGATAATTGGAGTTTGGTGTGCTATATCATGTAAACCAAAAATTATTCAGTTTTCCTGAACACAATAAACTCAAAACTTTATACCAATGAAATCATTTATCCTTCTATTGAGCAACTTAATGAGAAAGAAATAGCTGAACTTTACTACTAACAAACAAAATAAAGAAAAATTAGTACTCACTGCCAATGTTCCATTAAATTTTCTACATAAATTTTTCGGGGTTTGGCTCATTTCAAAATCCATCTGGTCACTGAGATCCTCACATCTTACATCTACAGATTTTTATTATGGGAAGTAATGAAAGTATCTTTACAAGAACAATCCTGATAGCCCAGATAAACTGGAAAATAATATAATTTAAATTTTAAATGCAATTATTCCTTTGGTCCTTCAGCGTGTATTTTCAAGCATATTGAAATGTGTTCAGACCTGCCAGGAAATTGTGACTAATTAAGCATCTACTATTAATCTACTAATAATTTTAATAAATGTTATTACTGTTTCTGTCATTGTTATTTGAATATAATAAATTAAATTTTATAAACATAGGTGCACAGTTTCATTTGGGACACCTAGTAATGGGTGTTTCGAAAAGGATGCAACCCTAAGATTAAGAAGATAAAAATCAAACAGGTAAATTTTATTTCTCCCTACATGTCAATTGGGCAAACTGTACTCCAAGTTTTGCAGCTTGTAACAGTTGAAATGTCCTTCTTATGTACTACTAGTGCTATAGCAGTATAAGTACGTCTCTATGGTGTTATGTTGTTTTCCTAGGATGAATGTGTGTTTATTATTGAGAATTATTGCGCATATAAATCTTATGAACCAGTGAAAGATGAGTTTTGGACAAAATTTCCCACTTTAATTCCTAATAAGTTGGCAATATCGTGTTTGATTAATAAATTTTATGAGACTGGGTTTGTACATGATTGGGCCCAGGTAGACTATCACTGTTAACAGTAGAAGCACTGGAGAATGTGAAAGAATGTTTGACTTACTCAGCCAGAAAATTGCTCAGAAAGTTAGTTATCTTCACTGCCTGGGCTTTCACTATCTAGAGCTTTCAGGGCTACTAAAAAAATTACAATTGTATGGTTATTGCATTAGTGTCATTCAAGAACTGAAAGAAGTAGACTATGGAAAATGTTTACAGTAGTGTCGTTGCTTTCATTCTCTTGTCGATGACAACGTTATTGAAATTTTGAATCCTGTTTATTTCAATGATGGGGCATGGTTACAGTTGGATGGCTACATTAACAGCTAAAACTGCTGAATATGGAGTGCTGAAATCTTCATGTGTTTCATAAAAGACTTACACGCACGTAAAATTGCTATACAGTGTACGATCTCCCGGTGTCATGTAGTAGGACCTTGACTTTTGACAAATCTGTGGATTGTGTGGTTTATCGCAACTTAATTTAACAGTTTATTGCCATGTTAGATTTACCTGAACGAGAATGTTGGTTCCAGCAGGATAATGCAACATGTCATACCGCTAATGAAATGCTGGGAATGTTATGGGAATTTTTTGGTCATCATTTGATATCAAAAGGTTGTAGCCTCCAACATCCCCAGATCATACACCAGACTTCTTCCTTTGGGGTTATTTAAAAAGTGTAGATTTAAAAACAATCCTCATACACTTGACGAATTGAAGGCTAACATTGAAAGTGAGATTTCAAACATTACTGAGCAAACATTATGAAAAGTGGCTGCAAATGTTGTGAAACATGTACGAACCTGCATCGGGATCACAGGAACTCATTTTAAACATCTATTGTAAAGTTATTAAAGGTAATTTCAATATTGTTGTATAAGTATTTTATTAACATTAATATTTTTGTAATTTCAATATTGTTGTACAAGTATTTTATTAATATTAATATTTTTGTATTAAATTCATGTCGTCAAACAAAGGGGTTATGTCCTTTTTGAAACACCCTTATAATAATCTATGAAGAATAAGAAGTAATTGATTTTATCATTCTATAGCATTAAAACTTAATGGATAACTTAATCAGATATTTGGGATTTATTTTTTCTTTTATTGTGAATCTTATTCTACAGAATAATAATTTTTTCTTGTTATACTGAGTAATAGAAGCAGATCTTTTGGATGAATAGTTAATATCTAGTATTCTTTAGATTAATATGTTTTTAAATGTTTTTATAGTTGAGTTTAATCAGTTTTTGTACAGGTAAAATGCAATTATGTATACATTTTATAAGCATTAAATGCTGTTTTAGAATCTGTTTTGGAAAATAAGGAAAAAAGTTTAACAGATCTGATAATGAAGTCTATTAAAAAAAAAAACCAGAGTTTTGGAAAAAACTTTTATTGAATATTTACACCATTCACCTAATATTCTTTAAAATATTCTCATTCTGATTGTTTATTTTTACCAATGTTCCACAAAGCAGTTCTTTTCTAAGAATCCATAGTTTTCAGAGCATTCTAACATTTTCTTTTGTTGACTGTGTTATCTTAAATTTTTTGGTTGTTCATTGTAGTATATTTTAGATATGGTAGAGACATTTTCATGATATAATAGAGAGTGATCTTCAATAGAAGATTATTACATTTCAACAAACAGATATCAAAAACGTGTTTTAAATTCAGTGATAGATCCAAAATTTATAGGGAAATTTTAAGAAAATCAGCATACTCCCAATGAGAATTTGTGGTGTGATTTGCTTTACATGAAATGGCATCATTACTGTGCACTAGCCTCATTCTCCTCCTCTATGAATCATGAGACCTTGCCGTTGGTGAGGGGGCTTGAGTGCTCAGGGATACAGAGTAGCTGGACCGAAGGTGCAACCATATCGGAGAGGTATCTGTTGAGAGCCAGACTAAGGAATGATTCCTGAAAGAGGGCAGCAGCTCTTTCAGTAGTTGTTAGGGGCGTGAGTCACAATGACTTAAACGGCCATATCAACATCACTCAGTCCTCTGAGTACTGCGCAGCTGAAAGCAATGGAAAACTACAGCTGTTTTTTTTCCAAGAAAATGTGGCTCTCTGCATTTTCAAAAGCAATAATGGAGGCACCTTCCTTGGTAAAATATTCCGGAGGTAAAATAGTCCCCCGTTCGGATCTCCGGGTGGGGACTACTAAGGAAGGGGTCACCAGAAAAGTAAAAAATAACATTCTACGAGTCGGAGCGTGGAATGTTAGAAGCTTAAAAAAGGTTGGTAGGCTAGAGAATTTAAAAAGGGAAATGGATAGAGTAAACGTGGATATAGTAGGAATTAGTGAGGTTCGGTGGGAAGAGGAAGGCGACTTTTGGTCGGGTGACTTTAGAGTAATTAACTCAGCGTCAAATAATGGGCAGGCAGGAGTAGGTTTCGTGATGAACAAGAAAATAGGGAGGAGAGTGGAGTATTTCAAGACGCATAGCGATAGAGTCATTGTAATAAGGATAAATTCAAAACCTAAACCGACAACGATTGTTAACGTCTATATGCCTACAAGCGCCCATGATGATGATGAGATAGAATGTGTATACGAAGAGATTGATGAAGCAATTAAACACGTAAAAGGAGATGAAAATTTAATAATAGTTGGAGATTGGAATGCAAGCATTGGAAAAGGCAAGGAAGGAAATATAGTGGGTGAATACGGGCTGGGCAAAAGGAATGAAAGAGGGGACCGACTTATAGAGTTTTGCACGAAGTATAATTTAGTAATTGCCAACACCCAATTTAAAAATCATAATAGAAGAATATACACTTGGAAAAAGCCAGGCGATACTGCAAGGTATCAGATAGATTATATCATGGTTAAGCAAAGATTTAGAAATCAACTCGTGGACTGCAAAACTTACCCTGGAGCAGACATTGATAGCGACCATAATTTGGTGATAATGAAATGTAGATTGGGGTTTAAAAACCTGAAGAAAAGGTGTCAGATGAATCGGTGGAATTTAGAGAAGCTTGAGGAAGAGGAGGTAAAGAAGATTTTTGAGGAGGACATCGCAAGAGGTCTGAGTAAAAAAGATAAGGTAGAAAATGTAGAAGAAGAATGGGAGAATGTTAAAAAGGAAATTCTTAAATCAGCAGAAGCAAACTTAGGCGGAATAAAGAGAACTGGTAGAAAACCTTGGGTTTCAGACGATATATTGCAGCTGATGGATGAACGTAGAAAATATAAGAATGCTAGTGATGAAGAAAGTAAAAGGAACTATCGGCAATTAAGAAATGCTATAAACAGGAAGTGCAAACTGGCGAAAGAAGAGTGGATTAAAGAAAAGTGTTCAGAAGTGGAAAGAGAAATGAACATTGGTAAAATAGACGGAGCATACAGGAAAGTTAAGGAAAATTTTGGGGTACATAAATTAAAATCCAATAATGTGTTAAACAAAGATGGTACACCTATATATAATACGAAAGGTAAAGTCGATAGATGGGTGGAATATATTGAAGAGTTATACGGAGGAAATGAATTAGAAAATGGTTTTATAGAGGAAGAAGAGGAAGTTGAGGAGGATGAAATGGGAGAAACAATACTGAGATCTGAATTTAAGAGAGCATTAAAAGATTTAAATGGCAGAAAGGCTCCTGGAATAGACGGAATACCTGTAGAATTACTGCGCAGTGCAGGGGAGGAGGCGATTGATAGATTATACAAACTGGTGTGTAATATTTATGAAAAAGGGGAATTTCCGTCAGACTTCAAAAAAAGTGTTATAGTAATGATACCAAAGAAATCAGGGGCAGATAAATGTGAAGAATACAGAACAATTAGTTTAACTAGTCATGCATCAAAAATCTTAACTAGAATTCTATACAGAAGAATTGAGAGGAGAGTGGAGGAAGTGTTAGGAGAAGACCAATTTGGTTTCAGGAAAAGTATAGGGACAAGGGAAGCAATTTTAGGCCTCAGATTAATAGTAGAAGGAAGATTAAAGAAAAACAAACCAACATACTTGGCGTTTATAGACCTAGAAAAGGCATTCGATAACGTAGACTGGAATAAAATGTTCAGAATTTAAAAAAAATTAGGATTCAAATACAGAGATAGAAGAACAATTGCTAACATGTACAGGAACCAAACAGCAACAGTAGCAATTGAAGAACATAAGAAAGAAGCCATAATAAGAAAGGGAGTCCGACAAGGATGTTCCCTATCTCCGTTACTTTTTAATCTTTACATGGAACTAGCAGTTAATGAAGTTAAAGAACAATTTAGATTCGGAGTAACAGTACAAGGTGAAAAGATAAAGATGCTACGATTTGCTGATGATATAGTAATTCTAGCCGAGAATAAAAAGGATTTAGAAGAAACAATGAACGGCATAGATGAAGTCCTACGCAAGAACTATCGCATGAAAATAAACAAGAACAAAACAAAAGTAATGAAATGTAGTAGAAATAACAAAGATGGACCACTGAATGTGAAAATAGGAGGAGAAAAGATTATGGAGGTAGAAGAAGTTTGTTATTTGGGAAGTAGAATTACTAAAGATGGACGAAGCAGGAGCGATATAAAATGCCGAATAGCACAAGCTAAACGAGCCTTCAGTAAGAAATATAAGTTGTTTACATCAAAAATTAATTTAAATGTCAGGAAAAGATTTTTGAAAGTGTATGTTTGGAGTGTCGCTTTATATGGAAGTGAAACTTGGACAATCGGAGTATCTGAGAAGAAAAGGTTAGAAGCTTTTGAAATGTGGTGCTATAGGAGAATGTTAAAAATCAGATGGGTGGATAAAGTGACAAATGAGGAGGTATTGCGGCAAATAGATGAAGAAAGAAGCATTTGGAAAAATATACTTAAAAGAAGAGACAGACTTATAGGCCACATACTAAGGCATCCTGGAATAGTCGCTTTAATTTTGGAAGGACAGGTAGAAGGGAAAAATTGTGTAGGCAGGCCACGTTTGGAATATGTAAAACAAATTGTTAGGGATGTAGGATGTAGAGGGTATACTGAAATGAAACGACTAGCACTAGATAGGGAATCTTGGAGAGCTGCATCAAACCAGTCAAATGACTGAAGACAAAAAAAAAAAAAAAAAATCCTCATTCTGTAAATTTCCTGTCATTCAAATGAACAGCATATCAGATAATTTCTAATTGTTAAGCAATTAATATCAGCTGGATATTAATGCTTTTGGTATTTTCTCCCTTATTAGTGATATGCAACAATAAATATTTGATTACCGTATTACTGCACTTGGATAAGCGATATCTGCTGGGCTATGATCTAAGGGTTATGTTGTAGAATATTCACTAACAATCCTATTCAGCTAGTTACTCTTAGCCTTTGAGCCTTGTTAAAAATGAATTTATTTCGTTTGTTATTTTTTTTTTTATCATGAATAAATAAAATTTTAGTTATATTCCCATGAAAATTTTCAGAACATCCTCGGTAGACTTCCCCATTTGTACATACTGGAATACTAGATAATAGAACATTTATTTTGGTTATTCGTAAATAGAGTATTTATATTTCTTGTTTGTAAGAAACAAAAAAATCTCTAAACAGTGCATGTTCTATAAGTTTTTAACTAAGGAAAAATTAATATATAACTATCAACTATGAATGTTTTTTGTATGCAAGTTACAAAATATGAGAGTGAAGAGTATTTCTAAATTGTAGTTGTGAAGAAGTGGTAATGAAACCATTTTTATTAATAGTCATTTTGGAGCTGTAGTTTATATTAAGTAATATAAAAAAAATTTCTCATTTTCTTTTAAAGCTAAGATTTTGCTAACTTTGGGTTTACATTACTAGTTGAAATGGAAATCAATTGTCAATCTGTATGGCTTGTCATACTGTTTTATATACTTATTATTGTACTTATACATACTTATTTATATACTTAATGACTTATGTATCCTTACCAAACAAGACAGGTTTAAATTCTGGCAAAGTGTAGTGTTTTGTCTTAGTTTTATGTACATAGGCTTACAGTCTTATCTACAAAAGGCAATCTTATATAAAAAAAAATCTTCTGTTGAATATCTATAAAAACTGTTTGATCTTTTTTCCTTGAAAGCTGGATTTTTCTCCATGCATTTATGTTCTAGAATCTAGAATAATTTGTTGGCTGATCTTATGATTGTATACAATCTATTATTCATGAAACAATTCTGAAGGAAAACTATATTAAAAAGCCAACTAATTTTCCCATTACTAAAAATAGACATTGTGTGACAGTGTTGCTAAAATTCTTTTAATGTGATTATAAAATATTTTCCTTATTACACATAATATTAAAGATTGCTGCAGTTAATTTTGTAATCTTTTGAAATTAAAAAAAAAAAAAAAATTTAATTAATTAGAAAGATGTTTTACCAGTAACTTGTAATAAATAGGTACCAATAGTACAATGCAATTGTGACTGCAAGTTTGTTGTAATTAGCTTTGTCGCATAATTCTGTGCTTCTTCTAAACACAGTTTTTATATATAAGTAATAAAGAAACATTAAAGATTGCAGTTGTTCATATATCAGTCAATAGTATCAAAGAATTGTTTCTCAGTCAATGCCATTAAGTGAGAAAAGTGTTCTGAAGAAGTTGAGATCTCTGTTCAAGCCCTTAATAAAAATAACAAGAAAAAAGGGAATAATTAGTAACAATTATTTTTAATACAGTAATTACATTCTCCTACTGGTATATATTATGCAATTTTCCTAATTATTTATTAATATTTTGTGTATTATAGTGATAAAATTAAACCATAAGTCATCTGCAGGAAGGTTTATTTTGTATAAAGGATCCAGCAGAAAAATTCTGTTTAAGCATAGGAAAGTGTAGTGTATAAAACAAAAAATGAGGTCTGCTTTTGATGCCAATTGTCTCATTAATGAGACATGTAAAAATGTGATTCATGGCTCTATTTTAATTTATATTTATTTTAGTTAATTTCAAAAATGACTAAATGTTGGGTAGTAGCAATAAATAAGTTATACACTATAACAACCGTAACTTGTATGGAGGATACAACCATAGAATAGATTTGATTAGGTTTTATGTTTTATGTCTTGATGAGTATAATATGCATAACATACTTTAAAATCCTTTAATGGTATTTAATACCTAATATTAACAATTACATTGCTTTCTTTAAAATCTATGGTGGTATATGAAATCCCTTTGATAAATAGTAGGATAATGAATAATAAAATTAAATTTAAATTTTTATAATTTTGCCTGCATTTATAAACAACAAAATTTATGCGAACTCTGTGCTTATAAATTGTGCTTTATTTTATGAGCAATTAATTATACGCATAGTCTAAATAATATAATGTATGTTTATTCACAATTTATCCACACATAAAAAATAATATGTTTTGCTTAATTTTTTTCTAATGTTATTGAGACTCAGTTTGTGGTTACATCTTATTATAAATATTTATAAAAAATAAACGATGTACATTGTTGTTGATCCAATCTAATTAATTGCCCTATATAATTAATAATATAATTTACTAATATAATTAAGTTAATTATATCACACTAATATAAGTTATTTTGATCGATTATGTGTCACGGCTTAAAAAAATTCATCTCGATACCATGAAGTGTTATAATTAATATGTTATTAAACATGAGAAAACACACACACACACACACACACGCACACACACACACACATACACATACACATAAATGAATAATATAAAATAAAAGTAGCATATAATATTATTAGAAAAAATTTGTCACAATAGTTGTAGTGTTTTTTCTTAAATTTAATATGCTGCTATTAGAAAATACTTGAGATGTACTTAAAAAATATTTATAAAATAAAAATTGTAAAATTTTGTATACTATGTAATATACATCATATTCAATGTGTATAACATTTTGTCTATCGTGAAATATAAGTAGCATTATATTAGTTTATATTAAAAAAAAAGAAATTCATGTTAGTTTGCTGTTATTTAAATATATATGGTATGATGCTGCTGGAAAATACTTATAAACCAATAAATAAATTAAAATTTCATTGAATTTTTTTATTTCTTATAAGAATTAACATCAGAACCAATTCATTGGTAGCCATGGTTAAACAATTCTTAAAAAGCCATGAATCCAAATTTTGCAACTATTCTTTGATGAGATTTGTATTTTCAAAGGAAGATTCATTTCTTATATTAAATACTGTATTACATTGCTTCAAGCCTAAGGGCAGATTCTGTGCATATTTGAGAAGTAAAAAGTGGGTATTACTCTGATTTTTTTTTTGCTTAATTGATTGGTGGGTCACAAAAAAAAAGCAGATTTTGTTATTACTTTTAGTGGTTATCAAGCTGATTATATTAAAGGCTGGTAATTAGCTGACAGTAGGTGGTTCTGTTTTATGATTATTAATAAACAATTGTAATTCATATATACTTATAGTTGTTAAGAAGTTTTATTATTATTTTGAAACTTTCTTATTGTTTTCCTAAAAACCCATCATATAGAAAATTTTATTTTTCTTGCTTGTTACAGAAACAACAGCATTGCCACATTGAAGTATGGGAACAGGCTTGGTTGAATAAAAAAGAAGTGACAGCTTCTGATTGTAAACCACACGACGATGGTAGTGGTGTCAGAAATAAACGGGTACTGATTTAAAATTGTACTGTTGTGATTATTTTTATATTCTGTTAAATAAATTTCTTCAGCTATTTTATTAATTATTATTAATTGCTCATATTACAATATTGTTTAAAAACATTTTTCTCAGAGAAGAACCAATGTTATTTTTTATATAGTGTAATATTTTATTATTTAGATTATATGTCTTCTATAAAAAAATTGATTTATTAGGTTTAAGCTATTGAAGTACTAGCATGTATTAAATAGTTAGGCTCCTGTTCATTATTCCTTTAGTAACAATTACTAATGAAATATGCACTAAAAGTTTCTCTAAATATTTCCAGTGCTATTGTTATTTGTACACATGTTTATACTGCCTAATATTTCAGAATTAGTCTATGCAGTAATGTAAAGACAAGTGAGGTCTGTATCCTGTTTTTTAATTTGCAATTCTGTATTGAGTTATCTAAAAAAGTATACTGATAGTGTTTATCAGAAAATTTTATTTTAAATATGTAAGGTAAAACTATGCGTTTTAACATTAATTGGTTAATGTGATATTGAAGGTATGGAAAATTGGATTTATACCACCTATGGAAGAGGAGACAAAAAGGTTGTATTTTAAGCACAGTTTTACCTGTCCCAGAGGCATTTTTAGATAAATTATTATTAATAACAGTAACGTATTATGTAAATACTGCATAAAAACGTAAAGTTTTCCATGAAGTGGTTCGTATGACAAGCTTTTTTTTGTGCACATTACGAGTTTTTAAATGCACCATATAATTGAAAATTATTATATTTGATAATTTTAATTCTTAATTGCTGATCAATATGACTGATTCATTTTTATTTGTGTTTATTTATCATTGAAAAAGGGTTTAAAAATAAGATTATTTAGAATAATTTCATATTTTGGAAACAAATCAATCTTGCAGGACTTTGTAACATTTTCTGCAAACTAGGGTAATGGGGATATTCATCAACAATATCTTGAAGCCTTTTCCTTTGAACATGTTAGTTTATTGATTTTAGTTTTTGTAGGAATCATTAAAACTATTATTTTTTCTATCGCCATACTAAACGTTCAACATGTCTCTACTATCAAGTAACTTTTGAAAACCACCTGCAGCAAATTGATTGAGATTTTTGTGAGTATACGTCAAAGTAAAGATTAAAACATTCAGAGATAGGTACTTAAATTTTGTGTTCATTCAACAGTTTTCTATGCAGTTTTGCTCTAATGTATTTGACATTATTCATTTGTTGATGAGATAAGGAATGATTATGATTTAGAAAAATAGAATGATTTAGTTGAATTTTATTGTGAATATTCAGAAGTCACAATTAAAATGTTTGTTTATTGAAATTTTGAACAATTTTATTACAATCGAGTTTACATTTTGTTTATTGACATAGTGGCTTCCATACATCTACTATTGATATGCAAATTATACTACCATTTATATCAAATAATATTTTGTTTATTACATGACAATAATTTTCCTGATACAATGAAACTAAATTGAAATGTGAAGCTGATCTTTTAGTTTTTGCATAAAAGGAATGGGTTTCCACCATTTTAGCATTATTAGGATGGTAGTTGTCATTTGGTCAGAGTTTCTTCTTGTATGGTTTCTGTTAACCCTGAGTTTAAGGTTAAAGGAAGGTCAGATTTTCTGTTTTATTGCGCTGATTAAATAAATGAGAAAATAAAAGTGGCATGAAATTAAACTTGCTTATGAATGTGAAAGTCAATTTGACGTGCCTTTCCTTTCAGAAGTAATTCATTCTTGATAGAATTTTTTTGTTTTTTTAATCAAGTCCAAACCCTTCTGACTAGTATTAATGGTTATTTAGGGTGGGCTGTACATTCATTATTGTAAGTTTGTCTGTGTCTGCATTGGATTTAATTATCTTTTTAATTTCATTCTAAATGAAAAATAAAGAAAGGTTTAATAAATTTATTTTAAATAAAATGCATTGTAATAGTATGTATGAAGATCTGGATTTAGTTCCAGCAGATTATCCATACATAAACTAGCAGTCTGTATAATTTCTATTTTGTACATTATCTGTTATCAGTAAAGTCATTACCGTTATTTATTTGATTAATATTATTCAACCAAAAAGGAATGATATATTGAAAAGAAAAAAAAACAACTTTGTAGATACAGTATAATATCTTTTATTATTGAATTAAAAGATAAGTTGTGATAATACTGTGTCACAAGATGCTTATTTGTTTATGGATGACACTGAAATAAATTACTGTGTTGATATAATTCCCTATTGTAAGAAAACATTCATCCAACTTGTAGAGAATAAAACAACGATTTTCAGATATTCCCTTATGTATATTTCAGCTTAAAAAATATTAAATTTATAAATAATGTTTAAATAGCTACTTCATATTCCTTTCTTTTACTTCCTTCAGTTCCAGGAAATAAATATGAAATCCATTTAGCAGTTCGCTTTTTATGAAAAGGGTTCTGCTGAATCAGAGGTTCAAGAATTGTTTGTAAAAACCTAGGTTCTTGTTTTTTATTTTGAAATGATAATTCTGTCTTTTATAATTAAATATTGTCTTCATATGAAAATAAGTATTATGCACAGGTGAGATGTTTTAGATAAGTAGATAGTTCAACAGCAGTACTGAACACTATGTATTGACCAGATCATTGTCTGTTGACCGCATGTCAAGCTGTATATTGTTTATACTTTGTATTTAGTGGTATTTATGTAAAATAAGTCATTATTATTAATCATAATAATTGCAATTCATACATGTGGATTGTGTAATGGATAACTGTATCTTTTTCTTCTGAAGATTGGAAAGGAAATGTATCATTATATTAGTTGCTAAAATTAGAATAATGCCTTTAGGAAATTTAATGGGTACACCATAATCAGAGTTATAATTCAAAATAAAATAAAAATACAGAGTGATTCAAAGAAACGGGGAATTAAAAAAATTAAATAACGTTAATGAAAAATTTTTTTTAGAAAATGAATTTTATTTCATGTAATTGTACAAATGTTGCCATTTTAGGATACATACATTTTAATTTATTTTTTAAAGCTGGCATCTTGCAGGTGACCTCCTCTTCTACGTAAACACTCATGAAGTCTCTTCGTTAAATTGTTTATGGTTTGACGTAACATCTCAACTGGAATTTCCGCAATTGCTTCTCGGATCTTTGCCTTCAGTTCTTCCGTTGTAGCAGGTCTACTGTGAAACACTTTAATTTTAAGGTGACCCCACAAAAAGTAATTGCAAGCTGAGAGATCAGGCGATCTGGGAGGCCATCTAAATGTCACCATTTTGTGAAATGACACGTTGTCCAACAATCGGCGTACAGCTGCCATTGATATTCGTGCAGTATGTGAACGTTGCTCCATCTTGTTGAAACCAGGCTGTGTTAAGAATTGGTGGAAATCTCTTTTGTTGTTCCACAACAAAGGTTTCAAGCATGGCTACGTAACGAGCTGACTGTAATCGCCGCACTGTTGTCAACCTCAAAAAAAAAGGTATAACACTGTAAGATGACATAGCACACCACACGGTCACTTTCTGGCTGTGCAATGGACGCTGGTGTAGCTGCGTTGGATTTTCTTGTGCCCAGTATATAAAAATACAGAATTGTGCTCGCACAACTGGATCGTTCAGTTTCAGTTCCTGGACGATCTGCAACTTGTATGGGTGATATTGCAAGTCCTTCACTAACATTCTTCGAACACTTGAACTATGCAATTGTAAAGATGCTGAGAGGCGACAGATTGACCGATGTGGACTTCGTGTGACAGCATCTTGTAAAGCTTGAAGATTCTGTGGTGTACGGATGGTTCGCTGATGCCTGGAGGTTTCTTTTTCATTGCCGAACCAGTTTCCTCAAAATTAGATATCCATGTTTTAATTGCATGTGCTGATGGAACACGGTTGTGCCGTCCCAGATTAAAATGATGGTGAAATTCTCTACGCACTCCCTCCACACTGTCATAGTTTTTGTAAAACGCTTTGATAGCAAATGCACGTTGCGCACCACTCCAAGGATCCATGACAACTAAATGGCAGGTTAGGTTAGAGAGGCTGGCGCCACTTATCAAGTGGTACCAATCGCCCACGGCTACCAACACAACTTTCAAAATTTCCCGTTTCTTTGAATCACTCTGTATATTAAAATGTAAATATATAAAAAAGAATAATTTTTTTAACTGAAATCGTTTGAACAGTGTTGAAATGTTTATAAATTAACCATTTAAAAAATTTTTTTTTTTATAGGATAGCGGTACTAATGATTATTCTGTTGGTGCACCATTGTCATTAGATGTAAACAGTGAATTAGCAAGAGATATAGCATTTTTTGGCATTTCTGTAGTTGAAAATGGAATTAATTCACCATACAAACTCTTCCTTGTTAAAATATTGAGTGCTACACAACAGGTATTGTAAAAAAGTAAAAATCTGATTATTATTTAGTTACAGGTACATTTGTGTGTGTTTGTATATGTTGATAAAAGTGATTTGATTTACTTATATGTTCATTAAAATGAAAATAATTGTATTTAATTTTATAAGTGTGTTTTTTTTATATTTTATAATGCTATTAGTAAACAATAAAAATATACAGAAGACCGTTTTGGAGAATCCCATGTCATTTATTTTTTATGGACCTTAAAACGTTTTCATTGATTCATTATATATTATTGTTTCATTGTTTTAATTATACGTGTGATATTATTATGAAGATTACAAGGCTTCATTGATTCTATTAGAAATGTTGTTTTTTATTCAAGAAAGAAAGATTACCATCATTATGCCATTTTTCATCAAAATAAAATTTGTAATCAATTCTTATGGTTTATTAATTTTTGCTTTTAGGTTGTTGCAGGAACGAAGTATGTAATTAATGTATTAGTAGGTGACAGTACATGTAGGAAGGGCACTCCAGCAGATAATTGTCAATTGAACTCTAATGCGGTAAGATTTAATATGATTTTTCTTTTAGGAGTTTTTTATTTTGGTAATATATACTCATTATAATCCATAAATAATAGGATGTAAATGATAGAATAATTGATGTTTTTGTCATTCTATAGCATTAAATGCTATTGGATGACTTAAACAGATAATAGGGTTTGTTTTTTTATGCTTCATCATATTGTACAGTATAGTAATTTTTTTTGTTATAATACTTACTAATAGAAGCAGATATTGTGGATGAGTAGTTAAGATATCTTGAATCCTAGAAACTGATATGTTTTTATGATTGAGTTTAATCATTATTATTAAGTATATACATTTGTGTATTTATATTTTAAATAATAATGTTATTTTAGGAACCTGTTTTAGAAAGAAAGAACAATTTTATTAATTGGTGTGATAGAGGTATTTACAAGTTTGATACAGAACTATTAATCTGGGTATTATATGGATAGTGGAGGATTGTTTGTTACTTCCTATGCAGATGTGCATTTATAACAACTACATGTTTTAAAGTATCTCTACAAGCACCAGAAAAAAAATGATGGATAACTTTTTGAAAAGATCTTGTACATTCTTTTGCTAGATTAGAGTGATTATTAACAGATAAATAGAAATCACAACTGGCAGTTTTGAAATATGCTTTAATGCATTTGTATATATCAAAGTTGAGCACAGAAAGGTTAGAAAAATCAGCATGGAACTTTCCATTAGTTTAATCATTAATTTAGTCTTTGTATAGTGTTAATTTGAAGCAGGTGTTTGGGATTTTTGTGATGAGCGAGTTACTTCAACAAAGAGTTGCAGAAAAATTTTGTGAAGTTTGATTTAAGGTTACATTACACTTAGTGGTACCATTACCCTGCACTATGTGTCAGTCATATCCTATCTTTATAATGAACACAAATCACATAAATTTTGATTATGAACCATTAATTAGGAGAACATTAATACTTTTTGGGGATTCTGCCCTTGTATTTTATTCAGCAATAAATATTTGATTCTTTGAAAAATTACATGGATCGTCCAGAAACTAAAAACCTGTTTTTGTTTTATAACATATCTATTGTATTTATTTTAGTGTTAATATATGCATTAAAATCTACATTTTTTAAGTTCTTTTTCCACATAATCTCCTTCTAAGATGAAGCATTTGTCAAATTGCGGCACTAGTTTTTGTATGTTATCGTCAAAGAAATCTGCCGCCAGTCCAAGTCACAAATGAACAGCTGTCTTGACATTATCGCTTTCATCTAACAGAGACTGTGAACATGCAGGAAACTTATCACTGAGTTCTTATGTGAAATGCTGGTTCTCTTTAACATGTCTGACAATCCGATGCTGTTCAGTAATGAAATTAAGAGAATGAGTAATGAGATTAATAAATTCCCTTAATCTCCCCTTAATGAATGAAAAACACAAGAAAATGTTTATGGCAGGGAGATGTTCTCTCTGGCAAATAAACAACACAACTTCCTTAAGTTTCCTTCTTGTATTTTACTTTTATTTTAAATATAAATAGTTGATATTAGTCAAATTACTACAATAATCTTTAAAGAAGTTACAGGTGCTATTATTGTCTTTCCCTTTTACAAACTTAATTACTAATCTTAATACTTACAAGTATTTACCAGCTGCCTTATTACTATTGTTGTTTTTCCTTTTCTTAATAGCACCTAATCTACAAAATTATAGGCCAATTTCATTACTATTTCTATTTTCTAAATTGTTTGGAAAGTGCACCTCTAACAATTCTTGAAAACCACAATGTATACCTTTTGGTATCATTTTAGGAAAAAAATTTCAACCAATCCAGCCATTTGCTAATTTATAAAATATCATACTTGAACATGTGTACATAATAAAAGAATTCCATTTTAAATTTTTTGCAATCTTAGTAACATATTTGATTTAGTTCCACAAATTTATTAATGAATAAATTTAATAACTATGGTATCAGAGTAGTTGCTTAATTTGCTAAACTCATCTCTTGCTAATTATTAACAGATAATTAAAATTTCATCCTTTGATAAGAAAACAGATTTAAAAAGTAGCTCCTCATTTCAGGATGTAGAATGTGGAGTGTCACAAGGAACTAGGTTCAATCCCTTGCTGCTTTTGTTGTTTATTAATGATATGCGTCACAATCTTGAACTATTTGTTGTTACCTCTTCGCAGATGTCACAACTGTAAATATATTTGGCGATAATTATTTAAAAGGAATTGAAAATGCTATGATAATAATTCAAAATAATTGACTGGAGAATTGAAATTTTTTCTAATTTTCTATATGGATAAAACTACTGAATTTTGCTCATCAGGTAGATATAACATTGCATATTGCTTGGACCTATAAGTATGAATCATGTTGACCATATTTAAAGAATTAATTATGTTTGGTTTTCCTTATGTTTACGTTTATGAAAATGCAATCTTTGCTAAAAAGAATAATCACTTGTTAAAAAATAACAAAATCCAATTCTGCCAAACCTGATAACAAAACTGTAATCATGTAACTGAACACTACTACAGTTTATGAGAAAGGGCCTTGTTACGCTTCCTTTATCATCTTTAATAAATTACCAAACTTTTAAAAAATCTTCCCTTTAACTTATTTAAAATACAATTAAATTTTGTTTACAGAAACAATATTACTCTGCTTATGAATTAATAAGCAGAGTAAATAGTGCTAATTAAAAAAAAATGCATAAAAACCCTGCATTTTCTGCATTCAGTTCAACATTTAGATAAATATGTGTTTAAATAATTTTCATTAATGTGTTTTAGAGTGAGAATATTTTTGTAGTTATTATTTTTTTTACATATATTAAATAATTGTATTATAATTACAATCTAGTTGTAATATAATTACAGTAGCTTGCTAATTAATTTGAACACAGATGCTATTTAATAAAAGTAACTTTATTTTTTTAAAAAATATACCTGTACAATTTGTGAATATCTGGTACTTAATATGCCCTCTTTCCTTTATTCTTAATCACTTCACATACATGATGATTTCTTCATTATGAAACAATTTTTTTTAAATAAAAAATATATTTTTTTTATTAAGAAAAATGACTACACCCAGTGGAACAGATGCACGCATGAAAATTAAAATGAGGTTAATTTTTATGGTACAGTTCATTTTTGAGAGTTTTATTTCGCCTATTGCCCAAAAATGTTCAATTGGTTTAAGTCTGGGGAGTTGCCTGGCCACAGGAGTAGTTTAATGTTTTGTTCTTCAAAAAATTTTCCACTTTTTTTGGTAATATGGCATGTTGCCAAATTTTGTTGGAACAATCCATTGTTCCAAATTCCAAGCCTTGTGGGAATATGTTTTGAAGTTGCGTCAAAACCCTTCCTTCAGAATCTTGATATATCCATCAGTTAATATACCATCTTCTGAAACTGATGAACAAGGTAATTCAAATATGAAACAATCCCAAAATATCTTTTTCTGCATATTTTTAACTGGTTGTTGGATATGATCTGGTGATGTATTTTCATCTGATGCTTTTGTAACATCTGGAACCCTTTGCCTGAACATAAAAATCTGACTTGTCAAAAAACATAACATTTTTCCAGTCTTCTTTGTTCCACTTAACTGGTGTTTTGTCCTGAAAGAGCCTTTTTTTGCACATTGCTGGTGGTAAAAGCTGCTATTTAGCTGGCTGACAAGCTTTCTGTTTAGCTGCAAGAAGTCAGTGTCTAACAATTGTCACATAAAAATCTGTTCCACTGGCTGCTAATTTTCAATTTAAGTCCGCAGCAGATAATTTTGGGTCAAGTTTAATTTTTCTCACTAAAATCGATCCTGTGTTGAAGTAGTTTTTCTTTTATGGCCACATTAGCCTTTACTTAGAGGTGAAAAGGAACCAATTTCTTTAATTTAAAAAAAAATAACATTCACTGTCTGTAGTCCAACACACTCGGAAGCTATTTGTTGTGTCATTCTGATATGCTGAGAAAGAGGAACAATTTTCTAACGCTTTCTTGGGTTTATCTCCATTATTATATATTCAAGATGCACAGACCGGAAAATAAAGAAATAGGATTTTGAATAAAAAATGAAATAAACATTCACAAAACACTATTTGTAATATGACAATTGGTAAATAACCAAAGAATCAAATTAATTTGCATGCTACTATATCTAAATGTAGCATGCTACTAGGAAACTTTTACCATGCTACTAGGTATGTTCTGTCCCTTCTAAAACTTTTTAAAAAATCAGTGTCACTTTTCTCAATATTCTAATCTTATTTATAGAAAAAAAAAACAGTGAATAAACTAAAATTTCTTCAAATTTTTTTGTTGTAAGAATAACTGTCAAAACCATTTTACAACTTAATAATGATTAAACAACTTACAGCAAAACATGAGTCCAACTTTTGCAACTATTCACTGATGGGAATGTTTTCAAAGAAATGTTCATTTTTTTGTTTTAAGTACTGTAAGAATACACATCATTTTAGATCTAACCTAGGACAGCTTATGTGTATTGATTAATGAATTATTATTATAATTAGTTAATTATTAAATTACTTATCTAGACTGTATATTCCAATTATTTGTTTATTTGGTCAACTGATTGGTGGGCTGCAAAAAAAGCATATTCAGTTATTATTTTCAGTTGTTATCTCTAGCTGACAGTGGGTGGTTGTGTTTTGTGATTACTGAGAAGCAATTCTGTTTGTAATTGATACACCTATAGTTAAACGTTTTAATTATTAATTTGAAATATTCTTATTATTTTACTAAAAACCATGTAGAAGATTGTATTTTTCTTACTTGTTATAGAATCTACAGCGTTGTCGTATTGAAATTTTTGAACAGCCTTGGTTGAATAGAAAAGAAGTGATAGGTTTTCATTGTGGTCCAGAAGAGGATAAAAAAGATGTCAGAAATAAACAGGTACTGATTTATGACTTTGTATTACAGTGTTAGTGCTATTATATTTTGTTCGATATATTTTATCATCCATTTTCCTTATTATTAAATGCTTATTTTAAGATATTGTTTAAAGAAAAGTTTTTAGGAAAATAATGTTACTTTCTGTGTGTTCATGCACTTATTGATGAATTTAATATTCTGTGCATTGTTCTTTTAGAATCAGTACTACTAGATTTTATAGAAACATATATGTTTTCTTTGTATATTCCTAATGTGTTTACACATGTTTATGCTGTGTAGCTTTTCAGAATTTACAATTGAAGTATTTAACATTTATAAGACAAGATTTACTGGATTCTTCAATTCTTAGTTCACTATTCAATTACTTAAAGGAATTTTGGTACTGATCTTCAGAAAATTTTCTTTTAAATGGATAAATGACGGGTAAAACTATTCTTAAATGTATATGAACATTAATTGTTTATATGATATTGAATGAATGGAACATCAGATTTCCACCACTGATGTTATGCATAATTTTCGAAATTCCTACTGGCATTCTTAAATTAAATGTAATAATGCATTAAATGTAATGTAAAACATTTTCTTTTTTAATTTTTTTTTATTAATGTATAACAAAATTCAAAGGTAAGGTTTTTCTTTGTGTATATACTACAAGTGACTGCAGTGGATCTCTTTAAATGGACTGTGTGAATGAGAATTTACATCTTTTGTTTGTTTTTGTGTATCAGTAATTGATTGGCTGTTTAGCGATTCTTTTACAATTATATTTATTGAACATTTGACAATGGCTTTAAATATAAGTTTATCTCTAATACTTATTATAATATAGCAGAGCAACCCTGCATATTCTACAGAACTTCAGAACATGCTCTACTAAAGTGAGGTAGTGAGGAAGATCATTCAAAACACCTTGGGATTTGTTCCTATGAATGAGTTTGTTCATTGGATGACATTACAAAACTATTAATATTTTATTATTTCTCATTGGTACCATAGAGAAGGTTCACACTCCATCTGCTAGAATGCTTGCTATGAAGGTAGATTTTCAAAAATACCTGAAACAGTTTTATGGAAGTTGTAATGGAATAAGTCAAACATCCTCAGAATTGTTTGTTTTGCTGAGGTTTAAACACTTGAACTGTAATAAAATGGTGATACCTGAGCATAATAAAATATATAACTGGATATTAACTCTGCTTCCAAGTTGCTGTTTAATCATGGAAAAAATGTCTAATATTAAAAAAAATGAATTTTGAGTTTTATTAAAAGTTTCATACAGCTTGTGCGATCCTCAGAATGGGAAAAAAATTTTTTTTGTCTTATACTTAGATTTTATGTTCATTCAACACAAATTTTATAGAATTATTTATTAATGAGAAAAGCAAACACATTATGTTTAGATAGCAGAGAATTCTGTATATTTTAATTTACTTTTTAAACGATTTAATAGTAGATTTATAGTAGATTCATGCTTTTGTACTACTTAACTCTTTTCCTTCAAAGTGCAAGGCAATAAAACATTTGCAAAGACAAGATGAAGTATGAATTCTGTTCTTTGTATGCACGAAGAAGCTGTACTTTTTTCTAAGAGTTGGCCAAGATTACCATAGTTTTATTTTTCTTTCTTTGCAAAACCTTTCCCATCATTTTATTATCAAGGTTATGAAACTATAACTATGTATAAACTGTAACTGTGTTTTTAAAATATAATTGTAATAGTGCAAATGTATTTGGAAATAATTGCCGTGATTATATGTTATAACAACAGTTTATATTCTATAATTACAGTGTTTATATGTTACAGAAACAAAATCAATTTATACTTTACATTAATTATATTCATTTAAACTATTTACAAATTTACTAACTTAATCTTAAGGCGCTCAGTCATTATTGGTAATACAATTAAATTTGTACATAATAACCTTTAATCCCAAAGGGAAAGTGAGTAGAAAAGTATCTTATCATAATACATAAAAAATAAAAATAAATAAAAAATTATGCCAAAAACAAAATATTTTAATTCTCTTGTCAACATTTTCTGAAGGTTTTAAGCAATTAGAGAAGTAATCAGTAATACTTTATCTTTCTGAATGAAAATTTATTTAACAAAAGTAAATATACCCTTAAACAAGTCTAACTGTACGAGGGTTATTTTTTTTTCAAGGTCCGATCGGTCACAAAATTAAAACCACAGTGAAAATAAAAAATTTTTTATTTGTAACAAGTACTTACATAGTTATGCATTTCTCTACATAGTCGCCACTCTGATTTAGACATTTGTCGTAGCATGGTACCAACTTTCCAATACCCTCGTCATAGAACGGAGCCGCCTGTGTTTTCAGCCATGTTTCTTCGCTGGTATGCAGCTCTTGGTGGAATTCATGGAACGTGGCATGACCATCACTGCAGCCTCATACTGCGTGACTCTTCAATGTCTACGTAGGGCAATTCAGAATAAGCGGAGAGGAATGTTGTCATCAGGCATTTTCTTTCTCCATGACAATGCTCGGCCACACACTGCAGCTGCAACAAAGAAGCTCTTGCAGCGTTTTTATTGGAAAGTGTTTGATCACACACCATACAGCTCGGACTTGGCTCCATCCGATTTTCACCTCTTTGCTCACATGAAACACTGGCTAGGAGGACAATATTTTGGCACAGACATCGAGCTGCAGACCAGCATAGAAACATGGCTGAAAACACAGGCGGCTCTGTTCTGTGACGAGGGTATTGGAAAGTTGGTACCACGTTATGAAAAATGTCTAAATCGGAGTGGCGACTATGTAGAGAAATAGCATAACTATGTAAGTACTTGTTACAAATAAAAAATTTTTATTTTCACTGGTTTTAATTTTGTGACCGATCGGACCTTGAAAAACAAATAACCCTCGTATATACCTTAAATCAGAGTGCCAACCTCTGATTTAACCTTACTGACTAGGTCCTTACTGACCTTTCTGTCAGTAAGGACCAAAATAAATTCAAAAGTATTGGGGGCACCACACTATTATTACACAATAAGCAGATAGATACATTTGCCTTTAAACTCAGTAAAACAAAATTGTTCTTCCCGGTCAACAGTAAAACAATAAATTCTTTTTCTTTTATAATTATTCATGATAGCTTATTTATAAAATCTGTTTAATCAGTATGATACGTATTTGATAGTGAAAAGTGTGACTATCTTGTGTGATGTGGTTACTAATAATACGTATATAGTAAAATACAGTCAAAAATATCAACACTCAAAATACATAGCACTAAGAATATAGTAACATACTAGCAAATTTATCAGAAGCCAGAATATTCTTACATGCTAAGTAGCAAGTGTGTCAGTGTATGACCTTGATTGCGGTTTGCTGACACTGAACTTGCATAATTATATTGTCTTATATACATGTGATGCCGATACGGTTATTGGGCTTAGTAAGTGTGTAATATAGTGTGGGTGTACAAAAATCTCATCAAGGGCACCATGGCACCCACAGGTGCCGCATTGCTGACCCCTGCCTTAAATCATATCTTCTGTCCAACAAAATGGAAAACATACTTGGCGTTAGTTTATCAAGAAAAAAATAAACATTGCTCCAATAAATAAACATCACCTAATTGTTATGTACCTCTCTTTCTCCTGTTTAGAAACGATCAGGTATTTAATCCCTAACAAAAATAAAATTATTTGTTAATAAAAAATTCATTCTTTTCCTAAATTAAGCAATCCAGTTGTGTTGATCACTATTTCGCTGAAAGTCCAGTTGTTGGTAAATGCTATTAAAGTAATCTTTAATAAATTAATATTAATACTCCCCCTATGTAACAGATGAACTTTAGTGTACTGATAAACAAAGCAAGCCTTGATGATACACACATACCAACTGCGTTAATGGCATGCGTTGACCAACAGACTCGAAAACACCACTCACACAAAGATAAACACTTGAGTCACAAATTATTATTGTCTCAACTATTCAAATCATTATCATATGTAAATGTGAAAGCAGAAATAAAATATTAGATTAAATAAAATAGTTCATCATACTAAGTATTAAGTAACTACTAGACTTTACAATGAAAAGTTAAAAATTAAGTAATCTTGAACTCGTTCTTAGTATAAATAAAGCATTCTCTATTGAATGATTATAAAAATACATTACAAAAATGTATATTGTAAATAAATTTATTAAGTCATACCAATATCTCTCTGCTTCCCTTACATACCCGTGAAAAATTTTATTATGATGTCTTGATTAGAGGAATTTATATTTAATTTACAGCAGCCAGTCTGCGTCTGGCTGCTGTACTGAATGGACGTGTGCTGCTCTATTCGCATTCCTGTTCAGAGTGTAGTAGATAAGCAGTTCTTATCTTAAATACACAACTAAAGTATATTTTCTTGAACAATTATGTTGTATTTTATATGCCAGTGTTAAATATTTTATTATATTGTAGTCCTGTTTGATAAAAAATATTTGAAAATGAAGAAGTGCAATACCTGTGAGGGAGAATTATAGATTGATGGAACATACATTATTTGTCGTTTTTGTTTATATGGTTACCACCATAAATGCGTTGGAATTACGGAGAATACATATCAGCGAATGTCGCAGAAAAAGTAAAAGAGTGGATGTGTTGTGAGTGTCGCAAATCAGTCAGATCTACTAACAACAAATCAGTGGATTCGACTAAAGAAATATTCGATTTCACCAGTATTAATGAATTAAAAGTTATCATTTTAGAACTCATACCTGAAGTCAGAGCTTCTTCCAGTAGGACCGAAAATGAACTTGGTAGGCTATCCCTGTTCTATGAAGATATTAAAAATGAAATTAGTGAATTACAGAAATCTAACAAGAATCTTCTCCAAGAAGTGAAACAACTCCGAGAAAGCGTAACAGAGAAAGATAAGAAAATCGCTTCGCTAGAAGAAAAAATCATACAGCTCGAACAATATGGAAGAAATAAAAATATTGAAATTCACGGGCTAAAATTACACCCCGATGGAAACTGTAAGGAAAATTTACATGACTCTCTTCAGAAAATCGCTGATAAACTAGATATTCCTTTCAGCTTGGATGGTGTGGAAGCGGTTCATAGACTACCTACTAGGAGGTAGACTTATTCACCCCTGATCATAGTGCAATTTAGCAGCAGAAAAACGCGAGATTTCTGGATCAGCAAAAAGCGCGAGAAGCTAACAAATGATATGGTTCTTGCAGATGGAAGTGACAAAAAAGTGTATATTAATGAAAATCTAGTAAAATCAATAAAATACTTACTTTATAAAATGAAACAAAAAGCGGGTGAACTTCAGTAATAATTTGTTTGGGTACGAAATGGTAAAATATTTGTTAAGAAAAGTGAAGATGTGTTTGCTATTAAAATTAATACTGAGGCGGATCTGCAAAAAATCAAGTGAGTTATATAAATTTGTAACTATGATAGCGTTATCCCTAAGAGTATAATAAAATTTTTTCGTAACAATATTGTTTTGTACATTACGTTCAGTTCTGTAAATGTAAGTTCACGTGCTAGTTATTTCTCTCTTTATTGTATTTTATATTTATCATATTCTGTTATTGATGACCCAAGATTCGTTTTGGTATTACTGTTCCAATAGTATAAAAAAAAGGAAGACTTTCACTTAATTTAATTTTATGCCAATTCAGCAGCTGCTTTTCTATGTTTATAAGCATCAGTTTATTTCTTAAAGTGAATCATAGTTTAATGAAAAATATTTTATTTTTAGAAACTGGCTTTAAATTGATAAGGATAATTGACTTGCATAACGATGTATTTCTCATGCGAGCCTATCTCAAAAATGTTATCTCTGTTGTGGTGACGACATTGATATCAAATAATATGATACTGATATTAAGTTACACCTACGATCTTATTCGAGCGTTTGTTCTATCGAATATATGTTCTCCCACCCCTTTAAGAAAATCGGTTATACTGTGTTTTTGCGTAGATAAGACATTAGTCATAACAACGATTAGTATTAAATTAGTCTTTACAAATAAAATTTATATGTTTCTAAATAAAATGTTTATATTATGTATGGATATAAAATATAGCTTATGTAATCTGTGCGTTTTAGACATATTTTCGATCTCTATTGAAATGGAAAACATTAATGAAAATAATATTTTTAATGGCCAGTTTTTGGCTGTTGATAATTACTACTCGAACCTAGATGAATTTTCGCAATATTACTCCAGTTTATCGAAACTGAGTATACTTCATTTAAATATTAGGACTATTCGCGTTCATTGGGATGAATTCTTGTTTCACCTAGGTAATAGTAATGTAGATTTGATAGTTCTCATGGAAATAAACATTTTTTTTTTGTCTTCAGTCATTTGACTGGTTTGATGCAGCTCTCCAAGATTCCCTATCTAGTGCTAGTCGTTTCATTTCAGTATACCCTCTACATCCTACATCCGTAACAATTTGTTTTACATATTCCAAACGTGGCCTGCCTACACATTTTTTCCTTCTACCTGTCCTTCCAATATTAAAGCGCTATTCCAGGATGCCTTAGTATGTGGCCTATAAGTCTATCTCTACTTTTAACTATATTTTTCCAAATGCTTCTTTCTTCATCTATTTGTCGCAACCCCTCTTCATTTGTCACTTTATCCACCCATCTGATTTTTAACATTCTCCTATAGCACCACATTTCAAAAGCTTCTAATCTTTTCTTCTCAGATACTCCGATCGTCCAAGTTTCACTTCCATATAAAGCGACACTCCAAAAATAAACTTTCAAAAATCTTTTCCTGACATTTAAATTAATTTTTGATGTAAACAAATTATATTTCTTACTGAAGGCTCGTTTCACCTGTGCTATTCGGCATGTTATATTGCTCCTGCTTCTTCCATCATTAGTAATTCTACTTCCCAAATAACAAACTTCTTCTACCTCCATAATCTTTTCTCCTCCTATTTTCACATTCAGTGGTGCATCTTTGTTATTTCTACTATATTTCATTACTTTCGTTTTGTTTATTTTCATGCGGTAGTTCTTGCATAGGACTTCATCCATGCCATTCATTGTTTCTTCTAAATCCTTTTTACTCTCAGCTAGAATTACTATATCATCAGCAAATCGTAGCATCTTTATCTTTTCACCTTGTACTGTTACTCTGAATCTAAATTGTTCTTTAACATCATAAACTGCTAGTTCCATGTAAAGATTAAAAAGTAATGGGGATAGGGATCATCCTTGTCGGACTGACTTCTTTCTTTTGTTCTTTAATTATTACTGTTTCTGTTTGTAAAAATTGTAATTTTTTTTAAATGCTGAACATTTTATTCCAGTCTATGTTATCGAATGCCTTTTCTAGGTCTATAAATGCCAAGTTTGTTGGTTTGTTTTTCTTTAATCTTCCTTCTACTATTAATCTGAGGCCTAAAATTGTTTCCTTTGTCCCTATACTTTTCCCGAAACCAAATTGGTCTTCTTCTAACACTTCTTCCACTCTCCTCTCAATTCTTCTGTATAGAATTCTAGTTAAGAGTTCTAATGCATGACTACTAAAACTAATTGTTCTGTATTCTTCACATTTATCTGGTTCTGCTTTCTTTGGTATCATGACTATAACACTTTTTTTGATGTCTGACGGAAATTCCCCTTTTTCATAAATATTACACACCAGTTTGTATAATCTATCAATCGCTTCCTCACTTGCACTGCACAGTAATTCTACAGGTATTCTGTCTATTCCAGGAGCCTTTCTGCCATTCAAATCTTTTAATGCTCTCTTAAATTCAGTTCTCAGTATTGTTTCTCCCATTTCATCCCCTTCAACTTCCTCTTCTTCCTCTATAACCCCATTTTCTAATTCATTTCCTCAGTATAATTCTTCAATGTATTCCATCCACCTATCGACTTTACCTTTTGTATTATAAATCGGTTTACCATCTTTGTTTAACTCATTATTGGATTTTAATTTATGTACCCCAAAATTTTCCTTAACTTTCCTGTATGCTCCGTTTATTTTACCAATGTTCATTTCTCTTTCCACTTCTGAACACTTTTCTTTAATCCACTCTTCTTTCGCTAGTTTGTACTTCCTGTTTATAGTATTTCTTAATTATCGATAGTTCCTTTTACTTTCTTCATCACTAGCATTCTTATATTTTCTACGTTCATCCATCAGCTGCAATATATCGTCTGAAACCCAAGGTTTTCTGCCGGTTCTCTTTATTCTGCCTAAGTTTGCTTCTGCTGATATAAGAATTTCCTTTCTAACATTCTCCCATTCTTCTTCTACATTTTCTACCTTATCTTTTTTACTCATACCTCTTGCAATGTCCTCCTCAAAAATCTTCTTTATCTCCCCTTCCTCAAGCTTCTCTAAATTCCACCGATTCATCTGACACCTTTTCTTCGGGCTTTTAAATAAACATTACGGATAATGAAATAAGTTTAATTGATTTTTATCAGATTAATGGCTATGACTCCTCACTGTGTCCAGAATATTAGGTCTGGTGGTGGCATTTTAATTCTTTGTCGTAGCACACTCAGTGCTGAAAGAATGCTGTTGGATTTGACTGTCTCAAGTTGTGAACTATTATGCATTCAGGTTTCAGTGAAATTGGGCGTTAAGACCGATGATTTTACGATAATATGCTTTTACAGACAATTTAAATATTCATGAATTTTTACATGATCTTGAAAATATTCTACATAATTGTAATAATAATAATAATGCGGTCTTAATTGGAGATATGAACATTGATCTTACTAAGGAAAATACTGTAGTTAGTTACTATCAAACCTTATTACATACAATGGGATTCATGTGTTGCATATCTGATATAACGAGGGAGGAAATAAGAGATGGGGTAATTGTTAGATCTTGTATAGATCACATTTTTATTAGAGGCTTTCCTGATTACGTTTTTTCTGGAGTAATTGAAACTAAAATTTCTGATCACTATGTGGTAATAGCAGATGTGTTGTACAAGAATTCATCCCAACGACCGATGGATGACAGTCTTGGTTCATTTTACTTAGATAATTCCTTAATTAGATATAAGTTAGATACCATAAATTATGATACCTTAGGTAATAAGATGGATAATAATCCATCTGCATATGAGAAATTCGTTGATATAATTAATTCTGTGTATAACAGTTCTTTAGTTCGCAGAAATACTGATAGGATTAAAATTCAAAATAGAAAAAACCATGGATGACGGATGACATTCTAAATAAAATAAAGTATAGAGACAGACTGTTCAAAAAATGGAAAAAAGCACCAGCTAACCTTGAAAATCGAAAAGATTACGTATTATATAGAAATAAAATTAATATTGAAATACGAAAAGCGAAGGAGAAGTATTTTAATGATAAATTTAAAAATTTTCAAAAGAATGATATTAAGGGTAACTGGAAACTACTTAACTCTTTGATGGGGTTACCCTCCAAGCGTAACTTAGATGATACTATAATTAAACATGTAAGCGGTACATCTAATTACGTGGGTAAGGTCGCTGCAGACATTATCGGTAAACACTTTGTAACTTCAGTAGATGATATTAAACATAATTATATACATAAGTTTTTGAAATTCACAGGTGGCAATTGCGTGCAGCTTGTGTCTTTTCATTTACCTTTAAGTTCTCCTAAACAAATAGAAAACATAATTTCATCTATGAATGATAAAAAATAGCAACACTTTTTAATCTGTATGTTAATGATATGTCTAGCGCAATCTCTAATTCATGTCTTTTGCAATACGCTGATGATAGTGTTTTAGCACTTGGACATAAGCAGTTGGAAGAAGCAGAGTTTTTAATGCAAGAAGATTTTAATAATCTATTAAAGTGGCTTCATGACAAAGGCCTAATTATTAACGTTAAAAAAACTGTTGTTTTACATGTAAGATCTCCTTATCTTCGATCCTAAAGACCAATAAAAATTATTTGTCATATATGTGACTGTATAAAAAATTACCACATAAACTGTAATTGTGAACATCTCCAGAATGCTGACAAATACAAATATTTGGATGTACATTTTGACTTTTTTTAGATGGGATCACCATATAAAACATATATGCAAAAATTTAAGAGTGGTTGCTATGAAATTCCACCACATCTCACCCCTATTACCAATTCACTGTAAACGCTTACTCTATTCATCCTTGTTTGAATATGTTATTCGATACGGCTTGACAGCATGGGGATCAGCCGCAGATTATCTCATAAATAAAATAAATTTAATACAAAATAGGGTCCTCTCAAATCAGCTGATTTGGAAGTCGACAGTTACAGCGTTCAAGTCCTAGTAAAGCCAGTTATTTTTACACGGATTTGAATACTAGATCGTGGATACCAGTGTTCTTTGGTGGTTGGGTTTTCAATTAACCACACATCTCAGGAATGGTCGAACTGAGAATGTACAAGACTACACTTCATTTACACTCATACATATCATCCTCATTCATCCTCTGAAGAATTATCTAAACGGTAGTTACCGGAGGCTAAACAGATAAAGAAAAAAAAAAAAAAAAAAAAAAAAAAAATAGGGTCCTCAAAGATATTGCTCGTTATGATTCTGAAAACAATTATGACACCAATTTAAATAATCTTACAAGGTTTCTGTCAGCTAGAGGTCTATTTAAATTCTTAATTATTTTTAAGAACTTTTACAACAGTGAATACAGGGTAAATAAGTGGATACAATTTGAGAGCAATTAGCCTTATTACAGATAGATATAATAATACTTATTGTAAACGATTAAAGAAGTATGTTGTTCCAGCATTACTTAATTCTTTACCAAATTACCTCAATAATGTAAAAATGAAAAAAAATGATTTAAAAAAACTTCTCATTGATTGGGCATTAACTATAACGTAATAGGTACTAACAGGATTCATGTTGGATTTATACTGGCAGTCCAGACAATTATAACATGATTATAATTATTATTTTAATGTTTAATAATTATTATAAATCAATAAATAATGTATTGTTGAATGATTAAAGCTTAGTTATTTATTTTCTTTATGTAATTGTTGCAACAAGATATTAATTGTGTAATTAGTTGTAATTAAGTATAGTTTTGTTTCTTGAGTATAGTTTTAGTTACTAAATCTAATACATAACAAATATTAAAGAAATAATTTGTTCATTATTTTTTAAATGTATAGTTTAATTTTGTTAAATTAATTTTTATAATTGTACTACTATTATAACTATTAGAAAAACTAATAATATCTTTAGTTGTTACATAAAATTGGTTACTGCATTAACCACTTAATAAAGTAATAATAATTCTTTAGTATATCTGTCGACAGACTTAGGTCTGATGGATGATCATGTAAGTTTTAAATTATAAATAAAATAAAAAATAAAATAAGTAAATAAAAATAAATAAGTAAAATTTAATTATTGTTCAACTATAATTTGCATTTATTTAAACCACCTTAAAAAGTAGATACAAATTAAACAGCAGTAAGATGAGTAATAATCATTTATCTGTTCTAAACATAAATTTTTAAATTTAACTATTTTAATTTATTTGAACTTGCTTCTCATGTTAATAATCATAACAGCTGTTCAGTTAGAGAACCTGAGAGATGAACTCTGTGTATTTAAACCGAATTATTTTAGCAACATCCAACACTTACTGATTACAGTACATTATGTAATTGAGTTATGTTTTTGTTTCCTCAGTCTTGATCCCAGAGCATAAGTGTTTTAGCCAGCCATCATTACTAAATTCCTATGCAATCTAGTAAAAATAACTAGAAAATATTTATGTACACAAAAGTAGTTCTTAAGGAAGGTAGTTTAGTTTAAAGTTGATTAAATTTAATAATTTATATAACATTTAATAATAAGTTATTAGCATTTCAGCTCTGAATCAACATGTTATCAAAAGGTTTAGCCATTTTTATTAAAAATCTTAATTAAATGTTTTACTTTTTGAAGGAGTGCATTGAATAATGATGGGTTTCCTGTATCCTGGAAGACTATTGATACATTTTACAGCAGTTTTCTTGAAATGGATGTGTATTTATGATGGAAAATTTTAATGCAATAACTGTTTTTTGTTATTAATGTAAAAATAATTTTTGTGGATTATTAAATCATATTTACATATTGTATCTGATTTATTACAAAAATTTTATTTTGTTTTGTTACAATTTTCACCTGCAGCAGTATTTGACCTACTGCTTTTTATACAGATATTTGTTAAGTAAATAAAGTAATATCAAACTGTTTCCTTTTTATGTGGTTGGAACTGGAGGGTTATGTTTGATTATTCATAATTTTATTTAATCATAGAACCTGTGATATATTTTAGAACTAAATGAAGAATAAAATATTTCCATGTTTGTACCTGCTGATCCTTATAATATTAAAATTGTTTGTAACTAGGTGATAGTGTCATGTTGATTGAGCAGTGAAAATAAAACTGCCGAGTTTGTCAATTTTTAAAATTACAATCGATGTTATTTTTGTATGAACATTTGATAATTTGACGTTATTTTTAATTTATTTGAGACTGGTTAGCCAAACAGAAATAATCTTTTTGATAATCTTAATTCTCAATTCATATACTTTTTATGTCTATAATAAAGAGATTTTTTGAGGTTTGAGTTTATAGTCCATTATCTGAACATTTCCCTTTTTTACTAAAAAATGTAATTATCATTACAACAAAGGTTATTATTAAAAGGAGTTGATATTGACTGTTTTCATTTTGACATCATGAATTCAAGCTTATAGAACTGGTAAAATGTATTTTAAATATACTGAGTGTTTTGTCTCTCTTAGTATGTACATATTTTGTAAAAGACAGGTAAGTTTTTGATGAAGTTTTATTATGATGGGCAGCTATACTGCCCATCATACAATTTTCTTATTTATTGGTTTTGTACATAATAATGGTAATTGTGAGTATAAGTTTTATGTTCTCAGTATGTTATTTATTTTTTTATTTACATTGTACTGCCTCACAATAATCTCTAAGCCTACATAGAGTTCAGCGTTTGTGTTGACCATTTGATCATGCTAATTGCTCTCAAATTAAATAAGAGTTAAATAATTGGTGGTTGATAGATAATACCTAAGATAGTGTCAATAATTGAACTCCACACAGTATTCTCAAAGTACATAAGTATCACGGACATTCAAAAATTCAGTTTAAAAGATTATACATCTTGCCGGATCTGAACATTATTTTTGTTTTATGTTATTATTTATTTATCTTTTTTACCATATTTTAAATATGTCCTGTGTATAGTGGGTGTACAAATTGTTATTGCATTCATGCCAGTTCTCATAAATTTGAGGGATGACTGTGCTTGTCTCCGAAACAGATCACATGCATATATGCGTTTATGTCAGTTACTTTCTCCATTTATTTTTTTCAAGATTTTGTTATATATTTTCTGTGTTTGTTTATTTTTAATATCTAACATTTATATTAATAAAATGTGATTGATTCTCCTACTTTTTTCACTAATTTTTCATGAAAATTATTAAATTTATTATATTAAAATATTTCTGATAGAAATTATTTCTCTCTCTATTTGTCTTTATTTTTATTTATGATTATTTCTACAATTATTTATGTATTAATGTATTCAATATTAACATTCTTTAGAATCATCAGAATTATTATTAAATCTTTTTTCAATGTTTTTAATATATATTTCCCCAAATTAATAATTGTTCCTGTGTTCCATTTTTATTAATTATGAGTTTCTTTTCTTGTGTATTTGATTTCTTTCTATTCCTATATCTGTTCTTCCTGTTTTACATACATGTTAGGAACATACAATTATGAGAACAATTTTCTGTAAAAAATTATTTAAAAAAGTATCATTATAATTTTATTGTTTATTGAAACAATGTTTTCATACTTATGCTCCTTCAAGGATTGGTTACTAATAAAACAGAAAAAAAGAAAAAAAAATTAATAAAAACATTATATTATGACACCTAACCATACTTCATTTATTTAACCAAAAAATACATAAAATCAGTTTAATGTGAATTGGATGTGATTAACCTGCTATAACGCTGAAGTCACTGAATAGAATGGATCATGCAAATCTGTGTGGTACCCTCTTTGTGGAATCCAATCATTGAAAAATATTCCTTTTCATTCACTTTAACCTCTCATTTTTCATGTGTATAAAAAAATAATTTACATTAGAGGTTTAAATAAATAGAGAATGGTGTTATAATGAATATATCTCTACTGACCTTTGTAGAAGAGTTACATTGCTTTTAATTTGGAAGTTTCTGAGGTAGAAACTTATCGAGTTTGGGAGTTTTTGATGTTGTAAAAATTCATCTCTCATCCAGAAAGAAGAAAGGGCAGCCACATCCTTTTCCACTGTAAGCTAGCATCTACAGCAACATGTGTAAATAAATAAATTTTTGTTAACTCTTAATTTACCAGTGGCATATTTATAATCTTATATATTACAATAAATAGTTAATTGCTAGCTTTAGCAGTTATTTGATGCTTTTTATCCATTGATTGGGTAAATGTTTATCATTATCAAATTGTACTATTTTTTGATGCTCCAGATTCAAGTATAAATTTAGTTTTTGATATAGTAACTTTTAACTGAATTTGAATGTCCAGGTTATCAGTACACTTTAGTAATTGGATTGAAGTTAATGACACAATTTCATGAATTCTGCTTGAGACTGGATGATGGTAGCTGCTTGTTGTGTGGTATTAAAATCTCAGAAGAGAAAATATTTGTCTAATATCTTTAATAATCATTTGCAATTCAATTAATTATTCAATAAATTTTTTAAAATTAAAAAAATAAATTCATTAGTTTACTCTTATATCATATTTTTTATTATAGTAGTACTTCGTAAAAGTTATGTAAAATAAATTCTTATCATGAATCTTAATTAAGAAATCGCGTTACTTTAACAGTATACTTATCATATGGTCTCTTACCTTTTAAAAATCTGTTACTGATAAGACTTCTAAATTATAAAAATCAGATAAAAGGATAATAAAACATAGAATTGTTTATTATTATTTGTCTATTTCTATTATATGAGGCGTGGTTCAAAGGTAAGGGCTGATCAGCAACAAAATGAGAACAGTTGACAAAACCAAAAATGTATTAATTGTTTCAAATAATTACATATTTTTCTACATAATCACCATTTTGTCGTAAATATCATCAAACAAGCTTCTTCAAATCCACTGTATAAAATTACGCAGCCTGAGTTTGAAGCCATTTTTCATCAAGATTTTCAATCCTTCACTTACCTCAAATTATTATTGAGCTGCAGTCCAGTGTTTGAGGTGTAGGAAGATATTTTGTCACTTAGGTGAGATCAGGATTGTAAGGGCGATGAAGGACTGTAGTTGTGAATGTGCATTATTGTGAAAAAGAACCTGATCTCAGCATTCCCTGTCATCGGTTTTTAATGGCACGATTTAGTTTAGAAAGTGTTTCACAATTGACTTGTGATGGGATGAATGTTCCAGCTCCCTTGAAATAAATCAAAAGCACACCCTTTTGTTCCCAGAATACAGTTGCCATGATTTTCCATCGAGATTGGGCTTGTTTGAATTTTTTGGTTTAGATGAACCAGAATGATGCTACTACATGGATTGTTATTTTGTCTCAGCATTGAAGTACAAAATCCACGTTTCATCAACAGTGACGTTATGGGGGGAAAAATTTGTCTCCCTTGTTGTTAAAGTGATTGAGAAAAGCACATGCAGATGCCATTCTTTGGTCTCTGTCAACACTTGTCAACATTTTTGGCACTCATTGTGCACACAGTTAGTGATAACCTAGAGTTCAGTCATGATTTTCAACATTTTATCTTTGAAACTTCTGGAAATTCTACAAAAAGGTTGCTAATCGTAAAGTGACAATTCTCTCTCGCTTTTGCATCCACACGTACAATGAGATCATCAGTCAGTTTATCATCAGTCCGGACACTAGGCCTTCCACTATTCTCTTCATTGTGAACATTTGAATGGCCTTCTGTAAACTTGACACTACTGCCACTTTTTTCCTTCAGTTATTGCAGTAGGCCTATATGTTTCACATAACTGACAATTAATTTCAGCATCACTATGTCCTCTTGGGTGATTGAATTTCACCACTAGTGGAATTTGTTATTACCACACTTATTTTATTACACTCTCTCGCAAAGGCAAACGATGATGAACCAATGCCAATTTGGTAGTTACATGACCAACTGATCAGTTAAAGCTACTGTGCATGCACAAACTGATTGGTGTTGCTAATTGCTATTTATAACTCATTGGCCTTTATTTGTTAACCTCGCCTCATTTTACTTATAGAATAATAAAAATCATGAGTGTGTTAAAACATTTTCTTGATCTTCAGTCTTTACTGTCTTGTTTTGGTTGAGAAGTAATTATGACTTGTTTTATACCATTGATTCCCAAAGTGGTCCAGGTGGACCCCCAAGCGTCCATGGGAGACTCAATGGGGGTCTATGTTGTCGTGACAAAAAAATGGGGGTTCATTATTCGTAAGCGGAGGTCCACGAAAATATATCTGGTTTCGATAGAGAAGAACTAAAATGTTGGCTTGACTTTGCGTATCAATCTAGGCAGATGATGTTTTGAGAAGCTCAGCGACTGTTACTTGTAAAAACTTGCATATTCCATATTCAGTACAACGAACGTGTCGAGACTTGCAATGCGCCGCCGCCGCCGTCCGCAACGCTTGTTCAGACGTGCAGAGGGATGAAATATGACTTGTGGTGTGTGTGCTAGCAATCTTGCATGAACTTGTTTGATTCTTCACTAATATAAATATTTTTTTGATTGGCCAACTTTATTTTTTTGACATCCACTCACAGCACAGTCAATCAAAAATTAACCAATCAATTCTCATTTTTTTTCGGAAGCTGTTAGTTCGTGGAACTCAGCCGTAACGCAAATTTTCATAGTTAGATCTAATCTTCACATTTTCCGTCGACTGGAAGTATGGTAGAAATGTAGCTGCAGGGGGTCCACCGGAACCAGCAAAATTTTGAAAGTGTTCTATGAGAAAAATAAGTTTGGGAACCTCTGGTTTATACCAAAGAGACGTGAAGGCGCTTTTTAATGTACATAAAAATTTTAATTAAGTTTTATCATTATTTTACTGAAGAATTTATTTTTGTGAGGGAAGTGGGTACAGGAAATATTACATAGTTTATTTCAAGATGTGTGCTTTTCAAAATAAGGAGCAAAAAATTCTCAAAAAACACTGTTGAGTGTTTTTTTGTGAATTACCACACTAAACTTGTAAATAACAAGCTTATAACATGTTTATGTTGGAAAGTTTAACAAATAGTAATTAAGTGGATTAAAAAAATAAATAGATCATTTCTAATTTAAAAAAAATCAAAACTATTATAAATTGTGTGTTTGTTTTTAATAATAAATACAGTTGTTTAGATTAAATTGTTTGCAAGTGTAAATCTATTTAGAAGGAATTAAGAGGCCTGGCTCTATCTAATATCCCTTTGCCTCTAGATTAAGTATTTTATATAGTTACCAGATAGGACAAATTATTGAAAATAGGTTAGAAGAGGATTGATCCTTCTAGACCACAAAATATTAAGGAAAAATTAGCACAAATAAGCACTACAAACTTAAAACATCCAGTGGATGTTTAGCCAAAATTCATAAATCACTTCTGGGATGAAAGGTGAAAAAGAAAGTAAAAGGAGGAGAAAATACCATCCATAGGGGAACTATAAAATTATACAAAAACATTTCATACAAAGGATTATTTAAATATGCTCTTTAAATGTTAAAAGATGTGGTGAGCATCCATCCTGCTCAGAGCTCTATGAAGTAATCATTGATTACTGATCAATGATTTGGTATCAACTGGCTCAAATAAAAGTAGAATTAAATGCTAATTTCTTCCAAATATTGCCAATTTGAGAACAGATCAGATTCCTTAAGGAAAACTTATCCACATAATATTGTGCAGCATGTAGATAAACAACTGCATTTTGATTGTAATTCTTTCAGTTAGAGCTGTCCAGAATTCATATTAGACTCTGTAAAAAATACTATTAATAATCAGACAAGATTATTAAACTTATTACATAATTAAAAAAGTATAATGTTCTTGTGAAGAAGATCTTACCACTACATGTGGGATTATTTTAATTGAGAATCTACAGTAGATTACAAGAAACATAATGAACAATCTCTTGCTTTGATGAATATTAAAGTAAGAAAAATTGAATATCAAGTTAGTGTAGGAAAATTGTATCCATATGTTCATGGCCGTGTGTTCATGTGCACATACAGATGTAGTTAATTTTGGTTCTATGGCACAAGTGGTAGCATCTCAGTCTTCATCCGGAGATCTCAGGTCCAAATCCCAGTCAGGCATGGGATTTTCACCCGCTATGAAGATCTCTTCCTCTGAAGCAATACCTAGCGGTTAATTTTAGTATATTATTGTTAATAATTTTTCGTACCAATTAGATAATGCCTTATGCAGGCAGATGGTTTGATGTGATATGTAATTTAAACATTCTTGGTGATTATTACTCCTGGGGAATCATTTATATCTATTCGAATCATGAGTTTTTATATAGTTTAGGTAGTAAGGAATTTTGCTGTGTACACTGGTTTTTATATCAAATGGGTGTGTATGAAGTAACTGCTCCTTTTTACCTCAGTATGGGTATTGAACATATTTGATAGAAAAAATATGCTTGTTAAAAAATGGTTGTTATTTTTATTTTATTCGTTTTGCTGTGTTATATTATTATATGGCATTCCTTATATCTTACATATATGTTTTGAAAGTAAATTTTAGAGATAACGTTATGCAATAAGGGACCATATTTTGATGGATTTACTTTATTCATTAGGTAATATTTATTGAACTAAGTTTGCTAAGAAGTCTTTCTTAAGAAAAGGCAAAGTTGATAAACAACTTTGTCAGTAACTAAATTACAGTAACTTGAGAATTCATTTTAGCAGGAGCAAAAATCAGATGAAGGCAAGTTCCACTACTTAAGTGAAGCATGAATTTAGTTTATTCTTTGTTACTTTAAAATTTTTATGTAGAAAAATTAATAAAGAAAGTGAAGAGACAATTTAGAGTATACAGTAATATACAAAAAAAACTTCCCAATATCGGAAATGGCTCGGGAACAAAATTCTGTCCATTATTTAGAGGCGTCTGCTATTCAGAAAAATGGGAATACAATATTATGTTCGGGTATTGTACTGAAAAAAAAAAACTTTGATTAGATCAACATTATCAAGACTGATACTTGTTGATTGTGTATTTATTTCTTGTGAATTAAAATTAAAAAAAAAGCTAGTTGCTAATTAAAACGACTTTGTAAAATTCAAGTTTTTCTGAAGATAAACACACTGTCTTCTATTTTCATATTTGAATAAAAAAAGAATACTGTACTAATGTAATTGACCAATAGAGTAAGAGAATAAAATTACTATACTATACTAAAATGGAATAAAATCAAAGTAAGCTATAAAAATATTAATCAAAGAGAAGCTACAGTATACAAAGGTATTAATCAAAACACGTATAAAAAATAATGTAAAAATCAAATACGGACATATACAATTTATTTATATGTAGGTGGTTTAAAATAACTGTCTGTTTTAGTTTGAACTAAGTCCTTGTATATATTTTTTCCAATAAGTGACTGCACTTCTGATATTAGAATAACACCTTCTGGTAATCCTTTTTGTAAGAAATATTGCTTTAACTTTCTAATCTCTTTTCTTATTTACTTACAAATGATGGTAAATCCGGGTTCATTGTCATTATCATCAACAGTTGTTGTTATTTGTTTTGGAAGTAGTCAAGTCTGAGGCACCAATAAGATCACGGATGTCAGTCAATAAGCCCTCTGTGTTGAGCACATCGTCAGTCTTCGGGTACTCTATAGTTTTCAAGTGGTTCATACATTGCAATTCATTCTTTTCCCCAGAATTTGGTTAAGTAAGATTTTCAATGTCAAAACTTGAAGTTAGTTTATGGAAGTTTAGTACTACTGGCTTTTATGAAACAATTTATCACTATCCTAGTAATAATCTGCTTTATAGCTATATTAATCCACAAAACTGCATCCGACACACTAATGCTTTTAGAAAGCTCATCAGCATCCAAAACTTTCATTTTTGACAATAAGTACCTTGACAACATATATTTTACGGGTATTTAAAATTCTGAATGATTCTTTGATCAAGCGGTTGACATACTGGAGTATTATTTGGGGGAAGAAATATAAGTTTACATTTTCTAAGCTAAAGTTGGGTGGGATTTTACATTGTTCAAGAATAGTATGACTTTCCTATTTTGCCTTCCCATTCTACGATCAAAACAACTGTCAGTCCATAATTATCTCCTTAATCATTCAAGATTTTTTATTTTGATACTATTCAATTTCTAATGAATTCATGTTCATGCTGTTAAAACGTCATGGCTTTGCAGCTTTGCCTATTATAAATAGTTTTCAAAATTCACCTGACATATTAACATCCAGCATTTCAGTCAGTCTTTTGATGTATTTCCTGCTGTACATTTTTCCTCTTTTAAACACATTGTTTTGCTGGGCAAAGCCCAGAAAAAAAGGCAGTCTCATCACAATTAAAAATGTTTCTTTCATTGTAACTTGCGCATATTTCATTTAACTTTTTCTTTCAGTCAGGCACTAAATTCTCCAAAAAGATGAAAGATGATGCTTGTGATATGTGGTGCTTATATGGCAAGATAAGCTTGAAGCTTGTCCATGGGAATATTGAATGGAATTTTTGTAGTGATAAATATTTCCTTTTTGACTGGGATTCAAATCTAGTCTTGTGTATGAAAGGTTGAGGTGCTACTACAACATCTCATGGAGGCAAAAGTGGTGAATGTTGGGAGAAGATATTAAAAATTAGATGGATTAATGAATAGTTATGTTTTTGGCAGAAGTTTAGAAAAAAAAAACAAGAGTTAATGTAATATAATTATATATGTATTGAAGAAAGCTTAGAGGTAAAGGATACAGGAAGAAAATATATGCTATTTGAGGGCACTGGAATACAAAATATTTTGAGACCAAAAGAATATTGCATAATAAAGGAGATGGAGAATTCTATTTATAGAGTGCCAGAAAAAGATAGAATACATTTTTAACTCGCACATTATTTACAATTATTATTACACCTTGTACATTTATCCATGCATAATAGTGGATTAGAAATGAATTGGTAATATCATGTACAGGTATATAGTGCTCAATAATTTTTTTAAACTTGAGAATACATTATTTTTTATTTAGGAATAGTGGATGTATTTATTCTTGTAATTTTAATAATCCATTAGATAAGCTAAGGTAGGTTGTTTATCTTAATCAGTCTTCTTGTAAGCTTGTTAAAATTCAGAATTTTTTAGAAATTAAAATGATGGCTTATATCTAGATAGAAGTTACTTATATTGATTGAAACTTGGAGTTAAGGAAGGGCCATTATTAACAAGCTTACTTTTTCATGCCAATAATTTGAGAATCGAATGATGCTGTTTATAATTAATTGATATATGCAAATGTAGTATTCTTGAAAGTCATATATCATTGTTGAATCGTTTATGTAGGTGGCTATGTTCTTTGTCCTTGTAGTGAATATATGTGTAGCTTACTATATATCTTGATCACCAGGTCAGAATATGGTTTGGTTAATTTTATTATTTTATAGATCTTAAAAAAAAGTGCTGGCTAGGAAACACTGTCATTAGCGTTAAAAATATAACTGGTTTGGTCTTGGCTCAAACTGTTGACCTCTTGCACAGGAGACAAGTGTTTATCTTTCTGTCATCTTGATATTAACTGCCAAAATATAATGTACCTGAATTCATTTAATTTTTTCAATTTTTTTATGTTTATGTGAATTTGACTAACTTTTTTTACGTGAAGTAGTGTAATTTATGTTCACAAATTAATTGTAATACTGTTATTATAATTTCATGTTAGCAGCTGTATACCTTTATAAACTGCATTAACATTGTGACCTACCTTTTTAGTTTCAGCAGTCATGCATTCATTGAATACGTAAAAATTGTTTATTACATATCATGATGTAATATTTGATTTATGTACACCACTGAATTTGATTTTATTTTTCAGAATAATAGTAGAAAAGTTAAATTTAATAGTATTGATAAAGAACTGGAAAGATTTAAAGATTTCATGAAAAAGCATAGTAAAATTTATGATGATATCAAAGAATTTGAGAAGCGTTTCCATATTTTCAAAGCTAACCTGAAAAAAATAAGCTTCTTACAGAAAAATGAACTGGGAACTGCTAAGTATGGAGTTACTGAATTTGCTGACTTAAGTAGTAAGTTAAGGTTTATTTGTTAGTATTTATAATTTTGTAAAATTTATTAATAAAATTAGTTTTATATATATGTATGCAATTAATTATTCCAGTAATAAAAAATAGTTAAGTTGTTTGTTGTTCTGTAGGAATATTTAATCAAAAAAAGTTCATAATATTTTTAATTAGATTCTGTATGCAGTAGGTAGTTATAAGAATTTTTTTTTTTAAAAGAAGCTATGTTGGAGAAAAATAATTATACATTTAATATATTTAGAATTAAATTAAATATGCAGCAAGATTGTATTTGCATATTGTACTACTTTTTTTTTTTAATTCAACCAGAAAACAGTATGTTTTGTACATGTGAAAAAAACATTGGTACTTAATAAAGATTTTACCAGTTTATTATGTAGTAATGTATTTTTTCATTGTTGAAAGTTTGACTAAAATTATAGGTATTTAAATTCTACTTATATGTTTAGCCTAAAACTTAAAAAGACCAGTTTAAGTGTTTACTGGGTTTACAGCACTATAATATGAAAAATAGAATTAATTTCAGAATTAACAAAGAAAAAAAAATTGAACTCATTCATGGATTGCTGTTAATATTTTAATAATTCAGTTTCTAAAAAAGTACAATATTGTATCAAAATTTTGTTTTACTTTATAAAGTTAAATGTTATAATAAATTAAATTTTACCTTTTCTAGAAATTAATAGTATTAATTAAAACAAATATGTTAATATTAAACAAGCTATTAAATTCTTGGGCTTAAAAAAGAATTGTCAGATTTCAGGTGAAAGTTTTGTACATAAAAATTGTATTTAATTTATTTTAATATATCAGTTTTGGTCATGAAAAGTCATCATCTAAAATAATATTTTTTTTGTAATTATTCTTTTAAATGTGAATTTAATGTACAAATAGAATCAACTTAACAAAATGCTAACATTAAATGGAAAACCCTTAAAAACCTGGAATTTAAATCCTAAAGTTATGATTTTAGCCATATATTTATTTTTTTAAATATCTTAAAAGTTCCAATGTTGTGAATTATATTCATTTCTAAATCACAGTTCATTAGTGCAGTAAAGAATAAATATAAAAATATTTTAATTTGAGTGAATGGATTGAATTGTGCAATATAAAGTCAGGGTGGTGTTCAGTTACAGTGATAACTTAGTTTGATGTTAATAAGAGAAATTTTAATTAAATTTTGTTAAACCATACGAACTATTACGTTATCTAATTGTCAGTAATAATCGTTTGTATTTTATTGAATTAATTGGTTTTCCTTAATAATTTTTTTTCTTTTAATATTTATTATCTGGTACTAATTTTTATTTTTTTGTAGGTTAATAATTTAATATAACTTTTTTTTAAATATAAAGTTCATTCTACACAGAAAATAAATTCCAATGGTTTTTAAAAGTTTTAAATACCTTTTGTTTAAATTGTTCTGTTTTTCAATAATTAATTTTTATTTTATTAAATTTCAACTTATTTGCAATGTAGTTATAACATAAAATCAGCTGTTTACCTTAGCTTATGATTCAAGCCTTTGCATTTCTTTTTTACAGATTACAAGTAGTTTATGGACTGATTATTAATCTTTTATTTCTTATAATATTTGGTTTTAAGAGTTTTCTTACATCATAATTTTACTTAATTATTGAATTTTTACTGAGTCAATTTGGGTTTATGAAAGGAATTACTGGTTTTGATTCATAAAGAGGTGGAATTTATTAATGTGGGTAATATTTGTTTTTCCTTAAATTTATGTGCATATCATAAAAATTAAAAAAGCAAGGGTAATGCAATATCTAGAATTTTATAATGTTATTTTGTTTAATAATTTTGCAGGTTTTGAGAATAATTATTTATTTATATGTGGGAGACATTTTTTTTTTTAAATAATGAATAATTCAACTTATCAGTTAGTTTTTCTATTTAACTTAATTTAGATTTATTTTGAAATAATATTTTTGGACACAATTTAATAATTCATTTTTTTAATTAATAAAGAGTTTACAATATTTTTATAATTAAATATAAAAATAAATAAGTCATTAAATAAGTCATTATAAAATATATTTATAACCTTATTGTTAAACTAAATTAAAAAAAATTAAGGAAAATTTATGATAGTAGTTTTTATAGTCTTGATTGTATTAATAAAATTTAAATTGAGTTTTTTAATTAAAATATAATTGAATTTATTTGCCTCTATGCAATTAACTTCTATTATCATTTCAAAACCACTTTTGTTTTATATTCATTATATTATTAGTGATTCATTGTTAAAAGTTAATGGTTTATGTAGAACTGTGCTTAAGTAAATTGATTATACTCAGGTGACTTCATCTTTTGTAATTTGAGGACTATGTAATAAACTGAAATGCAAAATGTACTTAGTTTTGGAAGTAATGACCTTTTACAAATAAATCTCATACATATTGCATTATTATACGATTTAATTATAAATGCATGTAATATTTATTATTTTACTTATTTTAAATCCAAGTGCACAGTCTGGGATCAGAATCATTGAGGACACATTTATCTTAATTTTTGTTTGATTTTAGAAGAGTATTTAGAAAATTTGACTTTATGTCTAGAATAGGTCAGAGTTCTGAGTTAATGATCAGAAATAGTTGTGCAGTGGCAAAGATCAGCTTCAGTAATGTTAGAGAGTTGAAGAGTAGAGTCAAGAAATAATATTTATTTAAAGTTAAATAATACAACAACAAGACAGTGAATTTCCCAGCTGGCCAAGTCTTATTTCAAACTTTAGCAGTATTTTGTAGTTATATGAAAATGAATGGCCTAGAGGAATATTATGCCATTCTGCCCTCCTTATCTATAAATATGATCTCCTTTGACTTCATTCTGTTCTGATTCTATTGTAATCATCACTAGTACTTAAAGCTTATGTTGATGCAGACTAAAAACGAAGTGTGAAACTTATGAGTAAACAAGCCTATTATAATGTGATGTCCGACTCAGCCCTGGCAATGACAACGAGAGCCAAGTCATCTGAAAGGACTTGGCTCTCCCTTGACGTTTCATTTCAGTATACCCTCTACATCCTACATCCCTAACAATTTGTTTTACATATTCCAAACATGGCCTGCCTACACAATTTTTTCCTTCTACCTGTCCTTCCAATATTAAAGCGCTATTCCAGGATGCCGTAGTATGTGGCCTATAAGTCTGTCTCTTCGTTTAACTATATTTTTCCAAATGCTTCTTTCTTCATCTATTTGTCGCAACCCCTCTTCATTTGTCACTTTATCCACCCATCTGATTTTTAACATTCTCCTATAGCACCACATTTCAAAAGCTTCTAATCTTTTCTTCTCAGATACTCTGATCGTCCAAGTTTCACTTCCATATAAAGCGACACTCCAAAAATAAACTTTCAAAACTTTTTTCCTGACATTTAAATTAATTTTTGATGTAAACAAATTATATTTCTTACTGAAGGCTCGTTTCACCTGTGCTATTCGGCATGTTATATTGCTCCTGCTTCTTCCATCATTAGTAATTCTACTTCCCAAATAACAAACTTCTTCTACCTCCATAATCTTTTCTCCTCCTATTTTCACATTCAGTGGTGCATCTTTGTTATTTCTACTATATTTCATTACTTTCGTTTTGTTTATTTTCATGCGGTAGTTCTTGCATAGGACTTCACCCATGCCATTCATTGTTTCTTCTAAATCCTTTTTACTCTCAGCTAGAATTACTATATCATCAGCAAATCGTAGCATCTTTATCTTTTCACCTTGTACTGTTACTCTGAATCTAAATTGTTCTTTAACATCATAAACTGCTAGTTCCATGTAAAGATTAAAAAGTAACGGGGATAGGGATCATCCTTGTCGGACTGACTTCTTTCTTTTGTTCTTTAATTATTACTGTTTCTGTTTGGTTCCTGTAAATGTTAGCAATTGTTTTTCTATCTCTGTATTTGAATCCTAATTTTTTTTAAATGCTGAACATTTTATTCCAGTCTATGTTATCGAATGCCTTTTCTAGGTCTATAAATGCCAAGTTTGTTGGTTTGTTTTTCTTTAATCTTCCTTCTACTATTAATCTGAGGCCTAAAATTGTTTCCTTTGTCCCTATACTTTTCCCGAAACCAAATTGGTCTTCTTCTAACACTTCTTCCACTCTCCTCTCAATTCTTCTGTATAGAATTCTAGTTAAGAGTTCTAATGCATGACTACTTAAACTAATTGTTCTGTATTCTTCACATTTATCTGGTTCTGCTTTCTTTGGTATCATGACTATAACACTTTTTTTGATGTCTGACGGAAATTCCCCTTTTTCATAAATATTACACACCAGTTTGTATAATCTATCAATCGCTTCCTCACTTGCACTGCACAGTAATTCTACAGGTATTCTGTCTATTCCAGGAGCCTTTCTGCCATTCAAATCTTTTAATGCTCTCTTAAATTCAGATCTTAGTATTGTTTCTCCCATTTCATCCCCTTCAACTTCCTCTTCTTCCTCTATAACCCCATTTTCTAATTCATTTCCTCAGTATAATTCTTCAATGTATTCCATCCACCTATCGACTTTACCTTTTGTATTATATATTGGTGTACCATCTTTGTTTAACACATTATTAGATTTTAATTTATGTACCCCAAAATTTTCCTTAACTTTCCTGTATGCTCCGTCTATTTTACCAATGTTCATTTCTCTTTCCACTTCTGAACACTTTTCTTTAATCCACTCTTCTTTCGCCAGTTTGCACTTTCTGTTTATAGTATTTCTTAATTGTCAATAGTTCCTTTTACTTTCTTCATCACTAGCATTCTTATATTTTCTACGTTCACCTATCAGCTGCAATATATCGTCTGAAACCCAAGGTTTTCTACCAGTTCTCTTTGTTCCGCCAAAGTTGGCTTCTGCTGATTTAAGAATTTCCTTTTTCACATTCTCCCATTCTTCTTCTACATTTTCTACCTTATCTTTTTTACTCAGACCTCTTGCAATGTCCTCCTCAAAAATCTTCTTTACCTCCTCTTCCTCAAGCTTCTCTAAATTCCACCAATTCACCTGACACCTTTTCTTCGGGTTTTCAAATCCCAATCTACATTTCATTATCACTAAATTATGGTCACTATCAATGTCTGCTCCAGGGTAAGTTTTGCAGTCGACAAGTTGATTTCTAAATCTTTGCTTAACCATTATATAATCTATCTGATACATTGCAGTATTGCCTGGCTTTTTCCAAGTGTATATTCTTCTATTATGATTTTTAAACTGGGTGCTGGCAATTACTAAATTATACTTTGTGCAAAACTCTATTAGTCGGTCCCCTCTTTCATTACTTTTTCCCAGCCCGTATTCACCCACTATATTTCCTTCCTTGCCTTTTCCAATGCTTGCATTCCAATCTCCAACTATTATTAAATTTTCATCTCCTTTTATGTGTTTAATTGCTGCATCAATTTCTTCGTATACACACTACCTCATCATCAGCATGGGCGCTTGTAGGCATATAGACGTTAAGAATCGTTGTTGGTTTAGGTTTTGATTTTATCCTCACTACTATGATTCTATCGCTATGAATTTTAAAATACTATCTTCTTGTTCATTACGAAACCTATTCCTGCCTGCCCATTATTTGAAGCTGAGTTAATTATTCTAAAATCACCTGACCAAAAGTCGTTTTCCTCTTCCCACTGAACCTCACTAATTCCTTCTACATCAACATATTTTCTAACTTACCAACCTTTTTTAAACTTCTAACTTTTCACGCTCCGACTCGTAGAATGTTATTTTTTAATTTTCTGGTGACCCCTTCCTTAGTAGTCCCCACCCAGCGATCCGAATGGGGGACTAGTTTACCTCCAGAATATTTTACCATGGTAGGCACCTCCATCATTGCTAGGCAGAGAGCTACATTTTCTTGGAAAAAAAGCAGCTGTAGTTTTCCATTGCTTTCAGCTGCGCAGTACTCAGAGGACCGAGTGATGTTGATATGGTCGTTTAAGTCCTCCTGACTCATGCCCTTAACAACTATTGAAAGAGCTGCTGCCCTCTTTCAGGTAATCTTTATAAAACTGCATAAATAAAACAGTAAAATTGTAAACTGTGCACAATAAAACTGTATGTATAAATTGATTGGTAACACATTGATTATACTTATAAATGTGGTTATTGTTGCTTAATATTTCATAGGTTTTGGATTTTCTTTTTTAAGAGATTGTAGCAAGAACCCATGATTTTTCCAACACTAATATGTTAGTTTGTTATAAGTAATGAGTGACCATTGTTCATAGACTACTAGTGTGTATAATGGTGGTTATGACTTATTGTTACTAATTCAATCTATTAGGTTTTTGAAACCCCAAGTTTTAGAAGAAAATTAAATTTCTATATTTTTTAAAATTATTATTTTAAGCAGAATATATCTTGTATACTATTCTTTATTGCTAAAATTAATAAGTTGTAGTCTCAAGATTCTTAAGCAGAACATTTTATATATTACTATATTGATTGATATTAACTAAAATTATGTTATTCTGTTTTTTTACAGAAAAGGAATTTAAAGAAAGATATTTAGGACTGAAACCTCACTTAAGCTCTACCAACCGTCGTTTATTGAAAATGGCTGAAATACCTAAAGATCCAATTCCAACTGAATTTGATTGGAGGCAACACAATGCTGTGACAGAAGTTAAAAATCAGGTTTTATATTTAACATCTTCACTGCTTTATTATTTAATTTTAATTAGTCTGTAATCCACTTTCAGCAACAAATTTTGCAGAAAGTACTTTACCTTTTAGTGTATTCTTTTCTTCTTTTTATAAACTAACATATTTTCAGAGATACCTCCATGGCATTATTTTTTAATAAGGTTATTTTATTTTATGTTTATTTGCCGGTTGAAGTGGATTTATTGATTTGATTTTTAGCACATCTATCATCATGTGTAAATCACTTGTAGTATATTTAAATTTACATTTAGAAACAATAACATTTTATTTTATTGTTTGACACATAAAAGCATATTTGTGGCTATACTTCTTTTGTTGATGTAATTTTTAAAAAAATGTTATTGTAAATATTTTAGTGGCAAGCAATTCAACCTACATGTTCAGAAACTATGTATGTTTTTAAATATAATGATTTGCTATTAAAAATCCAATAGTTTGTTGTGGATTTGAAAAATGATGTAACATGAAGTACACTAAACTGTTCTCCTGCCACATTATGAAAGCAACAATAGAAACGTTACAAATGTTCTCATATCCTATGAAGTTTAAAGATAAAAAAGAAGCATTTTGCAAACTGATCTCTTTAATATTCCAAAATTCTTAAACTTTTAGTTCTTCTATTGCTTACATATTTTAACAGAAATTACTTGTAAAATTGAAAAAAATCATATCATTTTTGTTTTCACTGCTGAAAATTTTAGCTTTCTCCTTTATTAATGTTGCAGTACTTATTTTTTAAAATTTCATTTAAAAATGTCTTACTCTTTCTACAGGGGATGTGTGGTTCTTGCTGGGCATTTTCTGTTACTGGTAATGTGGAAGGTCAGTGGGCAATTAAGAGTGGTAAACTGCTGTCTCTGTCCGAACAAGGTGAGGATAATTTTTTTGAAAAATAGTGATTCTATTATTAAAAAAAAAATAAAAATAAAAATTGATGTTTTAAAATTCAAATAATTCATCAATATGTTGACCACTGCGCTAATTAAATTCAGTAATAATAAGTTAAACATCAACACAGTAACAGAAAAACTTAAAAAAAAACTAATGTCAATTGTCAACTTAAAACTTAGAAAACATAATGGCAGTGAAGTTCTGTTGTTATAAATTTTATGGTTATCAATGTGGTTATGTTTACTAAATTTTACATTTTTTATTATTTGTTTGATGCAATATAGAATTATGTACAGAGTGATGATGCAGAATCCGTGAAAGTTGACTATTGGTATTAGTTTTTTTTTAGTTTTCTTGTTACTGTGTTGGTGGTTAACTTGTTATTATTGAATATATATATATGGCATAATTATTTCCTAAAATAATAATTTTTCTTACTCTTTGAATATTTCAACTTTAATTAAAACTTCACGTGTAAATTGTAAGAAAATTGTGATATTTACGTAAAACATAACAGTTGGCTGTCATATGTTTTAAAATTATCTCAATGCAAATCCTGTCAATTTGGTGGTCTCAACTGTTGTCTTAAAAGGGAGGTGGATCAGTTTGGCCAACATAATCTGTTATTACTATTTAATCTGTTAATTTATTAATTTATTATTTAAATGTATATGGTATTTTTCTAAAATATTAGTATTATGTATATTATTAGAATAATTGAGTATATTAATAAATTTGTCTGGATTTAACTATGGTTATATTTATAATGTGTTTGGCAAAATTTGATTTACCTGTATGATACCACTCATATAAATTTAATTTAATTTGCTAATTTTAAATAATAACAAAATTATCAAAAATACAATTGTAGATGTAGAAAAAAATATATTCAAAATTGGGAACATAAGTAAACAAAATTAATTGAAATATCAATTTGTAAATGTTATCGATAATATTAAAAATAATAACAAAATAAATTATCAATATAAGAACATAAATAACAAACTAAAAGATAATAATTTATTTATAGTCAAATTCGACAAGACTAACGTGCTGGTGATAATTAATAATAATATATATATTGAAAAAAACAATAATTTTATAGAAAAAATTCTGATGTGGACACCACATGACTTCCTTGTATGCCTACTAAATTACATATACAAATTTTTTTTTAAAATGTAAAGTACATAAAATTTTATTTCATTATTTTTTTACAATCAGAGGTTAATAATTATTAATAAATCAATATATTTAAATTAAAAAAAAAAAAAGATATGAAGTCTGATTTGAACCTGTGTGCCTTCCCCTAAGATCCAAATATTTCATTAATTAAAATTTAATTTGCCCGTAACTCTGGAACCAATGAAAATAAGTACCACTTATATATTGTTGAAAAGCTCTTAATGAGGGCTTATTACGGCAGTTAAGAAAAAGTCCAAAATCCAAATTTTTTTGGATTTTGGGCTTTTTTTGGACACTTTGGTTCAGTCGATTGCAACCAAAAGAGGAGGTGCACAACTAGATGTTACAACAGTCCTAAATCCAAAATTTCAACATTCTATGGCTATCGTTTTTGAGTTACGGGAGATACATACACACATACGTATGTACAGACATCATGTCAAAACTAGTCAAATGGATTCAGGAATGGTCAAAATTGATATTTCCACTGAAATCTGAAAACCTACATTTTTAACCATCACAATACTTCCTGTACTTCTTACAAGGAAGTAAAAATGAATTTAAAGAAACGAAGGATCCTACTAACAAAATTAAAAAAGATATTATTTACAACATTAAAAAATGCAAATATATTTTTAAAGATGAACATATTAAACAAAACTTTAAATTAATTAATACAAAGGCCCCTACTTTAAAAGCACTATCTAAAATCCTCAAAACAGGTATTCCCATTAGACCTTTAATAAACTGTATTAATTCACCAACTTATTTACTTTTAAACAAATATTTTGTCAATACTCTTAAAGAGTATATTGAAATTGATGATAAATATAATTTAAAAAATGGATATGAATTTGTAGATGTAATTAATGACATAAATATAAATAACACAACAAAACTCAAAACGTTGGATATAAAAGATATGTTCACTAATATCGACACCAACAGAACCATTGATACAATTAAAAACACCTTAGAATTAAAAAGAGATAGCAATGTAATAAATGAAATACTAATATTACTAAATTTATGCATTTAATTTAACTATTTTGAATTTAATGATAAATATTATATATAAGGAAAAAGGTCTTACTATGGTTTCACCACTTTCAGCAATATTAGCTAATATATTTATGTACGATTTAGAAAATAATAAATTTACATATTATTTTAAAGGGTCATCATATATTATATGAAAAACATACGTGGATGCCATATTGATTTTTTATAATGAACAATACAATGATGAGGAAAACAATATATTCAATAGAATTCAGTGACTTCTATAAACATCAAATTTACTTTATCCCATGAAAACAATAATAGCATACATTTTTTGAACTTAAAAATTAACAAAAATTATGATAATAATAAGTTAGATATTGATATTTTTAGGAAAACCATCAAACAAGACACAGTAATCCATTGTAGTTTGTTTCATCCTTGGAACCAAAAAATTGCTACAAATGCTCTAATATACGAGGTGTGGCTATTAAATAACGAGACTAATGCTACTACAGAAGAACTGCGCATGCACCAAATTCATACGACTGACAGCTGTGTAGCATGAAGCCTTCTCTTTCGATTGTTGCCACTCCAGTTTCTGTATACGTATTAGTCTGGTTGAGGCCTTCATTTGGATAACATCTATTTTTTTGTTTTGCTGGAAAAATGGTAAGTGCTTTATTAGAGCAAAGAATTGTCGTGAAATTTCAAATGAAACTTGGAAAAACTGCTACTGAAACTTATCTTTTATTAAAAAAATTATATGGCAATGAATTTTTATCACGTACGTGGGTTTTTAAGTAGTTAAAGCATTTCCAAGATGGCTGAGAAGATGATGATCAAAATTCAAAGCCATGATTTTTTTTTTTCACGTGATTCGTGGATGGTCTACCTTCACTGGGTTTCTGAAGGTCAAAATATTAATCATCATTACTATCTTGAGGTCTTTGCTGAACTCCATCAAAAATTAGAAAAAAATTACCTGTATTGTGAAAAAACAAGTCATGGGTTCTTCATCAGGACAACGCACACTGCAATGTCTGTCAAGATGTTTCTAGCAAAGTATAACATTCCAGTATTAGATCATCTGCCTTATTCACCTAACCTGGCACCATATGACTTTTGTCTGTTCTCCAAGGTCAAATCTGCATTAAGAAGAACAAGATTTCAGATCATTGAGCTGTGAAAGAAAAGGCAGTATGTATCATGAAAGATCTCACAGAAGATCCAGCACTATTTCAAACAATGGAGAATTCACATGGAATATTGTAGGGATAGAGTAGGGGTATATATTCAAGGGGATAGTAACTAAATATGTATAAACGTAAAATAAAATATTTTACAGCATTGTAATTGTTATTTAATAGCCACATCTCGTACAGAGGACTAAAATATTTAAAAAACGATTATATAAAATTAAAGAATGAATTAAATATTATTAAATACATTGCCACAACCAACGAATATAATAAAAACTTAATACCTAAGTTATATAATAAAATGAAATACAAAATATACATAAAAGTTAAAATAAAATTAACTAATAATAATAATGGTAATAATTAAGCTAAAATTGAATATAATATAAATTATAAAAAATTCAACAAAATATTTAAATCGCTTGGGCTAAGAACTACATACATAACTAATAACAAAATAATAAAATATATAGATAATGTGGATCCTGCAAAAACAATAACAAAGTCAGTTTAGAAAAACATGGAATAAATGGTTTTAAATGCACAGATGGTGATTTAAAATTTATCAGCATGACCAATCGATCATTTTTAATAAGAATAAAAGTGCATCTAAATTGTATAAACATACAGATAAATCAAATTTTGCCAAACATATTATAAATAATAACTATAATTATGATCCAGACAAATTTATTAATATACTAGATTACTCTAATAATAATATATATATATATATATATATAAAAAATACTAATCCATGTATATTTAAATAATAAATTAATAAACAAACATAAAATTTGATGATGTTTTATGCAAGCAGCTATTAAATAGTAATAACAGATTATGTTGACCAAACTGATCCATCTCCCTTTTAAGACAACAGTTGAGACCACCAAATTGATAGGACGTTTACATTGACATAATTTTAAAACATATGACAGCCAACTGTTATGTTTTACGTAAATATCACAATTTTCTTGCAATTTACACGTGAACTTTTAATTAAAGTTATAAATAGAATGAATATGAGAGTTCCCGAAGGTGGAATTTAATTTTGAAAGTGCTTGAACGTGTTGAATTTAATTGTTAGTAAGCAGTTTTTTGTATGTTTACTATAATTATATACAGAATGTTTCATAATGTTCTTAGGAGTTACAAAAATTCAGTACTAAAAAAGTATTTCTTTTATCTAAATGAAAGTTGTACGAGGTGTTGCAAGGACTCAAACAGTTTTTGTTAAAATCTATAAATGTTCAGCATGTGCTCCTCTGGTGACACGGCATACATCAACACGAAAGTCTAGCTCTTGCCAAACTCGTTCTAACATGTCATTTTCGATAGAGTTGATTGCATTGATTATGCGATTCTTTAGCCCAGCGATATCGTGTAGCAATGGTGGGATAAACACCTTATCTTTCACGTAACCCCAGAGAAAGAAATCACATGGCGTGAGATCTGGTGATCTTGGTGGCCACAGCATAATTTGTTGGTCTTCTTCAGGCGCATGTCCTATCCAGCGCCGAGGTAATGTTGTGTTAAGGTATTGTCGAACCTCGTTATGAAAATGGGCAGGACAACTATCCCTTGCTGGAAAATGAAGTCGTTGAGTAGCTGAGGCATATGCCATAATTGTAACATATACAGGTATATCATGCCGGTTACTGTCGTTTCTATATAAAAGAACGGCCCCATACGCTGCCTCACGAGAGATTGCACAAAAAACGTTTACTTTCGGAGAACCCCGAATGTGTTCTACATAAGCGTGTGGGTTTTCAGTTCCCCAAACTCGCACTGTTTTGACGGTTTGCTTTGCCGCTAATATGGAAAGTAGCTTCATCGCTAAAAATTATCTAGTTTACAAAACTTTCATCTAACAACATCTTTTCCTGTAACTGTAAACAAAAATCGAGCCTACGTGTTTTATCTCCATCAGAAAGATGTACCATCAATTGAAGATGGTGCGGTTTGCATAATAAACGTTTATGGAGAACTCTCCACACTGTTGTTTTCGGAATTCCTAATTCTCTGCCTGCAGCTGCAGTCGATTTTGACGGGCTGCGAACGAAACTTGCATGCACACATTCGACATTGACTTCTGAGGTTGATGGACGACTAGTTGATTTTCACTTGCACAAGCAACCAGTTTCACTGAATTGTTTATACCATGCACGAATTGAATTGTCACTTGGTGGCTCCTTATGAAATTTCAACCGAAACGCACGTTGCACAGAAAGTACTGACTTTGACAAGTGAAATTCTAACACACAAAACAACTTCTCGCTTCCCATGGCAGCCATTTTCTCTACTGTTGACGCCTAGCGAGCAAATGGTTTACTAACTGCCTAGTATATGTGGAAAAAAACTATTTGAAGTATTCTTTCTTATAGTACTTGTTTTATTCTTATGAGTGAAATAGTTTCTTGTTAACGAATTTTCGAAACTGCGAAGAACATTATGGAACGCCTTGTATATATATATATATATATATATATATATATATATATATATATTTCCTTATATTGACTTAATGTATTTTTGTAAAAAATGCAAATTCTGCAGATTCATTCTTATTGTAATACCATTTTACTCTTTTGCCGGTAAAAATCATCCTTCAGTAAAAAACACAATTTTTTAATGATTCCTATCCTACTACATCCTTTATTTCCCTGAATTACAGTATACTTGTACTCTCTGTTACCTCACTTTTCCTTGTTATTTCACTTCATTTTATCTAGTTAATTTTCTCTGTTTATTTTTACTTCTCTTTTAAATTTTTCTAATTTACCTGTTTGTAAATGTGTTCTTACATTCAGTATCTTCTTTCTCTCATGTTTGTTCGTTTCTGGCAGCTGATTGCTATAACTTCTCATGTTTCTTCTGGAGATCCAAATGGAAAGCTATTTTACTTTCACAGCATTTAATAAAAGAAATGATGTTTTCAATTATTTTAGCTGTCTCTAATAAAGGAAGTAGTCAATGTGTGCAACAAGCTTGCCATAGAGAATAGATGCTGCTTTGAAGCCACTCTTAACTCATCATCCTGACCCCCCCCCCCCCTCTTCACATGGGGGAAACTCCTACCTTGTGATGATACCGGTTGCCACACCACCTGATTCTTGGTTCCTAGTCCTGATGGGCTGTACTGGAGATCGTCTTTTAGACCGTCCAATCCTGATAACACATCTATGTTTGACTTCTGTCAGGATGTCACTGATGCAAATGCCTTGGCAGAAATTTATATCAGTGAATTTACACAACTTACTGTCACCTTCGTTTGGTCTATTCCAACCATGACTACCTACTATAAATTACCACCTTCAACTATCAAATTAACCAATATGCAAAAGCGCGATCCCCGCACCTTCCTCAAACACCAAAGGTTTCACTCAAAAATTCTTCCTATTATCTAACTTAAATTAGATTATAAACGCAGATCATTACTTGATTGATTCTTAATGTAGTAAACACATACTTTTATGAAGAACTTCTTGTCTGATATCAAACCTTCAACTTGTTTGTCTTGGGAGGTCCTGCTAGAAGCTAAGCTACTGTCAAGAGAGTTCTTACATTCAATGAAATTTGTAAGCCCACCATCACAAAGATACGTTATTCCATAGATGGGATGTATGTTCTTATGAGGGTAGGTTAAAGTGCCAATTATTTTTACACGGATTTGAATACCAGATCGTGGATACCGGTGTTCTTTGGTGGTTGGGTTTCAATTAACCACACATTTCAGGAATGGTTGAACTGAGACTGTACAAGACTACACTCATACATATCATCCTCATTCATCCTCTGAAGTATTATCTGAAAGGTAATTACCGAAGGCTAAACAGGAAAAAGAAAGAAGAAAGGTTAAGGTGCCATCAAACTTTTATGAAGTAAACCACTATTGCAATATTTAGCTATTACTCTAAAAGTAGATAATATTTCTGGAATAAAGAATCAGAGTGTATAAATTTTCATTGATTGTAAAGGACTAATTTGTTGATTGATAAATTAAATTAATGGTTTTGTTTTATAATTCGTAATAAAAAAATGTTCTTGTATTCAATATTTTTTGTGTTTTAGAACTTGTTGATTGTGATAAACTTGATCAAGGCTGTAGTGGTGGTTTACCATCTCTTGCATATGAAGCAATTGAAGAGCTTGGTGGTCTTGAAATTGAAAGTGATTATCCGTATGATGCTCGTAATAAAGCTTGCAGATTTAATAAAACAGAAGTTAAGGTTCAGATTACGGGTGCATTAAATATATCATCAAATGAAACAGAAATGGCTCAGTGGCTTGTCAAAAATGGTCCTATATCAATTGGAATCAATGCTAATGCTATGCAGGTTAGTCTTGTGAAAGCTACAAATCATGACTTACTCTTTTACTAGTATAATTATATAAAAACTAAATATTTTTTGTAAATATTTGTTTTTTATATGTATAAAATTATTATTTAACAGGATAACAACAGATAACAATTGTGACACTCTTACAAAACAGATGTAATCATTTTAATTTAACTTATGACTTTAACATTTACAAAATTTTTATCTTTTGTTTTGATCAATTTTTGATCAATTGTTTTGTCTCCCATTTTATATTTAAAACGTATTTATAATGTTAATTCTAAGTTATTGTAAATTCTTCTTGAAGATGGCTGAATAGCTGAAAATGTTTCAGGAAATCCAATAATTTATTGGTAAGCTGTTTTTAATATTATATTTATAATAATTATATTTTACCAACAGTGCCATGTTTGAAAAAATTAATTTAAGAAATAAATACTGTTCTAGAAATATGTAATGTGCTATGTTTTGATAATAATCTTCACTGAAAATTATTCGGAACTAGTAATTTAAAATGCCAATTGAAGTAAAAGTAATTTTAATTTAAATATAATTTTGTTATAATTATTCAGTTGCTTTTGGAACAATTTTTGGTGACTGAAAACAGCAGCACAAATCTTTCGACGACTTATAAAAGTTACTGAGTATAAGATGAAAATTCAAAAAAAAAAAACTTCTAAAAATTATATTTTCATTAAGAATGAATATTTTTATTTAAAACTTCATTGTTAGTATCTACAAGATTAGTGTGACATGGATCAAATGTCTTTCCATTTTTTGATGTATTTCCATTGCATCTTCAGAGTATTGTCCAACTCTAGGTTTGTGTTTTGTATTACTGGAATAAATCCCAGCATATTAAGCAAGATCTTGGAATCAAAAATATAATTAAAAAAAAGTGTGGATTGATTTATATGACAGAACTTAAAATTAAAATGTCTTAATTTTTAAGTAATTTAAAGTAATACATTATTTAAACAAAAATTAAGGAACTGAATATGAGTAACTGAATTTTTTTAAGAATTTATAAACTAGGTTTAAATTTATTTGGATAATTATTATTACTAACACATTGTTTATGATTAAAAAATCTATCTCATCATTAATTGTATTTTTATTTTTGATTAAATTATAAATTTTGGTTTCATGAGTTTTTTAGGTTATATTTATGTTTTTCTGTAATAATTTCTGTTAAGTTTCTTATATAATCAAAAATGTAGGGCCTAAGCTTCCTTATAATTTTAAATGTGTATTGTACAATTTTTCTTATAGTATCCTTGTTTAATCTTTTGTTTTATTCGGAAACATTCAGCAAATATTCTGCCCACTTATTAAATTAATAAAAGCTCTGCCAGCTGCCAACAGGCCTGCTCTGATGTCAGTGCGAGGCTCTCACCTGCTAAAAATCCTTCCCCCCAGTCATCCAGGGGCCAGAACTAATCCCTTTGGCATGTACTCAGCCCGCATGTGATCACCCAGGATTTCTGTCATCCAATTCAAAACGACCCCGTGGCGTTCCCTGGGGACAGTTGACGGATAGCTACTCCAGAGAATATCACGTGTTTCACGGTGTCTTGTTCTCCGCAATCATGACATTGGTTGGTGATGCTCCTACCCATCCATTGTAAGTATTCACAAAAACACCCATGCCAGACAGGAATTGGGTAAACTTGAAGTTCGTGTCTACATAGCTCCTCTCTGTCCAACTTCTGACGTCCCTATGAGTCCGTATTTCATCTACCCGTGGGTGTTGTCTGCCACCTTCCATTCCATTGTTTGTTCAGCTCATCTATTGCTGACTTCCTGTCTCTACCATTCGCAATGAGGACCCTCATCCTAACTTGTAAATCCACCGGCAGAACCCCTGCCATCACTGATGCCGCCTCTGTGCTTATAGTTCTGTATCCTGTGATTATCCGGAGATTAAGTCTGCGTTGCAGCCTCATAAGAATACCAGGTGTGGTAACCACATAAGCACCACACCTGGTACTTAGCATTAGCTATGCTCACTATTTGCTGTTATGTAACAAATTAAAAAAATAAGAAAAATACTACATTGATTGAGTTTAATGTAAGAACACAATCACTGAGTAACCGGCATTGTATTTGAATTACTTAATGTTAAAATTATGAAACAGACATTTTCCATGAAAGAGAAGAAAATCTGAATAATTAAGTTCCGGTTTAAAGAAATTCTGCTATAAATGGTTAACCATAAATTAAGTTATTTTTGTGAATAACTATTATTCGTATATTTTTCTTGCAATTAATTCAAGCTTGCCTTTTCTAGGTATTTATATGCATAGTGTTAATTTTTGTGTTTTCAGTTTTATATGGGAGGTGTTTCACATCCATGGAAGGCTTTATGTAATCCTAAAAACTTAGATCATGGTGTTTTAATTGTTGGATATGGAATCCATCGTAAGTAAAGAAATAATTTGTTAGTTTATTATTATTCATTTTTTTTATTGAAATGTATATTGTTAAATTGTAATATTGATAAATTATTTCACTGTCACAATGGTTTGAACCACCTTTGTTTGCTTAATATTTACAGTATCATGGTTCTTTTATGGTCCAATTTGTCTTGTATTAAGGTGAGAGTTATTTATATGATTGTAAGGTCATTATATTTATTAATAACAGATTCAGTACAGTTAAAACTTGTTTTAATTCTTTTTTCTTACCTCTCTCACAAACTTAGCTTCATGAATTTGTTTTCCTATTATTTTATAGCCGTTTGAGTTATGTTCTAAGTTTTGTAGAATTAAGAAATTAAGTTGAAAATTCACATGTGTTTTGATTAGAGAATCTCAAAAGGAACACTTTTTAGAAAACTCATGAATGTTTTATGAATCTTTTTTTCCACCCTCAAAAACAATATGAAAACAAGAAAGATACAGTGGGTCAGCTCGATAGGGATTACTTATTATGTCTTGTCATATTTTCTGATATATTCCAGTTGATTTTGAATGGTTTTTTAAAGTTCTGATGAACATTTTTTTTATATTAAAAATGCCTTTTTTATTTATAAGCTTCTGGTATCCAAATTAATGGACTCATCAGTAAACCGTTTTTTAACAAAATTGATTTAATAAAGAGCTGTTTGTTTATTAGGAAATGTGAAATGTATATATTAGTAAATTACTATAAAATATCTATGATTGTTATATAAATGAACTTGTATATAATTCATGCTTGTAAACTATGTTTAGGAACTCGATTTACTCACAAGTTAAAACCCTATTGGACCATTAAGAATAGCTGGGGAAAAAGATGGGGAGAACAGGTGAGTCTTATTATTGTTTATTTTATTTTCAGATTATCCAATGTTTCATAAATATCTTCCATTTTGGATCGTTAAGAACAGTTGGGGAACTAAATGGGGTGAACAGGTATGATTCTATGTTAATGATTGGGTGTTAATGAAATTTAAAATAATTGTTAATTATAGTGTGGCTAATAAAAAAAGTGATCTGTGTCTAAATTGTTATAATATTATGAATGATAGAAAAAAACCATAATTTATAAAAAATTAAAACCTGTTCTGTTTTTTATTAAAATTTGTTTAAATACCAAGAAATGCATTATATCCATTTGCAGAAAATCATTGAAAGATGGTTTCTTTCAATTTTTTTCGGTGTATGCAAATTCCATTTTTAATTACTTTTTTAACCTCTGGAACCACCGTTAAGCATCGCCACTTCTAATTACTATAATTTTTTTTTAACAAAGTATGATGATATGAATAAATACAAAGAAATCAATGTGTGTAGAATTTAATAATGAACAAAAAACACAAAATTTGAGAATTATAAATTCACATTGAGCAATCCCTGTCAAAATCAAAGTTGTACATGATTTTTAGATTTAAAAATTGAGAATGGGTTAAAGTGAATGACTTTATATATTGCTTATATAGATTTGTAATGACTATATAGATGATTATATAGACTACATAGATTGTGGACTAAAACATTGTGTCCACAATGTTTTAGTCCACAAAAACATTGTGGACTAAAACTGCTTATTGAAAAATTCTTTGTGTTTCAGTTTTCATAAATTTGTGGTATTTACTGATTAATTGCATGAATTTTTGTAGTTCAGTTTATGCTATGCATTACTTTTACTAACTGACCAGTTATAGGCGAGTCAAATAAACATAAATGCCACTTAAAATATTTTTATCACCAATAGCAGGCTTTTTGTGTTAAGAATTTTATTAGTTTTTAGAGCGGCTGATATTTCAATATATAATTGTTCGTTTCAGTACATAATACATAATCGTTGTCAAGTTTCTTATATTTATTTTTTATTTGCTGTTTAATTACTTTTATAAACTATTGTATTTTTTCTGCATGTACCATTGTTTCTTGTATTGAACATTATTGTAATAAATTATGTTATATAGTTATTTCTCTAAAGCTCATTCCATCTCTATGTTACAGTGTAGTGTCCTATTGTGATGCGTTTTCTCCTTCTAGTATGAAGCAAATCCTTTAATTTAGAAATCTGATTTGTTTCACAGTAGTTGTAAAATTTTCATAATTTTTGTTATGTAATATTGATAAACAAAAAATAAAATAAAAACACTCCGCAATTAAATTTTTAAAAATGTAAAATAATGTAGCTAAATTATTTATTTTAAAGTTGATGCAGGAAGTAAAAGATTTTCTTCATGGTCAGTTATGATAGGACATGTTTTGTAGATGTTTCATGTTAATGGATTCTGTTTTACTTTTGATAAAATGTGATAACTGCCATTACAATTATGGATTGCTTTAAGTCTTATCTTGTTTTTAGAATTATATGCAGCAGCTTCAATTTCATTATTCATACTTTTTTAGTGATGAATAAAAAAAAATATTGGTAGTGTGTGTACTATACACATACGCATGCACACACATACATATATATATATACATACACAGTTTAACTTATTTATCTATTCAACGTCAGCAAAATGACAGTTATTCCTCCTTCATTGTCTGTTCATAATGTCTTCCTTGTTAAGTGCCAGGACATTACAGATCTCTGAGTATCTTGTTTCTGATTTTTACAAGGCCTTATCCTTTTTTTTGCCATTTACTTCAACTCTTCTTTCCCTTTACAACGTATACTCCTCCTTCCTTCTGTCTGCATGAACCTATGTTCTAAAGTACCACAGAATTTTAATTTTGGCTCTAACATCAGCATTCCACTTCCTGTATTTGAATAATTCCCACCTCCTTTTCATAACTTCTGTCTGAAATCCTTGGCATAGGTTTTTAAAAAAATTACAGAAGTCAGGTTGTTTGAAAGGAGTTACTTAGAATACTCTAGTTACTTAGAATATTGAAGTATTCTTATAGTATATATGACTTAAGAATACTTAAGTCATATTTAAGACTTAAGTATTCTTTGATTAATTTCTTTTAATAGCTTTTCTTACAAGACATTGCTGAAAATTATTTTTAAAATAGTGTGTGATTTCCTGGTATAGAAAAAAGTGTAAGAATAGTTATCTATTTCCCACTGTATAAGCATGATGTTATAGTCAAGTATTATTATTGGATAAGTATGAAGATGTTGATATATTTAATGAAATGCAATAACAAATTGGTTTGATTTATAGAAAGGCATGCTATTAAAAAGATGTGTTTTTTTAATGGGGGTAACATTGATGGAATTGTTTATGTTAGTATTGTTTGATTGGGATCAAAAAATATTCTTGTAACAATGTAATTTTCAAACTAATGGAAGTGTCGCAGTGGGAGTTTTGTAACTTTTTACTGTTTTGTAACTTGGGATTCATTGATTTTGTATTTTTATTTAATCCACTTTTTCTAGTATGTAGCTGAAACTGATCTTTCAGTTCTGATTGATTTATTGAATTATAGTTTGACTGGTATCAACCAGTTGAGTTTGTATTGGTTGAATTGTGTCATTAGTAGCAAGATGATTCTAGAAATCAAACTATGGAAGTGAACTGTGTAATAATTTAACTCCTCTGATCAAAGAGCTCTCTCTCTCTCTTTTTTCTGTTTTGCTTCCGGAACCACCGTAAGGTATTACTTCAGAGGATGAATGAGGATGATATATATTAATATAAACGAAGTGTACTCTTGTACAGTCTCAGGTCAACCATTCCTGAGATCAAAGAGCTGTGTTGTTAGTAACACTTTCATCTGTCAGTTTTAATTGCAAACACCATTATTCTGTTAATATGGTTTTATACATGACGTTAAATAAATGCAGAAAGTTTGTTCAGATTAAATAGTTTTACTGTAGGAGAGAAAACAGATCATTAATTAAAGAACAAGCACCTTCTCCTAGTTATTCTGCTTATTTCTTTGCTAGGTATACCTCATTTTTTTCATTTTTTTAACTTCTGGTGTGTGTGGAAGTTGTTAGTGATATTAGACTCGAAAACTGTTTCCTTGTGTGAAACTATTTTTGTCTCCCTTGCTGATATTACTTGAAATGATCAGATTTCTGTTACTAAATTCATTGTTTTCAATAAATTTGGTTCATTTGAATTGTAATTTGTTTTGAAATATTGTGCTTTCTTAATCATTATTGTTTTATTCTGAAATTTCATTAACTTTTACCTTGTGGCTTTCATCAGTTCAGAAGAGAATCTTTATTACTTCTACCGGATTTTTTTCTCTTTATATATATCTTAATCACTGTTTATCTATTAAAAAATATTTTTGTTTTTAATTTTATGATTGCCTTATAAATACGTTCTTTTTCTAAATAATTTATTAGAATAATGAATTATATTATAATTTTCTGTTTATTTTTTCATTTCACTAGAGAGGGATCCTTACAATTTCATATTGATTTTGTCGGCCTTTATTCTTTGTTGGTTTCAAAAATTTTTTTTGCTCTTTTATAGCTATTTGTTGTTTCTCAGTAAATTTAAACTCTTTTATTTAATTTGTTCTGTAACATTCTTTATTTTTTTTTTTTAAATTCATGATTAATTTTAATTTTTTTTTATTGTACATTTATTACTGTTAATAACAGCCATTAACCTTATAATCTTTATTAACTTTATTTCATAAAATTAAATGTTTTCTTCTTTAGAATTTTAAAATTGTTATTATGTACTACTAGTCCTTTTTACTTTAAAGAAAGCATTCAGTATTAAGGTAATGAGCTGCAATGAAATAATTTAACAAATGTTTATGATCACTGCCCAGTATTTTTTTGCTTATTGCTTGTTAAAGAATTGTGAAATAAAGGTGCTTACCTATGGTTATTGTATAAATGTTTTTGTTTGTTGAATTTATTTATTATTTGCTGATGGAATAAGTGGATCTGTCCAAAAGGTTAAAGGGTTCAAATTGCATATGTTTTTAAAACAATTTTTTTTTTTTAATGTCATATTTTCAAGTTTTTTTAATGGTCGTTAAATTATTCAATTAAAAAAAAATAGCTAATATTTATTAATTAACTTAAAATATTAGTTCTCCTTCATATCTTATTTGATGATTGGAAAACTATTTAAAATTGTAACTGTTTTCTATTTTAATATTTTATTTGATTCTTCTGTGACGTTTGATCTTTAAAAAAAGTGTGATGAAATAGTTTTTTAAATAGAATTACTGATTGTGATTTAGGGATATTATCGAGTGTTCAGAGGTGATGGAACTTGCGGAGTCAATACGATGGCCTCTTCTGCGATTGTTGATTAAGTACCATATCGCATTACGTAAGTAGTTTTTATAAATTATTTACTTTTACCAATAATATCAACTAGAAAATAATCAATATGATTTTCATAATAAATAGATGAGGTTTAATATTAAAAAAAAGAATTAAAAAAAAAATAGAACTACATCTAATGGATAATTTTGAGTTGCTAAGGCATTTTATGATGGTTTGGGAAACTCAATACTATTCATCATTGAATTCAGACATTAATATAAATATTTTATATTTATTTAAGTTGTTCTTGGTTCAGGCAAAGGAAATCTTTTAACTTAATCTCAAATAAACAGATTTTGAAAACCTTACAGATCATTAGGTAATTTATAATTTATTAATTACAAATAGTTTAATTACTTCAGAGATTGAAGTATAATAAGTTCCTTTCAAATAAACTGAAGTATTATGCTGTGTAACCCATGTTTTCTGGTTTGGTATAACATAATATTTTTCATAAATAAGTGACTAATTTTTTATTTCTTTTTAACCATGTTATAATATTATTTTTTAGATAAGAGTTTACAAAGGTGTATATAATATTTAACAATTTCAAATAAAATAAAATTGTCTAATTTTGTTGCAAATTAAATAATTTTGCTACACTGTAACAAATTATGATAACAAGTTGCAAAAACAATCATGTTATTGGCAACAAAAAAATGAGGGCTGTTTTTTCCAACCTCCAATGGGCACAGTGACATAACAAAAAAAAAAAAAAGACATAAAAGTGACATAACAAAATTATTTTATTACTAAAAGTTGAGTAGTATCTAATTTATTTTTCTTCATAATTGCCAAAATGAATGAGGCATTTGTCATATCATGACACTAGCTTTCTGATGGTCTCTTCAAAGAAGTTTACCACCAGTGAGGTAAGGTACATCTTGACAGCCTCCTGAAGTTCTTCATTGGTGGCAAAGTATTGTCTGACCAACCATGTCTTCAATTCTTGAAAGAGGTGAAAACCATTAGTTCTGTACTATATGATAGATGGTCAAAACTTCCCACTTAAATTGTTTGAGAAGGTCTTGTATCGCCTTACCACTGTGTGATTGTGGATCAAAACCATGCCGGACAAAAGCGCGCCTCTTTGTTTGTTCTGGATCACTCTGCGGAGGTGATGTAAAGGTTCAAATAAACTTCATTTGTTATTGTTGTCCTCTGCTCCATAAAGTCCACCAACAAGACACCTTTATAGTTGTCAAAACTGCAGCCATTGTTTTTCTCTTGCGCAGTGTCTGAACTTTTTCGGCTTGTTTGGCGAAGAAGTGTGCATTCACTGCAGTGACTGTTCTTTGGTTTCTGGATTATCAGTTTAATCGAATTCTCATTGCCAGTAGCAATAGACTTTAAAAACTCTTCCCCCTCATTATTGTAATTTGTGAGAAACATTAAGGCTGACACCATTTGCTGCATTTTCTGATAGTCACTCATTGTTTTTGGGATGCAATGTACACACAGTTTCCGGTATCCTGGTCGTTAGTCACAATTGTGTACAGAGAAGATCTTGGAATTTCTGGGATTTCTGCAGAAAGTTCACTTACTGTAAACCTATTTGTTGTGGACAAAATTATCAACATGCTCAACCAGGTATACAGTAGTGACAAACTTGCATCCTTGCCCACCTTCGTCATGGATGTCCATTTACCATTCTTTAAATTTCCTCCACCATTCCTGTACACTACCATCCCTCATAAAGTTTTCACCATACACTAGGCTCATTTTGCAATTGATTTCAGCAACACTACATCCTTCTGCTTGCAGAAAACGTATCACACTTTGCAACTCACACTTGGCAGAGCATCGATCATAGTGGCCATGTTCAATTGCCTGTTGTTTGGCTCAGACTGATGCAATGTAGCTGGCATTGGCAGAGGTTGTGGTGTTGATGGGAGGGGGGGCTTAATTCAATGACATGCAGACTTGGCTCTTACCTATCTCTTGTTTACTTAGATGCAAGATCGGAGGTTGAAAAAATACAGCCCTCATACTATTAACAGTGAAAATACTATCCATGCATTTAACAATGAAATATTTACTTTAGAAGCACATCCCAATGATTTTATTCAAATATGAAAATAGACAGTTATAATTTATCCATTGAATGATTTTTTTTAACTGATATTGCTGTAGAGTTTTATAATTCTCTTAAGTAATTACCTTCTAACATAGATGCAGTTTTTATATTCAGATTTTTGATTCACTTTTATCAGAACCAAAAACACTTTATCAATTTTTAATAGTGGGCTCATTTATCAATCACCTAATTTTGTAATATCTTTTCATAATGGAGAAATGTTTCCATGAATACTAATAAATTCATAAAAAATATCAGAAATGAGTTGGTAATTTTTTAGATAATTACTGGGTTGTTTTTGAGCATATTGTGATTTTTTGCAGTTATTTGATGTTGTGTATATTATACAAACATAAATTTAGTTAGGCTGATATTTGACAACTTTTTCAATAAATTCCAGACTGAAGTATTAGTAACATATTTTATAATTCTATCACTAATATCATCCAGTGATCTGTTTTTCAGTACATGAAATTAGGAAGACACATGGTTTTTTTTCAAAATATGTACGTGTATCATGTAAAGTTAATTCCATAAATATACTATAGATCTTGATGCAGTATTTTTATTCTACTTTAAACAATTAATTGTTACTTTCATATATATTAATTAAATTATGATTCTAGTATTTATGTTTAACATTTTAATGTCTGTAAGTTGTCATATTTTAATTAAATTTTTATGTCTTTCTGTGTTCATTTTTAACTACCTAAGTCATATGTTATAAGTTAATTTAATTACTATTAATATTGTTATCATTTTTTTCTTGATTCATTTCATCCTTCTTATTAAAATAAGTGTGTCAATTCACGGCTAGGTTGTAAATAAATTGATTTAGTGTCTCCGATGGTGAAATAATTTGACAATACACTTGTTTTAAATTTTATTTTAATATTTTCACTTGATTTTTTTATGTATAATATGAAGGTAGAGATGGTAATAGTTAATAAAAACTAACTTCTTAATCATAACTATATAAAATAAAAATAACTTAAACTCATGGTTTCTATTAGTAATAACAATATTTCTTAGGAGGTATTGCTGAATATAGCATATTTTTACTGTCTCAAAAAACATGAACAATTTAAATTACTAAGATAGCATCGAAGTTAGAATGATACTGACAATTGAATCGATAAATAATTTTGCAGTCATGATGTCACACAAAACCCAACTAATAACTTTGGAAACTGTTAGCAGCATCCAAGTAATGTGTCCTGATGTAAAAATATGCTTTGAATATTACGAAAAGGTTATTATGGTTTGTCTTCACAAAATTAATTACCTTTCTTACACATTGCATAACATGTCACACTTTTTTGAATACCTACATTATACAACATTGCAAGTAAAATTCAAACCACAATTATAGTAATATCTTGATACTTTTGGTGGCAATGTGGTTGAAATTACTAAGTTTTTTATATTCTGAAATTTATTAAGCTTCAAAAACTACCAATTTTTTAAGCAGTAAATGCAGTCAAGAACGAGTCTTGTAAATATGTAAATATAAACAGTCTAAAGTTTTAAAAAAAAATATCACTGAAGATGGGCTTAGGCCTGAAAATGTTATGATAAATCAAAAAAGGAAAGGTAAGAGTATTTCTCTAATTCTGTGCTTTGCAGAGGCTGAAAATAATATTGTATTTCTTATATATATATATTTATATATATTATAACATGTTATGATACCACTAATATGTACCCTAATACATCAATTGACAGTACAATAGAAATAAAAAAAAATGATTATATCAAATCCTAGAATACACCAATGTATTATCACTGTTGTAAGAAGTATTTGTCTTTAAGATTACTTTGAATATGAGAATAATTGTTTTACAATTAGAAGGCTTACCAATGGGATCACCTATATCTCCATTATGTCTAAGAAATGTATACAAGCTTTTGAAAATAAGATAGTTCATGAAATATTAAATACTTACCAGATATTACTGTGAATACGATATCCAGATGATATTTTTTAGTCATGTATAATCCAACCATGAATAACAAACATTTTTGATAATTTTAAATAAACTTAACAATTACAATAAAAATTTAAAATTTATATACAAAATAAAAAATTATAGAAAAATACATTTTTTCGTTTTGAAATCAAAATAAATATAAACAATAAAATAGAAATATCAGTTTATAGAAAACCCATAACAAATAATAATAAGTTTAGATTCTAACCACCCACGGTCACAAAAACTGATATTTAGTGCAATTCATTAAACAATAAACAATAAAAAAACTCAAAAAAGAAATATATGAAATAAAACAAATAGCAATATTTAATGGCTTAATGGAAATTGTGAAAAATGAATGTATAAAAGACAAAATAAAAATACCAAAATACAACAGCAAATAAATAACAGAAAGATTAAAAATAGTTTATACCAGAGTACAAATATACAAATAAAATAATAGAAAAAATTATTAACATACACAGTATGTCTGAAAAGTTCTCGAACTAAATTAAATAAAAATACAGATTACACATTTACTCTCAACAGCCCTGTCATCAAACGCTTTGGAGAAATCACTTTGTGGGACTGCCCTCAAATCCTCAGTTCAAGCCCTTTGGATGGCCAGAATGTCGTCGAAAAAGTGGCCTTTCATCTTCAACTTGAGTTTCAAGAATAGAAAATAGTCTACTGAAGCCAAGTCAGGTGAATAGGGCGGGGTGGGATAAGACGGTGATTTGATTTGTGGTGTAATAATGTGTTAAAACTGTTGCCATGTGAGCCGGGGCATTGTCGTGCAAGAGAGTCCAACTGCTACACATATAATCTCTTACAATGAAATTCATGCTCACATTTCAAGTGCCTCCAGCCTTTCTGTTTCTTTTTTTCTTAATGTCACATTTATACTTTACAAGATGATTCTTCAACTTTAATTCCATTTAATTGTATCATTTTTTTTTCTGTTGGAAGTTACTTTAGCTACTTGCTGGTCTTATTTATATATTTCTTATTACTTTTGGAATTTTCTGTTAAAATGGTACCTAAATAACTACCATTTTACTTCTTTATTTAGTGCAGACATATATTGATTTATGATCTCCTATCCTTATTACTTTTGTTTTCGTGATGTTCAATGTTGTTCCATATTCTTATCATATTTCCTAATTTTAATATCATCTGTTAAATCCTATGTTTTATCTCCTACAAAACCATCAAGCCTTATAAAATTTATTTTTCTTCCTTCCACATTGATTCTTTTATCTTCTAATGAACTGTTGATGATAACTTCAACATATAAATTAAGATAGGTGGACGACAGATTTACTTTAGGGATTTCTGTTTATATTTTATTTTTGATGCTTTTGACAGTTATTAATAAAAAAATAAATAATTTTACATTCTGTTGATAGTTGTAATCTAAACTTATTTATATCTTTGTTTATGTATTTTTGTTTTTTATTTTGCAGAGTTAATTGCATACATCATCAAATTAATTTACAACGAAGAATAATATAAATTGTGATATAAATTCTTTGGGATTATTTTTGTATACATTACTTATATTGTAGTAAAGATGATTAGCATTAGCTAAATAGTTTTTAGTATTTAGTTTACCATTATGTATTTTAATCAAAATATGACAATTACTAGGAAAATGTACATGATATTATAAAAGAACAAAGCTACAGTAAACCAAATAACAAACATTAGTATAGTAGTTTCACTTGTGAAATAAGTTTTTAAAGAGATAATTATTTTAATTACTTAACAATTGTTTTGTAATGTGTCTTTTCCTGGACATTAAAAGGGTACAAATAAGTAAAGTAATGCATGACATTAAGTATAGGGTTTGTTTTTACATATATTTTAAAATGTTTGTAACAGTTTTTTTTTTATAAAATAATTTTTATAGGAATTTTATTTGTAGGTAATTTTTTTAAAATATTTTTTAGCATAGAACTTATTCATTTTGCTGGTTCAAGCCTTGAATGTCACTTAATCTGCTTTAATTTAAATTAGATTTTTATTAATTGTTCTATTTTAATCCAGTTTTATGAAATTTTAATGTTATTAAAATTAGTACTATATTTATTAATGCATTTAATCAATAAATATATCACTAGGTATTTCCTATAATTGTAACACATTTATTATAAAAAAAAATTTATCTAAGCTATTTATAGTTATTTTTTTATTTATTTGCTGTCAGTTTCATTAATAGAATTTATTATTGTTAACTGTGAAAACAGTATAAAAGTAATTTTTTAAATAAAAATAGACATCATGTTTGTAAAGTTTGTTATTATTATTATTTTATTATAAATTAATGTTACTTTAAATATTTTAATGCAGTTTTAGAGTTTTATTATCAGATATAATACTTTAAATTAGCATTTTAATTGTACTTTGATGTTTTATACATATCCTGAGGGTGTATAAGTAATTCATGATACATTTAAGTATATTTATTAAGTTGTAAAATGTACTTATCCTGTCTAGTAAATTTATTTTTAAATAAAAATAGTTTTCTGTTGATTTTTCCCCAAATGTCTAGTTTTTAGTGCTGATTCATGAAGCTCTTATACTGATTGAAAGGCTGTGGTGTAAGGAGGATTCCCTTACTTCTCTAATTTCTTTTTTACAGTAATTTCCATTACATATAATTTATGACATAAATTTTATAATTTGACGTGAAGACAAACTATGTCTTTGGTTGTTTGTATACTTTACTGATGTATAAAAATGAGTAAGACATATTGGATCTAAGAAATATGGATACAAGTTATAATAAGGCTATTGAAGAAGACCATTTAGGAATGAAATAAAATTTTGTGGAGCATATTAATTATGTATATTTTTTAGTCATCGATCAGTTGACTGATTTGATGATGATGTTCTCCAATCCTTTCTATTTTGTGCTAATATTTAAACCTGAACATACTTCATTCTACATTCTCAATTTTCTGTTTTATGTATTCCAATTTTTGTCTTGCTACATAGTTTTTATCCTCTACAAATCACCAAATTCGCTAGACTTGAATATCTTGATATATACATAGTTTACCAACCTAGTTTGTCTCTACAAGATTCTGCAACAAATTTCCCTTTTATTCATCTTTAGATAGTTGTATTGTTAAGATTAATGTTGTGGTTGCTGTATAAAGCTGAAAGTTAGGAGATGCAATAAGACCTGAGTTTTGATATGGCTAGTGAAAAAATACAGAAATATAGCATTAAGGAAACAGTTTTATGAACAATTAGGCAGTGTAAATTTTATTTTCAACATCAATTGTTTAGGGAATTAGCCAAAAAAATTCTGTTATTATCAATGAGAATACTCTTAATGAATGAATTGTAACTAACCTTTAGTTAGTAATTGGAACTACAATTCTAGTAAATTAAATTTAATTTCGTTTTACTGGAAGTAATACAACTCTGGTTATAGATGACACATTTTTCTTTTTCCTTTACCCAAGTTTATAGATCAATCATTGGGTTATAATTTGTCATCTTAACATTGCTACCAACATTGAAGGTTTTTTTTAATTATATATATCAAATGACGGATTCTTCACACTGTTTTGCCATGTGATTTCAACAGAACAACTTTGCAATTCCTTACTAATTTCTTTTCCTGCTCTAAGTGCTGTTAAGCTTTTTTGAACAAATAAAAAAAAGCTTTATCATTCATTTTGCGTATTATTTTTCTATTTCAGTAATTTTTTAACAAAATAAATTTAACTATAAATCACCATTCAGTTGATACATTTGCTGCTAATTTTCTTTCTCTTTACTTTACCAGCTGTGCTGATTTACTTATTTTTAAATAAATTGTATTGGTATATATCACACTAGCATATATAACTAGTTATTTTAAGTATGAGTTTCATAACCTTGAAAATATGTGATGACTTCACTTGTGCAACATCAGCAAGCGTCATGTAGATGACTGCTGCTGTTACGCAACCTTCCAGTTATTGCTTCTTGGAATATGTTTTTCCATTTGTTCTTAGATATTATTCAATAGATTTTAAAATCTATGCTTTAATCTTCTGTTAGAACAATGTTAGGCAGGCAGTCTTTTTAGGTTATAATTTACTGAAATTATAATTTTCCCAAAAATGTTTTACATATATTTACATTGAAATTTTTTTCTTTTCTGAATAATAGTTTTCTAATTTGCAACAAAAATTACATAAATATTAGAAGATAAATGGTAATTAATTTTCATCATTTATATTATATATATTCAGGCTTACTATCAGCTGTGAGTAGATAGCTTTTGTTAGAACACAACTATGATTATGAAGAACTATGATTACAGTTCATAAAAGTAAGAAAACTTGACAAAAATTATAGTAACTAATAAAGTTTATCACAAGTAACTTGTATTTTATTGTAAAAGTGGTAAATTAATTTACTATATTCTAACTTTTATATTTTAGGTTGTCAAAAAATATAACCTTTACTAAAAATGTTTAAAAGACATTATTATTTTAAAATACTTAAATTAAATTATATAACATATTTTGAAAGAAATAGTCTTTTTTTTTTTTTAAAAAAATACTTTTTTACTTTTTCTTTTTAAAAATTCTTTGAAAGTAAACTAATCTAAAAAAAAAGACTCTTAATATTGTAATTATATCTAGTACAGTATAAAAAGCCTACCTTAGTAATAAAAGTATACAATCATATTCATTATGGTTTTATGAAATTTGTTTTTGACCTGAATTTTTTTGGTCCCAAATTCATAACTCCAACTTTATTTTCCTTGAAGAAAAGTTTGCAAAGTATAATACAATATGCCTTCATTTATAGTTATATTATTTAAAGTTTCATTTCATACAGAAATATGCATGATTATATTCTAATTGGTTTAGTTTTTTCTGTACATCTGGGAACTTTGAAGTTGCAGTCTGTCACTTCTGGAAGAGCGCAGCTCATGCAAAAGAAAACTAAACAAAATCGAATTTGATGAAGAACTAATGCTGATAGGATTCTGAAGATGAGCTTGACATCATATTTTGTATAGACTTGTTGGAGTAAGAGGGCAATGAAGAGGTACCCAGTACTACCTGCCAGACCTGAATACAAAGAAATCGGCTTCCTTGATGTCGCTCACCTGAATCACCGCCTACAAGCGCACACGAGCATACACACATACACAGAGAGAGCTGCAGCCAATTCAGGTAGATAAGCCTACTTCCCATATATTCTGGGCAAGTTCCAGCCCTACTCAACCTGAGCTGGTTTTGATGATATTGGGTTGAGCTACCCAGTATCATCAAACCTCAATGCTCTTGATGGAAAGAAAACCAGGGGTCAATAACAGATACCATTTACAGGTAACCCTGGCCTAAAAACAGAATTACCTGATGTGACACAGCTACATTTGCTGTCTCTTTTCTTAACAGAAGCGTTTTTACTTTTGACTGGTAATAAAAGCGATAAATACATGCTGTGGAGCTGTTAGGCCAATGTGCCAGTGACCATAGTAGAATAACATAATATAAAGGTATAACATTTAGAGTAAATAAAAATGTTTTTTTTTTTAATTTTGTATATGAAGGGAATCATATGGATTAATTGAGTAAATGACTAATGGCATACTGGTTACCTTTTTAGATTAGCATTTAAAAATTGTTTTAAGTAGACAGACTTTTAATTATTTTAAGAAAATTACATTTTTTGTCTAATGAAGATGAACAAAATAAAAATGACCACCTTAAAAAATTCACCCTTTCATTGAATTTTTTAATTAAAAAATGCTACAAATTTATACCCCCAACAAAAACCTTCCCCTTGATGAATCAATGTTCTCTGGAGAGGATGTTTAATTTTTAAACACTATTACAAAACAAAAGACACAAATATGGCCTTAGATTGTATGTTTTAGCTGACTGCCATGGAATGGTCCAAAAACTGCTACTTTATGAAGGAGCTGGTGATCCAGATTTTGGGGTGTTGATCTGTTCCAAACTGTTTGGAACAGAGGAGGTTACTGTAAAAAATAAAAAATGTGTGAAATCAAAAAACCCATACGATAGTAGAGAACAATAAGCATATGAAAAGTGTTCATGGACAGGATCAAATGTTGGCTTATTACCCCTCCTCTCACAAACACTTTAGATGGTATAAAAAGTTGGCTGTAACATTATTCCAAATGATGCCAATAAATAGCAACTTTCTCTTCAATAAATTTAGCAGCAATAAAATGGATCTGCACGATTTTCAATACAAATTTGCTGCAATTTGTTGCCTGATCCCTGAATACATCCATAAAGAATTAAAATGTATGAGGAAAAAAAATGTGCAAACACTGATATTCGCAATGCCAATTTCACATGTTCCCACTGCCCAGCATATGATTGAGTCCTTGTTTTAGAATGTTTCATAGGTAAGATTGCTTTTACAAAATTAATTTACTAAACTGAAATTAGTAATCATCAAATTTTGTTTAACTTTGTTAAAATTACATTAGATTGTTACCAGATATTTAATTTATTTTTTCACCAAATTATAATTTTTTTATTTTATTTTAATGTATTATTCTTTCATTAGTTCACTTTAAATAATAGGTTTATTATTTTTTTTAATTAATTCTGAAAAAATATTTTGCAGTCTAAGTAATAGTTATTACATAGTCGTTTATATCTTAAATAAATTTCTAAAAAACATAATTTAGGGTTCAATACAACAACAGTCATTTTGTAAATAAAGAAAATTGTAAAAAAAAAATAATTTTATTATTAATTAGCAGAATACAATAAACAAGTAAATTTATTACTAGCACTTTCAATATTAATTTGCGTTTTTTTAATAAATCATTTTACGCATTTTTGTTAATTTTTTCGATTTTTACATAATAACAAAAATTAAATAAGAGAACAACCTTTATATATGTTGTTATATAAGAATTTTTAAGAATCGGGTTTATTATCTTACAGCATAATCAAAATATAAATACACAGAAAATGATTCTTCAAGGTCTATATTAACTTACAATCCATCTACATGCAACATTCAAAGATTTACATTACATATGTGTTTAATTATATCTAATAAGTAAAGAAAATGACAAAAACAACAAAATATAACATATAAAAAAAATTCTTATACACACCTGGTGCATAGAAAGTGACAAGCAATTTAAAGTATAATTATTTAAGTCATTTTGAAAATCAGACCATTCTTTTAAAAACTCTTTATCATTAGTTAAGTACTTTAAATCGATATGAAAAAATCGTTTATCCTCGATCTCCACAGTATTAAAAAATTTGTAATTTCGTTTGAAAAACGTTTCCACTGCTTTAATTTTATTCACTGTTGGTGAGGCAGTGTTGTATTTTGAAAAAAGTAGAGTAAACATATAAACATACTACAAAACATTTCTCAATTAAAAATAAACAGTCTACTTATGTCAGGATTATTAAAGAACAGACCAGATATTAAATATTTATTTATAGATATACAGAAAAAATCTGATGATAATAATAATAAGATGATATGGGGGGAAAAAAACACAAGTTAAATTTTGGATTCAGCATGAAAATCCAAATGTATCCAAGCCACATAAATCAGAATGAGAATATTATAAAAAATCCTTATTCTGCGTCAAAATAAATCTCTGAAAGATTCATAAAAACTGATGAGATATTTTTAAGGTTAAATTAAAGAGATGTTACAACTATGAAGTCTTATATCTTATTAAGAATTTCATATTTACCTAGCCAAGACAGATTTCTACTTATATACTACCTATACATGAACTGTAGCTTATGCACTAATAAAATACTGATTTATTAAGATACTCGTAACTGATCGATAAAAGATTCATTAAAATTAATTACGTTTCCTAGAAACCCACATACATTCTGAAATAAATAATACTACATAAAAAAAAGTAAGAACACTTTTTCACTAACAGTTAATTATACAAAGGTTCATGAAAAGAGTCTTTGTTTTTTGTTTTGTTCTTATGGAATTATAAATGATTTTTATTTACCTTCCATAGGATGATAAATCTTCCAAGGTTTATAGAGTGATGGTACATGTTCGTAAAATGTATCTATTGAAATCTGAGTTGGTTTTGCTTTAGATGATGATGGTTTTGCTTGAATATTTTCAGTAGGCACATTATGTTTTGTCTTTTCATTTTGAGAGGAATCTAAATAACAAGACATACAGAAAATACTTTTTCATATACATTTAATAAATTATAATTTAATAGAAATATTAAACATTTTTTCACCAATGTTTAATTTAAATATTTTAAGTAACAGATTGAAAACAATAAAAATTTAATACATTTTAAAACAATACTGAAATAAACATTTTCCTACATATACTTCAGGTTCATAATTAGAGAACAGTGTCTATAGACATCTAAATTCTAGAATTATTATTTAAGAAATAAATTAACAATATAATCCATCATACCAGCATGTTCATATGTTCTCTAGATCTTTCGGCTTACTTGGAAGCCATCATCAGAAGTTAAAATTAATGCATTAAAGTCCAAGTTTAAAAATCATAGTTAAAATTTAAAAACAGTATGACTGTCCCAGTCCTACTAGTATACTACTTTGAGAAATTAACTATTATTTAAGAGTTTTAAATTTATTACATTCATAAAAAATAGAGAAAATACTTTCATAAAATGTAAATAAAAATATATTAATAGAAAACCACTTTCAAGCATTTTACTGGATATAATGAATAGTATATGTAAGAATATTTAACTGGATTATCTCTCAAAGTCCCAAGTGCGTGTGATATGGCATAATTATGAATACTGAAGATAATGACTCTAATGGTTGTAGAAACCCTGTTTAACGTTTAAATGTGATATGGATTAGAATACTACCATAATCTTTCAATAAACTTTTAATGATTTAATATTAGTACATAAACTTACAAAGTACTTCAAATCATCACCTGAAACTTAAGTATTCTTAAGGTGTTCAGGTCTGGGTTTAGGAATTAACATTTATATTAATTTTTAATAAATTACAGTAACTTCTATAAATACATAATATCTAACAATAATTTATATCCATGATGTGACACCTGAATTCTAGCTTTATCCTCAGAAGAGCAATGCTCTTAATCAAATTTTACTGATGAAACTTTAAGTATGAATCAAGGTTGTAATAATTTTTCAACAAGTTTCATACATACTGGATATGCTGTTCATACATGAAAACCATTTAGGGAGACAGAGAGATTGACTAGCAGACAGCAAGTTCATACTTAAAATTACCAATTAAATTACTTAAATTGCTGATTGACTTTGTTTTGTGTTGGAGGAGGGAAAATCTGCTACCAGATGCCTAGTAGCCTATACTACTAAAAATCCTCCCCCTCTCATATGACATGGTGACGGAATCACCAGAAGGTTTACCATCGTCACCATGTGTCTTCAGGATCTCCTGGATTCATACTCAAATGAAGGCTTTCATCATCCTGCGAGGGCATCCAGCAGCAGCAATCCTGATGGACCTCGCTGGCCACCCTTGCAAGCTAGCCTTCCACCCTCATCTTCAGGCTTACTTCCTTTCATCAGAGCCATTCTCCCTCCAGTTTTTTAGCAAGGACGCATCTGAACCAAACCCCACATTGGTTCCAACCCTATACTGATCCAATCATAGTTTCCATTATTTCTTCTGAAGAAACTTTCCCTTTCAAATGGATAGGCCGATGCCTATCAGGGATACCATAGAAATGTATATATCATGTTCTTCGCTTCGTGACAGTATTGACACATTGGTGTCTCTCACCTCACCCTGGCATGGAGGTAGACTCCAAACAACCCATGACCTGTTAACCATTGAACCACCCAGAAGTTCATTTCCTGTGCCCCCTGTTTAATCAAGTCCCAATGTACAGAATTATCCAATGCGTCCATCTTCCATTGTTGTCACTGTTCCACCTCTCTTGCTGTCTTATGAGCTCCCGCTTGGCTTTTCCAATATCTGCACCCTGGTATCTAGCAAGACATTCCTTCACCAACAAAACTAGTGGCAGCATACCAGTGACACCAGAGCTGCCCCCAGCGAGGTCATCCTATATGCTTGCACCACACACAGTGCCAGCCATCGGTATACACTATACAATCAAGCTCTATTACGTTTCTTCTTCAAGTTATTACAACAAATTGGGGCTGCATATAACATAGTCGAAACAACCGTTTTGACTATGCAATGATCCTTCTTTTGGAGGCTCGAGGGCCAACCACATTCCCCATTAAAGCAACAATCGCAGATGTAACTCTCTCCGCCTTCTTGCATGTTTCTGTGACATGTGCGATGAACCCCAGCTGATTGGACAGCAAATTCATACTTAAATAAAGTCTTCAGACAGTCTGCACAATGACGTCTATTAATATGACTTTAAAGTCAGTGAAATAATTTTAAAAAATATAAACAAAAGTAATTAAAATTATTTGGAAGATTATGTAAAATAAATAAATTAATAATTATGAAATTATATTTTAAAATGGTTAACTGAAAATTCTTATTTTTTAAAATTACTATTAAGAAATGTAAAAGAAAAAATAAAATATTTAATTTAATTATTATTCTAAGTCAGAACAATTTTTTTAATTTTTTTTTTTTTTGACCAATCTGTATAATTTTCCATTACTGCTATAGCCAGGTAAGTAAAAACACATTTTATGAATTAAATTGATAAACATAATTTCAAGGAATCATAATTTTACAGAAATTAAAGTTTCAGAATTATCCAAAACTAATTGACTCATTTTTAAATTCTGTACATGACATTTAGGTATATCGAAATTTGAATTATATTTAGAGATTTTATATATTATATGGTATTTTTAGTACAATTTTTAGTTGTTATATAACAAATCACCCAAGAAAATACTGTCATTAGAAATCTCATTGGTCTTCCACTTTCACTATTTTTTATATGAATGTTTGTTCCATACGCGTTCCTATGCCATTTATCCAATTGCGATGAAACTTTGGTGAGTTGTGGGCACGCCGGCGAAGGTTTCTGAATTAGTTTGAACCCGCTGGGGTCGAGATATTTGGAAAACTTGTATTTATAATGCGATTCGGTTCATATCCAGAATACATATGAGGGTAAGTCAATTATTATCCGCAGTTTATGTTGGTAGTACTTTCGTGCTGCGTAGATGACGCATGCGTTGTTTAATTGCTGTTATGTTTGATGCTGCTAGGTTAGTTCCATCATCGCTGCCCTGCCGTTAACCATGGCTGCTCCGCTTTCTGTTTGCACCAAAGAAGAGCAACGTTCAGTGATTCGTTTTTTGTGGTCGGAAGATGTATCAGGGACCGAAATTCATCGATGACTTTCGGTACAGTACGGGAACAGTGTGTTGCCGCAACGGAGTGTCTACGAATGGATTGAAAAATTCAAAAATGGTCGTACAAGTGTTACGCACGACGAAGGAGCCGGACGACCGTTTACAGCCACAAATGACGAAAACATTGAACGTGCACGTGACATGGTTTTCTTAGACAGACGAGTAACTTTTAATGAAGTGGCACATGGTCTGCAAATTAGTCGCGGTTCTGCCTACGAAATCATCCAAAACAGACTTGGGTTTCATAAAGTCTGTGCAAGATAAGTCGCAAAACAACTCACACAGTTGCATAAACAAACGCGCTTGAACATCTGCCAAAAACATTTGGATCGCTAATAACCGTCCGCAGGAAAACTGAAGCTTACGGTTTTTTGGGACTCACAAGGCCCAGTACTGGAATATTATGAGGAAAGGGGCACGACAATAAACAGTGCGCGTTACAGTGAGATGCTTACTGCCAAGCTGAAGCCTGCAATTTCAATCAAACGCCGATGACTGCTGTCGAAAGGTGTTGTTACATTACAATGCTGCCCACACTGCTGAAACGCTCCAGAAACAATACTTTGAAGTACTGGCTCATCCTCCATATAGTCTTGCTCCTTCTGACTACCACTTGTTTGGTCCACTCAAAGAGTCATTAAGGGGGCGTCGATTTACCTCGGACGAAACAGTGAAAGAAGCGGTGCATTCCTGGCGCGCAGCTCAACCGAAAACCTTGTTTTACGAGGGAATCAGGAAGCTTGTGCAACGATGGACCAAGTGCGTTGAAATGCAAGGGGAATATGTTGAAAAATGATGTACATGTAAATTTCCTATTTTTATTCCAATAAAATTTATAACTACATTGCGGATAATAATTGACTTACCCTCGTATTAGTTATGTGAAAAGATATTTTTGCAAAAAATGGCACGCTACGTGGCGCTGGGGGTCGAGATATTTAGAGAAATTGTATTTACGGTACGAGTTAGCTCATATAACAATATATATTAATTACGTGAAAAGGAAAAATTTTGCAAAAACTATACCCGTTAGGTGACGCCTGTATTGCGATATTCACGAAACAAAACAGATATACATACACACTTCCTTCTATAAATATATAAAAGGCAATGTTCGTAGGTGTGTTCGCTGTTGACTAAAAAACTACTGAACCGATTTATGCGCTGAAAAATGGGGGGAAAAGGAGAAATGAGAGAATGGGGTAAAGAGGAAAGGGGAAACGGTTAAGAGGTCATGGAAAAGGAAAATGAGGAGAAAAGAAAATTGAAAAAGGGAGAGGGAAAATTGGGAAAGAAACAGGATATGTTAGAAGAGCTTGACTTATTATTAAAATTTATTAAATTTTTTATATAATAAAATTAGATAATTTTTTATATAACTGTGAGAATCTGATCATACAAGAGTTTTTTTTTCAAGGTACGATCGGTAGCGAAATAAATGTTAAAATGTATGTGGACCAATGAAAATTGAAAATGGTTTTTTCTGAACTTTGATGATGCATTTATAAAATATTAATAGTACTAACCAACTAACTTAAATATCATATATTTCTTAGGAACATAAGTTAATTAAGCATACAAATGGGTTAATACTATTTCTCTTAAAATGGAGTACTTATGTTACCAGAATTAAGATTATTTAACTAAAAAGTTACCATTTTTATTTGCTCATTATAACAGAAACTGCCATTTTATTTTGTAAATTGTGTATTGTTACAATATTATTTTTACTATTATTATTTCTAATTTCATGCATTTAGTTTTTTTTTTTTTTTTTAATCTATTTGTTGAAATTCACTTGCTTATACTACTTGTTTAACCGCGTATTATTTGCTTTATATTCTTTATGATGTTATTGTCCATTTCTAATAATTATAATATATTTTTTTAAATTATGTATGAACATTCTGACATTCAATTTTTGATGTGATGTTCATAGTTATATTATTGGGAAACCTTAACAATTTTACATTAATAGAATATCAGTAGCAGTTAACAATTTTTCTGACAGACAAAAATGAAATTACCAGCTTAATTTTTAAAAAATAGTGCAAAGTAAAATTTTCAGATGTTTTATTTAATTTCAAAATATTTGCAGATTCCATGATACCTATATTGCAGTTTGACAGCAGTGGACATTGTGTTTAGATTTCTTGAAAGGAAGTTCAGTAAAATGTAAAATTAATTTTTTAAATGAATAGCGAATAAATTTTTTTTGCTTTTAGACTACTTGTACATTATATTTTACTGGAAGTATTTGTATATATTTTTTTGTTACCTTACAAAAAAATTTGTTAATATATCCTAATATTTATTGGTATAAATGTAATGAATTATGGCTTCATGTAATTGTTTATGTACATTTTTAATATCAGATCTTAAAATATCCGTCATTGAAAGTATTACCAAAAATGCATATCAATATTAACTATAAAACATACAGATTGTTAGTATACATTATCCTTTGAATGATAGAAAAATATATATTGTTCATAAATTTATATTGCAGATAAACTTGCTTATTTCATAAATTATTTATATTGTTTAAACTGTCATCTTTGTAAAGCTTCTGAACATTTTTATTGAGAAAGAAGTATTTTGCTCGATTGTATGATAGTTACTAATTTTTACTAAATTTTACTATTTCTTTATTACATTACTATAGTTGTAGTATAACTAAGCATGACATATGTTACAATTTTGTACAGTTTTATTTTTGAGGTATTTGTAACATTTTCTAATTATTTTTATTATTATTTTATCATAAATGCTTTTTTAAATTATTTTTTAATCTGTTGTTTTTATTTTTTCCCGTTGTTTACCCCCCCCCCCACCCACCAATAGTACGGGCATGCTACTAAAAGCATATACACAGCTCCAGGGGATGCCATCGCCTCAAATTACCTCAGCAGGAAAGTTCCGCCTAGGTAGCTGGAACTGTTGTCTTTAATCATTCCTCATGCTTCTAATGAGGGGTCCCCCACCGGGACTCTAGTCTTTGACGCATGCCTCTGGTCTTGATGCCACGCCTCTAATGGGAACCCCAAAGGGATCCCCCACTGGGACTACTGTCTTACTTTATCCCCCATTGTGAAGTACCAAAGGAAGTCCCTGTCCAATCACTGAAAGTGGGACACTTGAACATCCACCCCTCCTGAACGAGACTGTCCCAATTGTAGGTCATCTCCAAAAGCAAAGATGAATGGGTCTCATTTATTGCTGCTGGTTCTACATCCACGGTCTCCAAGTGAATGCCATCGAACTTTACAAAAGGAGTATTTGCCTCAGTTTGATAGTCTTTCTGATGAAGCCCCTCAGCCCCACAATTAAAGCAATACCTTTTTTTTTGCTACAGAACCCAGCCCTGTGCCCTTTCCTCCAATACCGATAACATCGCCCTTCAGCGGATCTCTTGACAATCGACAGGACACCCAACCGATGTGAATTTGCCCAACCTTCAGCAACTGATCAGCCAGCAGTGCCGGAACCGCCACAGTCGCTACCGTCGTCTCTACATGACCGCAGGGAGAGGACATCAATTTTCAGCCTGCAGGACAGCGTCCTCAGCGATCTTCCGCATGTCATTCACCAATCCCTCTCTCTTGGTAAGAGCGTCGACTTCCTTTATCAAAAAATGGACCAGCTGCACGCTCCAACCAGTATCCATTTTCTGCTGCCGAAGCTTTGCAGCAGAATCACCTGTATATGGAGGTCCATGGCCGGTTCCATTACCCGGGTTCAAATCCCAGTCAGGCATGGCATAATCACACACTCGCTATAAGTCATTCAATTTCATCATCTGAAGAATGCCTAACAGTGGATCCGGAGTTAAAAAAAAAAAATATTACTTGTTTAAAATACATTAGATAAAGAAAAATATTAGAAATAGCAATTTATTATTGCTTAGAAATTCTTTTGGGGCAACTGGAGGCAACCTTTGTAATACATGACATTATTTTGAAAATTAGTTAGAAGGAAAGTCTGTTGCTAAGCAGGTTATAAAAGCATAGTGAAATTATATATCACTAAGACCTACTTTTTATCACCGTCACTAATATAAATTAGTGACGGTGATAAAAAAATATAAATTATTTATATAAATTAAGGCAATATGAATTAATGACGGTGATAGTGATTGTAAATTTTCATACTTAATATAAGATTTTATTTTATGATTGCTCTGTATATATTTTCTATGTTCAACCTTTATCAAAACATAACTATAATTATTTAAAATAATTTAAAATTTTTATTAACGTACCGTTTACTTTTAAAATTTATAAAACAGTCAATAATGTTATACACGAAATGTTGGTAATCATTTTTGCTATAAAATCAGTTTTTGTATAAAAGTTATTTTTTAATGTAAAACTAAAAAAGAGTTGTTCAAAATCCCTTATTTAATTTTGGACCATCATCTTTTTCTGGATTTTATAACTACCATTCTTATACCTGCTGTCAAAATGTAGTTTTTTTTGTTTTTTTTTTATTTTTGTGAAAAGTTAGTCAAGTATTTATTTTATTTTTATCTATGTATGTGAAAATAAAGTAATTTCTAAAGGAAATTTAAGTTTGACATCATAATCAGTTTTATGTTTACTATCATTGTATCACAACAGTTATTATCTGTATTTCTTTCTAAGGCTGGACATGCTATTAGATCCTCGCTTTAAAGAACAAGGCTTTAAAGAATCTTACCAAAATGCTTACACAAAACTTTCACAGAAAGTTCGAAGTATTTAGATCGAACAAGGCGATAGGTTTGAAACCGAACAAGAAATTATTGAACCCTCCATTTCAACTGCATGGGAAGATTTTGATAAAAAAGTAACGTCAATTTTAACTAATTCAAACCAACAGTAGCAGGAAGTTTAGAGATAGATAAATATATAAAATAATCGCTGATCTCAAGAACACAAAATCCTCTCTTTTGATGGAAAGAAAGGCGGTTAATTTATCCAAGATTATTCAAAATAATGCAAACTAGACTTTGCATTCCTGCAACCTTTGTTCCCTGTGAACGAATTTTTTCAAAAGCGGGACAGTTAATAACAAAAAGGCGAAATAGACTTGCATCAAAGAATTTCGAAAAAAATATATTTCTACATGTAAATATGTAAAATAATATAAAGTTTGTTTGAAAGGTATTAACTAATTATTTATTTTGATTAATTTTTATTATTATTTTTTTGTGATAACAGAACCAAAAATTTTTAAAAACAAAATGTTTGTGTGTGGCTGTGTAAGTAACTGTGCGCGAATTAGTAAAAACTTAAGAGTAAATATAAATTCATAACATCGATGTGATACAAAAAAACAAAGCCGGAATCAATGGCTAGCTCAAAAATAAAGTACGGTACAAGCTATATTATTTTAAATTATCCATTTTGTCATTTATAGCTTTAGAGAAATTAGTTTAAGATAAATTTTCTAGCTATAAGTACTTTTACCCACCGGGTTGGTCTAGTGGAGAACGCGTTTACGCAAATCAGCTAATTTCGAAGTCGAGAGTTAAAAGATTCAAGTCCTAGTAAAGGCAGATACTTTTATACGGTTTTGAACACTAGATCGTGGATACCGTTGATCTTTGATGGTTGGGTTTTAATTTACCATCCATTTCAGAACTGGTCGATCTTAGACTGTACATGACTACACTTCATTTACACTCATACATATCACCCTTATTCACCTTCTGAAGTAATTCCTGACGGCGCTTCCCATTATTAATACACTACTAATTGCTAATGTTGACGAATACTACTAATGTTATGAATGATTAACAAATTTTAATAACAACTTTTAATTCGTCACTCGCTGGGATTTGGAAGATGAATAGGGCGAATACTAATTACTATTAGGATTACGAATGATGAGAGACTACTACTACTACTACTTTTCATTTTCGTTTGAGTTAATATTTTAACTCACAATTACTAAGCCCAGCAATGAGACATATTTATTTTCTGACGTCATTTCTCGCTACTTTGTTCACTATATTATCACCACTCCTAATATTAATTATAAAAAAAATATATTTAAATTCGTACTCGTAACTATATGTTATCATTTCCAGGTCTTGTAAATTAACATATCGCCACGCTATTATCATTCCACTTTCACATTTATTAATTACACAAAAGATAACACTTAAATAAAATGCAAGAATCATATATTAATTTTTTGAAGTTACTTCTTTTGGCGTGTTAGAAGAAACTGATCAGACTGTATTTTCACTCAAGTTACGGAAGTTGCTTGCGCCGATGTAACACACCATGAAGGTTTGCCTTGGCCCAAGTGGATCAGTTTGCACGCACATGCGTGTAGTGTTTAATTCAGTCAGTCGTTCAATGCAATCAAGTGATTAGCAAGTGTTGGAAACAAAACATACTGAGTCGTAATAAATATATATTTATATACACGGATTTCTGAAGACGGATATTTTAAACTGTGAACGTATATTTATTTTTTGTGTAAATTGTGTATCAAGATTTGAGGATATATTTATGTAAGTATTATTTTTTACAAGTAAAATTATATGTTTTAATAACAAAAATTAACAAACATCAGATAAATTCTTGATTTTGTATGAACAATTTTAAATTTACCAATTCAAAAATTTTGATAAAATACATTATAAAATAAAACTATTTGCATCATATTTTTCATATAATAAGCTGATGATAACCCTCGTGGCTATTCAATCGCATCCGAAGAATTAATGGAACTAAACTAATCGAAATATATTCCATGAACTTTTCTTTATATGACAACGAATACTTCAGTACTTTTTAAACTGTATAGAATAAATATCATTTATTCAAACATTTATTCATGGTATTTAATGTCATCTATCGATCGTTTGACTCAGTAGTTCAAATTTGAATGCTTAAAAAAATTCTTTATTTATTCACGCCAAAGAAGTATAACTTCTTACGTACTACAAAAGTACACGTGAGCTTTTTTTTTATTAAAAAGAGAAGAATTTGAAGCAGCACTGCTAAATTTTCGCTACAAAAAATCATTAATTAGGGTTTTTCGGAAAATATGATATCAAAACGATCAAATAAAGTAAAAATTAAACAAAGTAAATGTTCTCCATCACTTTCAAATGCCAATTATAATTTTTTTTAAACATTAGCTTACGATCTATTTAATTTTGATTAATTTTATTCACACAAACACACATTAAATTATGGTTTTAATTTTTGTTTGCAAATTTAAAAGTTATTGAACTTAATATCAGGTAAAACAAGTTATAAAAGATAAATCAGTTTAAAATTCCGCGTTAAAATAACCATTTAAAAAGTTATTTTTTTGTCCAGGTTTTTTTTTGAGATATTTAATTAATATTCAAATTGGTTAGCTGTCCGGCCTAGAAAACACTTTCCGAGGGAACTGATATTGTAGGAATAAAGGAGTATTTTAAATTTATCTCATATAATTCAGGTAATGAATTTTTATGCAATTCCCAATATTCCAAAGAATTTTTCAATCTGTTAAGATCTGGCATTTCCATATATTGTCATATTTGCAATATTCCAGTTGACGTTGTTTACATAATGTCATTTTACATAATTTTTTTTCAAATAAACTCCAAAGACCATTGTTAGAATTTGTTGTGTCTGAGGTTCTAAGATTTTCATTTAACGGTAGAGTACCAACGTCCTTTCGCCTTGAATTAATTAAATTTGTAACCTCATCATTTATCCATTTTTTAGGCATGCATTTTCTTCTATGCAAAATATGTTTTTTTTTTTTAATCTCGGATCAACAAAACTAGCTTTGGCTACAAATTTATTACCTTCCAAATGGCCAAGACTCCTGCCAATAACTTCAAGTAAATTTTCTTTTAAATTAACACCAACATTTGTTTTTGGAATTAAAAAATTTAATGTATGTTGCAACCCTCTTAGTAAGGGAACAATTAATGCCATTATCGGATATTTTTCTCCTGACGACTCGAAAGTAATTTGCTGAACAGGCTTTAAAACATTAATACAATCAATGATGATTATCCATTCTAAGGCATCCATTGAGGAGCATTTGGAAATTCAGATGTAGTAACAGACAATGGATCTTTTACTTTCAATAGTCTTTCTAGCATCATTAAAACAGAATTCCACTTGGTAGAGACATCCTTTTTAAGTTTTAATTCAGGTTTCCCCATGGTCATTTGTTTATCCCTTAATTTGCTAGTTGCCGTAACACTGTTTAAAATGTGAAACAAGATACCTGCATTTTTTCAATAAATCTGAGAACTCTTTGTTCTTTTTTATAGCATCTTGTACAGATAAATTAAGGGTGTGAGCCAGACACGGATGGTATTACAAATTTAATCGTTCATAAATTGAATTTTATATATTACATCCATTGTCTGCAACTATTGCCACTATTTTGTTGGTGATATTCCATTCTTCAAAAATTGTTTTTAAAATACAGCTGATTGCCATTCCCGTATGAGCAACTAATATTTCATTAGTAATGAGTACAATTGAATGTAGTTTGTTACTGTATATAAAATGACCAGTCAATATAACAAACTATTTATTGTCATCAGCTGACCAAATATCGATAGTTACTAAAATATGTTTTATTGAATTTAACATATTTTTAATTTTTTTTGATATTTCAAAGTAAATTTGTGGCAGAATTGAATGCTATCCTCTGGTAACTCAGTTGATAGACTGGTGGACTATATTGTCTCAGTGGCATTGTAGATGATAAATGTTTCCTACTGGGTAGCATATACAGTGATTGCAATTTCCTTGTATATTCTAAAAAAAAAACAGGATTTTCAACCAATGATAAAGGTTAGAAATCAATAGCTACCATTTTAATAATGAATCTACCAATTGCAGTTTTTACTGCTATAGATAATTCTTTGTCATAACGTCCAAATAAACGTAGTTGTTTTTTAGGCGGAGCCATATTTACTTTATTAAATGAAATTTTACTACTTATATTTTGGCTGCTGGTGTGGAAGGAGCAGGATCAATTAATACTGGTGCTGTGCGTTTGTGTGGTTGATTAATCGACAAAGTAGAAGTTTCAGAAGTGTTTACTTTTTTGTTATTATTATTACCTAATTTTTCAATTAACTGTAAAAGATGTTTCCGTTAAGTGCTGTTTTAGGTTTGAAGTATTGCCAAAAAACTTTAAATGTTTTTTGCAAATTTCACAAGAAACTTTTTTTGTCATCTTTGGTAAAAAAATATATATAATTACCAATAATATAATATATAATAATTATAATATATAATATAATAATAATATATATATAATAATAACAAATTATTAATTAATTTATTATTATTATTAATTATTATTAAATTATTATTAATTATTATTAAAATTATTAATTTATTATTATTATTAATTATTAATTATTATTAAATTATTAATAATAATAATATCCCAACCACAAAAAAAAACAAAACATTATTTTAGTTGTAGAAGAAGTTTTAAATATTCTATTTGTTAATACTTATGATAATGTAATTTTATAGCTCGTTAATTAAAGTAGTACAGATGTGGTAATGCTGTATTGGAGAAGGGAATATCGTTTAGAAGATCATGTTGCTTAACCTGGTCAGTACTTTAGAATCAGTTGACCTCTGTTCAGAATACTGAGGGAATATTTATTTACGTTCGAATGGAGTGGTAGTTGCCGCGTACGGAGTGGTATATATATATATATATATATATATATGTTTGTGGATTCTGAGATGTTAGTTCATCATTAGTGAGATCACTTGCTGCAAGATGTGGTGTTTTACTATAACTACATTAACTTTTCTTTTAATATCTATTAATCCAACTTTAAGTAACCTTAAAAAATCTGAGCTTCAAGATGCAATCGATGCATTTGATTCGTTCGATACTAGACCTGATAGATCTATAAGTCCTCGACACAAGGTGAGCAATAAAATTTTTATTTTCTTGTGTATTTACTTCTGACTCGTGGGTATGCAGTTTGTGGCATAAATTATGGATCTTGAATTTATTTTATTCAATACAAAGGAAACTATTTTTGGTGGTAGACAATCTGAATTTAATAAGTGAAATCGCAATAAATAAAGTTGCTGATTAAATCTCATTTAAAATTTATAGCCAATTATTAATTAAAAAAACATTAAACCAACTGTAAATTTAAACTGAAAATTTTAATTGTTTGAAAAGTTTTCAAAGAGATTTTAAATACGTCTGTTGTAAGTACAAAAATTTAAATTTATTTCTTTTGAAATAAAAATTATAATATTTTATACATTTTAAATCAAGATGAATAATTTTATTTTACTTTTTAAATTAAGTTCTAAAGACTTTAAATATGAAAGTAAATTAAAAACTTGTTAAATTAGGATAACTTGTAATTACTGAATAGAATGCATTTTAATTAAAAGGATTTTTTAATGATTTTTTTTAAAACATGTTACCTTTAATAACTTTTTCATTTTTACGTTAATTTACTCAGAAACAAAAGAAACGGTTTTTTGGCTAGCAATTTTATATTTAATGCAATTGTATGATGCTTTTCTCAATTTTAAAACTAGATTAGATTGTGACAGCATTCCACAAAACTATTACACATCCAGTGTATAATAAAATTCAGACTGGAATAGATTGGACTTTTATTTTAATATGTTATTAGGTGCAGCAATTTTCTTTTAAGCATATGTTTATTGATTTATATGATTAAGTTATATATTAAATATATATCTTTATATATATTTCTTGTGTGTGTGTGTATGTCACTGAACTCCTTCTAAACGGCTGGACTGATTAAAATGAAATTTTTTGTGTGTGTTCAAGGGGATTTGAGAATGGTTTAGATTGACAATTTGATACGATAGAAAACGTTTTTTTAATTAATTAATTTATTCATGTGTTGTTGATCTTGGGATGGATAAGGTTCACAGCTGGATCAGGTAGGCAGCGCTGCTATCGCGTTTTAGTTTTTTATTAATTTTTGGCATATCAGTCAGACCCAGTAGCTGGTGCTGCAATCAGATTCTAGGAAATATTTTTATTTTGTTGCTTTTTCTCATATAAGTTGCTTGCATCGTAGCTTAGTGTTGTTATTACATTAAAATTCGTATTTTTAACGGATTACTGTGTTTAGAGAGTAGTTTGAATTAAACCCGATAGTTCTGTTCTGACAATTGGATTTAATTACATTCTGACTTTTATAAAGTGAAAGGTTAAATTTTATGAAGTTCCTAATGTTCAGTTTTTTAAGGTTTCTTGAAACTTTCAATTGTGTTCATTTAATCTGACGTATACTCCACGAAGCATTGCCGAGTCTGCTAGAATTCCGCGCTTATTGAGAATATTATGTTATATTATTATTTATTGAAATAACGTTTTAAAGTGTAATTAAAAAATATACATCATGCAAATTTGTAAGGTGCAGTATTAAAGTGAGTATTTTTCATGAATTTCAATGATGTATAAACGTGCATTCAATAACAATCAACTTAACCTACAAATTTAAATTGTCAGTTCTCATTTGAATCTATGCAACTTATGAATATTGAACGGCTCTTTGAAAATAAAAATGTAAGTTCGTAAAATAAATTATAACATTTATAAAATAAAGATTAAAGTTACTTATAATAATTATAGTTTAAATTATATATTTTTTTGTCTTCAGTCATTTGACTGGTTTGATGCAGCTCTCCAAGATTCCCTATCTAGTGCTAGTCGTTTCATTTCAGTATACCCTCTACATCCTACATCCCTAACAATTTGTTTTACATATTCCAAACATGGCCTGCCTACACAAATTTTTCCTTCTACCTGTCCTTCCAATATTAAAGGGACTATTCCAGGATGCCTTATTATGTGGCCTATAAGTCTGTCTCTTCTTTTAACTATATTTTTCCAAATGTTTCTTTCCTCATCTATTTGTCGCAATACCTCTTCATTTGTCACTTTATCCACCCATCTGATTTTTAACATTCTCCTATAGCACCACATTTCAAAAGCTTCTAATCTTTTCTTCTCAGATACTCCGATTGTCCAAGTTTCACTTCCATATAAAGCGACACTCCAAACATATACTTTCAGAAATCTTTTCCTGACATTTAAATTAATTTTTGATGTAAACAAATTTTATTTCTTACTGAAGGCACGTTTCGTTTAATCTTTGTTATTTCTACTACATTTCATTACTTTTGTTTTCTTCTTGTTTATTTTCATGCGATAGTTCTTGCGTAGGACTTCATCTATGCCGTTCATTGTTTCTTCTAAATCCTTTTTATTCTCGGCTAGAATTACTATATCATCAGCAAATCGTAGCATCTTTATTTTTTCACCTTGTACTGTTACTCCTTACTGTTAATTAATATAATTTTTTAAATTATATTTAAAAAATTGAAATTATAATTTTTAGCTGATTAATTTTATAAAAAAATTTATAAAATTGTTTTTAATTTACAATTATCTAAAATTTGGTAAAATAGGTGTTAAAATAAAGAATGAGAAACACGATAAAAATTTCTACTGAAATTTTAACTACTTTGCTTTTTTTACAGAGCTTTAATTTTTATATTAATTGATTAATTAAGCATGATTATAGAACCTCAAAATTATTAAACAAAAAAAAATGTAGGAGGTACTTTTTTAGAATGATCTTAAGTGAAATTTATCAGTAATGTGGATGAAAATTTATTAATTACACCAATTATTAATTTTTGATTTTTTAATTCAATTTTCATCATACATCTCTATATTTAGTGAAAATAAATATTAACCATACTACACATAATTAATCAATAAACCCATTAAATAATACAACAATCACAAACTTATAATATTCATACTAATAGTCATATTAATGATATTTCGTTCACATTCCTGCTAATTTTAACTTAAATAAGTTACTTATATTTATGTGTTGTGCATTTATTACAGAACAATGCCACGTCAGGACAACGTCTGTCGGGTCCGCTAGTTAAGTTATATATGTTCTTGTTTGTTATATGTATTTTTTAAATTAAATAACATTTCTCTTTGAATTTAAAAGTATCCTTTTATCCAGTGTGAATTTCAGAGATTTTTTTATTTAAAAAAAAAAAAACTCAATCTGGTGGTGCTGTTTGTTTTATTATGTAGTTGAAGTAGTACACTTTTTAATACAAATAATTGTATTGTATTCCTAAACTGTTTGAATATGCTATTAATTTTTTGTCATTGCTTAATTTAGCAATGTACAGCTACAGCATAGTACCAGTACAACCAACATTATCATGATATTCAAAATATTTTTGCACAAAATTTCAAGAAAATTAATGGGTAGCATAGGATACAAAATATTAGTTATTGTTAAATTCTAGAGGTTTTTAGGCCATGCTCAACTGCAGTCTATGTTGATTCTCTCCATTCCAGTACATTTCTTATTTTTATAAATTTGCAGGTTTTTTGGTTTTGTTTTACAAGCATTTATTTGATAGTCCAAGTAGCCCATCAGAAGAAGATATAATTGATACTAGTCCAAGTAGCTCATCAGAAGAAGAAATAATTGATACAACTGTTTCAAATGAATATATTCCGAAAACAACTACAATCGTCGATGAATCTGCTTTGCTTGATACTTCATTTCCTATTAAAGAATCTATGAATGTTTGGGGATTAGTTTCATATAGTGTTGAAGAAACAACTGAAGGAACAAAATTAGTTTTACCTCAACTTGTTGAAGAAACTTCTATATTAAATGAAAATTATTCTCCTAATCCAAGTGAAGACTCTAATTGATAATGCAAAATAAGAAGAAAAAATAAACTTAACAGATTTTCTGAATTAGTATGGGATATTATGTAAAAATGTATGTGGACCAATGAACATTGAAAATGGTTTCTTCTGAACTTTTTTTGATGCAGTTATAAAATATTAATATTAATAATCAACTAACTGAAATATCATATATTTTTTAGGAACATAAGTTAATTAAGCATACAAATGGGTTAATACTATTTATCTTAAAATGGAGTACTTATGTTACCAGAATTAAGATTATTTAACTAAAAAGTTACCATTTTTATTTGCTTATTATAAAATAAACTGCCATTTTGTTTTGTAAATTATATATTGTTACAATATTTATTTTTTACTATTATTTTACTATTATTATTTCTAATTTCATGCATTTGGTTTTTTTTTTTTTGAATCTATTTGTTGAAATTCACTTTCCTTATACTACTTGTTTAACGGCTTATTATTTGCTTTATATTCTTTACGATGTTATTGTCCATTTCTAATAATTATAATATATTTTTTTTAATGATGTTTGAACATTCTGACATTCAATTTTTATGTAATGTTCGTGGTTATATTATCGGGAAACCTTAACAATTTTACATTAATAGAATATCAGTGGCAATTTACAATTTTTCTGACAGACAAAAATGAAATTTAACAGCTTAAAGTGTCGCATCAATCTGTTCCAAAATTATAGTTGTCTGGAGTTACACAACAGTATTATTAATTTCTTAATTAGGTTAACTGTTGTATTTCTTCAAATAATTGTTTTACCAAAAATGTTAAAAAAACCAAAAAATAAAGTTAAAAGTATTTCATTATTATCATCATCATTATTAACTTAAAAATTTAATTATTTTTTATATTCTGTTCTTTTTCTTTAAAAAAGACAATAATTATTTGTACTAAAATATTTCTTAGTTTTCAAAATTTTCATAAGAGTGTAAGCCAAACTTTTTAATATTTTAGTTATATGAAAATAAAAATATAAAAAAAATGGCATAATATATTATAATTCATTTGGTTAATGTGATTTTAGAAAATAGTGCAAAGTAAAATTTTTTGATGTTTTATTTAATTTCAAAATATTTGGAGATTTCATGATACCTATATTGCAGTTTGACAGCAGTGGACATTGTGTTTAGATTTCTTGAAAGGAAGTTCAGTAAAATGTAAAATTAATTTTTTAAATTAATTGCGAATAAATTTATTTTTGCTTTTAGACTTGTATATGATATTTTACTGGAAGTATTTGTATATATTTTTTTGTTACCTTACAATTTATAATTTCTGTTTTTCTCTAATTTAGGGAAACTGTATATGTGGAGTTATTATTACATAATTATTTCTTGATCTTATTGTTTTATTTTAATGGTATGAATCTTTTTTATCACATACTATTGCAAATAATTTATATAAAAATATCAAATTATGATTATTTATTATTATCATATTTATTACATAAATATGTCTGCTGGGTATGGTGTTACATTTAGAAGCTGTATGAATATTTAATACCTTCTAAGACTTATCTAAGAAAGTTGTTAGTATACTTTTCAATTCCATTGAACCCAGCAGCACCATTAAAAGTAAAAACGTTCTGAAAGTTGAATTTTTTATCACAGTAAAAGTAATAAGGGTTCGTATCTGTTATTCAGAAACAAAGGTAGAATTTGCTAGGGAAATGTAGCGCTACTTTTTGAAATATTATATATAAATTTATTATACTTGTCAACAGATAAATATTATTATTTTTTAAAGGAATTCTTAAATTTAATTTTAAATTTTTGAGGTTTTTTGTGACTTATTGTTAATATTACCTTACTGGGTTAGTGTAGTGGTTAAATTAATCATTGCAAAATCAGCTGATCTTTGAAGTCAAGAGTTCTAATGTTTGAATGCTTGTAAAGACTTTTGAGTCATTTTATATGGATTTGAATGCTAGACTGTGGTTACGGGTGTTCTTTGGTAATTGAATTTAAATTAATCACACATCTCAGGAGTGATTGACCATAGTCTGTTCCAGACTACTATTTTACTGTACATTTACACTTAAATTGCACATTGCATTACACCTGCAGCTGTGTCAGTCTTCGCAAGCTGGTAGCAGTAATTGCATTTGCCTGTACACACACATAAAAAAATGTAGGTATTATCATTACAACAAAGGTTATTATTAAAAGGAGTTGATATTGACTGTTTTCATTTTGGCATCATGAATTCAAGCTTATAGAACTGGTAAAATGTATTTTAAATATATTGAGTGTTTTGTCTCTCTTAGTATGTACATATTTTGTAAAAGACAGGTAAGTTTTTGATGAAGTTTTATTATGATGGGCAGTATAGCTGTCCATCATACAAATTCTTATTTATTGGTTTTGTACATAATAATGTTAATTGTGAGTATAAGTTTTATGTTCTCTGTATGTTATTTATTTTTTTATTTACATTGTACTGCCTCACAATAATGAGGCAGTACATAAGCTTACATAGAGTTCAGCGTTTGTATTTGCCTGTACACACACATACCCAGACCCGACAGTTTCTGGAAAACTGGTTGGAGAAAATATAATACAGGATGTTGGAACCAAAGATATTCAAAAGTAACACCTTATATTAAGAGAACTTGTTAATATAATTTAATAATCTCTTTTTTAATGAACAAAAGCAAAATAGCGAATTGCAAAAAACTGAAGGCTTTCTGTTCAGCAGTTACCATCTTTGTTAGTGGTACTGTCAATCGGGAAGATGGTGTCTCAATCTGCGACTAAGGGCACAATAAAAATTTTCCTTTTCGCTGTTTGATTTCAGCCTTAAATTAACATTGTATACCTCATCCAAGAGGTATCATAACAAATTAAAACTTTGTTATTAATATTTTACATTCGGTTTATTTTAGTGTTATAATGTCTGTTTGGAAAAATTAACTTGACCCTTTGAAAAATTCATTAAATAGTTGAAAATAAAACTTTTTCACTTTTTTAATATTTACGTCTTCAAGGTGAGATAGGCACCAAATTAAGAAGCGATTCAACAATTTATTAGCTGATTCTTTTTATTTGGGGTAAATTTTGAAAACCACCTGCAGCAAGTTGATTGAGATTTTTGTGAGTATACATCAAAGTAAAGATTAAAAAATTCGGAGATAGTTACTTAAATTTTGTGTTCATTCAACAGTTTTCCATGCAGTTTTGCTCTAATGTATTTGACATTATTCATTTGTTGATGAGATAAGGAATGATTATGATTTAGTTGAATTTTATTGTGAACACTCAGAAGTCACAATTAAACATTCCCTTTTGTTTATTGAAATTTTGTAGTTTTGTTACAATCGAGTTTACATTTTGTTTATTGACATAGTGGCTTCCATACATACATCTACTATTGATATGCAAATTATACTACCATGTATACCAAATAATATTTTGTTTATTACATGACAATAGTTTTCCTGATACAGTGAAACTAAATTGAAATGTGAAGCTAATCTTTTAGTTTTTGTATAAAAGGAATGGGTTTCACAATTTTAGCATTATTAGGATGGTAGTGGTCATTTGGTCAGAGTTTCTTCTTGTATGGTTTCTGCTACCCTGAGTTTAAGGTTAAAGGAAGGTCAGATTTATTGTTTTATTGTGCTGATTAAATAAATGAGAAAATAAAAGTGGCATGAAATTTAACTTGCTTATTAATGTGAAAGTCAGTTTGACGTGCTTTTCCTTTCAGGTGTAATTCATTCTTGATAAATTTTTTTTTTTGTTTTTTTAATCTAGTCTTAACCCTACTGACTAGTATTAATGGTTATTTAGTATGGGCTGTACATTCATTATTGTAAGTTTGTCTGTGCCTGCATTGGATATAATTATTTTTTTAATTTCATTCTAAATGAAAAATAAAGAAAGGTTTAATAAATTTAGTTTAAATGAAATGCATTGTAATAGTATGTATGAAGATCTGGATTTAGTTCCAGCAGATCATCCATACATAAGCTAGCAATCTGTATAATTTCTATTTTGTACATTATCTGTTATCAGTAAAGTTATCATTACAGTTTCTTATTTATTTGATTTATATTATTCAACCAAAAAGGAATGATATAATGAAAAGAAAAAAAAACTTTGTAGACACAGTATAATAACTTTTATTATTGAATTAAAATATAAGTTGTGATAATACTGTGTCACAAGTTGCTAATTTGTTTATGGATGATACTGAAATAAATTACTGTGTTGATATAATTCCCTACTGTAAGAAAACATTCATCCAACTTGTAGAGAATAAAACAATGATTTTCAGATATTCCCTTACGTATATTTCAGCTTAAAAAATATTAAATTTATAAATAATGTTTAAATAGCTACTTCATATTCCTTTCTTTTACTTCCTTCAATTCCAGGAAATACATATGAAATCCATGTAGCAGTTCGCTTTTTATGAAAAGGGTTCTGCTGAATCAGAGGTTCAAGAATTGTTTGTAAAAACCTAGGTTCTTGTTTTTTATTTTGAAATGATAATTCTGTCTTTTATAATTAAATATTTTCTTCATATGAAAATAAGTATTATGCACAGGTGAGATGTTGAAGATAAGTAGATAGTTCATCAGCAGTACTGAACACTATGTACTGACCAGATCATTGTCTGTTGACTGCATGTCAAGCTGTATATTGTTTATACTTTGTATTTAGTGGTATTTATGTAAAATAAGTTATCATTAATGATAATAATTACAATTCATACATGTGGATTGTGTATCATAAGAAAAAAGGTACAGTTATCCATTGGTAACTGTACCTTTTTTCTTCTGAAAGGAAATGGAAAGGAAATGTACCATAATATTAGTTGCTAAAATTAGAATAATGTCTTTAGGAAATTTAATGGGTACACCATAGTCGGAGTTATAATTCAAAATAAAATTAGAATAATTTTTTTAACTGAAATCGTTTGAACAGTGTAGAAATGTTTATAAATTAGACATTTTATTTTTTTATAGGATACCGGTACTGATGGTGTTCCTGGTGCACCAACGTCATTAGATGTACACAGTAAATTAGTAAAAGATTTAGCATTATTTTCCATTTCTGCAATTAATAGGAGACTTTTGCCATACATACTCTTGCTTGTTGAAATATTGAATGCTACACAACAGGTATTGTAAAAAAGTAAAATTCTGATTATTATTTAATTACAGATACATTTGTGTGTGCTTGTATATGTTGATAAAACTGATTTGATTTACTTATATATTCATTAAAATGAAAACATTTGTATTTAATTTTATAAGTGTGTTTTTTTATATTTTATAATGCTATTAGTAAACAATAAAAATATACAGAAGACCGTTTTGGAGAATCCCATGTCATTTATTTTTTATGGACCTTAAAACGTTTTCATTGACTCATTATATATTATTGTTTCATTGTTTTAATTATAGGTGTGATATTATTATGAAGATTAGAAGGCTTCATTGATTCTATTAGAAATGTTGTTTTTTATTCAAGAAAGAAAGATTACCATCATTATGCCATTTTTCATCAAAATAAAATTTGTTATTAATTCTTATGGTTTATTCATTTTTGCTTTTAGGTTGATGCAGGAACGAAGTATGTAATTAATGTGTTAGTTGAGAAGAGTACATGTGCGAAGCCCAATCCATTAGTTAATTGTCAATTGGACCCTAATGCGGTAAGATTTAATATGATTTTTCTTTCATGAGTTTTTTATTTTGGTAATATATACTCATTATAATCCATAAATAATAGGATCTAAATGATAGAATAGTTGATGTTTTTGTCCATCTATAGCATTAAATGCTATTGGATGACTTAAACAGATAATAGGGTTTGTTTTTTTTTTATGCTTCATCATATTGTACAGTATAGTAATTTTTTTTTGTTATAATACTTACTAATAGAAGCATATATTGTGGATGAGTAGTTAAGATATCTTGAATTCTAGAGACTGATATGATTTTATGATTGAGTTTAATCATTATTATTAAGTATATACAGTTATGTATATATATTTTACAGTTGTGAATGTTATTTTTGGAACCTGTTTTAGAAAGAAAGAACAATTTTATTAATAGGTTGATAGAGGTATTTACAAGTTTGATAGAGAACTATTAAAAAAATAATCAAACTTTTTCTAAAATCTTATATTTAGTATTTACAGCGTTCTACAACAATCTTTTTTTGGTAATTTCCTTCCTGATGTACACAATTTTCCTAATGTCTATTCCACTTAAAGAAGCAACTCTTGAATGCATTTTTTTAAAAATAGCTTGTAGGATGGTGAGGAATTTTTGTTTTTTGGGCTGTATTGTTTCAGATCATTGTTCTATTAAAGGTGATTTCAATTATTCAGATAAAAAATTTATCAGGGGCTAAGTTGGGATGTACACTCAATCTAGTGGGTTGTAGGAATGACACTGATTAATATTTTGTACAAAACTTGTGAATTAGCCTTGGCGTAGTCTGCAATGGCGAATCAAAAATACAGAGGTGTATCGTTGTTTAGAAGTGAACTAGACTTGGCGTCTCAGATTTGTAGTAATGAGTTTGGAGAGAATACTGCATCGATGAAAAAGTAATCAGCAGCTGGAGAAGATTCGGCATCGATAGAATTGGCAGTTTGTAGTGATTGACACACTTTCATCAGAGACGTAATATACTGGATTTGAAAATGGACTTGTCGAAGAAACGAGGCTAGATGAAACATAGAAATCTGCAGTAGTAGTATTTTATTCAGAAATAAATATTTGATTCTTTGTCCGATAACTCCAGAATTATTTAAAAAATTGCAAGGATCGTCCAAAAAGTAAAATATGTTTTTGTTTTATAACAAATCTATTGTATTTATTTTAATGTTAATATATGCATTAAAATCTACATTTTTTAAGTTCTTTTTCCGCATAATCACCTCCTAAGTTGAAGCATTTGTCAAATTGCGGCACTAGGTTTTGTATGTCATCATCAAAGAAATCTGCCGCCAGTCCATCAAGTCACTCGTGAACAGCTGTCTTGACATTGTCACTTTCAACTAACTAAGGGGTTCTGAGCATGCTCAGAACCCCCTTAATGAAGAAACACAAGAAAATGTTTATGGCAGGGAGATGTTCTCTCTGGCAAATAAACAACATAACTTCCTTAAGTTTCCTTCTTGTATTTTACTTTTATTTTAAATATAAATAGTTGATATTAGTCAAATTACTACAATAATCTTTAAAGAAGTTACAGGTGCTATTATTGTCTTTCCCTTTTACAAACTTAATTACTAATCCTAATACTTACAAGTATTTACCAGCTACCTTATTACTATTGTTGTTTTTCCTTTTCTGAATAGCACTTAATCTACAAAATTATAGGCCAATGTCATTTCTATTTCTATTTTCTAAATTGTTTGGAAAGTACACTTCTAACAATTCTTGAAAACCACAATGTATAACTTTTTGGTATAATTTTAGGAAAAAAATTTCAACCAATCCAGCCATTTGCTAATTTATAGTATATCATACTTGTACATGTGTACATAATAAAAGGATTCCATTTAAATTTTTTTGCGATCTTAGTAACATATTTGATTTAGTTCCACAAATTTATTAATGAATAAACTTAATAATTATGGTGTCAGAGTAGTTGCTTAATTTGCTTAACTCATCTCTTGCTAATTATTAACAGATAATTAAAATTTCATCCTTTGATAAGAAAACAGATTTAAAAAGCAGCTCCTCATTTCAGGATGTGGAATGCGGAGTGTCACAAGGAAGTAGGTTTGATCCCTTGCTGCTTTTATTGTTTATTAATGATATGCCTCACAATATTGAACTATTTGTTGTCACCTCTTTGCAGATGTCACAACTGTATCTATATTTAGCGATAATTATTTAAAAGGAATTGAAAATTCTATGATAATAATTCAAAGAAATTGACTGGAGAATTGACATTTTTTCTATAAAAAAAATGAAAATTTTCTGTATGGATAAAACTATTGAATTTTGCTCATCAGGTAGATATAAAATATGAATGCGTGGCCCTATAAATATGAATCATGTTGACCATATTTAGAGAATTAATTATGTTTGGTTTTCCTTATGTTTACGTTTATGAAAATGCAATCTTTGCTAAAAAGAATAATCACTTGTTAAAAAATAACAAAATCCAATTCTGCCAAACCTGATAACAAAACTGTAATCATGTAACTGAACACTACTACAGTTTATGAGAAAGGGCCTTGTTACGCTTCCTTTATCATCTTTAATAAATTACCAAACTTTTAAAAAATCTTCCCTTTAACTTATTTAAAATACAATTAATTTTTTTTTACAGAAACAATATTACTCTGCTTATGAATTAATAAGCAGAGTAAATAGTGCTAATTTAAAAAAAACGTGAATTAAAAAAACCCTGAATTTTCTGCATTCAGTTCAACATTTAGATAAATATGTGTTTAAATAATTTTCATTAATGTGTTTTAGAGTGTGAATATTTTTGTAGTTTTTTTTTTTACATATATTAAATAATTGTATTATAATTACAATCTAGTTGTAATATAATTACAACTGCTGCTATTTGGCTGGCTGATAAGCTTTCTGTTTAGCTGCAAGAAGTCAGTGTCTAACAATTGCCACCTAAAAATCTGTTCCACTGGCTGCTAATTTTCAATTTAAGTCCACAGTAGATAATTTTGGGTCAAGTTTAATATTTCTCACTAAAATCGATCCTGTGTTGAAGTAGTTTTTCTTTTATGGCCACATTAGCCTTTACTTAGAGGTGAAAAGGAACCAATTTCTTTAATTTAAAAAAAAATAACATTCACTGTCTGTAGTCCAACAACACACTCGGAAGCTATTTGTTGTGTCATTCTGATATGCTGAGAAAGAGGAACAATTTTCTAACGCTTTCTTGGGTTTATCTCCATTATTATATATTCAAGATGCACAGACCGGAAAATAAGGAAATATGATTTTGAATAAAAAATGAAAGAAATATTCACAAAACACTATTTGTAATATGACAATTGGTAAATAACCAAAGAATCAAATTAATTTGCATGCTACTATATCTAAATGTAGCATGCTAGTAGGAAACTTTTACCATGCTACTAGGTATGTTCTGTCCCTTCTAAAACTTTTTAAAAAATCAGTGTCACTTTTCTCAATATTCTAATCTTCTTTATAGAAAAAAAAAACAGTGAATAAACTAAAATTTCTTCAAATTTTTTTGTTGTAAGAATAACTGTCAAAACCATTTTACAACTTATTAATAATGATTAAACAACTTACAGCAAAACATGAGTCCAACTTTTGCAACTATTCACTGATCGGAATGTTTTCAAAGAAATATTCATTTTTTTTGTTTTAGGTACTGTAAGAATACACATCATTCTAGATCTAACCTAGGACAGGTTATGTGTATTGATTAATGAATTATTATTATAATTAGTTAATTATTAAATTACTTATCTAGACTGTATATTCCAATTATTTGTTTATTTGGTCAACTGATTGGTGGGCTGCAAAAAAAGCATATTCAGTTATTATTTTCAGTTGTTTTCACTAGCTGACAGCGGGTGGGGTTGTGTTTTGTGATTACTGAGAAACAATTCTGTTTGTAATTGATACACCTATAGTTAAACGTTTTAATTATTAATTTGAAATATTTTTATTATTTTACTAAAAACCATGTAGAAGATTGTATTTTTCTTACTTGTTATAGAAGGTACAGCGTTGTCGTATTGAAATTTTTGAACAGCCTTGGTTGAATAGAAAAGAAGTGATAGGTTTTTATTGTGGTCGAGAAGAGGATAAAAAAGATGTCAGAAATAAACAGGTACTGATTTATGACTTTGTATTACAGTGTTAGTGCTATTATATTTTGTTCGATATATTTTATCATCCATTTTCCTTACTATTAAATGCTAATTTTAAGATATTGTTTAAAGAAACGTTTTTAGGTAATAATGTTACTTTCTTTGTATTCATCCACTTATTGATGTATTTAATATTCTGTGCACTGTTCTTTTAGAATCAGTAGTACTAGATTTTATATGTTTTCTTTATATATTCCCAATGTGTTTACACGTGTTTATACTGTCTAGCTTTTCAGAATTTACAATTGAAATATTTAACATTTGTAAGAAAGATTTACTGTATTCTTCAATCCTTAGTTCAGTATTCAATTACTTAAAGGAATTTTGGTACTGATCTTCAGAAAATTTTCTTTTAATTGGATAAATGACAGGTAAAACTATTCTTAATGTATATGAACATTAATTGTTTATACCTTAAATCAGAGGTTGGCAACCTTTTTGTCAGTAAGGATACAAAATAAATTCAAAATTATTGGGGGCACCACACTATTATTACATAATAAGCATATAGATGATTCATTTGCCTTTAAACTCAGTAAAACAAAATTGTTCTTCCCGGTCAACATTAAAACAGTAAATTCTTTTTCTTTTATAATTATTCATGATGGCTTATTTATAAAATCTGTTTAACCAGTATGATACGTATTTGATAGTGAAAAGCATGACTATCTTGAGTGATGTGGTTACTAATAATACGTAAATAGTAAAATACAGTCAATAATAACAACACTCAAAATACATAGCACTGAGAATACAGTAACATACTACCAAATTTATCAGAAGCCAGAATATTCTTACATGCTAAGTAGCAAGTGTGTCAGTGTATGACCTTAATTGCTGTTTGCTGACACTGAACTTGCATAATTATATTGTCTTATATACATGTGATTCCGATACGGTTATTGGGCTTAGTAAGTGTGGGTGTACAAAACTCTCATCAAGGGCGCAATGGCACTCACAGGTGCCGCATTGCTGACCCCTGCCTTAAATCATATCTTCTGTCCTACAAAATGGCAAACATACTAGGCGTTAGTTTATCAAGAAAAAATAAACATTGCTCCAATAAATAAACATCACCTAATTGTTATGCACCTCTCTTTCTCCTGTTTAGAAATGATCAGATATTTAATCTATAAACAAAAATAAAATTATTTGTTAATAAAAAATTCATTCTTTTTCCTAAATTAAGCAGTCCAGTTGTGTTGATCACAATGTCGCTGAAAGCCCAGTTATTGGTAAATGCTATTAAAGTAATCTTTAACAAATCAATATTAATACTCCCCCTATGTAACAGATGAACTTTAGTGTACTGATAAAAAAAGCAAGCCTTGATACACATACCAACGCGTTAATGGCATGCGTTGACCAACAGACTCGAAAACACCACTCTCACAAAGTTAAACACCTGAGTCACAAATTATTATTGTCTCAACTATTCAAATCGTTGTCATATGCAAATGTGAAAGCAGAAATAAAATATTAGATTAAATAAAATAATTCATCATACTAAGTATTAAGTAACAACTAGACTTTACAATGAAAAGTTAAAAATTAATTAATCTTGAACTCTTTCTTGGTATAAATAAAGCATTTTCTATTAAATGATAAAAAAATACATTAAAAAAATGTATATTGTAAATAAATTTATTAAGTCATACCAATATCTCTCTGCTTCCCTTACATACCCGTGAAAAATTTTATTACGATGTCTTAATTAGAGGAATTAATATTTTATTTAATTATTGTTTAACTTTAATTTGCATTTATTTAAACCACCTTAAAAAGTAGATAAAAATTAACAGCAGTAAGATGAGTAATAATGATTAAAATAATTTTTTCATTAAATAAAATATTATTGTCTATTGCTGGGATGCATTACTATAAATTATTAATAATAGAATCACTTATAAATACAATTAAATATTGGAGTGAAGATTCATAACTGAATGTATCATAATGTAATATCATCAGTTGAAACTAAGTGAGAAAAGTACTCTTCTAAACATAAATTTTTTAATTTAACTATATTATTTTGTTTGAACTTACTTCTCATGTTAATCATTAACAGTTGTTCAGTTAGAGAACCTGAAGATGAACTCTGTGTATTTAAACCAAAGTACTTTAGCAACATACAACACTTACTGATTACAGTACATTATGTAATTGAGTTATGTTTTTGTTTCCTCAGTCTTGATCCCAGAGTATAAGTGTTTTAGCCAGCCATCATTACTAAATTCCCATGCAATCTAGCCAAAATAACTAAAAAATATTTATGTGCACAAAAGTAGTTTTTAAGGAAGGTAGTTTAGTTTAAAGTTGATTAAATTTAATAATTTATAAAACAATTAATAATAAGTTATAAGCATTTCAGCTCTGAATCAACATGTTATCAAAAGGTTTAGCCATTTTTATTAAAAATCTTAATTAAATGTTTTACTTTTTGAAGGAGTTCATTGAATAATGATGGGTTTCCTGTATCCTGGAAGACTATTGATACATTTTACAGCAGTTTTCTTGAAATGGATGTGTATTTGTGATGGAAAACTTTTATGCAATAACTGTCTTTTGTTATTAATGTAAAATAATTTTTGTGGAATATTAAATCATATTATATATTGTATCCTATTTATTAGAAAAATTTAATTTGTTTTGTTACAATTCTCACCTGCAGCAGTATTTGACCTACTGCTTTTTATATGGTTGGAACTGGAGGGTTATGTTTGATTTAGTTATAATATTATTTATTCATAGAACCTGTGTTATATTTTAGAACTAAATGAAGAATAAAATATTTCCATGTTTGTACCTGCCGATCCTTATAATATTAAAATTGTTTGTAACTAGATGATAGTGTCATGTTGATTGAGCAGTGAAAATAAAACTGCCAAGTTTGTCCATTTTGAAAATTACAATCAATGTTATTTTTGTATGAACATTTGATCATGTGACGTTATTTTTCATTTATTTGAGACTGGGTAGCGAAATAGAAATAATCTGTTTGATAATTTTATTTCTGAATTCTTTTACCTTTTATGTCTATAATAAAGAGATTTTTTGAGGTTTGAGTTTATACTCCATTATCTGAACATTTCCCTTTTTTACTGAAAAATGTAGGTATTATCATTACAACAAAGGTTATTATTAAAAGGAGTTGATATTGACTGTTTTCATTTTGGCATCATGAATTCAAGCTTATAGAACTGGTAAAATGTATTTTAAATATATTGAGTGTTTTGTCTCTCTTAGTATGTACATATTTTGTAAAAGACAGGTAAGTTTTTGATGAAGTTTTATTATGATGGGCAGTATAGCTGTCCATCATACAAATTCTTATTTATTGGTTTTGTACATAATAATGTTAATTGTGAGTATAAGTTTTATGTTCTCTGTATGTTATTTATTTTTTTATTTACATTGTACTGCCTCACAATAATGAGGCAGTACATAAGCTTACATAGAGTTCAGCGTTTGTATTTGCCTGTACACACACATACCCAGACCCGACAGTTTCTGGAAAACTGGTTGGAGAAAATATAATACAGGATGTTGGAACCAAAGATATTCAAAAGTAACACCTTATATTAAGAGAACTTGTTAATATAATTTAATAATCTCTTTTTTAATGAACAAAAGCAAAATAGCGAATTGCAAAAAACTGAAGGCTTTCTGTTCAGCAGTTACCATCTTTGTTAGTGGTACTGTCAATCGGGAAGATGGTGTCTCAATCTGCGACTAAGGGCACTATAAAAATTTTCCTTTTCGCTGTTTGATTTCAGCCTTAAATTAACATTGTATACCTCATCCAAGAGGTATCATAACAAATTAAAACTTTGTTATTAATATTTTACATTCGGTTTATTTTAGTGTTATAATGTCTGTTTGGAAAAATTAACTTGACCCTTTGAAAAATTCATTAAATAGTTGAAAATAAAACTTTTTCACTTTTTTAATATTTACGTCTTCAAGGTGAGATAGGCACCAAATTAAGAAGCGATTCAACAATTTATTAGCTGATTCTTTTTATTTGGGATAAATTTTGAAAACCACCTGCAGCAAGTTGATTGAGATTTTTGTGAGTATACATCAAAGTAAAGATTAAAAAATTCGGAGATAGTTACTTAAATTTTGTGTTCATTCAACAGTTTTCCATGCAGTTTTGCTCTAATGTATTTGACATTATTCATTTGTTGATGAGATAAGGAATGATTATGATTTAGTTGAATTTTATTGTGAACACTCAGAAGTCACAATTAAACATTCCCTTTTGTTTATTGAAATTTTGTAGTTTTGTTACAATCGAGTTTACATTTTGTTTATTGACATAGTGGCTTCCATACATACATCTACTATTGATATGCAAATTATACTACCATGTATACCAAATAATATTTTGTTTATTACATGACAATAGTTTTCCTGATACAGTGAAACTAAATTGAAATGTGAAGCTAATCTTTTAGTTTTTGTATAAAAGGAATGGGTTTCACAATTTTAGCATTATTAGGATGGTAGTGGTCATTTGGTCAGAGTTTCTTCTTGTATGGTTTCTGCTACCCTGAGTTTAAGGTTAAAGGAAGGTCAGATTTATTGTTTTATTGTGCTGATTAAATAAATGAGAAAATAAAAGTGGCATGAAATTTAACTTGCTTATTAATGTGAAAGTCAGTTTGACGTGCTTTTCCTTTCAGGTGTAATTCATTCTTGATAAATTTTTTTTTTTGTTTTTTTAATCTAGTCTTAACCCTACTGACTAGTATTAATGGTTATTTAGTATGGGCTGTACATTCATTATTGTAAGTTTGTCTGTGCCTGCATTGGATATAATTATTTTTTTAATTTCATTCTAAATGAAAAATAAAGAAAGGTTTAATAAATTTAGTTTAAATGAAATGCATTGTAATAGTATGTATGAAGATCTGGATTTAGTTCCAGCAGATCATCCATACATAAGCTAGCAATCTGTATAATTTCTATTTTGTACATTATCTGTTATCAGTAAAGTTATCATTACAGTTTCTTATTTATTTGATTTATATTATTCAACCAAAAAGGAATGATATAATGAAAAGAAAAAAAAAACTTTGTAGACACAGTATAATAACTTTTATTATTGAATTAAAATATAAGTTGTGATAATACTGTGTCACAAGTTGCTAATTTGTTTATGGATGATACTGAAATAAATTACTGTGTTGATATAATTCCCTACTGTAAGAAAACATTCATCCAACTTGTAGAGAATAAAACAATGATTTTCAGATATTCCCTTACGTATATTTCAGCTTAAAAAATATTAAATTTATAAATAATGTTTAAATAGCTACTTCATATTCCTTTCTTTTACTTCCTTCAATTCCAGGAAATACATATGAAATCCATGTAGCAGTTCGCTTTTTATGAAAAGGGTTCTGCTGAATCAGAGGTTCAAGAATTGTTTGTAAAAACCTAGGTTCTTGTTTTTTATTTTGAAATGATAATTCTGTCTTTTATAATTAAATATTTTCTTCATATGAAAATAAGTATTATGCACAGGTGAGATGTTGAAGATAAGTAGATAGTTCATCAGCAGTACTGAACACTATGTACTGACCAGATCATTGTCTGTTGACTGCATGTCAAGCTGTATATTGTTTATACTTTGTATTTAGTGGTATTTATGTAAAATAAGTTATCATTAATGATAATAATTACAATTCATACATGTGGATTGTGTATCATAAGAAAAAAGGTACAGTTATCCATTGGTAACTGTACCTTTTTTCTTCTGAAAGGAAATGGAAAGGAAATGTACCATAATATTAGTTGCTAAAATTAGAATAATGTCTTTAGGAAATTTAATGGGTACACCATAGTCGGAGTTATAATTCAAAATAAAATTAGAATAATTTTTTTAACTGAAATCGTTTGAACAGTGTAGAAATGTTTATAAATTAGACATTTTATTTTTTTATAGGATACCGGTACTGATGGTGTTCCTGGTGCACCAACGTCATTAGATGTACACAGTAAATTAGTAAAAGATTTAGCATTATTTTCCATTTCTGCAATTAATAGGAGACTTTTGCCATACATACTCTTGCTTGTTGAAATATTGAATGCTACACAACAGGTATTGTAAAAAAGTAAAATTCTGATTATTATTTAATTACAGATACATTTGTGTGTGCTTGTATATGTTGATAAAACTGATTTGATTTACTTATATATTCATTAAAATGAAAACATTTGTATTTAATTTTATAAGTGTGTTTTTTTATATTTTATAATGCTATTAGTAAACAATAAAAATATACAGAAGACCGTTTTGGAGAATCCCATGTCATTTATTTTTTATGGACCTTAAAACGTTTTCATTGACTCATTATATATTATTGTTTCATTGTTTTAATTATAGGTGTGATATTATTATGAAGATTAGAAGGCTTCATTGATTCTATTAGAAATGTTGTTTTTTATTCAAGAAAGAAAGATTACCATCATTATGCCATTTTTCATCAAAATAAAATTTGTTATTAATTCTTATGGTTTATTCATTTTTGCTTTTAGGTTGATGCAGGAACGAAGTATGTAATTAATGTGTTAGTTGAGAAGAGTACATGTGCGAAGCCCAATCCATTAGTTAATTGTCAATTGGACCCTAATGCGGTAAGATTTAATATGATTTTTCTTTCATGAGTTTTTTATTTTGGTAATATATACTCATTATAATCCATAAATAATAGGATCTAAATGATAGAATAGTTGATGTTTTTGTCATTCTATAGCATTAAATGCTATTGGATGACTTAAACAGATAATAGGGTTTGTTTTTTTTTTATGCTTCATCATATTGTACAGTATAGTAATTTTTTTTTGTTATAATACTTACTAATAGAAGCATATATTGTGGATGAGTAGTTAAGATATCTTGAATCCTAGAAACTGATATGTTTTTATGATTGAGTTTAATCATTATTATTAAGTATATACAGTTATGTATATATATTTTACAGTTGTGAATGTTATTTTTGGAACCTGTTTTAGAAAGAAAGAACAATTTTATTAATAGGTTGATAGAGGTATTTACAAGTTTGATAGAGAACTATTAAAAAAATAATCAAACTTTTTCTAAAATCTTATATTTAGTATTTACAGCGTTCTACAACAATCTTTTTTTGGTAATTTCCTTCCTGATGTACACAATTTTCCTAATGTCTATTCCACTTAAAGAAGCAACTCTTGAATGCATTTTTTTAAAAATAGCTTGTAGGATGGTGAGGAATTTTTGTTTTTTGGGCTGTATTGTTTCAGATCATTGTTCTATTAAAGGTGATTTCAATTATTCAGATAAAAAATTTATCAGGGGCTAAGTTGGGATGTACACTCAATCTAGTGGGTTGTAGGAATGACACTGATTAATATTTTGTACAAAACTTGCAAATTAGCCTTGGCGTAGTCTGCAATGGCGAATCAAAAATACAGAGGTGTATCGTTGTTTAGAAGTGAACTAGACGTGGCGTCTCAGATTTGTAGTAATGAGTTTGGAGAGAATACTGCATCGATGAAAAAGTAATCAGCAGCTGGAGAAGATTCGGCATCGATAGAATTGGCAGTTTGTAGTGATTGACACACTTTCATCAGAGACGTAATATACTGGATTTGAAAATGGACTTGTCGAAGAAACGAGGCTAGATGAAACATAGAAATCTGCAGTAGTAGTATTTTATTCAGAAATAAATATTTGATTCTTTGTCTGATAACTCCAGAATTATTTAAAAAATTGCAAGGATCGTCCAAAAAGTAAAATATGTTTTTGTTTTATAACAAATCTATTGTATTTATTTTAATGTTAATATATGCATTAAAATCTACATTTTTTAAGTTCTTTTTCCGCATAATCACCTCCTAAGTTGAAGCATTTGTCAAATTGCGGCACTAGGTTTTGTATGTCATCATCAAAGAAATCTGCCGCCAGTCCATCAAGTCACTCGTGAACAGCTGTCTTGACATTGTCACTTTCAACTAACTAAGGGGTTCTGAGCATGCTCAGAACCCCCTTAATGAAGAAACACAAGAAAATGTTTATGGCAGGGAGATGTTCTCTCTGGCAAATAAACAACATAACTTCCTTAAGTTTCCTTCTTGTATTTTACTTTTATTTTAAATATAAATAGTTGATATTAGTCAAATTACTACAATAATCTTTAAAGAAGTTACAGGTGCTATTATTGTCTTTCCCTTTTACAAACTTAATTACTAATCCTAATACTTACAAGTATTTACCAGCTACCTTATTACTATTGTTGTTTTTCCTTTTCTGAATAGCACTTAATCTACAAAATTATAGGCCAATGTCATTTCTATTTCTATTTTCTAAATTGTTTGGAAAGTACACTTCTAACAATTCTTGAAAACCACAATGTATAACTTTTTGGTATAATTTTAGGAAAAAAATTTCAACCAATCCAGCCATTTGCTAATTTATAGTATATCATACTTGTACATGTGTACATAATAAAAGGATTCCATTTAAATTTTTTTGCGATCTTAGTAACATATTTGATTTAGTTCCACAAATTTATTAATGAATAAACTTAATAATTATGGTGTCAGAGTAGTTGCTTAATTTGCTTAACTCATCTCTTGCTAATTATTAACAGATAATTAAAATTTCATCCTTTGATAAGAAAACAGATTTAAAAAGCAGCTCCTCATTTCAGGATGTGGAATGCGGAGTGTCACAAGGAAGTAGGTTTGATCCCTTGCTGCTTTTATTGTTTATTAATGATATGCCTCACAATATTGAACTATTTCTTGTCACCTCTTTGCAGATGTCACAACTGTATCTATATTTAGCGATAATTATTTAAAAGGAATTGAAAATTCTATGATAATAATTCAAAGAAATTGACTGGAGAATTGACATTTTTTCTATAAAAAAAATGAAAATTTTCTGTATGGATAAAACTATTGAATTTTGCTCATCAGGTAGATATAAAATATGAATGCGTGGCCCTATAAATATGAATCATGTTGACCATATTTAGAGAATTAATTATGTTTGGTTTTCCTTATGTTTACGTTTATGAAAATGCAATCTTTGCTAAAAAGAATAATCACTTGTTAAAAAATAACAAAATCCAATTCTGCCAAACCTGATAACAAAACTGTAATCATGTAACTGAACACTACTACAGTTTATGAGAAAGGGCCTTGTTACGCTTCCTTTATCATCTTTAATAAATTACCAAACTTTTAAAAAATCTTCCCTTTAACTTATTTAAAATACAATTAATTTTTTTTTACAGAAACAATATTACTCTGCTTATGAATTAATAAGCAGAGTAAATAGTGCTAATTTAAAAAAAACGTGAATTAAAAAAACCCTGAATTTTCTGCATTCAGTTCAACATTTAGATAAATATGTGTTTAAATAATTTTCATTAATGTGTTTTAGAGTGTGAATATTTTTGTAGTTTTTTTTTTTACATATATTAAATAATTGTATTATAATTACAATCTAGTTGTAATATAATTACAACTGCTGCTATTTGGCTGGCTGATAAGCTTTCTGTTTAGCTGCAAGAAGTCAGTGTCTAACAATTGCCACCTAAAAATCTGTTCCACTGGCTGCTAATTTTCAATTTAAGTCCACAGTAGATAATTTTGGGTCAAGTTTAATATTTCTCACTAAAATCGATCCTGTGTTGAAGTAGTTTTTCTTTTATGGCCACATTAGCCTTTACTTAGAGGTGAAAAGGAACCAATTTCTTTAATTTAAAAAAAAATAACATTCACTGTCTGTAGTCCAACAACACACTCGGAAGCTATTTGTTGTGTCATTCTGATATGCTGAGAAAGAGGAACAATTTTCTAACGCTTTCTTGGGTTTATCTCCATTATTATATATTCAAGATGCACAGACCGGAAAATAAGGAAATATGATTTTGAATAAAAAATGAAAGAAATATTCACAAAACACTATTTGTAATATGACAATTGGTAAATAACCAAAGAATCAAATTAATTTGCATGCTACTATATCTAAATGTAGCATGCTAGTAGGAAACTTTTACCATGCTACTAGGTATGTTCTGTCCCTTCTAAAACTTTTTAAAAAATCAGTGTCACTTTTCTCAATATTCTAATCTTCTTTATAGAAAAAAAAAACAGTGAATAAACTAAAATTTCTTCAAATTTTTTTGTTGTAAGAATAACTGTCAAAACCATTTTACAACTTATTAATAATGATTAAACAACTTACAGCAAAACATGAGTCCAACTTTTGCAACTATTCACTGATCGGAATGTTTTCAAAGAAATATTCATTTTTTTTGTTTTAGGTACTGTAAGAATACACATCATTCTAGATCTAACCTAGGACAGGTTATGTGTATTGATTAATGAATTATTATTATAATTAGTTAATTATTAAATTACTTATCTAGACTGTATATTCCAATTATTTGTTTATTTGGTCAACTGATTGGTGGGCTGCAAAAAAAGCATATTCAGTTATTATTTTCAGTTGTTTTCACTAGCTGACAGCGGGTGGGGTTGTGTTTTGTGATTACTGAGAAACAATTCTGTTTGTAATTGATACACCTATAGTTAAACGTTTTAATTATTAATTTGAAATATTTTTATTATTTTACTAAAAACCATGTAGAAGATTGTATTTTTCTTACTTGTTATAGAAGGTACAGCGTTGTCGTATTGAAATTTTTGAACAGTCTTGGTTGAATAGAAAAGAAGTGATAGGTTTTTATTGTGGTCGAGAAGAGGATAAAAAAGATGTCAGAAATAAACAGGTACTGATTTATGACTTTGTATTACAGTGTTAGTGCTATTATATTTTGTTCGATATATTTTATCATCCATTTTCCTTACTATTAAATGCTAATTTTAAGATATTGTTTAAAGAAACGTTTTTAGGTAATAATGTTACTTTCTTTGTATTCATCCACTTATTGATGTATTTAATATTCTGTGCACTGTTCTTTTAGAATCAGTAGTACTAGATTTTATATGTTTTCTTTATATATTCCCAATGTGTTTACACGTGTTTATACTGTCTAGCTTTTCAGAATTTACAATTGAAATATTTAACATTTGTAAGAAAGATTTACTGTATTCTTCAATCCTTAGTTCAGTATTCAATTACTTAAAGGAATTTTGGTACTGATCTTCAGAAAATTTTCTTTTAATTGGATAAATGACAGGTAAAACTATTCTTAAATGTATATGAACATTAATTGTTTATACCTTAAATCAGAGGTTGGCAACCTTTTTGTCAGTAAGGATACAAAATAAATTCAAAATTATTGGGGGCACCACACTATTATTACATAATAAGCATATAGATGATTCATTTGCCTTTAAACTCAGTAAAACAAAATTGTTCTTCCCGGTCAACATTAAAACAGTAAATTCTTTTTCTTTTATAATTATTCATGATGGCTTATTTATAAAATCTGTTTAACCAGTATGATACGTATTTGATAGTGAAAAGCATGACTATCTTGAGTGATGTGGTTACTAATAATACGTAAATAGTAAAATACAGTCAATAATAACAACACTCAAAATACATAGCACTGAGAATACAGTAACATACTAACAAATTTATCAGAAGCCAGAATATTCTTACATGCTAAGTAGCAAGTGTGTCAGTGTATGACCTTAATTGCTGTTTGCTGACACTGAACTTGCATAATTATATTGTCTTATATACATGTGATTCCGATACGGTTATTGGGCTTAGTAAGTGTGGGTGTACAAAACTCTCATCAAGGGCGCAATGGCACTCACAGGTGCCGCATTGCTGACCCCTGCCTTAAATCATATCTTCTGTCCTACAAAATGGCAAACATACTAGGCGTTAGTTTATCAAGAAAAAATAAACATTGCTCCAATAAATAAACATCACCTAATTGTTATGCACCTCTCTTTCTCCTGTTTAGAAATGATCAGATATTTAATCTATAAACAAAAATAAAATTATTTGTTAATAAAAAATTCATTCTTTTTCCTAAATTAAGCAGTCCAGTTGTGTTGATCACAATGTCGCTGAAAGCCCAGTTATTGGTAAATGCTATTAAAGTAATCTTTAACAAATCAATATTAATACTCCCCCTATGTAACAGATGAACTTTAGTGTACTGATAAAAAAAGCAAGCCTTGATACACATACCAACGCGTTAATGGCATGCGTTGACCAACAGACTCGAAAACACCACTCTCACAAAGTTAAACACCTGAGTCACAAATTATTATTGTCTCAACTATTCAAATCGTTGTCATATGCAAATGTGAAAGCAGAAATAAAATATTAGATTAAATAAAATAATTCATCATACTAAGTATTAAGTAACAACTAGACTTTACAATGAAAAGTTAAAAATTAATTAATCTTGAACTCTTTCTTGGTATAAATAAAGCATTTTCTATTAAATGATAAAAAAATACATTAAAAAAATGTATATTGTAAATAAATTTATTAAGTCATACCAATATCTCTCTGCTTCCCTTACATACCCGTGAAAAATTTTATTACGATGTCTTAATTAGAGGAATTAATATTTTATTTAATTATTGTTTAACTTTAATTTGCATTTATTTAAACCACCTTAAAAAGTAGATAAAAATTAACAGCAGTAAGATGAGTAATAATGATTAAAATAATTTTTTCATTAAATAAAATATTATTGTCTATTGCTGGGATGCATTACTATAAATTATTAATAATAGAATCACTTATAAATACAATTAAATATTGGAGTGAAGATTCATAACTGAATGTATCATAATGTAATATCATCAGTTGAAACTAAGTGAGAAAAGTACTCTTCTAAACATAAATTTTTTAATTTAACTATATTATTTTGTTTGAACTTACTTCTCATGTTAATCATTAACAGTTGTTCAGTTAGAGAACCTGAAGATGAACTCTGTGTATTTAAACCAAAGTACTTTAGCAACATACAACACTTACTGATTACAGTACATTATGTAATTGAGTTATGTTTTTGTTTCCTCAGTCTTGATCCCAGAGTATAAGTGTTTTAGCCAGCCATCATTACTAAATTCCCATGCAATCTAGCCAAAATAACTAAAAAATATTTATGTGCACAAAAGTAGTTTTTAAGGAAGGTAGTTTAGTTTAAAGTTGATTAAATTTAATAATTTATAAAACAATTAATAATAAGTTATAAGCATTTCAGCTCTGAATCAACATGTTATCAAAAGGTTTAGCCATTTTTATTAAAAATCTTAATTAAATGTTTTACTTTTTGAAGGAGTTCATTGAATAATGATGGGTTTCCTGTATCCTGGAAGACTATTGATACATTTTACAGCAGTTTTCTTGAAATGGATGTGTATTTGTGATGGAAAACTTTTATGCAATAACTGTCTTTTGTTATTAATGTAAAATAAGTTTTGTGGAATATTAAATCATATTATATATTGTATCTGATTTATTAGAAAAATTTAATTTGTTTTGTTACAATTCTCACCTGCAGCAGTATTTGACCTACTGCTTTTTATATGGTTGGAACTGGAGGGTTATGTTTGATTTAGTTATAATATTATTTATTCATAGAACCTGTGTTATATTTTAGAACTAAATGAAGAATAAAATATTTCCATGTTTGTACCTGCCGATCCTTATAATATTAAAATTGTTTGTAACTAGATGACAGTGTCATGTTGATTGAGCAGTGAAAATAAAACTGCCAAGTTTGTCCATTTTGAAAATTACAATCAATGTTATTTTTGTATGAACATTTGATCATGTGACGTTATTTTTCATTTATTTGAGACTGGGTAGCCAAATAGAAATAATCTGTTTGATAATTTTATTTCTGAATTCTTTTACCTTTTATGTCTATAATAAAGAGATTTTTTGAGGTTTGAGTTTATACTCCATTATCTGAACATTTCCCTTTTTTACTGAAAAATGTAGGTATTATCATTACAACAAAGGTTATTATTAAAAGGAGTTGATATTGACTGTTTTCATTTTGGCATCATGAATTCAAGCTTATAGAACTGGTAAAATGTATTTTAAATATACTGAGTGTTTTGTCTCTCTTAGTATGTACATATTTTGTAAAAGACAGGTAAGTTTTTGATGAAGTTTTATTATGATGGGCAGTATAGCTGTCCATCATACAAATTCTTATTTATTGGTTTTGTACATAATAATGTTAATTGTGAGTATAAGTTTTATGTTCTCTGTATGTTAGTTATTTTTTTATTTACATTGTACTGCCTCACAATAATGAGGCAGTACATAAGCTTACATAGAGTTCAGCGTTTGTATTTGCCTGTACACACACATACCCAGACCCGACAGTTTCTGGAAAACTGGTTGGAGAAAATATAATACAGGATGTTGGAACCAAAGATATTCAAAAGTAACACCTTATATTAAGAGAACTTGTTAATATAATTTAATAATCTCTTTTTTAATGAACAAAAGCAAAATAGCGAATTGCAAAAAACTGAAGGCTTTCTGTTCAGCAGTTACCATCTTTGTTAGTGGTACTGTCAATCGGGAAGATGGTGTCTCAATCTGCGACTAAGGGCACAATAAAAATTTTCCTTTTCGCTGTTTGATTTCAGCCTTAAATTAACATTGTATACCTCATCCAAGAGGTATCATAACAAATTAAAACTTTGTTATTAATATTTTACATTCGGTTTATTTTAGTGTTATAATGTCTGTTTGGAAAAATTAACTTGACCCTTTGAAAAATTCATTAAATAGTTGAAAATAAAACTTTTTCACTTTTTTAATATTTACGTCTTCAAGGTGAGATAGGCACCAAATTAAGAAGCGATTCAACAATTTATTAGCTGATTCTTTTTATTTGGGGTAAATTTTGAAAACCACCTGCAGCAAGTTGATTGAGATTTTTGTGAGTATACATCAAAGTAAAGATTAAAAAATTCGGAGATAGTTACTTAAATTTTGTGTTCATTCAACAGTTTTCCATGCAGTTTTGCTCTAATGTATTTGACATTATTCATTTGTTGATGAGATAAGGAATGATTATGATTTAGTTGAATTTTATTGTGAACACTCAGAAGTCACAATTAAACATTCCCTTTTGTTTATTGAAATTTTGTAGTTTTGTTACAATCGAGTTTACATTTTGTTTATTGACATAGTGGCTTCCATACATACATCTACTATTGATATGCAAATTATACTACCATGTATACCAAATAATATTTTGTTTATTACATGACAATAGTTTTCCTGATACAGTGAAACTAAATTGAAATGTGAAGCTAATCTTTTAGTTTTTGTATAAAAGGAATGGGTTTCACAATTTTAGCATTATTAGGATGGTAGTGGTCATTTGGTCAGAGTTTCTTCTTGTATGGTTTCTGCTACCCTGAGTTTAAGGTTAAAGGAAGGTCAGATTTATTGTTTTATTGTGCTGATTAAATAAATGAGAAAATAAAAGTGGCATGAAATTTAACTTGCTTATTAATGTGAAAGTCAGTTTGACGTGCTTTTCCTTTCAGGTGTAATTCATTCTTGATAAATTTTTTTTTTGTTTTTTTAATCTAGTCTTAACCCTACTGACTAGTATTAATGGTTATTTAGTATGGGCTGTACATTCATTATTGTAAGTTTGTCTGTGCCTGCATTGGATATAATTATTTTTTTAATTTCATTCTAAATGAAAAATAAAGAAAGGTTTAATAAATTTAGTTTAAATGAAATGCATTGTAATAGTATGTATGAAGATCTGGATTTAGTTCCAGCAGATCATCCATACATAAGCTAGCAATCTGTATAATTTCTATTTTGTACATTATCTGTTATCAGTAAAGTTATCATTACAGTTTCTTATTTATTTGATTTATATTATTCAACCAAAAAGGAATGATATAATGAAAAGAAAAAAAAACTTTGTAGACACAGTATAATAACTTTTATTATTGAATTAAAATATAAGTTGTGATAATACTGTGTCACAAGTTGCTAATTTGTTTATGGATGATACTGAAATAAATTACTGTGTTGATATAATTCCCTACTGTAAGAAAACATTCATCCAACTTGTAGAGAATAAAACAATGATTTTCAGATATTCCCTTACGTATATTTCAGCTTAAAAAATATTAAATTTATAAATAATGTTTAAATAGCTACTTCATATTCCTTTCTTTTACTTCCTTCAATTCCAGGAAATACATATGAAATCCATGTAGCAGTTAGCTTTTTATCAAAAGGGTTTTGCTGAATCAGAGGTTCAAGAATTGTTTGTTAAAGCCTAGGTTCTTATTTTTTATTTTGAAATGATAATTCAGTCTTTTATAATTAAATATTTTTTTCATATGAAAATAAGTATTATGCACAGGTGAGATGTTGAAGATAAGTAGGTAGTTCATCAGCAGTACTGAACACTATGTATTGACCAGATCATTGTCTGTTGACTGCATGTCACGCTGTATATTGTTTATACTTCGTATTTAGTGGTATTTATGTAAAATAAGTTATCATTAATGATAATAATTACAATTCATACATGTGGATTGTGTATCATAAGAAAAAAGGTACAGTTATCCATTGGTAACTGTACCTTTTTTCTTCTGAAAGGAAATGGAAAGGAAATGTACCATAATATTAGTTGCTAAAATTAGAATAATGTCTTTAGGAAATTTAATGGGTACACCATAGTCGGAGTTATAATTCAAAATAAAATTAGAATAATTTTTTTAACTGAAATCGTTTGAACTTTGTAGAAATGTTTATAAATTAACCATTTTATTTTTTTATTATTTTTTTACAGGATACCGGTACTGATGCCGGTATAAGAATTATATATGGTGCACCAACGAAAATAGATGTACACAGTAAATTAGCAAGAGATTTAGCATTATTTTTCATTTTTGAACTTAATAAGATAGTTTTTCCGTACAACTTCTTCCTTGTTGACATATTGAGTGGTACACAACAGGTATTGTAAAAAAGTAAAATTCTGATTATTATTTAGTTACAGATACATTTGTGTGTATGTGTATATGTTGACAGAAGTGATTGGATTTACTTATATCTTCATTAAAATGAAAATATTTGCATTTAATTCTATGTGTGTTTTTTTAATATTTTATAATGCTGTTAGTAAACAATAAAAATAAACAGAAGACCGTTTGTGAGAATCCTATGTCATTTATTTTTAATGGACCTCAAAACGTTTTCATTGCTTCATTATATATTATTGTTTCATTGTTTTAATTATACGTGTGATATTATTATGAAGATTACAAGGCTTCATTGATTCTATTAGAAATGTTGTTTTTATTCAAGAAAGAAAGATTTCCATCAGTAATCCATTTTTCATAAAAATAAAATTTGTAATTAATTCTTGTGGTTTATTAATTTTTGCTTTTAGGTTGTTTCAGGAATAAAGTATGTAATGGATGTGTTAGTAGGTAATGTGAGTGGATGTAGGGAGGGCACTCCAGCAGATAATTGTCAATTGAAATCAAACGTGGTAAGATTTGATATGATTTCATTTTATGAGTTTTTTATTTTGGTAATATATACTCATTATAATCCATAAAAAGTAAATGATAGAATAATTGATGTTTTTGTCATTCTATAGCATTAAATGCTATTGGATGATTTAAACAAATAATAGGGTTTGTTTTATTTTTATGCTTCATCATATTGTACAGTACAGTAATTTTTGTTGTTATAATAGTTACTAATAGAAGCAGATATTGTGGATGAGTAGTTAAGATATCTTGAATTCTAGAGACTGATATGATTTTATGATTGAGTTTAATCAGTATTATTAAGTATATAGAGTTGTGTATATATATTTTGCAAACATAAATGTTATTTTTGTAACCTGTTTCAGAAAGAAAGAACAATTTTATTAATAGGTGTGATAGAGGTATTTACAAGTTTGATAGAGAACTATTAAAAAAATAATCAAACTTTTTCTAAAATCTTATATTTAATATTTACAGCGTTCTACAACAATCTTCTTTTGATAATTTCCTTCCTGATGTACACAATTTTCCTAATGTCTCTTCCACTTAAAGAAGTAACTCTAGAATGCACTTTTTTAAAAATAGCTTGTAGGATGGTCAGGAATTTTATTATTTGGACTGTATTGTTTCAGATCACTGTTTTATTAACGGCAATTTCAATTATTCAAATAAAAAAATTTATCAGGGGCTAAGTTGGGATGTACACTCAATCTAGTGGGTTGTAGGAATGACAATGTTTAATATTTTGTACAAAACTTGTGAATTAACAGTGATGCATAGGGTGAAAGATAATTATGGTGAAGGAACCATGCGTTATCCCACATCAAAATTAAGGTCCTTCTACATTTTCGTGGCCTAATGATTTGTGATGACTACTATCTATTTCTGATACTACTTCAACAGATTTCTACTAATTAGAAGCTAGTATCTAGACTTCTAAGGTAGTGGGAGCAGATGACTGTCAACCTTATTGGTGGAAACTTGACCAAATCATTCACTTGCACAGTGTGGGGTGTGTCTGTTGTAACAGATGTAACATGTAACAATGTAACATTTTTGGAATTTTAACACAGATATTCTCTGCAATTCTTTGTTTAAGTCACTCATCTCAGAAATCCCAAACAACACTTGTTTTAAGAAGGCCAAAACCAATTACTGTGGTCATATCTGGGTAGTGGAGGATAGTTTGTTACTTCCTATGCAGATGTGCAGTTATAACAACTGCATGTTTTAAAATATCTCTACAAGCACCAGAAAAAAATGATGGATTACTGTTGGGTAAAAGTTAACAAAAATAAAAATGATACACAGCTCATATTTGCCAAAAGAAATTGGAATTTTATTAGAAAGAAAACAACTGAACTTATGTTAAATCATAACCTTAAAAAATTAAATGAAATTATGAAATAAACATAACTTAATTCTATACAAGAAATATCAGCTGAAATCAGCATATCAGTTATAATAATACATGATAAATACATAAAAATACATATTTCAAATAATTGTTTTGAGAATCTACAATTAAACAAAGCCTGAAAAACAAAGGAATATAAGACATCTTATTTTACAATCAGATACTTATAAACATAACATCAATAAAAATAGTGTAACTGGAAAACAGTTGCATTACTGACATATTCCGTAATAATGAAAAATTAGCAATGAACAAATGTCATAAACTTAGAAAAATTAATTACAACAATGCTTGTTATTGGCACTGGCCGTTCCTAATTTTGGAACAAACATATCATGAAAAAATTAAAACTAGCAATTCTAGTTTATTGTAGGAAAAGAAGCCGCGATAATATTCCAATATAAAAAAGAATTAATTACAATAATAAAATTGAAATAATTAAACATATAAATAGAGTTCATTTTAGTAAATAGGCTTTCTTGAAAATATGAAATTACAAAGTCCAAAATCATAACTTCTCAACAGGAGTTATTTTCTTAGATTAATTTAAGAGAAGTAATATGAATTCAGTTCATGAATAGATAATAATTAAACTCTGCGATTGACAAATTACATTAAACCGAATATAGAGTCAAGTACAATAAAAACAAGTTGTAATAAGTAAGCACATAAAAATATGTTGCACATGACAAATAACATAACCTTAACTAAGCCACCTCACGTAACTGCACTTAAGTGAATAAATGGTTTTTTAAACCAAACTTGAAATTGAAATGCATAATGTACGAATAACAGAATGTTTCACAAATTTTACTAATAACGTAACTGTTTAATATAATAAATAATGAAGGATTTGAACATCCCTTAATAACACACGAATACTGGTAAAAAATGAACTCGTGAAATTAAATTGCACATATACATACAGTTTATCCTTGGCGTAGTCTGCAATGGCGAATCAAAAATACAGAGTTGTATCGTTGTTTAGAAGTTGAACTAGACGTGGCGTCTCAGATTTGTAGTAATGAGTTTGGAGAGAATACTGCATCGATGAAAAAGTAATCAGCAGCTGGAGAAGATTCGGCGTCGATAGAATTGGCGGTTTGTAGTGATTGACACACTTTCATCAGAGAAGTAATATACTGGATTTGAAAATGAACTTGTCGAAGAAACGAGGCTAGATGAAACATAGAAATTTGCAAAATTCACAAAATCTGATGAGAAGAGCAAGAGAGAATGCCCATGACGTTTATGTGTGTGAATACGATGAAAGTATTATCACAAAGTTTGTGAGAGAAAAGTCACAGTCGACTGCACATGGTGTACGTCTGATCTACTCTGCCGAAAAAATGGCGTGAATGAAAAGAGGAGGAAACCAAACCTAGGCAGTGGACAGGAGAAAGTGTGTGTAAAAAACAAGAGATGTGTGCATGTATTAGTATGGGAACGAAAGAAAAAAGGGTGCGTATGAAGGCAGCAATAAATAATGCGAGAAATGAACACGCGGTCACTATTAACATGGCAGAACCGCCCGTCAAACTGACGCCAGGACTTGAGAGCGGATGCGTTAAACCAAACAAAGATAATCAAACAGATACTTATATGACAAGCCCAATACGAAACAGTGTAATAAATTTACCAAGCCTGTTTGTAAGCCTTTACCAAGCAACAGCAAAACCCAACCCTAACTTTGAATTCATTGGAAATAACGCAACTGTACGCAATTGTGTAAACAATTACTTTTTGAAAAGATCTTGTACATTCTTTTGCTGGACTAGAGTGATTATTAACAGATATATAAAAATCACAACTGGCAGTTTTGAAATATGCTTTAATGCATGTATATATATATATCAAAGTTGAGTACAGAAAGATTAGAAAAATCAGCATGGGACTTTCCATTAGTTTAACCATTGATTTAGTGTTTGTATAGTGTTAATTTGAAGCAGGTGTTTGGGATTTTTGTGATGAGCGAGTTACTTCAACAAAGATTTGCAGGAAAATTTTGTGTAGCTTGATTTAAGGTTACATTACACTTAGTGGTACCATTACCCTGCACTATGTGTAAGTCATATTCTGTCTTTATAATGATTACAAATCACATAAATTTTGATTATGAACCATTAATTAGGAGAATATTAATGCTTTTTGGGGATTCTGCCCTAGTATTTTATTCAGAAATAAATATTTGATTCTTTGTCTGATAACTCCAGAATTATTTAAAAAATTGCAAGGATCGTCCAAAAAGTAAAATATGTTTTTGTTTTATAACAAATCTATTGTATTTATTTTAATGTTAATATATGCATTAAAATCTACATTTTTTAAGTTCTTTTTCCGCATAATCACCTCCTAAGTTGAAGCATTTGTCAAATTGCGGCACTAGGTTTTGTATGTCATCGTCAAAGAAATCTGCCGCCAGTCCATCAAGTCACTCGTGAACAGCTGTCTTGACATTGTCACTTTCAACTAACTAAGGGGTTCTGAGCATGCTCAGAACCCCCTTAATGAAGAAACACAAGAAAATGTTTATGGCAGGGAGATGTTCTCTCTGGTAAATAAACAACACAACTTCCTTAAGTTTCCTTCTTGTATTTTACTTTTATTTTAAATATAAAGAGTTGCTCTGGTTCCAAAAGCTAGAAGTAGGATGGATCAAAGAAATTAGAAAAGATATGAAAGAATTGGGAATTTCCCTGACTGACCTACAGAATAAAACTGGAAAAATTACAAAGCTAAAAGATAAAAGCATTAGATTTAAAAAAAAGACAGACAAACGACAAAATACAACGAAGAGGGTGTTTACGGATGACGAAAAGAAAGCAAGGTCTGAACGGATGAAGAATTACTGGGCAGCTCGAAAGAGTAAAATAACACGCTTTTCTCAGAAAAGATCCAACTAAAATTGACTTAAGTGGTCCCATGTTGGCCGTAAAAGCTTAATAAATAATAAATAAATAAAGAGTTGATATTAGTCAAATTACTACAATAATCTTTAAAGAAGTCACAGGTACTATTATTGTCTTTCCCTTTTACAAACTTAATTACTAATCTTAATACTTACAAGTATTTACCAGCTACCTTATTACTATTGTTGTTTTTCCTTTTCTGAATAGCACTTAATCTACAATATTATAGGCCAATGTCATTTCTATTTCTATTTTCTAAATTGTTTGGAAAGTACACTTCTAACAATTCTTGAAAACCACAATGTGTACCTTTTGGTATAATTTTAGGAAAAAAATTTCAACCAATCCAGCCATTTGCTAATTTATAAAATATCATACTTGTACATGTGTACATAATAAAAGGATTCAATTTAAAATTTTTGCGATCTTAGTAACATATTTGATTTAGTTCCTCAAATTTATTAATGAATAAACTTAATAACTATAGTATCAGAGTAGTTGCTTAATTTGCTAAACTCATCTCTTGCTAATTATTAACAGATAATTAAAATTTCATCCTTTCATAAGAAAACAGATTTAAAAAGTAGCTCCTCATTTCAGGATGTAGAATGCGGAGTGTCACAAGGAAGTAGGTTTGATCCCTTGCTGCTTTTATTGTTTATTAATGATATGCCTCACAATATTGAACTATTTGTTGTTACCTCTTTGCAGATGTCACAACTGTATCTATATTTAGCGATAATTATTTAGAAGGAATTGAAAATTCTATGATAATAATTCAAAGAAATTGACCGGAGAATTGAAATTTTTTCTAATTTTCTGTATGGATAAAACTATTGAATTTTGCTCATCAGGTAGATATAAAATATGAATGCGTGGCCCTACAAATATGAATCATGTTGACCATATTTAGAGAATTAATTATGTTTGGTTTTCCTTATGTTTACGTTTATAAATATGCAATCTTTGCTAAAAAGAATAGTCACTTGTTAAAAAATAACAAAATCCAATTCTGCCAAACCTGATAACAAAACTGTTATCATGTAACTGAACACTACTACAGTTTATGAGAAGGGCCTTGTTACGCTTCCTTTATCATCTTTAATAAATTACCAAACTTTTAAAAAATCTTCCCACTAACTTATTTAAAATACAATTAATTTTTTTTACAGAAACAATATTACTCCGCTTATGAATTAATAAGCAGAGTAAATAGTGCTAATTTAAAAAAATGTGAATTAAAAAACCCTGAATTTTCTGCATTCAGTTCAACATTTAGATAAATATGTGTTTAAATAATTTTCATTTGAACACAGATGCTATTTAATAAAAACTAACTTTATTTAAAAAGAAATAGACCTGTACAATTTGTGAATATCTAGTACTTAATATGCCCTCTTTCCTTTATTCTTAATCACTTCACGTACATGATGAATTCTTCATTATGAAACAATTTTCTTTAAATAAAAAAAATATTTTTTTTATTAAGAAATATAACTGCACCCAGTGGAACAGATTCACGCATGAAGATTAAAATGAGGTCTATTTTTGTGGTACAGTTCATTTTTGAGAGTTTTATTTCGCCTATTGCACAAAAATTTTCAATTGGTTTTAAGTCTGGGGAGTTGCCTGGCCACAGGAGTAGTTTAATGTTTTGTTCTTCAAAAAATTTTCCATTTTTTTTGGTAATGTGGCACGGTACCAAATTTTGTTGGAACAATCCATTGCCTTGTGGGAATTTGTTTTGAAGTTGTCTCAAAACCCTTTTTTCAGAATCTTGATATATCCATCAGGTAATCTTCTGAAACTGATGAACAAGGTCATTCAAATATGAAACAATCCCTAAATATTTATTTCTGCATATTTTTTACTGGTTGTTGGATATGATCTGGTGATGTATTTTCATCTGATGCTTTTGTGTAACGTATGGAACCCTTTGCCTGAACATAAAAATATGACTTGTCATAAACGTAACATTTTTCCAGTCTTCTTTGTTCCACTTAACTGGTGTTTTGTCCTGAAAGAGCCTTTTTTTGCACATTGCTGGTGGTAAAAGCTGCTATTTAGCTGGCTGATAAGCTTTCTGTTTAGTTGCAAGAAGTCAGTGTCTAACAATTGCCACATAAAAATCTGTTCCACTGGCTGCTAATTTTCAGTTTAATTCCACAGCAGATAATTGTGGGTCAAGTTTAATTTTTCTCACTAAAATCGATCCTGTGTTGAAGTAGTTTTTCTTTTATGGCCACATTTGCCTTTACTTAGAGGTGAAAAGGAACCAATTTCTTTAATTTAAAGAACAAACAACATAACATTCACTGTCTGTAGTCCAACAATACACTCGGAAGCTATTTGTTGTGTCAACTGATATGCCGAGAAAGAGGAACAATTTTCTAACGCTTTCTTGGATTTATCTCCATTATTTTATATTCAAGATGCACAGACCGGAAAATAAGCAAATATGATTTTGTAATAAAAAATGAAATAAACATTGACAAAACACTATTTGTAATATGAAAATTGCTAAATAACCAAAGAATGTAATATTACATTACACAGACAACATAAGAATAGGTGTGGTCAGGCTGTGTAGCCATAATGAAGAAATATACAAAAAATTCCCTGTATTCAAATTAATTTGCATGCTACTAGAAAATTTTACCATGCTACTAGGAATGTTCTGTCCCTTCTAAAACTTTTTTAAAAAAATCAGTGTCACTTTTCTCAATATTCTAATCTTATTTATAGAAAAAAAAAAACAAAAAAAAAAACAGTGAATAAACTAAAATTTCTTCAAATTTTTTTGTTGTTAGAATAACTGTCAAAACCATTTTACAACTTATTAATAATGATTAAACAACTTACAGCAAAACATAAGTCCAACTTTTGCAATTATTCACTGATCGGAATGTTTTCAAAGAAATGTTCATTTTTTTTGTTTTAGGTACTGTAAGAATACACATCATTCTAGATCTAACCTAGGACAGGTTATGTTTATTGATTAATGAATTATTATTATAATTAGTTAATTATTAAATTACTTATCTAGACTGTATATTCCAATTATTTGTTTATTTGGTCAACTGATTGGTGGGCTGCAAAAAAAGCATATTCAGTTATTATTTTCAGTTGTTTTCACTAGCTGACAGCGGGTGGGGTTGTGTTTTGTGATTACTGAGAAACAATTCTGTTTGTAATTGATACACCTATAGTTAAACGTTTTAATTATTAATTTGAAATATTCTTATTATTTTACTAAAAACCATGTAGAAGATTGTATTTTTCTTACTTGTTATAGAAACTACATGAATGTAATTTTGAAATTATTGAACAGCCTTGGTTAAATAGAAAAGAAGTGATAGGTTTTGATTGTTATCCAGAAGAGGATAAAAAAGATGTCAGAAATAAACAGGTACTGATTTAAGACGTAGTGCTATTATATTTTGTTCGATATATTTTATCATCCATTTTCCTTACTATTAAATGCTAATTTTAAGATATTGTTTAAAGAAACGTTTTTAGGAAAATAATGTTACTTTCTGTGTATTCATCCAATTATTGATGAATTTAATATTCTGTGCACTGTTCTTTTAGAATCAGTAGTACTAGATTTTATATGTTTTCTTTATATATTCCCAATGTATTTACACATGTTTATACTGTCTAGCTTTTCAGAATTTACAATTGAAATATTTAACATTTGTAAGACAATTTTTACTGTATTCTTCAATTCTTAGTTCAGTATTCAATTACTTAAAGGCATTTTGATACTGATCTTCAGAAAATTTTTTTTTAAATGGATAAATGACAGGTAAAACTATTCTTAAATGTATATGAACATTAATTGTTTATACCTTAAATCAGAGGTTGGCAACCTTTTTGTCAGTAAGGACACATTATAAATTCAAAATTATTTGGGGCACCACACTATTATTACATAATAAGCAGATAGATGATACATTTGCCTTTAAACTCAGTAAAACAAAATTGTTCTTCCCGGTCAACATTAAAACAATAAATTCTTTTTCTTTTATAATTAGTCATGATGGCTTATTTATAAAATCTGTTTAACCAGTATGATACGTATTTGATAGTGAAAAGCATGACTATCTTGTGTGATGTGGTTACTAATAATATGTAAATAGTAAAATACAGTCAATAACAACAACACTCAAAATACATAGCACTGAGAATACAGTAACATACTACCAAATTTATCAGAAGCCAGAATATTCTTACATGCTAAGTAGCAAGTGTGTCACTGTATGACCTTAATTGCGGTTTGCTGACACTGAACTTGCATAATTATATTGTCTTATATACATGTGATTCCGATACGGTTATTGGGGTTAGTAAGTGTGTAGTATAGTGTGGGTGTACAAAAATCTAATCGAGGGCGCAATGGGACCCACAGGTGCCGCATTGCTGACCCCTGCCTTAAATCATATCTACTGTCCAACAAAATGGCAAACATACTAGGCGTTAGTTTATTAAGAAAAAATAAACATTGCTCCAATAAATAAACATCACCTAATTGTTATGCACCTCTCTTTCTCCTGTTTAGAAAGGATCAGATATTTAATCTATAAACAAAAATAAAATTATTTGTTAATAAAAAATTCATTCTTTTTCCTAAATTAAGCAGTCCAGTTGTGTTGATCACAATGCCGCTGAAAGCCCAGTTATAGGTAAATGCTATTAAAGTAATCTTTAATAAATTAATATTAATACTCCCCCTATGTAACAGATGAACTTTAGTGTACTGATAAACAAAGCAAGCCTTGATACACATACAAACTGCGTTAATGGCATGCGTTGACCAACAGACTCGAAAACACCACTCGCACAAAGATAAACACCTGAGTCACAAATTATTATTGTCTCAACTATTCAAATCATTATCATATGTAAATGTGAAAGCAGAAATAAAATATTAGATTAAATAAAATAATTCATCATACTAAGTATTAAGTAACAACTAGACTTTATAATGAAAAGTTAAAAATTAAATAATCTTGAACTCGTTCTTGGTATAAATAAAGCATTTTCTATTAAATGATTAAAAAAATACATTAAATAAACATATATTGTAAATAAATTTATTAAGTCATGCCAATATCTCTCTGCTTCCCTTACATACCCGTGAAAAAATTTATTATGATGTCTTGATTAGAGAAATTAATATTTAATTTAATTATTGTTCAACTTTAATTTGCATTTATTTAAACCACCTTAAAAAGTAGATAAAAATTAACAGCAGTAAGATGAGTAATAATGATTAAAATAATTTTTTCATTAAATAAAATATTATTGTCTATTGCTGGGATGCATTACTATAAATTATTAATAATAGAATCACTTATAAATACAATTAAATATTGGAGTGAAGATTCATAACTGAATGTATCATAATGTAATATCATCAGTTGAAACTAAGTGAGAAAAGTACTCTTCTAAACATAATTTTTTTAATTTAACTATATTATTTTGTTTGAACTTACTTCTCATGTTAATCATTAACAGTTGTTCAGTTAGAGAACCTGAAGATGAACTCTGTGTATTTAAACCAAAGTACTTTAGCAACATACAACACTTACTGATTACAGTACATTATGTAATTGAGTTATGTTTTTGTTTCCTCAGTCTTGATCCCAGAGTATAAGTGTTTTAGCCAGCCATCATTACTAAATTCCCATGCAATCTAGCCAAAATAACTAGAAAATATTTATGTGCACAAAAGTAGTTTTTAAGGAAGGTAGTTTAGTTTAAAGTTGATTAAATTTAATAATTTATAAAACAATTAATAATAAGTTATTAGCATTTCAGCTCTGAATCAACGTGTTATCAAAAGGTTTAGCCATTTTTATTAAAAATCTTAATTAAATGTTTTACTTTTTGAAGGAGTTCATTGAATAATGATGGGTTTCCTGTATCCTGGAAGACTACTGACATATTATACAGCAGTTTTCTTGAAATGGATGTGTATTTATGATGGAAAATTGTTATGCAATAACTTTCTTTTGTTATTAATGTAAAATAATTTTTGTGGAATATTAAATCATATTATATATTGTATCTGATTTATTACAAAAATTTTATTTTGTTTTGTTATAATTCTCACCTGCAGCAGTATTTGATCTACAGCTTTTTATATAGATATTTGTTTAGTAAATAAAGCAATATCAAACAGTTTCCTTTTTATATGGTTGGAACTGGAGGGTTATGTTTGATTTAGTCATAATTTTATTTATTCATAGAACCTGTGTTATAATTTAGAACTAAATGAAGAATAAAATATTTCCATGTTTGTACCTGCTGATCCTTATAATATTAAAATTGTTTGTAACTAGATGATAGTGTCATGTTGATTGAGCAGTGAAAATAAAACTGCCAAGTTTGTTCATTTTGAAAATTACAATCAATGTTATTTTTGTATGAACATTTGATCATGTGACATTATTTTTCATTTATTTGAGACTGGTTAGCCAAACAGAAATAATCTGTTTGATAATTTTATTTCTGAATTCTTTTACCTTTTATGTCTGTAACAAAGAGATTTTTTGAGGTTTGACTTTATACTCCATTATCTGAACATTTCCCTTTTTTACTGAAAAATGTAATTATCATTACAACAAAGGTTATTATTAAAAGGATTTTTCATTTTGGCATTATGAATTCAAGCTTATAGAACTGGTAAAATGTATTTTAAATATACTGAGTGTTTTGTCTCTCTTAGTATGTACATATTTTGTAAAAGACAGGTAAGTTTTTGATGAAGTTTTATTATGATGGGCAGCTATACTGCCCATCATACAATTTTCTTATTTATTGGTTTTGTACATAATAATGGTTATTGTGAGTATACGTTTTATGTTCTCTGTATGTTATTTATTTTTTTATTTACATTGTACTGCCTCACAATAATCTCTAAGCTTACATAGAGTTCAGCGTTTGTATTGATCATTTGATCATGATAATTGCTCTCAAATTAAATAAGAGTTAAATAATTGGTGGTTGATAGATAATACCTAAGATAGTTCAATTATTGAACTCCACACAGTATTCTCAAAGTACATAAGTATCTCGGACATTCAAAAATTCAGTTTAAAAATTATACATCTTGCCGGATCTGAACATTATTTTTGTTTTATGTTATTATTTATTTTCCTTTCTTACCATATTTTAAATATGTCCTGTGTATAGTGGATGTACAAATTGTTATTGCATTCACGCCAGTTCTCATAAATCTGAGGGATGACTGTGTTTGTCTCTGAAACAGATCACATGCATATATGCGTTTAGGTCAGTTACTTTCTCCATTTATTTTTCTCAAGATTTTGTTATATATTTTCTGTGTTTGTTTATTTTTAATATCTCACATTTATATTAATAAAATGTGATTGATTCTCTTACTTTTTTCACTAATTTTTCATGAAAATTATTAAATTTATTATATAAAAATATTTCTGATAGAAATTATTTCGCTCTCTATTTGTCTTTATTTTTATTTATGATTATTTCTACAATTATTTATGTATTAATGTATTCAATATTAACATTCTTTAGGATCATCACAATTATTATTAAATCTTTTTTCAATGTTTTTAAGATATATTTCCCCAAATTAATAATTGTTCTTGTGTTCCATTTTTATTAATTATGAGTTTCCTTTTCTTGTGTATTTGATTTCTTTCTATTTCTATATCTGTTCTTCCTGTTTCACATACATGTTAGGAGCATACAATTATGAGAACAATTTTCTGTAAAAAAATATTATTTAAAAAAAAATATCATTATAATTTTATTATTTATTGAAACAATGTTTTCATACTTATACTCCTTCAAGGATTGGTTATTAATAAAAAAAAGGAAAATTAATAAAAAATTTGTATTATGACACCTAACCGTACTTCATTTATGTAACCAAAAAATACATAAAATCAGTTTAACGTGAATTGGATGTGATTAACCTGCTATAACGCTGAAGTCACTGAATAGAATGGATCATGCAAATCTGTGTGGTACCCTCTTTGTGGAATCCAATCATTGAAAAATATTCCATTTCATTCACTTTAACCTCTCATTTTTCATGTGTATAAAAAAATAATTTACATTAGAGGTTTAAATAAATAGATAATGGTGTTACAGTGAATATATCTCTACTGACCTTTGTAGAAGAGTTACATTGCTTTTAATTTGGAAGTTTCTGAGGTAGAAACTTATCGAATTTGGGAGTTTTTGATGTTGTAAAAATTCATCTCTCATCCAGAAAGAAGAAAGGGCAGCCACTGCCTTTTCCACTGTAAGATAGCATCTACAGCAACATGTGTAAATAAATAAATTTTTGTTAACTCTTAATTAACCAGTGGCATATTTATAATCTTATTTATTACATAAATAGTTAATTGCTAGCTTTAGCAGTTTTTTGTTGCTTTTTATCCATTGATTGGGTAAATGTTTATCATTATCATATTGTACTATTTTATGATACTCCAGATTCAAATATAAATTCAGTTTTTGATATAGTAACTTTTAACTGAATTTGAATGTACAGGTTATCAGTACACTTTATTAATTATATTGAAGTTAATGACGCATTCTCATGAATTCTGCTTGAGACTGGATGATTGTAGCTGTTTGTTGTGTGGTATTAAAATCTCAGTAGAGAAAATATTTGTCCAATATCTTTAATAATCAATTGCATTTCAATTAATTATTCAATAAATTTATTAAAATTAAAAAAATAAATTCATTAGTTTACTCTTATATCTCATATTTTTTTTTTATAGTAGTACTTCATAAAATTCTTATCATAAATCTAAATTAAGAAATCTTGTTACTTTAACAGTAGACTTATCATGTGGTCTCTTACCTTTTAAAAATCTGTTACTAATAAGACTTCTAAATTATAAAAATCAGATAAAAGGATAATAAAACGTAGAATTGTTTATTATTATTTGTCTATTTCTATTATATGAGGCATGGTTCAAAGGTAAGGGCTGATTAGCATCAAAATGAGAACAGTTGACAAAACGAAAAATGTATTAATTGTTTAAAATAATTACATATTTTTCTACATAATCACCATTTTGTCCTAAATATCATCAAACAAGCTTCTTCAAATCCACTGTATAAAATTACGCCGCCAGAGTTTGAAGCCCTTTTTCATTAAGATTTTCAATCCTTCACTTACCTCAAATTATTGAGCTGCAGTCCAGTGTTTGAGTGTAGGAAGATACTTTTTGACACTTAGGTGAGATCAGGATTGTAAGAGCGATGAAGGACTGTAGTTGTGAATGTGCATTATTGTGGAAAAGAACAACTCCTGATCTCAGCATTCCCCTGTCATCGGTTTTTAATGGCACAATTTAGTTTGGAAAGTGTTTCACAATAGACTTGTGATGGGATGAATGTTTCAGCTCCCTTGAAATAAATCAAATTTCATGATTTTCCATCGAGATTGGGCTTGTTTGAATTTTTTGGTTTAGATGAACCAGAATGACGCTATTACATGGATTGTTATTTTGTCTCAGCATTGAAGTACAAAATCCACGATTCATCAACAGTGACGTTATGGGGAAAATATTTGTCTGCCTTGTTGTTAAATAGATTGAGAAAAGCACATGCAGATGCCATTCTTTGGTCTCTGTGAGCACTTGTCAACATTTTTGGCACTCATTGTGCACACAGTTAGTGATAACCTGGAGTTCAGTCATGATTTTCAACATTTTATCTTTGAAACTTCTGGAAATTCTAGAGAAAGATTGCTAATCGTAAAGTGACAATTCTCTCTCGCTTTTGCATGCATACGTACAATGAGATCATCAGCCTGGACACTAGGCCTGCCACTATTCTGTTCATCGTGAACATTTGAACGGCCTTCTGTAAACTCGACACTACTGCCACTTTTTTCCTTCAGTCATTTCAGAAGGCCTATATGTTTCACATAACTGACAATTAATTTCAGCATCACTATGTCCTCTTGGGTTTGGAAATCTAATCAGTGATTGAATTTCACCACTAGTGGGATTTGTTATTACCACACTTATTTTATTACACTCTCTCCCAAAGGCAATCGATGATGAACCAATGCCAATTTGTTAGTTTCATGACCAACTGATCACTTAAAGCTAATGTGTATGCACAAACTAATTGGTGTTGCTAATTGCTATTTATAACATATTGGCCTTTATTTGTTAACCTCACCTCATTTTACTTATAGAATAATAAAAATCATGAGTGTGTTGAAACATTTTCTTGATCTTCAGTCTTTACTGTCTTGTTTGGGTTGAGAAGTAATTATGATTTGGTTTATACTAAAGAGATGTGAAGGCGCTTTTTAATGTACATAAAAATTTTAATTTAGTTTTATCCTTTTTTTATTGAGGAATTTATTTTTGTGAGGGAAGTGGGTACAGGAAACATTACGTAGTTTATTTCACGATCTTTTCTACATTATTTCAAGATGTGTGCTTTTCAAAATAAGGAGCAAAAAATCCTCAAAAAATAATCTGTTGAGTGTTTTTGTGAATTACCACACTAAACTTGTAAATAACAAGCTTATAACATGTTTATGTTGGAAAGTTTAATAAATAGTAATCAAGTGGATTAATAAAATAAATAGATCATTTCTAATTTAAAAAAAAACTAACTATTATAAATTGTGTTTGTTTTTAATAATGAATACAGTTGTTTAGATTAAATTGTTTGCAAGTGTGTATGCATTTAGAAGGAATTAAGAGGCCTGGTTCTATCTAATATCCCTTTGCATCTAGATTAAGTATTTTATATAGTTACCAGATAGGACAAATTATTGAAAATAGGTTAGAAGAGAATTGATCCTTCTAGACCACAAAATATTAAGGAAAAATAAGCACTACAAACTTAAAACATCCAGTGGATGATTAGCCAAAATTCATAAATCATTTCTGGGATGAAAGATGAAAAAGAAAGTAAAATGAGGAGAAAATACATCTATCCATCCATAGGGGAACTATAAAATTATACAAAAACATTTCATACAAAGGATTGTTTAAATATGCTCTTTAAATGTTAAAAGATGTGGTGAGCATCCATCCTGCTCAGAGCTCTATGAAGTAATCATTGATTTGGTATCAACTGGCTCAAATATAAGTAGAATTAAATGTTAATTTCTTCCAAATGTTGCCAATTTGAGAACAGATCAGATTCTTTAAGGAAAACTTATCCACATAATATTGTGCAGCATGTAGATAAACAACTGCATTTTGATTGTAATTCTTTCAGTTAGAGCTGTCCAGAATTCATATTAGACTCTGTAAAAAATACTATTAATAATCAGACAAGATTATTAAACTTATTACATAATTAAAAAAGTATAATGTTCTTGTGAATAAGATCTTACCACTATATGTGGGATTAGTTTAATTAAGAATCTAAAGTAGATTACAAGAAACACAATGAACATTCTCTTGCTTTGATGAATATTAAAGTAAGAAAAATTGAATATCAAGTTAGTGTAGGAAAATAGTATCCATATGTTCATGGTCCTGTGCATATACAAATGTAGTTAATTTTGGTTCTATAGGACAAGTGGTAGCATCTCAGTCTTTCATCTGGAGATCCCAGGTCCAAATCCCAGTCAGGAATGGGATTTTCACTCGCTACGAAGATCTCTTCCTCTGAAGCAATACCTAGCGGTTAATTCTACTATATTATTGTTAATAATTTTGCCTACCAATTTGATAATGCCTTATGCAGGCAGATGGTTTGATGTGATATGTAATGTACACATTCTTGGTGATTATTACTCCTGGGGAATCATTTATATCTATTCGAATCATGAGTTTTTTAATTGTTTAGGTAGTAAGGAATTTTGCTGTGTACACTGGTTTTTATATCCAATGGGTGTGTATGAAGTAGCTGCTCCTTTTTCCCTCAGTATGGGTATTGAACATATTTGATAGAAAAAATATTCTTGTTAAAAAATGGTTGTTATTTTTATTTTATTCGTTTTGCTGTGTTATATTATTATATGGCATTCCTTATATCTTACATATATGTTTTGAAAGTAAATTTTAGAGATAACGTTATGCAATAAGGGACCATATTTTGATGGATTTACTTTATTCATTAGGTAATATTTATTGAACTAAGTTTGCTAAGAAGTCTTTCTTAAGAAAAGGCAAAGTTGATAAACAACTTTGTCAGTAACTAAATTACAGTAACTTGAGAATTCATTATAGCAGGAGCAAAAATCAGATGAAGGCAAGTTCCACTACTTAAGTGAAGCATGAATTTAGTTTATTCTTTGTTACTTTAAAATTTTTATGTAGAAAAATTAATAAAGAAAGTGAAAAGACAATTTAGAGTATACAGTAATATACAGAAAAACTTCCCCTATATCGGACATGGCTCGGGAACAAAAATCTGTCCATTATTTAGAGGCATCCGCTATTCAGAAAAAATACAGTATTATGTTCGAGTATTGTACAGAAAAAAAACTTTGATTAGAACAACAGTATTGTGTTTTTTTTTCATGTGATTTAAATTTTTAAAAAAGCCAGTTGCTAATTAAAACTACTTTGTAAAATTCAAGTTTTTCGGAAGATAAAAACACTGTCTTCTATGTTTATATTTGAATAAAAAAAGAATACTGTACTAATGTAATTGACCAGTAGAGTAAGAGAATAAAATTACTATACTATACTAAACTGGAATAAAAACAAAATAAGCTATAAAAATATTAATTAAATAGAAGCTACAGTATACAAGAATATTAATATATAAAAAGTAATGTAAAAACCAAATACGAACATATACAATTTATTTATACGTAGGTGGTTTAAAATAGCTGTCTGCTTTAGTTTGCACTAAGTCCTGGCATATATTTTTTCCAATAAGTTACTGTACTATTTAAGTAGTAACCTGCTTTATAGCAATATTAATCCACAAAACTGTATCTAACACACTAATGCTTTTAGAAAGCTCATCAGCATCCAAAACTTTCATTGTTGACAATAAGTACCTTAACAACATATTTTTTACTGGTATTTAAAATTCTGAATGATTCCTTGATCAAGCGGTTGACATACTGCAGTATTATTTTTGGGAAGAAATATAAGTTTTACATTTTTTAAGCTAAAGTTGGGTGGATTTTACATTGTCCAAGAATAGTATGACTTTCCTATTTTGATTGAAACTTGGAGTTAAGGAAGGGCCATTATTAACAAGCTTATTATTTCATGCCAATAATTTGAGAATCAAATGATGTTGTTTGTAATTAATTGATATATGTAAATGTAGTATTCTTGACAGTCATATATCATTGTTGAATCGTTTATGTAGGTGGCTATGTTCTTTGTCCTTGTAGTGAATATATGTGTAGCTAACTATATATGTTGATCACCAGGTCAGAATATGGTTTGGTTAATTCTATTATTTTATAGATCTTAAAAAAAAGTGCTGGCTAGGAAACACTGTCATTAGCTTTAAAAATATAACTGGTTTGGTCTTGACTCAAACTGTTGATCTCTTGGACAGGAGACAAGTGTTAATCTTTCTGTCATCTTGACATTAACTGCCAAAGTAAAATGTACCTGAAATTCATTTCATTTTTTCAATTTTTTTATGTTTATGTGAATTTGACTTACTATATTTAATAGTTGTCTATTTCCCACTGTATAAGCATGATGTTATAGTCAATCATTATTATTGCATAAGTATGAAGATCTTGATATGTTTAATGAAATGCAATAACAAATTGGTTTGATTTATAAAAAGGCATGCTATTAAAAAGATGTGTTTTTTTAATGGTGGTGTCACTGATGGAATTGTTTATGTTAGTATTGTTTGATTGGATCAAAAAATATTCTTGTAACAATGTAATTTTCAAACTAATGGAAGTGTCGCAGTGGGAGTATACTGTTTTGTAACTTGGGATTCACTGATTCTGTATTTTTATTTAATCCACTTTTTCTAGTATGTAGCTGAAACTGATCTTTCAGTTCTGATTGATTTATTGAATTATAGTTTGACTGGTATCAACCAGTTGAGTTTGTATTGGTTGAATTGTGTCATTAGTAGCAAGATGATTCTAGAAATCAAACTACGGAAGTGAACTGTGTAATAATTTAACTCCCCTGATCAAAGAGCTCTCTCTCTTTTCTGTTTTGCTTCCGGAACCGCTGTAAGGTATTACTTCAAAAGATAAATGAGAATGATATATATTAATATAAACGAAGTGTAATCTTGTACAGTCTCAGGTCAACCGTTCCTGAGATCAAAGAGCTGTGTTGTTAGTAGCACCTTCATCTGTCAGTTTTAATTGCAAACACCATTATTCTGTTAATATGGTTTTATACATGGCGTTAAATAAATGCAGAAAGTTTGTTCAGATTAAATAGTTTTACTGTAGGAGAGAAAATAGATCATTAATTAAAGAACAAGCACTTTCTCCTAGTTATTCTGCTTATTTCTTTGCTAGTTATACCTAATTTTTTTCATTTTTTTAACTTCTGGTGTGTGTGGAAGTTGTTAGTGATATTAGACTCGAAAACTGTTTCCTTGTGTGAAACTAGTTTTGTCTCCCTTGCTGATATTACTTGAAATGATCAGATTTCTGTTACTAAATTCATTGTTTTCAATAAATTTGGTTCATTTGAATTGTAATTTGTTTTGAAATATTGTGCTTTCTTAATCATTAATGTTTTATTCTGAAATTTCATTAACTTTTACCTTGTGGCTTTCATTAGTTCAGAAGAGAATCTTTATTACTTCTACCGGATTTTTTTCTCTTTATATATATCTTAATCACTGTTTATCTATTAAAAAATATTTTTGTTTTTAATTTTATGATTGCCTTATAAATACGTTCTTTTTCTAAATAAGTCATTAGAATAATGAATTATATTATAATTTTCTGTTTATTTTTTCATTTCACTAGAGAGGGATCCTTACAATTACATATTGATTTTGTCGGCCTTTATTCTTTGTTGCTTTCAAAAATTTTTTTTGCTCTTTCATGGCTATTTGTTGTTGTTTCTCAGTAAATTTAAACTTTTTTATTTAATTTGTTCTGTAACATTCTTTATTTTATTTTTTAAATTCATGATTAATTTTAATTTTTTTTTTATTTTTTATTTATTACTGTTAATAACAGCCATTAACTTTATTATCTGTTCATAAAATTAAATGTTTTCTTCCTTAGAATTTTAAAATTGTTATTATCTACTACTAGTCCTTTTTACTTTAAAGAAAGCATTAAGTATTAAGCTGGAATGAAATAATTTAACAAATGTTTATGATCACTGCCCAGTATTTTTTTGCATATTGCTTGTTAAAGAATTGTGAAATAAAGTGCTTACCTATGTAAGCATAAATGTTTTTGTTTGTTGAATTTATTTATTATTTGCTGATGGAATAAGTGGATCTGTCCAAAAGGATAAAGGGTTCAAATTGCATATGTTTTTAAAACAATTTTTTTTTAATGTCAAATTTTCAAGTTTTTTTAATGGTCGTTAAATTATTCAATTTAAAAAAAAAATAGCTAATATTTATTAATTAACTTAAAATATTAGTTCTCCTTCACATCTTATTTGATGATTGGAAAACTATTTAAATTTGTAATTGTTTTCTGTTTTAATATTATACTTGATTCTTCTCTGACGTTTGATCTTTAAAAAAAGTGTGATGAAATAGTTTTTTAAATAGAATTACTGATTGTGATTTAGGGGTATTATCGAGTGTTCAGAGGTGATGGAACTTGCGGAGTCAATATGACGGCCTCTTCTGCGATTGTTGATCATTACGTAAGTAGTTTTTATAAATTATTTACTTTTACTAATAACAACAATTAGATAATAATCAATATGATTTTTATAATAAATAGATGAGGTTTAATATAAAAAAAAGAATTAAAAAAAAAATGAGAACTACATCTAATGGATAATTTTGAGTTGCTAAGGCATTTTATGATGGTTTGGGAAACTCAAAACTATTCATCATTGAATTCAGACATTAATATAAATATTTTAACATTTTAAAATGTAGATTTCTTGTTAAACTATTAATTGTAACTTAATTTTTTTCTGAAATTGATAATTAAATATTATAAAAGCAGCTATATGAAGTTTAATATTATAAATGAAAAGAGAAACCCATGTTACTGTGTAAAAGTAATTTTTTTTATTAATAATACAAGTATGCAAAGGTAATAAATAAAATTATATTCAATAAAATAATAATTTTAAAGGTGTTAATTGCTAAATATTTGAATTATATTTATCTTATTTGCTAAGTATTTTAACTTATGTTAAATAAAAAAAAAAAAAAAAAAAAAAAAAAAAAAAATTGGGTGTATACTGATTAGTAGCTGTAATTTAATAATTCATTAACAAAGTTGTTCTTGGTTCAGGCAAAGGAAATCTTTTAACTTAATCTCAAATAAACAGATTTTGAAAACCTTACAGATCATTAGGTAATTTATAATTTATTAATTACAAATAGTTTAATTACTTCAGATATTGAAATATAATAAGTTCCTTTCAAATAAACTGAAGTATTATGCTGTGTAACCCATGTTTTCTGGTTTGGTACAACATAATATTTTTCATAAATAAGTGACTAATTTTTTCTTTCTTTTTAACCATGTTATAATATTATTTTTTAGATAAGAGTTTACAAAGGTGTATATAATATTTAACAATTTCAAATAAAATAAAATTGTCTAATTTTGTTGCAAATTAAATAATTTTGCTACACTGTAACAAATTATGATAACAAGTTGCAAAAACAATCATGTTATTGGCAACAAAAAATGAGGTCTGTTTTTTTCCAACCTCCAATCGGCACAGTCACATAACAAAAAAAAAAAAAAAAGTGACAAAAAAAAAGACACAATGACATAACAAAATTATTTTATTACTAACAGTTGAGTAGTATCTAATTTATTTTTCTATATAATTGCCAAAATGAATGAGGCATTTGTCATATCATGACACTAGCTTTCTGATGCTCTCTTCAAAGAAGTTTACCACCAGTGAGGTAAGGTACATCTTGACAGCCTCCTGAAGTTCTTCATTGGTGGCCAAGTATTGTCTGACCAACCATGTCTTCAATTCTTGAAAGAGGTGAAAACCATTAGTTCTAATAATGAGGGGGAAGTCACTATTGTAATTTATGAGAAACATTAATGCTGACACCATTTGCTGCATTTTCTGATAGTCACTCATTGTTTTTGGGACCCAATGTACACACAGTTTCCTGTATCCTGGTCATTAGTTACAATTGTGTACAGAGAAGATCTTGGAATTTCTGGGATTTTTGCAGAAAGTTCACTTATTGTAAACCTATTTGTTGCGATAAAATTATCAACATGCTCAACCAGGTATACAGTAGTGACAAACTTGCATCCTTGCCCACCTTCGTCATGGATGTCCATTTACCCTTCTTTAAATTTCCTCCACCATTCCTGTACACTACCATCCCTCATAAAGTTTTCACCATACACTAGGCTCATTTTGCAATGGATTTCAGCAACACTACATCCTTCTGCTTGCAGAAAACGTATCACACTTTGCAACTCACACTTGGCAGAGCATCGATCATAGTGGACATATTCAATTGCCTGTTGTTTGGCTCAGACTGATGCAATGGAGCTGGCATTGGCAGAGGTTGTGGTGTGGATTGGGGGGGGGGGGGCTTAATTCTATGACATGCAGACTTGGCTCTTACCTATCTCTTGTTTACTTAGATGCAAGATCGGAGGTTGAAAAAATACACCCCTCATACTATTAAAAAAATATAAATTCAAAAAAAATATCAGAAATGAGTTGGTAATTTTTTAGATAATTACTGGGTTGTTTTTGAGCATATTGTGATTTTTTGCAGTTATTTGATGTTGATATAAAATAAAAACAACTTGGTTTAAAAACTATAGGTTTCTATTAGTAATAACAATATTTCTTAGGATGTATTGCTGAATGTAGCATATTTTTACTGTCTCAAAAAACATGAACAATTAAAATACTAAGATAGCATCAAAGTTAGAATGATACTGACAATTGGATCGATAAATAATTTTGCAGTCATGATGTCAAGCAAAACCCAACTAATAACTGTTAGCAGCACCTAAGTAATGTGTCCTGATGTAAAAATATGCTTTGAATATTACGAAAAGGTTATTATGGTTTGTCTTCACAAAATTAATTACCTTTCTTACACATTGCATAACATGTGTCACACTTTTTTTGAATACCTACATTATACAACATTGCAAGTAAAGTTCAAACCACAATTATAGTGATATCTTGATACTTTTGGTGACAATGTGGTTGAAATTACTAAGTTTTTTATATTCTGAAATTTATTAAGCTTCAAAAACTACCAATTTTTTAAGCAATAAATGCAGTCAAGAACGAGTCTTGTAAATGTGTAAATATAAACAGTCTAAAGATTTAAAAAAATATATCACTGAAGATGGGCTTAGGCCTGAAAATGTTATGATAAATTAAAAAAGGAAAGGTAAGAGTATTTCTCTAATTCTGTGCTTTGCAGAGGCTGAAAAAAATATTGTATTTCTTATATATATATTTATATATATTATAACATGTTATGATACCACTAACATGTACCCTAATACATCAATTGACAGTACAATAGAAATAAAAAAAAATGATTATATCAAATCCTAGAATACACCAATGCATTATCACTGTTGTAAGAAGTATTTGTCTTCAAGATTACTTTGAATATGAGAATAATTGTTTTACAATTAGAAGGCTTACCAATGGGATCACCTATATCTCCATTATGTCTAAGAAATGTAACAAGCTTTTGAAAATAAGATAGTTCATGTCATATTAAATACTTACCAGATATTACTGTGGATACGATATCCAGATGATATTTTTAGTCATGTATAATCCAACCATAAATAACAAACATTTTTGATAATATTAAATAAACTTAACAATTACAATAAAAATTTAAAATTTATATACAAAATAAAAAATTATAGAAAAGTACATTTTTTCGTTTTGAAACCAAAATAAATATAAACAATAAAATAGAAATATCAGTTTATAGAAAACCCATAACAAATAATAATACACTTAATTTTAATTTTAATTTAATGTTCTTTTGAGAACCTATCTCAAATTTTAATATTGGGGCCCTTTACTCCCCATAAGTGTTTGTGATTGTCCTTGTCTTTATGTCTTAAATGTTTTGTGTAGTTTGTGCTTTTAAATAAAATGTAAGGGCCCTTTACACCCTTACATATGAAGATCCAGATGGTGATAGTAGTTTCTTTTAAAGATTGTGACGAGAGCTAATGACCTTAGGAGTCGATGCCCATAATAAAAAAAAAAAAAAAAAAAAACGTTTAGCGCCCTGAGATAGATAATCCCCACGTCCGGAACACAACATCTATGTTCCACGTCCAGGGCGGCAACAGCTGTACTCACGTACATTACATATAGCTGGCTAACGGGGTTCCGAGTATTGTTTCTCGGATATACTTTTTTTCGGCCGATTTTCATCTGCAGGCCGAATAAGAGGTCTGGATTTCACGGCCACCTGCAGATAGGAAATTCTTACAGATTGTGGAAATGGAATGATACCACCTTTAGAGCTGGCGATGTGGCGGCCACGGTCGAAGTTATTTGCAGGTGTAACGGAGACCTTTCGTTGTCCACATGCCCCCCGCAATGGCAAGCATGTAGTTAAGGTGCCCATGTTCGGTGCATGGGAGCCCTGAATGCCTCGGTGTGTAAGGGCCTGGAGTCAGTGCAGAGACTGCGCATCCGCTCTCTGCCAGGACATATGCCGGTTCCACCGGAGTACTGGAACGGACCTCCAGGGTTGGTAGCCCTGGAGTGGGGGTGTACCCCGGCTGCTAGCCTTACTACAGAAGGGATTATTTGTACATGGAAACTGAACTACTAAACGTGTTCACGTAAACACCCTCGTTTAGAACCAGCCGTTTCGGCTGACGGAGACCGGAAGCCTTACAGGCGACGACCTTCTCCGCGAACACGATGCTGTTCGTAGGATGGAGAAGAAAAGAAAAAAAGGATGGCCGAAAGGCAAACCCAGACAACAATTTAATTAAAAATTAGCGAGTCGATTGTGTAATGGAACATCAATGGATGTTTTTCAAACATCCATGAGCTCCAACGCTTGGTACATGATGTAGACCCGATTTGTATATGTCTGCAAGAACGCATTTCCGCCGAAATGAAAATTTTAAATTAAAAGGATTCGATATATTTCGGCGAGATCAACCGCCAAATGTAAGAGTTAGAGGTGGAGTAGCTATATTAACATCGACTAGAGCTACCACCGAAGCGGTTGTTCTAAACACAAACCTACAGGCGGTCGCCGTTAGAATGAAGCGTCCGCTTCAGACCACTGTTTGCAGCTTATACTTGCCGAATTTTGATTGGAATAAGGATGACATAGCAAGACTAATTTCCGAGCTTCCCCCACCTGTTTTACTGGTGGGTGACTTTAACGCTCATAATTCTCTTTGGGGATCGGATCGAGTAGATCCCCGTGGAAGAGAACTGGAAGGGTACCTGATGAATTCAGAATTTATTATTTTAAACGACGGATCAGGAACCTTTTTCAATGCCAGAGATGGATCGACGTCCTGTATAGATCTTGCACTTATAAGCGGATCGATAACACCGAGGTACAGCTTCCATGTCATAGACGATCTGCATGGAAGCGATCATTTCCCGGTGCAAATTGTAACTGATGTTGGAAGAACAATATATCCCATCTCTAAAAGATGGTTATTTGAAAAGGCAGGCACAGCTAGAACGATACTCCCAGAAACAACTGGAGTTATCGGAGACGATGTCGACGCCATAACAAATGCAATAATTGAGTCGGCATCGAGATATATTCCCAAAACATCTGGGAAACTTACGAAGAAACCCGTTCCATAGTGGAACGATGAAATAAGTGAAGCTATAAAAAGAAAGAAAAGGGCGTATAACGCCTTTAAGAAGCGTCGTAGCATAGAACATGTTGTTGCCTTTAAGAAATACAGCGCGTATGTAAAACGTCTTATGATAGACTCGAAAAAACGATCCTGGCAGCAATACGTGTCATCCATTGACAAAACTACTACTGCATCAGATGTTTGGAGGAAAGTGAAGGCGATTTGTGGGCGTAATGATTTTGCTCCCATAACTAGCCTACAAGATGAACATGGAATTAAGGATACTCCAAACGAAATAGCAGAGCTATTGTCCAATCACTTCGAGAAGGCCAGCAAAACGGCCAACTACGAGGAAGGTTTTCGAACCAAAAAAGAAGAACTCGAAGGTCTACTAAATTTTAGAACTGAGTTTAATTACTCATATAATGTACCATTTAAAATGGAAGAATTCGTGAAAGCGTTGGAAAAATCAGGTAACACAGCTGCTGGTCCGGATGAAATCCATTATAATATGATCAGGCAGCTGAATACCACTGCAAAACGCAGATTATTAGTACTTTATAATCAAATATGGCGGGATGGAACGTACCCGCAGCAGTGGAAAAAAGCTCATGTTGTTCCAGTACCAAAGAAAAATAAAAATTTAACAGATCCCAATAGCTACCGTCCTATTTCTTTAACGTGTGCTATGGGAAAAATATTTGAAAAAATGATTAATAATCGACTCGTCTGGGTTTTGGAAAAAGAAAACCTAATATTACCGTATCAAGCACGTTGTCGGCAATACCATTCTACCACTGATCAAATGATCAGCTTTGAGGACGTTATATATAACAGCTTCATTAAAAGGAAACATTGTGTTGGAGTCTTCTTTGATCTTCAGAAGGCTTTCGATATGACCTGGCATCATGGAATAATGCTCCAGATACATGAATGGGGCATTCGTGGCAATCTGCCTATACTGCTCAGCAACTATATGAATGACCGTACCTTACAAGTACGCGTCAACAATGAATATTCATGTGAAAGAATCTTGGAAAATGGCATACCGCAGGGTTCGCCGTTGAGCGGTACCTTGTTTACCATTGCCATTAATAAATTGATATTAGCAATTCCAGCAGAAATCAGCAAAAGCGTCTATGTTGATGATCTGGCAATTATGTATGCCAGCAACAAGACTGCTATGGTGAGGTACAAATTGCAACGAGCGATCAATGCTCTAAATGAAGTTGCAAGGAATAACGGATTCCAATTCTCATTAGGAAAAGGAGCTGTGTACACTTTTGTAGGAAGAAAATTCCTCATCAAATTCCTGCGTTGACAATGGATGATAATCCAATACAATATAAAGACAGCGTAAGATATTTAGGACTAGTATTTGATAAATCCCTTACATGGGGATTACATATACAGGACTTGAGTGATAGATGCAAAAGAGCCCTAAACATTATAAAATGTTTATCGAACTTAAATTGGAGCTCAGACAAAGAGACATTATTGAGATTGTATAAAGCATTGGTTCAATCTAAACTAGACTACGGATGTATCGTATATTCATCCGCTAGAAAGTCGCACTTAAGAAAGTTAGACGTAGTTCATAATAGCGGAATAAGATATGCAACAGGCGCTTTCCGCACAAGTCCGGCAGCTAGTCTGATATCTGAAGCCGGAATAATGCCACTACATTATAGAAGAGAGATCCTTTTGTTAAGATATGCAGCAAATGAATGGGCTTTGCCTGCTCATATAAATAATAAATTGTTTACGAATCATCCTATGGCTGCGGTATATGAACATCGTGCTACCTATTCCAGACCTGCCGGAATTGGGTACCACGAATTAAGAAGAAAATACGAAATTGCTATACCAGAGACACTAGCAATTTCTACTAGAGAAATACCGCCATGGCTCTTGCCAGCGGTAAATACAAGTTTGGATCTCTCTCAAGGAGAAATAAAAAAGAAACCAGCAGTGATCATCCAACAAGAATTTTTGGCAACCGTCAGTAGTTACGAAGAACATATCAGAATTTATACTGACGGTCCTAAAACCGAACATGGTGTTGGATGCTCAATATGTGTAAATGGAGAAGCCCACTTTTGGAAACTGCCAGATGTGGCCAGTGTCTACACGGCAGAACTCACTGCAATTCAGCAAGCTCTTCGCTACACTGAACACTATTGCGAAGAGAGAGTGTTAATATGTTCCGATTCTTTAAGTGCACTTGTTGGACAAGTGAACAAGTAGCGGTGACCAGACTTAGAATCGGTCACACACGATTAACAAATTTATATATGTTAACCGGTGAAGTGAGACCAATGTGCGGTGTTTGTAATAAAACACTGACAATCAAGCATCTAATAGAAGAGTTTACCATATATGAGGACCTCAGAAAGAGGTTCCGTCTTAGAAATAATATTAGTGCTGATGTGGATAATGGAAATGAAGAAAATATAGTTGCATTTTTACACGCCAGTGGACTTCTTAAAAGTCTATAAAATGAAAGTTTAAAGCTGTGATAAAAGAATCTCTAAGCGGTAGTTTTAAATATATATATATAAAGAAAGAAATGGTATTGATAAGTTGAAATTTTAATTTCATGGTATTTTGAGAACCTTATCTCAAATTTTAATATTGGGGCCTTTACACCCCCAGTGTAAGTGTTTGTAATTGTCCTTGTCTTTTATGTCTTAATGTTTATTGTCAAGTTTGTGTTTTTAAATAAAATGTAAGGGCCCTTTACACCTTTACATATGACGATCCTGATGGAGATAATATTTTCTTTTAAAGAATGTGACGAGGGCTAATGACCTTAGCAGTCGATGCCCGTAAAAATTAGAAAAAATAAATAAAAATACGTTTAGATTCTAACCACCCACGGTCACAAAAACTGATATTTATAAAAACATGATATTTAGTGCAATTCATTAAACAATAAACAATAAAAAAACTCAAAAAAGAAATATATGAAATAAAACAAATAGCAATATTTAATGGCTTAATGGAAATTGTGAAAAAAGAATGTGAAAGAAAGATTAAAAATAGTTTATACCAGAGTACAAATATACAAATAAAATAATAGAAAAAATTATTTACATACACAGTATGTCTGAAAAGTTCTCGAACTAAATTAAATAAAAATACAGATTACACATTTACTCACAACAGGCCTGTACATAGAACTCTTCTCTAATTATACAACTGTTGCAGTGCTACTAGAACTCATCAAACGCTTTGGAGAAATCACTTTGTGGGACTGCCCTCAAATCCTCAGTTCAAGCCCTTTGGATTGCCAGAATGTCGTCGAAAAAGTGGCCTTTCATCTTCAACTTGAGTTTCAGGAATAGAAAATAGTCTACTGAAGCCAAGTCAGGTGAATAGGGTGGGGTGGGATAAGACGGTGATTTGATTTGTGGTGTAATAATGTGTTAAAACTGTTGCCATGTGAGCCGGGGCATTGTCGTGCAAGAGAGTACAACTGCTACACATATAATCTCTTACAATGAAATTCATGCTCACATTTCAAGTGCCTCCAGCCTTTCTGTTTCTTTTTTCCTTAATGTCACATTTATACTTTACAAGATGATTCTTCAACTTTAATTCCATTTAATTGTATCATTTTTTTTTCTGTTGGAAATTTCTTTAGCTACTTGCCGGTCTTATTTATATATTTCTTATTACTTTTGGAATTTTCTATTAAAATGGTACCTAAATAACTACCATTTTACTTCTTTATTTAGTGCAGACATATATTGAGTTATGATCTCCTATCCTTATTACTTTTGTTTTCGTGATGTTCAATGTTGTTCCATATTCTTATCATATTTCCTAATTTTAATATCATCTGTTAAATCCTATGTTTTATCTCCTACAAAACCATCAAGCCTTATAAAATTTATTTTTCTTCCTTCCACATTGATTCTTTTATCTTCTAATGCACTGTTGATGATAACTTCAACATATAAATTAAGATAGGTGGACGACAGATTTACCTTAGGGAGTTCTGTTTATATTTTATTTTTGATGCTTTTGACAGTTATTAATAAAAAAATAAATAATTTTACATTCTGTTGATAGTTGTAACCTAAACTTATTTATATCTTTGTTTATGTATTTTTGTTTTTTATTTTGCAGAGTTAATTGCATACATCATCAAATTAATTTACGACGAAGAATAATATAAATTGTGATATAAATTCTTTGGGATTATTTTTGTATACATTACTTATATTGTAGTAAAGATGATTAGCATTAGCTAAATAGTTTTTAGTATTTAGTTTACCATTATGTATTTTAATCAAAATATGACAATTACTTGGAAAATGTACATGATATTATAAAAGAACAAAGCTATAGTAAACCAAATAACAAACATTAGTATAGTAATTTCACTTGTGAAATAAGTTTTTAAAGAGATAATTATTTTAATTACTTAAGAATTGTTTTGTAATGTGTCTTTTCCTGGACATTAAAAGGGTACAAATAAGTAAAGTATTGCATGACATTAAGTATAGGGTTTGTTATTAAAATTAGTACTATATTTATTAATGTATTTAATCAATAAATATATCACTAGGTATTTCCTATAATTGTAACACATTTATTATAAAAAATTTATCTAAGCTATTTATAGTTAATTTTTTATTTATTTGCTGCCAGTTTCATTAATAGAATTTATTATTGTTAACTGTGAAAAAAGTATAAAAGTAATTTTTTAAATAAAAATAGACATCATGTTTGTAAAGTATGTTATTATTATTATTTTATTATAAATTAATGTTACTTTAAATTTTTTAATGCAGTTTTAGAGTTTTATTATCAGATATAATACTTTACATTAGCATTTTAATTGTACTTTGATGTTTTATACATATCCTGAGGGTGTATAAGTAGTTAATGATACATTTAAGTATATTTATTAAGTTGTAAAATGTACTTATCCTGTCTAGTAAATTTATTTTTAAATAAAAATAGTTTTCTGTTGATTTTTCCCCAAATGTTTACTAGTTTTTAGTGCTGATTCATGAAGCTCTTATATTGATTGAAAGGCTGTGGTGTAAGGAGGATTCCCTTACTTCTCTAATTTCTTTTATACAGTAATTTCCCTTACATATATTAATATTTTTATCTAAATAACAAGACATACAGAAAATACTTTTTCATATACATTTAATAAATTATAATTTAATAGCAATATTAAACATTTTTTCACCAATGTTTAATTTAAATATTTTAAGTAACAGATTGAAAACAATAAAAATTTAATACATTTTAAAACAATACTGAAATAAACATTTTCCTACATATACTTCAGGTTCATAATCAGAGAACAGTGTCTATAGACATCTAAATTGAAGAATTATTATTTAAGAAATAAATTAACAATATAATCCATCATACCAGCATGTTCATATGTTCTCTAGATCTTTCGGCTTACTTGGAAGCCAACATCAGAAGTTAAAATTAATGCATTAAAGTCAAAGTTTAAAAATCATAGTTAAAATTTAAAAACAGTCATGACTGTCCCAGTTCTACTAGTATACTACTTTGAGAAATTAATTATTATTTAAGAGTTTTAAATTTATTACATTCATAAAAAATAGAGAAAATACTCTCATAAAATGTAAATAAAAATATATTAATAGAAAACCACTTTCAAGCATTTTACTGGATATAATGAATAGTATATGTAAGAATATTTAACTGGATTATCTCTCGAAGTCCCAAGATACTGAAGATAATGAGTCTAATGGTTGTAGAAACCCTGTTTAACGTTTAAAGGTGATATGGATTAGAATACTACCATAATCTTTAAATAAAGTTTTAATGATTTAATATTAGTACATAAACTTACAAAGTACTTCAAATCATCACCTGAAACTTAAGTATTCTTAAGGTGTTCAGGTCTGGGTTTAGGAATTAACATTTATATTTATTTTTAATAAATTACAGTAACTTCTATAAATACATAATATGTAACAATAATTTATATCCATGATGTGACACCTGAATTCTAGCTTTATCCTCAGAAGAGCAATGCTCTTAATCAAATTTTACTGATGAAACTTAAAGTATGAATCAAGGCTGTAATAATTTTTCAACAAGTTTCATACATACTGGATATGCTGTTCATACATGAAAACCATTTAGGGAGACAGAGAGATTGACTAGCAGACAGCAAGTTCATACTTAAAATTACCAATTAAATTACATAAATTGCTGATTGACTTTTTTTGTTTTGTGTTGGAGGAGGGAAAATCTGCTACCAGATGCCTAGTAGCCTATACTACTAAAAATCCTCCCTCTCTCATACGACATGGTGACGGAATCACCAGAAGGTTTACCATCGTTACCACGTGTCTTCAGGATCTCCTGGATTCATACTCAAATGAAGGCTTTCATCATCCTGCGAGGGCATCCAGCAGCAGCAATCCTGATGGACCTCGCTGGCCACCCCTGCGAGCTAGCCTTCCACCCTCATCTTCAGGCTTACTTCCTTTCATCAGAGCCGTTCTTCCTCCATTTTTTTAGCAAGGATGCATCTGAACCAAACCCCACATTGGTTCCAACCCTATACTGATCCAATCATAGTTTCCATTATCTCTTCTGGAGAAACTTCCCTTTCAAATGGATAGGCCGATGTCTATCAGGGATACCATAGAAATGTATATATCATGTTCTTCGCTTCGTGACAGTATTGACACATTGGTGTCTCTCACCTCACCCTGGCATGGAGGTAGACTCCAAACAACCCATGACCTGTTAACCATTGAGCCACCCAGAAGTCCATTTCCTGTGCCCCCTGTTTAATCAAGTCCCAATGTACAGAATTATACAATGCGTCTATCTTCCATTGCTGTCACTGTTCCACCTCTCTTGCCATCTTATGAGCTCCCTCTTGGCTTTTCCAATATCTAAAAACTTGTATTTATAATCCGATTCGGCTCATATTCAGAATACATACGGGGGTAAGTCAATTATTATCCGCAGTTTATGTTGGTAGTAGTTGGTAGCATGCGTTGTTTAATTGCAGTTATGTTTGATGCAGCTAGGTTAGTTTCATTACCGCTGCCCTGCCATTAACCATGGCTGCTCCGCTTTCTGTTTGCACCAAAGAAGAGCAACGTTCAGTGATTCGTTTTTTGTGGTCGGAAGATGTATCAGGGGCCGAAATTCATCGAAGACTTTCGGTACAGTACGGGAACAGTGTGTTGCCGCAACGGAGTGTCTACGAATGGATTGAAAAATTCAAAAATGGTCGCACAAGTGTTACGCACGACGAAGGAGCCGGACGACCGTTTACAGCCTCAAATGACGAAAACACTGAACGTGCACGTAACATGGCTTTCTTAGACAGACGAGTAACATTTAATGAAGTGGCACATGGTCTGCAAATTAGTCACGGTTCTGCCTACGAAATCATCCAAAACAGACTTGGGTTTCATAAAGTCTGTGCAAGATAAGTCGCAAAACAACTCACACAGTTGCATAAACAAACCCGCTTGAACATCTGCCAGAAACATTTGGATCGCTATGGTAACGAAGGGGACATCTTCTTAGACTGAATCATCACTGGTGACAAAACATGGATCCATCATTACGAGCCGGAGAGTAAACGGCAGAGTATGAAATGGAAACATCCAAATTCGCCATGCAAAAAAAAGTTCAAGAGCCAACCGTCCGCAGGAAAACTGAAGCTTACGGTTTTTTGGGACTCACAAGGCCCAGTACTGGAATATTATGAGGAAAGGGGCACGACAATAAACAGTGCGCTTTACAGTGAGATGCTTACTGCCAAGCTGAAGCCTGCAATTTGAAGCAAACGCCGATGACTGCTGTCGAAAGGTGTGTTGTTACATTACAATGCTCGTCCACATCTGATGCCCACACTGCTGAAATGCTCCAGAAACAAAACTTTGAAGTACTGGCTCATCCTCCGTATAGTCCTGATCTTGCTCCTTCTGACTACCACTTGTTTGGTCCACTCAAAGAGCCATAAAGGGGCCGTCGTTTTACCTCGGACGAAACAGTGAAAGAAGCGGTGCATTCCTGGCGCGCAGCTCAACCGAAAACCTTGTTTTACGAGGGCATCAGGAAGCTTGTGCAACGATGGACCAAGTGCGTTGAAATGCAAAGGGAATACGTTGAAAAATGATGTACATGTAAATTTCCTACTTGTATTCAAATAAAATTTATAACTTCATTGCGGATAATAATTGATTTACCCTCGTATTAGTTATGTGAAAAGATATTTTTTCAAAAAATGGCTAGCTACGTGGCGCTGGGATTCGAGATATTTAGAGAAATTGTATTTACGGTCCGAGTTAGCTAATATAAACAATATATATTAATTACGTGAAAAGCAAAAATTTTGCAAAAACTATACCCATTAGGTGACGCCGGTATTGGGCTATTCACGAAACAAAACAGATATATATACAGACTTCCTTCTATATATATATAAAAGGCAATGTTCATATGTGTGTTCGCTGTCGACTAAAAAACTACTGAATCGATTTATGCGCGGAAAAATGAGGGGAAAAGGAGAAATGAGAGAATGGGGAAAAGAGGAAAGGGGAAACGGTTAAGGGGTCATGGAAAAGGAAAATGAGGAGAAAAGAAAATTGAAAAAGGGAAAGGAGAAATGGTGAAAGAAAAGGTCGGAAGGGGGAGAGGGAAAATTGGGAAAGAAACAGGATATGTTAGAAGAGCTTGACTTTTAATTTTTTATATAACTGTGAGAATCTGATCATACAAGAGTTTTTTTTCAAGGTCCGATCGGTCGAGAAATAAATGTAAAAATGTATGTGGACCAATGAAAATTGAAAATGGATTTTTCTGAACTTTGATGATGCATTTATAAAATATTAATATTACTCATATATTTCTTAGGAACATAAGTTAATTAAGCATACAAACGGGTTAATACTATTTCTCTTAAAATGGAGTACTTATGTTACCACAATTAAGATTATTTAACTAAAAAGTTACCATTTTTATTTGCTCATTATAAAAGAAACTGCCATTTTATTGTGTAAATTGAATATTGTTACAATATTTATTTTTACTATTATTATTTCTAATTTCATGCATTTAGTTTTTTTTGTTTTGAATCTATTTGTGTAAATTCACTTGGCTTATACTACTTGTTTAACCGCTTATTATTTGCTTTATATTCTTTATGATGTTATTGTCCATTTCTAATAATTATAATATATTTTTTTAAATTATGTATGAACATTCTGACATTCAATTTTTATGTGATGTTCATGGTTATATTATTGAGAAACCTTAACAATTTTACATTAATAGAATCAGTAGCGGTTAACAATTTTTCTGACAGACAAAAATGAAATTAACAGCTTAAGATGTCGCTTCAATCTGTTCCAAATTATAGTTGTCTGGAGTTACACAACAGTATCATTAATTTCTTAATTAGGTTAACTGTTGTATTTCTTCAAATAATTGTTTTACCAAAAATGTTTAAGTTAAAAGTATGTATTGGAAGTATTTCATTATTATCATCATTGTTATTAACTTAAAACTTTAATTATTTTTTTATTTTCTGTTCTTTTTCTTTAAGAAAGACAATAATTATTTGTACTAAAATATTTCTTAGTTGTCAAAATTTTCATAAGAGTGTTAGTGAAACTTTTAAATATTAAAATATATAAAAAAAATTGCATAATATATTATAATTCGGTTAATGTGATTTTAAAAAAAATAGTGCAAAGTAAAATTTTCAGATGTTTTATTTAATTTCAAAATATTTGCAGATTCCATGATACCTATATTGCAGTTTGACAGCAGTGGACATTGTGTTTAGATTTCTTGAAAGGAAGTTCAGTAAAATGTAAAATTAATTTTTTAAATGAATTGCGAATAATTTTTTTTTTCTTTTAGACTGCTTGTACATGATATTTTACTGGAAGTATTTGTATATATTTTTTTGTTACCTTACAAAAAAATTTGTTAATATATCCTAATATTTATTGGTATAAATGTAATGAATTATGACTTCATGTAATTGTTTATGTACATTTTTAATATCAGATCTTAAAATATCCGTCATTGAAAGTATTACCAAAAATGCATATCAATATTAACTATAAAACATACAGTTTGTTAGTATAACAAACCTTTGTTAGTATCATTCCTTTGAATGATAGAAAAATATATATTGTTCATAAATTTATATTGCAGATAAACTTGCTTATTTCATAAATTATTTATATTGTTTAAACTGTCATCTTTGTAAAGCTTCTGAACATTTTTATTGAGAAAGAAGTATTCTGCTCCATTGTATGGAAGTTACTAATTTTTATTAAATTTTACTATTTCTTTATTACATTACTATAGTTGTAGTATAACTAAGCATGACATTATATTACAATTTTATACAGTTTTATTTTTGAGGTATTTGTAACATTTTCTAATTATTTTTATTATTATTTTATCATAAATGCTTTTTTAAATTATTTTTTAATCCTGTTGTTTTTATTGTTTCCCGTAGTTACCCCCACCCCCTTATCCAGGCATGCTACTAAAAGCATATACACAGCTCCAGGGGGTGCCATCGCCTCAAATTACCTCAGCAGGAACAAAGGTTCCGCCTAGGTAGCTGGAACTGTTGTCTTTAATCATTCCTCATGCTTCTAATGAGGGATCCCCCACCGGGACTCTGGTCTTGATGCCACGCCTCTAATGGGAACCCCAAACGGATCCCCCACTGGGACTACTGTCTTACTTTATCCCCCATTGTGAAGTACCAAAGAAAGTCCCTGTGCAATCACTGAAAGTGGGACACTTGAGCATCCACCCCTCCTGAACGAGACTGTCCCAATCGTAATCTCCATCTCCAAAAGCAAAGATAAATGGGTCTCATTTATTGCTGCTGGTTCTACATCCGCGGTCTCCAAGTGAATGCCCTCGAACTTTACAAAAGGAGTATTTGCCTCAGTTTGATAGTCTTTCTGATGAAGCCCCTCAGCCCCACAATTAAAGCAATACCTTTTTTTTGTTACAGGACCCAGCCCTGTGCCCTTTCCTCCAATACCGATAACATCGCCCTTCGGCGGATCTCTTGACAATCGACAGAACACCCAACCTATGTGAATTTGCCCAACCTTCAGCAACTGATCAGCCAGCAGTGCCGGAACCGCCACAGTCGCTACCTTCGTCTCTATATGACGATCGCAGAGAGAGGACATCAATTTTCAGCCTGCAGGACAGCGTCCTCAGCGATCTTCCGCATGTCATTCACCAATCCCTCTCTCTTGGTAAGAGCGGCGACTTCCTTTGTCAACAAATGGACCCGTTGCACGCTCCAACCAGTATCCATTTTCTGCTGCCGAAGCTTTGCAGCAGAATCACCCGTATATGGAGGTCCATGGCCGGTTCCATTACCCGGGTTCAAATCCCAGTCAGGCATGGCATAATCACACACGCTATAAGTCATTCAATTTCATCATCTGAAGAATGCCTTACAGTGGATCCGGAGTTAAAAAAAAAATATTACTTGTTTAAAATACATTAGATAAAGAAAAATATTAGAAATAGCAATTAATTATTGCTTAGAAATTTTTTTGGGGCAACTGGAGGCATTACCTTTGTAATACATGCCATTATTTTGAAAATGAGTTAGAAGTAAAGTCTGTTGCTAAGCAGGTTATAAAAGCATATTGAAATTATATATCACTAAGACCTACTTTTTATCACCGTCACTAATTTATATTAGTGACGGTGATAGTGATTGTAAATTTTCATACTTAACATAAGATTTTATTTTATGATTGCTTTGTATATATTTTCTATGTTCAACCTTTATCAAAACAACTATAATTATAAAAATAATTTAAAATTTTTATTAACGTATTGTTTACTTATAAAACAATTTATAAAATTATGTTTTAATAATATTTTTAAATAATAATATATTAAATTTTATAATAATATTTTAAATTATTTTTATAATTTATAAAACAGTCAATAATGATACGCAAAATGTTGGTAATCATTTTTGCTATAAAATCAGTTTTTGTATAAAAGTTATTTTTTAATGTAAAACTAAAATAGAGTTTGTTGAAAATTCCTTATTTAATTTTGGACCATCATTTTTTTCTGGATTTTATAACTACCATTCTGATGCCTGCTGTCAAAATGTAGTTTTTTTTTTTTTTTGTAAAAAGTAATCTGTAAAAATTATTAATAATCTGTTAATCATTCATTTATATTAGATGATTGACAAGTTAGTTTTATCGAGAATTTGTATGAGAAAGTATATTTCTATGTGTATTTGTTTACATTATTCACATTATTTTGATATTCATTGAAGAGTTGGGTAATTTTCCGTAGGTGTGTCCTTATCAGTTTAAAATGATGTTTTGTCAATTTTTGTTATAATAATTCTTAAAAGTTTTTATCTTAATGAAAAAATGTACTGCACTAATTTTTTATTTTTAGTCAAGTATTTATTTTAATTTTATCTATTTATGTGAAGATAAAGTAATTTGTAAAGGAAATTTAAGTTTGACATCATAATCAGTTTTATGTTTACTATCATTGTATCACAACAGTTATTATCTATATTTCTTTCTAAGGCTGGACGTGCTATTAGATCCTCGCTTTTAAGAACAAGGCTTTAAAGATGAGGCATCTTACCAAAATGCTTACACATAACTTTAACAGAAAGTTCGAAGTATTTAGATCGAACAAGGCGATAGGTTTGAAACCGAACAAGAAATTATTGAACCCTCCGTTTCAACTGCATGGGAAGATTTTGATAAAAAAGTAACGTCAATTTTAACTAATTCAAACCCAACAGTAGCAGGAATTTTAGAGCTAGATAAATATATAAATGAATCGCTGATCTCAAGAACACAAATTTCAAAGAACACGAATTTTTTCAAAAGCGGGACAGTTAATAACAAAAAGGCAAAATAGAATTGCATCAAAGAATTTCGAAAAAATTATATTTCTACATGTAAATATGTAAAATACTATAAAGTTTGTTTGAAAGGTATTAACTAATTATTTATTTTGATTAATTTTTATTATTATTTTTTTGTGATAACAGAACCAAAAATTTTTAAAAACAAAATGTTTGTGTGTGGCTGTGTAAGTAACTGTGCGCGTATTAGTAAAAAGTTAAAAGTAAATATAAATTCATAACATCGATGTGATAAAAAAAACAAAGCCGGAATCAATGGCTCGCTCAAAAATAAAGTACGGTACAAGCTATATTATTTTAAATTATCCATTTTGTCATTTATAGCTTTAGAGAAATTAGTTTAAGATAAATTTTCTAGCTATAAGTACTTTTACCCACCGGGTTGGTCTAGCGTTTACGCTCTTGCGTTTACGCAAATCAGCTGATTTCGAAGTCGAGAGTTCTAAGGTTCAAGTCCTAGTAAAGGCAGATACTTTTATACGGTTTTGAACACCAGAACGTGGATACCGTTGATCTTTGATGGTTGGGTTTTAATTTACCACGCATTTCAGAACTGGTCGACCTGAGACTCTACATGACTACACTTCATTTACACTCATACATATCACCCTTATTCACCTTCTGAAGTAATTCCTGACGGTGCTTCCGAAGGTTAGCAAGAAAAAAAAGATATAAATACTTTATAAGAGTAGAAAAAAAAAATATTTGTCTCTCATTTCGCTGTAGTTGATAAACAAAAAATGTTTTATGTGGCTTACAGATAAAATTTAATATTTTAAGATTAACTCAGTTAAATAGCACAGCTAATGAAAATATTTTATAATCAGAAGTAATAAATTTGCCGAATGTTCAATAAACATTAGTGATGTTGATGTAATAAGTTACGCGTCCCGTGTGGATATAAGAAACCAAACGCAAGCTTGAATTTGGTGTGGTAGGAGGAGCCCCTACGATACTACATGCACAAGAAAGATTATTATAATCGAATCGAGTCGTAATTGAGAAAGATTTGGTTTCCTGTCGACTATCCAATTCATTGTTAAGAATCGGTTTCTCCTGCAAACCGATTCTCGATTCTTTCGTTCAGTATAAAGAATCGAATCGAAGGAACTACTCGTTCACGATTCTTCCCATTAATAATACACTACTAATTGCTAATGTTGACGAATACTACTAATGTTATGAATGAATAACAAATTTTAATAACAACTTTTAATTCGTCACTCGCTCGGATTTGGAAGATGAATAGGGCGAATACTAATTACTATTAAGATTACGAATGATGAGAGACTACTACTACTACTACTTTTCATTTTCGTTTGAATTAATATTTTACCTCACAATTAGTAAGCCCAGCAATGAGACATGTTTATTTTCTGACATCATTTCTCGCTACTATGTTCACTATACTATCACCACTCCTAATAGTAATTATAAAAAAAATATATTTAAATTCGTACTCGTAACTGTATGTTATCATTTCCAGGTCTTGTAAATTAACATATCGCCACGGTATTATCATTCCACTTTCACATATATTAATTACACAAAAGATAACACTTAGGAGAAACTGATCAGAGTGTATTTTCACTCAAGTTACGGAAGTTGCTCGCGCCGATGTAACACACCATGAAGGTTTGCGTTGGCCCAAGTGGATCAGTTTGCACGCACATGCGTGTAGTGTCTAATTCAGTCAGTCGTTCAATGCAAATCAAGTGATTAGCACGTGTTGGAAACAAAACATACTGAGTCGTAATAAATATATATTTATATACACGGATTTCTGAATACGGATATTTTAAACTGTGAACGTATATTTATTTTTTGTATAAATTGTGTATCAAGATTTGAGGATATATTTGTGTAAGTATTATTTTTTACAAGTAAAATTATATGTTTTAATAACAGAAAATAACAAACATCAGATAAATTCTTGATTTTGTATGAACAATTTTAAATTTACCAAATTCAAAATTTTTGACAAAATGCATTATAAAATAAAACTATTTGCATCATATTTTTCATATCATAAGCTAAATATATTCCATGAACTTTGTTTTATATGACAACGAATACTTCAGTACTTTTTAAACTGTATAGAATAAATATCATTTATTCAAACATTTATTCATGGTATTTAATGTCCTCTATCGATCGTTTGACTCAGTAGTTCAAATTTGAATGCTTAAAAAAATTCTTTATTTATTCACGCCAAAGAAGTATAACTTCTTACGTACTACAAAAGTACACGTGAGCTTTTTTTTTATTAAAAAGAGAAGAATTTGAAGCAGCACTGCTAAATTTTCGCTACAAAAAAATCATTAATTAGGGTTTTTCGGAAAATATGATATGAAAACGATCAAATAAAGTAAAAATTAAACAAAGTAAATGTTCTCCATCACTTTCAAATGCCAATTATAATTTTTTTTAAACATTAGCTTACGATCTATTTAATTTTGATTAATTTTATTCACACAAACACACATTAAATTATGGTTTTAATTTTTGTTTGCAAATTTAAAAGTTATTGAACTTAATATCAGGTAAAACAAGTTATAAAAGATAAATCAGTTTAAAATTCCGCGTTAAAATAACCATTTAAAAAGTTATTTTTTTGTCCAGGTTTTTTTTTGAGATATTTAATTAATATTCAAATTGGTTAGCTGTCCGGCCTAGAAAACACTTTCCGAGGGAACTGATATTGTAGGAATAAAGGAGTATTTTAAATTTATCTCATATAATTCAGGTAATGAATTTTTATGCAATTCCCAATATTCCAAAGAATTTTTCAATCAGTTAAGATGTGGCATTTCCATATATTGTCATATTTGCAATATTCCAGTTGACGTTGTTTACATAATGTCATTTTACATAATTTTTTTTCAAATAAACTCCAAATACCATTGTTAGAATTTGTTGTCTGAGGTTCTAAGATTTTCATTTAACGGTAGAATACCAACGTTCTTTCGCCTTGAATTAATTAAATTTGTAACCTCATCATTTATCCATTTTTGGGCATGCTTTGCATTTTCTTCTATGCAAAATATGTTTTTTTTTTTTTTAATCACGGATCAACAAAACTAGCTTTGGCTACAAATTTATTACCTTCCAAATGGCCAAGACTCCTGCCAATAACTTCAAGTAAATTAACTCCAACATTTGTTTTTGGAATTAAAAAATTTAACGTATGTTGCAACCCTCTTAGTAAGGGAACAATTAATGCCATCATCGGATATTTTTCTCCTGACGACTCGAAAGTAATTTGCTGAACAGGCTTTAAAACATTAATACAATCAATGATGATTATCCATTCTAAGGCATCCATTGAGGAGCATTTGGAAATTCAGATGTAGTAACAGACAATGGATCTTTTACTTTCAATAGTCTTTCTAGCATCATTAAAACAGAATTCCACTTGGTAGAGACATCCTTTTTAAGTTTTAATTCAGGTTTCCCCATGGTCATTTGTTTATCCCTTAACTTGCTAGTTGCCGTAACACTGTTTTAAATGTGAAACAAGATACCTGCATTTTTTCAATAAATCTGAGAACTCTTTGTTCTTTTTTGTAGCATCTTGTACAGATAAATTAAGGGTGTGAGCCAGACACGGATGGTATTACAAATTCAATCGTTCATAAATTGAATTTTTTCTATTACATCCATTGTCTGCAACTATTGCCACTATTTTGTTGGTGATATTCCATTCTTCAAAAATTGTTTTTAAAATACAGCTGATTGCCATTCCCGTATGAGCAACTAATATTTCATTAGTAATGAGTACAATTGAATGCAGTTTGTTACTGTATATAAAATTACCAGTCAATATAACAAACTATTTATTGTCATCAGCTGACCAAATATCGATAGTTACTAAAATATGTTTTATTGAATTTAACATATTTTTAATTTTTTTTTTTATATTTCAAAGTAAATTTGTGGCAGCATTGAATGCTATCCTCTGCTAGCTCAGTTGATAGACTGGTGGACTATATTGTCTCAGTGGCATTGTAGATGATAAATGTTTCCTACTGGGTGGCATATACAGTGATTGCAATTTCCTTGTACATTCTAAAAAAAAAAACAGGATTTTCAACCAATGATAAAGGTTAGAAATCAATAGCTACCATTTTAATAATGAATCTACCAATTGCAGTTTTTACTGCTATAGATAATTCTTTGTCATAACGTCCAAATAAACGTAGTTGTTTTTTAGGCGGAGCTATATTTACTTTATTAAATGAAATTTTACTACTTATATTTTGGCTGATGGTGTGGAAGGAGCAGGATCAATTATTACTGGTATTGTGCGTTTGTGTAGTTGATTAATCGACAAAGTAGAAGTTTCAGAAGTGTTTACTTTTTTGTTATTATTATTACCTAATTTTTCAATTAACTGTAAAAGATGTTTCCGTTAAGTGCTCTTTAAGGTTTGTAGTATTGCCAAAAAACTTTAAATGTTTTTTTGCAAATTTCACAAGAAACATTTTTTGTCATCTTTGGTAAAAATATATATATTATTACCAATAATATAATATAATATATAAAATAATAATAATATATATATTATTATTAATATATATTATTGCGATATATATATATCGCAACCACAAAAAAAAAAACAAAACATTATTTTAGTTGTAGAAGAAGTTTTAAATATTCTATTTGTTAATACTTATGATAAAGTAATTTTATAACTCGTTAATTAAAGTAGTACAGCTGTGGTAATGCTGTATTGGAGAGGGAATATCGTTTAAAAGATCATGTTGCTTAACCTGGTCAATACTTTAGAATCAGTTTCCCTCTGTCTAGAATACTGAGGGAATATTTATTTACATTCGAATGGAGTGGTAGTTGCCGTGTACGGAGTGGTATATATATATGTTTGTGGATTCTGAGATGTTAGTTCATCATTAGTGAGATCACTTGCTGCAAGATGTGGTGTTTTACTATAACTACATTAACTTTTCTTTTAATATCTATTAATCCAACTTTAAGTAATCTTAAAAAATCTGAGCTTCAAGATGCAATCGATGCATTTGATTCGTTTGATACTAGACCTGTAAGATCTATAAGTCCTCGACACAAGGTGAGCAATAAAATTTTTAGTTTCTTGTATATTAACTTCTGACTCGTGGGTATGCAGTTTGTGGCATAAATTACGCATCTTGAATTTATTTTATTCAATACAAAGGAAACTATTTTTGGTGGTAGACAATCTGCATTTAATAAGTGAAATCGTAATAAATAAAGTTGCTGATAAAATCTCATTTAAAATTTATACCCAATTATTAATTAAAAAAACATGAAACCAATTGTAAATTTAAACTGAAAATTTTATTTGTTTGAAAAGTTTTCAAAGAGATTTTAAATACGTCTGTTGTAAGTACAAAAATTTAAATTTATTTCTTTTGAAATAAAAATTATAATATTTTATACATTTTAAATCAAGATGAATAATTTTATTTTACTTTTTAAATTAAGTTCTAAAGACTTTAAATATGAAGGTAATTTAAAAACTTGTTAAATTAGGATAACTTGTAATTACTGAATAGAATGCATTTTAATTAAAAGAATTTTTTAATCATTTTTTTAAAAACGTGTTACCTTTAATAACTTTTTCATTTTTACGTTAATTTACTCAAAAACAAATGAAACGGTTTTTTGGCTAGCAATTTTATATTTAATGCGACTGTATGCTGCTTTTCTCAATTAGAGATCTTCTTCTAGATTAGATTGTGACAAAGCATTCCACAAAACTATTACACATCCAGCGTATAATAAAATTCAGACTGGAATAGATTGGACTTTTATTTTAATATGTTATTCAGTGCAGCAATTTTCTTTTAAGCATATGTTTATTGATTTATATGATTAAGTAAAAATATTAAATATATATCTTTATATATATATATATATTTCTTGTGTGCGTGTGTAAGTCACTGAACTCCTTCTAAACGGCTGGACTGATTAAAATGAAATTTTTTGTGTGTGTTCAAGGGGATTCGAGAATGGATTAGATTCACAATTTGATACGATAGAAAACGTTTTTTTAATTAATTTATTTATTCATGTGTTGTTGATCTTGGGATGGATAAGGTTCACAGCTGGATCCGGTAGGCAGCGCTGCGATCGCATTTTAGTCTTTTATTAATTTTTGGCATATCAGTCAAACCCAGTAGCTGGTGCTGCAATCAGATTCTAGGAAATATTTTTATTTTGTTGCTTTTTCTCATATCAGTTGCTTGCGTCGTAGCTTAGTGTTGTTATTACATTAAAATTCGTATTTTTAACGGACTACTGTGTTTAGAGAGTAGTTTGAATTAAACCCGATAGTGCTGTTCTGAGAATTGGATTTATTTACATTCTGACTTTTATAAAGTGAAAGGTTAAATTCTATGAAGTTCTGTAATGTTTTGTAAGTTTCTTAATGTTCAGTATTAATTGCAATGATTTTGCAGTCACAACTCTTTTCGTTAAAAAATTATTTTCCACCTAATACTGTGATTTAAATAGTGTTGTGAATTGATCCGATAGGTAGTGCTGTTGTTTTGCCATTTGGATTTATTTACATTATGTGAAAAGTTAAATTTTGTGATGTTCCTAATATTCAGTTTTTTAAGGTTTCATGAAACTTTCAATTGTGTTCATTTAATCTGTACGTATACTCAACGAAGCATTGCCGAGTCTGCTAGAATTGCGCGCTTATTGAGAATATTATATTATATTATTATTTATTGAAATAACGTTTTAAAGTGTAATTAAAAAATATACATCATACATATTTGTAAGGTGCAGTATTGAAGTGAGTATTTTTCATGAATTTTAATGATGTATAAACGTGCATTCAATAATAATCAACTTAACCTACAAATTTAAATTGTCAGTTCTCATTTGAATCTATGCAACTTATGAATATTGAACGGCTCTTTGAAAATAAAAATCTAAGTTCGTAAAATAAATTATAACATTTATAAAATAAAAATAAAAGTTACTTATAATAATTATAGTTTAAATTATATTTAAAGAATTGAAATTATAATTTTTATAGCTGATTAATTTTATAAAAAATTTTTCTAAAATTGTTAGAAATTGATAATTGTTAAATTGATAATTTACAATTATCTAAAATTTGGTAAAATAGATGTTGAAATAAAGAATGAAAAAAATGTTAAAAATTTTAACTACTTTGCTTTTTTACAGAGCTTTAATTTTTATATTAATTGATTAATTAAGCACGATTATAGAACCTCAAAATTATTAAACAAAAAAACAAAATGTAGGAGGTACTTTTTTAGAGTGATCCTAAGTTAAATTTATCAGTAATGTGGATGAAAATTTATTAATTACACTAATTATTAATTTTTCGATTTTTTAATTCAATTTTCATCAGACATCTCAATATTTAGTGAAAATAAATATTAACCATACTACACATAATTAGTCAATAAACCCATTAAATAATACAACAATCACAGATTTATAATATTCATACTAATAGTCATATTAATGATATTTCGTTCACATTCCTGCTAATTTTAACTTAAATAAGTTACTTATTATTTATGTGTTGAGCATTTATTACAGAACAATGCCACATCAGGACGACTGTCGGGTCCGATAGTTAAGTTATATATGTTCTTGTTTGTTATATGTATTTTTTAAATTAAACAACATTTCTCTTTGAATTTAAAATTATCCTTTTATCCAGTGTGAATTTCAGAGATTTTTTTATTTAAAAAAAAAAAAAACTCAATCTGGTGGTGCTGTTTGTTTTATTATGTAGTTGAAGTAGTACACTTTTTAATACAAATAATTGTATTGTATTCCTAAACTGTTTGAATATGCTATTAATTTTTTGTCATTGCTTAATTTAGCAATGTACAGCTACGGCATAGTATCAGTACAACCAACATTATCATGATATTCAAAATATTTTTGCACAAAATTTCAAGAAAATTAATGGGTAGCATAGGATACAACATTCTCTGAATGTTTGGGGATTAGTTTCATATAGTGTTGAGGAAACAACTGAAGGAACAAAATTAGTTTTACCTCAACTTGTTGAAAAAACTTCTATATTAAATGAAAATTATTCTCCTAATCCAAGTGAAGAATCTAATTGATAATGCAAAATAAGAAGAAAAAATAAACTTAACAGATTTTCTGAATTAGTATGGGATATAATGTAAAAATGCATGTGGACCAATGAAAATTGAAAATGGTTTCTTCTGAACTTTTTTTGATGCATTTATAAAATATTAATATTACTAATAAACTAACTTAAATATCATATATTTCTTAGGAACATAAGTTAATTAAGCATACAAATGGGTTAATACTATTTCTCTTAAAGTGGAGTACTTATGTTACCACAATTAAGATTATTTAACTAAAAAGTTACCATTTTTATTTGCTTATTAAAAAATAAACTGCCATTTTATTTTGTAAATTATATATTGTTACAATCTTTATCTTTTACTATTATTTTACTATTATTATTTCTAATTTCATGCATTTGGTTTTTTTTCTGAATCTATTTGTTGAAATTCACAGTGGCAATTTACAATTTTCTGACAGACAAAAATGAAATTAACAGCTTAAGGTGTCGCATCAATCTGTTCCAAAATTATAGTTGTCTGGAGTTACACAACAGTATTATTAATTTCTTAATTAGGTTAACTGTTGTATTTCTTCAAATAATTGTTTTACCAAAAATGTTAAAAAAACCAAAAAATAAAGTTAAAAGTATTTCATTATTATCATCATCATTATTAACTTAAAAATTTAATTATTTTTTTATATTCTGTTCTTTTTCATTAAAAAAGACAACAATCATTTGTGCCAAAATATTTCTTAGTTGTCAAAATTTTCACAAGAGTGTAAGCCAAACTTTTTAATATTTTTGTTATATGAAAATAAAAATATAAAAAAACGGCATAATATATTATAATTCATTTGGTTAATGTGATTTTAAAAAATAGTGCAAAGTAAAATTTTTTGATGTTTTATTTAATTTCAAAATATTTGGAGATTCCATGATACCTATATTGCAGTTTGACAGCAGTGGACATTGTGTTTAGATTTCTTGAAAGGAAGTTCAGTAAAATGTAAAATTAATTTTTTAAATTAATTGCGAATAAATTTATTTTTGCTTTTAGACTTGTATATGATATTTTACTGGAAGTATTTGTATATATTTTTTTGTTATCTTACAATTTATAATTTTTGCTTTTCTCTAATTTAGGGAAACTGTATATGTGGAGTTATTATTACATAATTATTTCTTGATCTTATTATTTTATCTTAATGGTATGAATCTTTTTATCACATATTATTGGAAATAATTTATATAAAAATATCAAATTATGATTAATCTGTAATTCTGTTTTTCTATATCTTCCTTACATAAATATGTATGCTAGGTATGGTGTTACATTTAGAAGCTGTATGAATATTTAATACCTTCTAAGACTTATCCAAGAAAGTTCTTTGTATACTTTTCAATTTCTTGAACCCAGCAGCACCATTAAAAGTAAAAACGTTCTGAAAGTTGCATTTTTTATCACAGTAAAAGTAATAAGGGTTTGTATCTGTTATTCAGAAACAAAGGTAGAATGTGCTAGGGAAATGTAGTGCTACTTTTTGAAATATTATTTATAAATTTATTATACTTGTCAACAGGTAAATATTATTATTTTTTAAAGGAATTCTTAAATTTAATTTTAAACGGTTGAGGTTTTTTGTGACTTATTGTTAATATTACCTTATTGGGTTAGTGTAGTGGTTAAATTCATCATTGCAAAATCAGCTGATCTTTGAAGTCAAGAGTTCTAATGTTTGAGTGGTTGTAAAGACTTTTGAGTCTTTTATATGGATTTGAATGCTAGACTGTGGTTACAGGTGTTCTTTGGTAATTGAATTTAAATAATTCACACATCTCAGGAGTGATCGACCATAGTCTGTTCCAGACTACTATTTTACTGTACATTTACACTTAAATTGCACATTGCATTACATCTGCAGCTGTGTCAGACTTGGCAAGCTGGTAGCAGTAATTGCATTTGCCTTTACACACACATATGTAGACCTGACAGTTTCTGGAAAACTGGTTGGAGAAAATATAATACGGAATGTCGGTACCAAAGATATTCAAAAGTAACACCTTATATTAAGAGAACTGGTTAATATAGTTTAATAATCTCTTTTTTAGTAAACAAAGCAAAATAGCAAATTGCAAAAAACTGAAGGCTTTCTGTTCGGGAGTTACCATCTTTGTTAGTGGTACTGTCAATCGGGAAGATGGTGTCTCAATCTGCGACTAAGGGCCCAATAGAAATTTTCCTTTTCGCTGTTTGATTTTAGCCTTAAATTAACATTGTATACCTCATCCAAGAGGTATTATAACAAATTAAAACTTTGATATTAATTTTTTACATTCGGTTTATTTTAGTGTTATAATGTCTGTTTGAAAAAATTAACTTGACCCTTTGAAGAAATCATTAAATAGTTGAAAATAAAACTTTTTTAATATTTACGTCTTCAAGGTGAGATAGGCACCAAATTAAGAAGCGATTCAACAATTTATTAGCTGATTCTTTTTATTTGGGGTAAATTTTGAAAACCATCTGCAACAAGTTGATTGAGATTTTTGTGAGTATACATCAAAGTAAAGATTAAAAAATTCAGAGATAGGAACTTAAATTTTGTGTTCATTCAACAGTTTTCCATGCAGTTTTGCTGTAATGTATTTGACATTATTCATTTGTTGATGAGATAAGGAATGATTATGATTTAGAAAAATTGAATGATTTAGTTGAATTTTATTGTGAACATTCAGAAGTCACAATTAAACATTGACTTTTGTTTATTGAAATTTTGTAGTTTTGTTACAATCGAGTTTACATTTTATTTATTGACATAGTGGCTTCCATACATACATCTACTACTGATATGCGAATTATACAACCATGTATACCAAATAATATTTTGTTTATTACATGACAATAGTTCTCCTGATACAGTGAAACTAAATTGAAATATGAAGCTAATCTTTTAGTTATTGTATAAAAGGAATGGGTTTCCACCATTTTAGCGTTGTTAGGATGGTAGCGGTCATTTGGTCAGAGTTTCTACTTGTATGGTTTCTGATACCCTTAGTTTAAGGTTAAAGGAAGATTTTCAGTTTTATTGTGCTGATTAAATAAATGAGAAAATAAAAGTGGCATGAAATTTAACTTGCTTACGAATGTGAAAGTCACTTTGACGTGCCTTACCTTTCAGGAGTAATTCATTCTTGATAGAATTTTTTGTTGTTTTTTTAATCTAGTCTTAACCCTACTGACTAGTATTACTTGTAATTTAGTATGAGCTGTACATTCATTATTGTAAGTTTGTCTGTGCCTGCCTTGGATTTAATTATTTTTTTAATTTCATTCTAAATGAAAAATAAAGAAAGATTAAATAAAATGCATTGTAATAGTATGTATGAAGATCTGGATTTAGTTCCAGCAGATCATCCATACATAAGCTAGCAATCTGTATAATTTCTATTTTGTACATTATCTGTTATCAGTAAAGTTATCATTACAGTTTCTTATTTATTTGATTTATATTATTCAACCAAAAAGGAATGATATAATGAAAAGAAAAAAAAAACTTTGTAGACACAGTATAATATCTTTTATTATTGAATTAAAATATAAGTGTCACAAGTTGCTAATTTGTTTATGGATGATACTGATATAAATTACTGTGTTGATATAATTCCCTACTGTAAGAAAACATTCATCCAACTTGTAGAGAATAAAACAATGATTTTCAGATATTCCCTTACGTATATTTCAGCTTAAAAAATATTAAATTTATAAATAATGTTTAAATAGCTACTTCATATTCCTTTCTTTTACTTCCTTCAATTCCAGGAAATACATATGAAATTCATTTAGCAGTTAGCTTTTTATCAAAAGGGTTTTGCTGAATCAGAGGTTCAAGAATTGTTTGTTAAAGCCTAGGTTCTTATTTTTTATTTTGAAATGATAATTCAGTCTTTTATAATTAAATATTTTTTTCATATGAAAATAAGTATTATGCACAGGTGAGATGTTGAAGATAAGTAGGTAGTTCATCAGCAGTACTGAACACTATGTATTGACCAGATCATTGTCTGTTGACTGCATGTCACGCTGTATATTGTTTATACTTTGTATTTAGTGGTATTTATGTAAAATAAGTTATCATTAATGATAATAATTACAATTCATACATGTGGATTGTGTATCATAAGAAAAAAGTTACAGTTATCCATTGGTAACTCTACCTTTTTTCTTCTGAAGAATGGAAAGGAAATGTACCATTATATTAGTTGCTAAAATTAAAATAATGCCTTTAGGAAATTTAATGGGTACACCATAGTCAGAGTTATAATTCAAAATAAAATTAGAATAATTTTTTTAACTGAAATCGTTTGAACTTTGTAGAAATGTTTATAAATTAACCATTTTATTTTTTTATTAATTTTTTATAGGATACCGGTACTGATGCCGGGAGAAGATATGTTCCTGGTGCACCAACGGCAATAGATGTACACAGTAAATTAGCAAGAGATTTAGCATTATTTTTTATTTGTGAATATAATAAGATAACTTTTCCGTACAACTACTTCCTTGTTGACATATGGAGTGGTACACAACAGGTATTGTAAAAAAGTAAAATTCTGATTATTATTTAGTTACAGATACATTTGTGTGTATGTGTATATGTTGACAGAAGTGATTGGATTTACTTATATCTTCATAAAAATGAAAATATTTGTATTTAATTCTATGTGTGTTTTTTTAATATTTTATAATGCTATTAGTAAACAATAAAAATAAACAGAAGACCGTTTGTGAGAATCCCATGTCATTTATTTTTAATGGACCTCAAAACGTTTTCATTGCTTCATTATATATTATTGTTTCATTGTTTTAATTGTACGTGTGATATTATTATGAAGATTACAAGGCTTCATTGATTCTATTAGAAATGTTGTTTTTATTCAAGAAAGAAATATTTCCATCAGTATGCCATTTTTCATAAAAATCAAATTTGTAATTAATTCTTGTGGTTTATTAATTTTTGCTTTTAGGTTGTTGAAGGAATAAAGTATGTAATGAATGTGGTAGCAGGTAATGTGAGTGGATGTAGGGAGGGCGCTCCAGCAGATAATTGTCAATTGAAATCAAACGTGGTAAGATTTGATATGATTTCATTTTATGAGTTTTTTATTTTGGTAATATATACTCATTATAATCCATAAGAAGTAGAATGTAAATGATAGAATAATTGATGTTTTTGTCATTTTATAGCATTAAATGCTATTGGATGATTTAAACAGACAATAGGGTTTGTTTTATTTTTATGCTTCATCATATTGTACAGCATAGTAATTTTTGTTGTTATAATACTTACTAATAGAAGCAGATATTGTGGATGAGTAATTAAGATATCTTGAATTCTAGAGACTGATATGATTTTATGATTGAGTTTAATCAGTATTATTAAGTATATAGAGTTGTGTGTATATATATTTTGCATACATAAATGTTATTTTTGTAACCTGTTTCAGAAAGAAAGAAAAATTTTATTAATAGGTGTGATAGAAGTATTTACAAGTTTAATAGAGAACTATTAAAAAAATAATCAAATTTTTTCTAAAATCTTATATTTAATTTTTACAGCGTTCTACAACAATCTTCTTTTGATAATTTCCTTCCTGATGTACACAATTTTCCTAATGTCTATTCCACTTAAAGAAGTAACTCTAGAATGCATTTTTAAAAAAATAGCTTGTAGGATGGTCAGGAATTTTATTTTTTGGACTGTATTGTTTCAGATCACTGTTTTATTAAAGGCAATTTCAATTATTGAAATAAAAAAAATTATCAAGGGCTAAGTTGGGATGTACACTCAATCTAGTGGGTTGTAGGAATGACAATGATTAATATTTTGTACAAAACTTGTGAATTAACAGTGATGCATAGGCTGAAAGATAATTATGGTGAAGGAACCATGCGTTATCCCACATCAAAATTAAGGTCCTTCTACATTTTCGTGGCCTAATGATTTGTGATGACTACTATCTATTTCTGATACTACTTCAACAGATTTCTACTAATTAGAAGCTAGTATCTAGACTTCTAAGGTAGTGGTAGCAGATGACTGTCAACCTTATTGGTGGAAACTTGACCAAATCATTCACTTGCACAGTGTGGGGTGTGTCTGTTGATCGTCGAAGACCTTCCTTGATGACCATCATCTTCAGTGATTCTTGAGTACTTTAAAATTCTTGAATTACTCATGGCTTTGTGTGCTAATCAGAGTCCTTCCTGTAACCCTCTTGAATTTGAATAATTTTATAAGTTTCCATAACATTTTTGGAATTTTAACACAGATATTCTCTGCAATTCTTTGTTTAAGTCACTCATCTCAGAAATCCCAAACAACACTTGTTTTAAGAAGGCTATGCCAAAACCAATTACTGTGGTCATATCTGGGTAGTGGAGGATAGTTTGTTACTTCCTATGCAGATGTGCAGTTATAACAACTGCATGTTTCAAAATATCTCTACAAGCACCAGAAAAAAATGATGGATTACTGTTGGGTAAAAGTTAACAAAAATAAAAATGATACACAGCTCATATTTGCCAAAAGAAATTGGAATTTTATTAGAAAGAAAACAACTGAACTTATGTTAAATCATAACCTTAAAAAATTAAATGAAATTATGAAATAAACATAACTTAATTCTATATAAGAAATATCAGCTGAAATCAGCATATCAGTTATAATAATACATGATAAATACATAAAAATACATATTTCAAATAATAGTTTTGAGAATCTACAATTAAACAAAGCCTGAAAAACAAAGGAATATAAGACATCTTATTTTACAATTAGATACTTCTAAACATAACATCAATAAAAATAGTGTAACTGGAAAACAGTTGCATTACTGACATATTCCGTAATAATGAAAAATTAGCAATGAACAAATGTCATAAACTTAGAAAAACGAATTACAACAATTCTTGTTATTGGCACTGGCCGTTCCTAATTTTGGAACAACAAACATATCATTAAATAATTAAAACTAGCAATTCTAGTTTATTGTAGGAAAAGAAGCCGCGATAATATTCCAATATAAAAATAAATTAATTACAATAATCAAATTGAAATAATTAAACATATAAATAGAGTTCATTTTAGTAAATAGGCTTTCTTGAAAATATGAAATTACAAAGTCCAAAATCATAACTTCTCAACAGGAGTTATTTTCTTAGATTAATTTAAGAGAAGTAATATGAATTCAGTTCATGAATAGATAATAATTAAACTCTGCGATTGACAAATTACATTAATATAGACATTAATATAGAGTCAAGTACAATAAAAACAAGTTGTAATAAGTAAGCACATAAAAATATGTTGCACATGACAAATAACATAACCTTAATTAATCCACCTCACGTGACTGCACTTAAGTGAATAAATGGTTTTTAAACCAAACTTGAAATTGAAATGCATAATTTACGAATAACAGAATGTTTCACAAATTTTACTAATAACGTAACTGTTTAATATAATAAATAATGAAGGATTTGAACATCCCTTAATAACACACGAATACTGGTAAAAAATGAACTCGTGAAATTAAATTGCACATATACATACAGGTTATCCTTGGCGTAGTCTGCAATGGCGAATCAAAAATACAGAGTTGTATCGTTGTTTAGAAGTTGAACTAGACGTGGCGTCTCAGATTTGTAGTAATGAGTTTGGAGAGAATACTGCATCGATGAAAAAGTAATCAGCAGTTGGAGAAGATTCGGCGTCGATAGAATTGGCGCTTTGTAGTGATTGACACACTTTCATCAGAGAAGTAATATACTGGATTTGAAAATGAACTTGTCGAAGAAACGAGGCTAGATGAAACATAGAAATTTGCAAAATTCACAAAATCTGACGAGAAGAGCAAGAGAGAAAGCCCACGACGTTTATGTGTGTGAATACGATGAAAGTATTATCACAAAGTTTGTGAGAGAAAAGTCACAGTCGACTGCACATGGTGTACGTCTGATCTACTCTGCCGAAAAAATGGCGTGAATGAAAAGAGGAGGAAACCAAACCTAGGCAGTGGACAGGAGAAAGTGTGTGTAAAAAACAAGAGATGTGTGCATGTATTAGTATGGGAACGAAAGAAAAAAGGGTGCGTATGAAGGCAGCAATAAATAATGCGAGAAATGAACACGCGGTCACTATTAACATGGCAGAACCGCCCGTCAAACTGACGCCAGGACTTGAGAGCGGATGCGTTAAACCAAACAAAGATAATCAAACAGATACACATATGACAAGCCCAATACGAAACAGTGTAATAAATTTACCAAGCCTGTTTGTAAGCCTTTACCAAGCAACAGCAAAACCCAACCCTAACTTTGAATTCATTGGAAATAACGCAACTGTACGCAATTGCGTAAACAATTACTTTTTGAAAAGATCTTGTACATTCTTTTGCTGGACTAGAGTGATTATTAACAGATATATAGAAATCACAACTGGCATTTTTGAAATATGCTTTAATGCATGTATATATATATATCAAAGTTGAGTACAGAAAGATTAGAAAAATCAGCATGGGACTTTCCATTAGTTTAACCATTGATTTAGTGTTTGTATAGTGTTAATTTGAAGCAGGTGTTTGGGATTTTTGTGATGAGCGAGTTACTTCAACAAAGATTTGCAGGAAAATTTTGTGTAGCTTGATTTAAGGTTACATTACACTTAGTGGTACCATTACCCTGCACTATGTGTAAGTCATATTCTGTCTTTATAATGATTACAAATCACATAAATTTTGATTATGAACCATTAATTAGAAGAATATTAATGCTTTTTGGGGATTCTGCCCTAGTATTTTATTCAGAAATAAATATTTGATTCTTTGTCTGATAACTCCAGAATTATTTAAAAAATTGCAAGGATCGTCCAAAAAGTAAAATATGTTTTTGTTTTATAACAAATCTATTGTATTTATTTTAATGTTAATATATGCATTAAAATCTACATTTTTTAAGTTCTTTTTCCGCATAATCACCTCCTAAGTTGAAGCATTTGTCAAATTGCGGCACTAGGTTTTGTATGTCATCGTCAAAGAAATCTGCCGCCAGTCCATCAAGTCACTCGTGAACAGCTGTCTTGACATTGTCACTTTCAACTAACTAAGGGGTTCTGAGCATGCTCAGAACCCCCTTAATGAAGAAACACAAGAAAATGTTTATGGCAGGGAGATATTCTCTCTGGTAAATAAACAACACAACTTCCTTAAGTTTCCTTCTTGTATTTTACTTTTATTTTAAATATAAATAGTTGATATTAGTCAAATTACTACAATAATCTTTAAAGAAGTTACAGGTGCTATTACTGTCTTTCCCTTTTACAAACTTAATTACTAATCTTAATACTTACAAGTATTTACCAGCTACCTTATTACTATTGTTGTTTTTCCTTTTCTGAATAGCACTTAATCTACAAAATTATAGGCCAATGTCATTTCTATTTCTATTTTCTAAATTGTTTGGAAAGTACACTTCTAACAATTCTTGAAAACCACAATGTATAACTTTTTGGTATAATTTTAGGAAAAAAATTTCGACCAATCCAGCCATTTGCTAATTTATAAAATATCATACTTGTACATGTGTACATAATAAAAGGATTCAATTTAAAATTTTTGCGATCTTAGTAACATATTTGATTTAGTTCCTCAAATTTATTAATGAATAAACTTAATAACTATAGTATCAGAGTAGTTGCTTAATTTGCTAAACTCATCTCTTGCTAATTATTAACAGATAATTAAAATTTCATCCTTTCATAAGAAAACAGATTTAAAAAGTAGATCCTCATTTCAGGATGTAGAATGCGGAGTGTCACAAGGAAGTAGGTTTGATCCCTTGCTGCTTTTATTGTTTATTAATGATATGCCTCACAATATTGAACTATTTGTTGTTACCTCTTTGCAGATGTCACAACTGTATCTATATTTAGCGATAATTATTTAAAAGGAATTGAAAATTCTATGATAATAATTCAAAGAAATTGACCGGAGAATTGAAATTTTTTTCTAATTTTCTGTTTGGATAAAACTATTGAATTTTGCTCATCAGGTAGATATAAAATATGAATGCGTGGCCCTACAAATATGAATCATGTTGACCATATTTAGAGAATTAATTATGTTTGGTTTTCCTTATGTTTACGTTTATAAATATGCAATCTTTGCTAAAAAGAATAGTCACTTGTTAAAAAATAACAAAATCCAATTCTGCCAAACCTGATAACAAAACTGTTATCATGTAACTGAACACTACTACAGTTTATGAGAAGGGCCTTGTTACGCTTCCTTTATCATCTTTAATAAATTACCAAACTTTTAAAAAATCTTCCCACTAACTTATTTAAAATACAATTAATTTTTTTTACAGAAACAATATTACTCCGCTTATGAATTAATAAGCAGAGTAAATAGTGCTAATTTAAAAAAATGTGAATTAAAAAACCCTGAATTTTCTGCATTCAGTTCAACATTTAGATAAATATGTGTTTAAATAATTTTCATTTGAACACAGATGCTATTTAATAAAAACTAACTTTATTTAAAAAGAAATAGACCTGTACAATTTGTGAATATCTAGTACTTAATATGCCCTCTTTCCTTTATTCTTAATCACTTCACGTACATGATGAATTCTTCATTATGAAACAATTTTCTTTAAATAAAAAAAATATTTTTTTTATTAAGAAATATAACTGCACCCAGTGGAACAGATTCACGCATGAAGATTAAAATGATGTCAACTTTTGTGGTACAGTTCATTTTTGAAAGTTTTATTTCGCCTATTGCACAAAAATTTTCAATTGGTTTTAAGCCTGGGGAGTTGCCTGGCCACAGGAGTAGTTTAATGTTTTGTTCTTCAAAAAATTTTCCATTTTTTTTGGTAATGTGGCACGGTACCAAATTTTGTTGGAACAATCCATTGCCTTGTGGGAATTTGTTTTGAAGTTGTCTCAAAACCCTTTTTTCAGAATCTTGATATATCCATCAGGTAATCTTCTGAAACTGATGAACAAGGTCATTCAAATATGAAACAATCCCTAAATATTTATTTCTGCATATTTTTTAATGGTTGTTGGATATGATCTGGTGATGTATTTTCATCTGATGCTTTTGTAACGTATGGAACCCTTTGCCTGAACATAAAAATATGACTTGTCATAAACGTAACATTTTTCCAGTCTTCTTTGTTCCACTTAACTGGTGTTTTGTCCTGAAAGAGCCTTTTTTTGCACATTGCTGGTGGTAAAAGCTGCTATTTAGCTGGCTGATAAGCTTTCTGTTTAGTTGCAAGAAGTCAGTGTCTAACAATTGCCACATAAAAATCTGTTCCACTGGCTGCTAATTTTCAGTTTAATTCCACAGCAGATAATTGTGGGTCAAGTTTAATTTTTCTCACTAAAATCGATCCTGTGTTGAAGTAGTTTTTCTTTTATGGCCACATTTGCCTTTACTTAGAGGTGAAAAGGAACCAATTTCTTTAATTTAAAGAACAAACAACATAACATTCACTGTCTGTAGTCCAACAATACACTCGGAAGCTATTTGTTGTGTCAACTGATATGCCGAGAAAGAGGAACAATTTTCTAACGCTTTCTTGGATTTATCTCCATTATTTTATATTCAAGATGCACAGACCGGAAAATAAGGAAATATGATTTTGTAATAAAAAATGAAATAAACATTCACAAAACACTATTTGTAATATGAAAATTGCTAAATAACCAAAGAATGTAATATTACATTACACAGACAACATAAGAATATGTGTAGTCAGGCTGTGTAGCCATAATGTAGAAATATACAAAAAATTCCCTGTATTCAAATTAATTTGCATGCTACTAGAAAACTTTTACCATGCTACTAGGAATGTTCTGTCCCTTCTAAAACTTTTTTAAAAAAATCAGTGTCACTTTTCTCAATATTCTAATCTTATTTATAGAAAAAAAAAACAAAAAAAAAACAGTGAATAAACTAAAATTTCTTCAAATTTTTTTGTTGTAAGAATAACTGTCAAAACCATTTTACAACTTATTAATAATGGTTAAACAACTTACAGCAAAACATGAGTCCAACTTTTGCAACTATTCACTGATCGGAATGTTTTCAAAGAAATGTTCATTTTTTTTGTTTTAGGTACTGTAAGAATACACATCATTCTAGATCTAACCTAGGACAGGTTATGTGTATTGATTAATGAATTATTATTATAATTAGTTAATTATTAAATTACTTATCTAGACTGTATATTCCAATTATTTGTTTATTTGGTCAACTGATTGGTGGGCTGCAAAAAAAGCATATTCAGTTATTATTTTCAGTTGTTTTTACTAGCTGACAGCGGGTGGGGTTGTGTTTTGTGATTACTGAGAAACAATTCTGTTTGTAATTGATACACCTATAGTTAAACGTTTTAATTATTAATTTGAAATATTCTTATTATTTTACTAAAAACCATGTATAAGATTGTATTTTTCTTACTTGTTATAGAATCTATATGGATGTCATTTTGAAATTATTGAACAGTCTTGGTTGAATAGAACAGAACTCTTAGATTTTGATTGTGTTCCAACTAATCCTTTAAAAGATGTCACAAGTAAACAGGTACTGATTTAAGACTTTATATTACAGTGATAGTGCTATTATATTTTGTTCTATATATTTTATCATACATTTTCCTTACTATTAAATGCTAATTTAAAGATATTGTTTAAAGAAATGTTTTTAGGAAAATAATGTTCTTTCTGTGTATTCATCCACTTATTGATGAATTTAATATTCTGTGCACTGTTCTTTTAGAATCAGTAGTACTAGATTTTATATGTTTCTTTATATATTCCCAATGTGTTTACACATGTTTATACTGTCTAGCTTTTCAGAATTTACAATTGAAATATTTAACATTTGTAAGACAAGATTTACTGTATTCTTCAATTCTTTGTTCAGTATTCAATTACTTAAAGGCATTTTGGTACTGATCTTCAGAAAATTTTTTTTTAAATGGATAAATGACAGGTAAAACTATTCTTAAATGTATATGAATATTAATTGTTTATACCTTAAATGTATATACCTTAAATCAGAGGTTGGCAACCTTTTTGTCAGTAAGGACACAAAATAAATTCAAAATTATTTGGGGCACCACACTATTATTACATAATAAGCAGATAGATGATACATTTGCCTTTAAACAAAACAAAATTGTTCTTCCCGGTCAACATTAAAACAATAAATTCTTTTTCTTTTATAATTAGTCATGATGGCTTATTTATAAAATCTGTTTAACCAGTATGATACGTATTTGATAGTGAAAAGCATGACTATCTTGTGTGATGTGGTTACTAATAATATGTAAATAGTAAAATACAGTCAATAACAACAACACTCAAAATACATAGCACTGAGAATACAGTAACATACTACCAAATTTATCAGAAGCCAGAATATTCTTACATGCTAAGTAGCAAGTGTGTCACTGTATGACCTTAATTGCGGTTTGCTGACACTGAACTTGCATAATTATATGCATAATTATGTCTTATATACATGTGATTCCAATACGGTTATTGGGCTTAGTAAGTGTATAGTATAGTGTGGGTATACAAAAATCTAATCGAGGGCGCAATGGGACCCACAGGTGCCGCATTGCTGACCCCTGCCTTAAATCATATCTTCCGTCCAACAAAATGGCAAACATACTAGGCGTTAGTTTATTAAGAAAAAATAAACATTGCTCCAATAAATAAACATCACCTAATTGTTATGCACCTCTCTTTCTCCTGTTTAGAAAGGATCAGATATTTAATCTATAAACAAAAATAAAATTATTTGTTAATAAAAAATTCATTCTTTTTCCTAAATTAAGCAGTCCAGTTGTGTTGATCACAATGCCGCTGAAAGCCCAGTTATAGGTAAATGCTATTAAAGTAATCTTTAATAAATTAATATTAATACTCCCCCTATGTAACAGATGAACTTTAGTGTACTGATAAACAAAGCAAGCCTTGATACACATACAAACTGCGTTAATGGCATGCGTTGACCAACAGACTCTAAAACACCACTCGCACAAAGATAAACACCTGAGTCACAAATTATTATTGTCTCAACTATTCAAATCATTATCATATGTAAATGTGAAAGCAGAAATAAAATATTAGATTAAATAAAATAATTCATCATACTAAGTATTAAGTAACAACTAGACTTTATAATGAAAAGTTAAAAATTTAATATACTTGAACTCGTTCTTGGCATAAATAAAGCATTTTCTATTAAATGATTAAAAAAATACATTAAATAAACATATATTGTAAATAAATTTATTAAGTCATGCCAATATCTCTCTGCTTCCCTTACATACCCGTGAAAAAATTTATTATGATGTCTTGATTAGAGAAATTAATATTTTATTTAATTATTGTTCAACTTTAATTTGCATTTATTTAAACCACGTTAAAAAGTAGATACAAATTAAACAGCAGTAAGATGAGTAATAATCATTAAAATAATTTTTACAAAAAAAAAAAAATATTGTCTATTGCTGGGATGCATTACTATAAATTATTAATAATAGAATCACTTGTAATACAATTAAATATTAGCGTGAAGATTCATAACTGAATGTATCATAAAGTAATATCATCAGTTGAAACTAAGTGAGAAAAGGACTCTTCTAAACATAAATTTTTAAATTTAACTATATTAATTTATTTGAACTTACTTCTCATGTTAATCATTAACAGTTCAGTTAGAGAACCTGAGAGATGAACTCTGTGTATTTAAACCGAAGTATTTTAGCAACATACAACACTTACTGATTACAGTACATTATGTAATTGAGTTATGTTTTTGTTTCCTCAGTCTTGATCCCAGAGTATAATTGTTTTAGCCAGCCATCATTACTAAATTCCCATGCAATCTAGCCAAAATAACTAGAAAATATTTATGTGCACAAAAGTAGTTTTTAAGGAAAACATAATCTAACATTTTCTAAAAGAAAAACATAATCTAACTGCAAGTAAAGGTAAGTAATCACGTTGGTAATTTTTTATGAAAGATAAAAATGTGAGATAACCTAACTAAAGAACAAAAAATATTACCTGATGCAAGATTACAAGAATTGCTAAATAACTTCATTATATGGACTATTAAAAACACCGTTCACTATGGTAAAAAAATAAATATAAATATTATATTCCGTATAACATGAAATTGAACAATTTCACCAAGTATAGCCTAACGAAAGGGGTAACGATAACCCACTAGGAAAGTAGGTTTTTTTTTAGTCAATCTCAATGATTATTAATTGTATCGTTCATTTGAAATTATATTGATACAATGAAAATTCCCCGCACGGGGGTCTCAGTCTTGAGACTGAGACCTTTTTTCCTGGGAGACTCTTTTTCCTGTTTAGCCTCCGGTAACTACCGTTTAGATAATACTTCAGAGGATGAATGAGGATGATATGTATGAGTGTAAATGAAGGGTAGTCTTGTACATTCTCAGTTCGACCATTCCTGAGATGTGTGGATAATTGAAACCCAATCACCAAAGAACACCGGTATCCACGATCTAGGAAGGTAGTTTAGTTTAAAGTTGATTAAATTTAATAATTTATAAAACAATTAATAATAAGTTATTAGCATTTCAGCTCTGAATCAACGTGTTATCAAAAGGTTTAGCCATTTTTATTAAAAATCTTAATTAAATGTTTTACTTTTTGAAGGAGTTCATTGAATAATGATGGGTTTCCTGTATCCTGGAAGACTACTGACACATTATAAGGCAGTTTTCTTGAAATGGATGTGTATTTATGATGGAAAATTGTTATGCAATAACTTTCTTTTGTTATTAATGTAAAATAATTTTTGTGGAATATTAAATCATATTATATATTGTATCTGATTTATTACAAAAATTTTATTTTGTTTTGTTATAATTCTCACCTGCAGCAGTATTTGATCTACAGCTTTTTATATAGATATTTGTTTAGTAAATAAAGGAATATCAAACAGTTTCCTTTTTATATGGTTGGAACTGGAGGGTTATGTTTGATTTAGTCATAATTTTATTTATTCATAGAACCTGTGTTATAATTTAGAACTAAATGAAGAATAAAATATTTCCATGTTTGTACCTGCTGATCCTTATAATATTAAAATTGTTTGTAACTAGATGATAGTGTCATTTTGATTGAGCAGTGAAAATAAAACTGCCAAGTTTGTTCATTTTGAAAATTACAATCAATGTTATTTTTGTATGAACATTTGATCATGTGACATTATTTTTCATTTATTTGAGACTGGTTAGCCAAACAGAAATAATCTGTTTGATAATTTTATTTCTGAATTCTTTTACCTTTTATGTCTGTAACAAAGAGATTTTTTGAGGTTTGACTTTATACTCCATTATCTGAACATTTCCCTTTTTTACTGAAAAATGTAATTATCATTACAACAAAGGTTATTATTAAAAGGATTTTTCATTTTGGCATCATGAATTCAAGCTTATAGAACTGGTAAAATGTATTTTAAATATACTGAGTGTTTTGTCTCTCTTAGTATGTACATATTTTGTAAAAGACAGGTAAGTTTTTGATGAAGTTTTATTATGATGGGCAGCTATACTGCCCATCATACAATTTTCTTATTTATTGGTTTTGTACATAATAATGGTTATTGTGAGTATAAGTTTTATGTTCTCTGTATGTTATTTATTTTTTTATTTACATTGTACTGCCTCGCAATAATCTCTAAGCTTACATAGAGTTCAGCGTTTGTATTGATCATTTGATCATGATAATTGCTCTCAAATTAAATAAGAGTTAAATAATTGGTGGTTGATAGATAATACCTAAGAAGGTTCAATAATTGAACTCCACACTGTATTCTCAAAGTACATAAGTATCTCGGACATTCAAAAATTCAGTTTAAAAATTATACATCTTGCCGGATCTGAACATTATTTTTGTTTTATGTTATTATTTAGTTTCCTTTTTTACCATATTTTAAATATGTCCTGTGTATAGTGGATGTACAAATTGTTATTGCATTCACGCCAGTTCTCATAAATCTGAGGGATGACTGTGTTTGTCTCTGAAACAGATCACATGCATATATGCGTTTAGGTCAGTTACTTTCTCCATTTATTTTTCTCAAGATTTTGTTATATATTTTCTGTGTTTGTTTATTTTTAATATCGCACATTTATATTAATAAAATGTGATTGATTCTCTTACTTTTTTCACTAATTTTTCATGAAAATTATTAAATTTATTATAAAAAAATATTTCTGATAGAAATAATTTCGCTCTCTATCTGTCTTTATTTTTATTGATGATTATTTCTACAATTATTTATGTATTAATGTATTCAATATTAACATTCTTTAGGATCATCACAATTATTATTAAATCTTTTTTCAATGTTTTTAAGATATATTTCCCCAAATTAATAATTGTTCTTGTGTTCCATTTTTATTAATTATGAGTTTCCTTTTCTTGTGTATTTGATTTCTTTCTATTTCTATATCTGTTCTTCCTGTTTCACATACATGTTAGGAGCATACAATTATGAGAACAATTTTCTGTAAAAAAATATTATTTAAAAAAAAATATCATTATAATTTTATTATTTATTGAAACAATGTTTTCATACTTATACTCCTTCAAGGATTGGTTATTAATAAAAAAAAGGAAAATTAATAAAAAATTTGTATTATGACACCTAACCATACTTCATTTATTTAACAAAAAAATACATAAAATCAGTTTAATGTGAATTGGATGTGATTAACCTGCTATAACGCTGAAGTCACTGAATAGAATGGATCATGCAAATCTGTGTGGTACCCTCTTTGTGGAATCCAATCATTGAAAAATATTCCTTTTCATTCACTTTAACCTCTCATTTTTCATGTGTATAAAAAAATAATTTACATTAGAGGTTTAAATAAATAGATAATGGTGTTACAGTGAATATATCTCTACTGACCTTTGTAGAAGAGTTACATTGCTTTTAATTTGGAAGTTTCTGAGGTAGAAACTTATCGAATTTGGGAGTTTTTGATGTTGTAAAAATTCATCTCTCATCCAGAAAGAAGGTAAGGGCTGATTAGCATCAAAATGAGAACAGTTGACAAAACGAAAAATGTATTGTTTAAAATAATTACATATTTTTCTACATAATCACCATTTTGTCCTAAATATCATCAAACAAGCTTCTTCAAATCCACTGTATAAAATTACGCCGCCTGAGTTTGAAGCCCTTTTTCATCAAGATTTTCAATCCTTCACTTACCTCAAATTATTGAGCTGCAGTCCAGTGTTTGAGTGTATTAAGATACTTTTTGACACTTAGGTAAGATCAGGATTGTAAGGGCGATGAAGGACTGTAGTTGTGAATGTGCATTATTGTGGAAAAGAACCAGTCCTGATCTCAGCATTCCCCTGTCATCGGTTTTTAATGGCACAATTTAGTTTGGAAAGTGTTTCACAATAGACTTGTGATGGGATGAATGTTTCAGCTCCCTTGAAATAAATCAAATTTCATGATTTTCCATCGAGATTGGGCTTGTTTGAATTTTTTGGTTTAGATGAACCAGAATGACGCTACTACATGGATTGTTATTTTTTCTCAGCATTGAAGTACAAAATCCACGATTCATCAACAGTGACGTTATGGGGAAAATATTTGTCTGCCTTGTTGTTAAATAGATTGAGAAAAGCACATGCAGATGCCATTCTTTGGTCTCTGTGAGCACTTGTCAACATTTTTGGCACTCATTGTGCACACAGTTAGTGATAACCTGGAGTTCAGTCATGATTTTCAACATTTATCTTTGAAACTTCTGGAAATTCTAGAGAAACATTGCTAATCGTAAAGTGACAATTCTCTCTCACTTTTGCATGCATACGTACAATGAGATCATCAGCCTGGACACTAGGCCTGCCACTATTCTGTTCATCGTGAACATTTGAACGGCCTTCTGTAAACTCGACACTACTGCCACTTTTTTCCTTCACTCATTTCAGAAGGCCTATATGTTTCACATAACTGACAATTAATTTCAGCATCACTATGTCCTCTTGGGTTGGGAAATCTAATCAGTGATTGAATTTCACCACTAGTGGGATTTGTTATTACCACACTTATTTTATTACACTTTCTCCCAAAGGCAATCGATGATGAACCAATGCCAATTTGTTAGTTTCATGACCAACTGATCACTTAAAGCTAATGTGTACGCACAAACTAATTGGTGTTGCTAATTGCTATTTATAACATATTGGCCTTTATTTGTTAACCTCACCTCATTTTACTTATAGAATAATAAAAATCATGAGTGTGTTGAAACATTTTCTTGATCTTCAGTCTTTACTGTCTTGTTTGGGTTGAGAAGTAATTATGATTTGGTTTATACTAAAGAGATGTGAAGGCGCTTTTTAATGTACATAAAAATTTTAATTTAGTTTTATCATTATTTTATTGAGGAATTTATTTTTGTGAGGGAAGTGGGTACAGGAAACATTATGTAGTTTATTTCACGATCTTTTCTACATTATTTCAAGATGTGTGCTTTTCAAAATAAGGAGCAAAAAATCCTCAAAAAATAATCTGTTGAGTGTTTTTGTGAATTGCCACACTAAACTTGTAAATAACAAGCTTATAACATGTTTATGTTGGAAAGTTTAATAAATAGTAATCAAGTGGATTAATAAAATAAATAGATCATTTCTAATTTAAAAAAAAACTAACTATTATAAATTGTGTTTGTTTTTAATAATGAATACAGTTGTTTAGATTAAATTGTTTGCAAGTGTGTATGCATTTAGAAGGAATTAAGAGGCCTGGTTCTATCTAATATCGCTTTGCATCTAGATTAAGTATTTTATATAGTTACCAGATAGGACAAATTATTGAAAATAGGTTAGAAGAGAATTGATCCTTCGAGACCACAAAATATTAAGGAAAAATAAGCACTACAAACTTAAAACATCCAGTGGATGATTAGCCAAAATTCATAAATCATTTCTGGGATGAAAGATGAAAAAGAAAGTAAAATGAGGAGAAAATACATCTATCCATCCATAGGGGAACTATAAAATTATACAAAAACATTTCATACAAAGGATTGTTTAAATATGCTCTTCAAATGTTAAAAGATGTGGTGAGCATCCATCCTGCTCAGAGCTCTATGAAGTAATCATTGATTTGGTATCAACTGGCTCAAATATAAGTAGAATTAAATGTTAATTTCTTCCAAATGTTGCCAATTTGAGAACAGATCGGATTCTTTAAGGAAAACTTGTCCACATAATATTGTGCAGCATGTAGATAAACAACTGCATTTTGATTGTAATTCTTTCAGTTAGAGCTGTCCAGAATTCATATTAGACTCTGTAAAAAATACTATTAATAATCAGACAAGATTATTAAACTTATTACATAATTAAAAAAGTATAATTTTCTTGTGAATAAGATCTTACCACTATATGTGGGATTAGTTTAATTAAGAATCTAAAGTAGATTACAAGAAACACAATGAACATTCTCTTGCTTTGATGAATATTAAAGTAAGAAAAATTGAATATCAAGTTAGTGTAGGAAAATAGTATCCATATGTTCATGGTCCTGTGCATATACAAATGTAGTTAATTTTGGTTCTATAGGACAAGTGGTAGCATCTCAGTCTTTCATCTGGAGATCCCAGGTCCAAATCCCAGTCAGGAATGGGATTTTCACTCGCTACGAAGATCTCTTCCTCTGAAGCAATACCTAGCGGTTAATTCTACTATATTATTGTTAATAATTTTGCCTACCAATTTGATAATGCCTTATGCAGGCAGATGGTTTGATGTGATATGTAATGTACACATTCTTGGTGATTATTACTCCTGGGGAATCATTTATATCTATTCGAATCATGAGTTTTTTAATTGTTTAGGTAGTAAGGAATTTTGCTGTGTACACTGGTTTTTATATCCAATGGGTATGTATGAAGTAACTGCTCCTTTTTACCTCAGTATGGGTATTGAACATATTTGATACAAAAAATATGCTTGTTAAAAAATGGTTGTTATTTTTATTTTATTCGTTTTGCTGTGTTATATTATTATATGGCATTCCTTATATCTTACATATATGTTTTGAAAGTAAATTTTAGAGATAACGTTATGCAATAAGGGACCATATTTTGATGGATTTACTTTATTCATTAGGTAATATTTATTGAACTAAGTTTGCTAAGAAGTCTTTCTTAAGAAAAGGCAAAGTTGATAAACAACTTTGTCAGTAACTAAATTACAGTAACTTGAGAATTCATTATAGCAGGAGCAAAAATCAGATGAAGGCAAGTTCCACTACTTAAGTGAAGCATGAATTTAGTTTATTCTTTGTTACTTTAAAATTTTTATGTAGAAAAATTAATAAAGAAAGTGAAAAGACAATTTAGAGTATACAGTAATATACAGAAAAACTTCCCCTATATCGGACATGCCTCAGGAACAAAAATCTGTCCATTATTTAGAGGCATCCGCTATTCAGAAAAAATACAGTATTATGTTCGAGTATTGTACAGAAAAAAAACTTTGATTAGAACAACAGTATTGTGTTTTTTTTTCATGTGATTTAAATTTAAAAAAAAGCCAGTTGCTAATTAAAACTACTTTGTAAAATTCAAGTTTTTCGGAAGATAAAAACACTGTCTATGTTTATATTTGAATAAAAAAAGAATACTGTACTAATGTAATTGACCAGTAGAGTAAGAGAATAAAATTACTATACTATACTAAACTGGAATAAAAACAAAATAAGCTATAAAAATATTAATTAAATAGAAGCTACAGTATACAAGAATATTAATATATAAAAAATAATGTAAAAACCAAATACGAACATATACAATTTATTTATACGTAGGTGGTTTAAAATAGCTGTCTGCTTTTGTTTGCACTAAGTCCTGGCATATATTTTTTCCAATAAGTTACTGTACTATTTAAGTAGTAACCTGCTTTATAGCAATATTAATCCACAAAACTGCATCTAACACACTAATGCTTTTAGTAAGCTCATCAGCATCCAAAACTTTCATTGTTGACAATAAGTACCTTAACAACATATTTTTTACTGGTATTTAAAATTCTGAATGATTCCTTGATCAAGCGGTTGACATACTGCAGTATTATTTTTGGGAAGAAATATAAGTTTTACATTTTTTAAGCTAAAGTTGGGTGGATTTTACATTGTCCAAGAATAGTATGACTTTCTTATTTTGATTGAAACTTGGAGTTAAGGAAGGGCTATTATTAACAAGCTTATTATTTCATGCCAATAATTTGAGAATCGAATGATGCTGTTTGTAATTAATTGATATATGTAAATGTAGTATTCTTGACAGTCATATATCATTGTTGAATCGTTTATGTAGGTGGCTATGTTCTTTGTCCTTGTAGTGAATATATGTGTAGCTAACTATATATGTTGATCACCAGGTCAGAATATGGTTTGGTTAATTCTATTATTTTATAGATCTTAAAAAAAAGTGCTGGCTAGGAAACACTGTCATTAGCTTTAAAAATATAACTGGTTTGGTCTTGACTCAAACTGTTGATCTCTTGGACAGGAGACAAGTGTTAATCTTTCTGTCATCTTGACATTAACTGCCAAAGTAAAATGTACCTGAAATTCATTTCATTTTTTCAATTTTTTTATGTTTATGTGAATTTGACTAACTATATTTACGTGAAGTAGTGTAATTTATGTTCACAAGTTAATTGTAATACTGTTATTATAATTTCATGTTAGCAGCTGTATGCTCTTTATAAACTGCATTAACATTGTGACCTACCTTTTTAGTTTCAGCAGTCACGCATTCATTGAATACGTAAAAATTATTTATTACATGTCATGATGTAATATTTGATTTATGTACACCATCTGAATTTGATATTATTTTATGTATTTGTAATTTAAGAATTGCTTTCTGTTTGTTATGCTGATTTATTTTATTTTTCAGAATAATAGAAGGAAAGTTAATTTTAATAGTATTGATAAAGAACCGGAAAGAGTTAAAGATTACATGAAAAGGCATAGTAAAATTTATGATGATATCAAAGAATTTGAGAAGCGTTTCCATATTTTCAAAGCTAACCTGAAAAAATAAGCTTCTTACAGAAAAATGAACTGGGAGTTGCTAAGTATGGAGTTACTGAATTTGCTGACTTAAGTAGTAAGTTAAGGTTTATTTGTTAGTATTTATAATTATGTGAAATTTATTAATAAAATTAGTTTTATATATATGTATGCAATTAATTATTCCAGTAATAAAAAATAGTGAAGGTGTTTGTTATTCTGTAGGAATATTTAATCAAAAAAAGTTCATAATATTTTTAATTAGATTCTGTATGCAGTAGGTAGTTATAAGAATTTTTTTTAAAAAGAAGCTATGTTGGAGAAAAATAATTATACATTTAATATATTTAGAATTAAATTAAATATGCAGCAAGATTGTATTTGCATCTTGTACTACTTTTTTTTTAATTTAACCAGAAAAGTGTGACTAAAATTATAGGTATTTAAATTCTACTTATATGTTTATCCTAAAACTTAAAAAGACCAGTTTAAGTGTTTACTGGGTTTACAGCACTATAATATGAAAAATAGAATTAATTTCAGAATTAACAAAGAAATAAAAAATTGAACTCATTCATGGATTGCTGTGAATATTTTAATAATTCAGTTTCTAAAAAAGTACAATATTGTATTAAATTAAATTTTGTTTTATTTTATAAAGTTAAATGTTATAATAAAATAATTTTTCCTTTTCTAGAAATTAATAGTATTAACTAAAACAAAACATGTGAATATTAAACAAGCTATTAAATTCTTGGGCTTAAAAAAGAATTGTAAGATTTTAGGTGAAAGTTTTGTACATAAAAACTGTATATAATTTATTTTAATATATCAGTTTTGGTCATGAAAAGTGATCCTCTAAAATAATTTTTTTTTTGTAATTATTCTTTTAAATGTGAATTTAATGTACAAATAGAATTAACTTAACAAAATGCTAACATTAAATGGAAAAACCTTAAAAACCTGCAATTTAAATCCTAAAATTTTGATTTTAGCCATATATTTATTTTTTTAAATATCTTAAAAGTTCCAATGTTATGAATTATATTCATTTCTAAATCACAGTTCATTAGTGCAGTAAAGAATAAATATAAAAATATTTCAATTTGAGTGAATGGATTGAATTGTGCAATATAAAGTCAGGGCGTTTAGTTACAGTGATAACTTAGTTTGATGTTAATAAGAGTAATGTTAATTAAATTTTGTTAAACCATACAAACTATTACGTTATTTAATTGTCAGTAATAATCTTTTGTATTTTATTTAATTAATTGGTTTTCCTTAATAATGAATTTAATATTTATTACCTGGTACTAATTGTTATTTATTAAAAAAAATATTTTTAAATAAAATATTGATAGTGTGTGTACTATACACACACGCACACACATACATACATACACAGTTTAACTTATTTATCTCTTCAAGGTCAGCAAAATGGCAGTTATTCCTCCTTCATTGTCTATTCATAATGTCTTCCTTGTTAAGTGCCAGGACATTACAGATCTCTGAGTATCTTGTTTCTGAATTTTACAAGGCCTTATCCTTCTTTTTTGTCATTTATTTCAACTCTTCTTTCCCTTTTCAGCATATACTCCTCCTTCCTTCTGTCTGCATGACCCTATGTTCTAAAGTACCATAGAATTTTAATTGTGGCTCTAACATCAGCATTCCACTTCCTGTATTTGAATAATTCCCATCTCCTTTTCATAACTTCTGTCTGAAATCCTTGGCTTAGGTTTTTAAAAAAATTACAGAAGTCAGGTTGTTTGAAGGGAGTTTCTTAGAATACTCTAGTTACTTAGAATATTGAAGTATTCTTATAGTATATATGACTTAAGAATACTTAAGTCATATTTAAGACTTAAGTATTCTTTGATTAATTTCTTTTAATAGCTTTTCTTACAAGACATTGCTGAAAATTATTTTTAAAATAGTGTGTGATTTCCTGGTATAGAAAAAAGTGTAAGAATAGTTGTCTATTTCCCACTGTATATGCATGATGTTATAGTCAATCATTATTATTGCATAAGTATGAAGATGTTGATATATTTAATGAAATGCAATAACAAATTGGTTTGATTTATAAAAAGGCATGCTATTAAAAAGATGTGTTTTTTTAATGGGGGTGACACTGATGGAATTGTTTATGTTAGTATTGTTTGATTGGATCAAAAAATATTCTTGTAACAATGTAATTTTCAAACTAATGGAAGTGTCGCAGTGGGAGTATACTGTTTTGTAACTTGGGATTCACTGATTCTGTATTTTTATTTAATCCACTTTTTCTAGTATGTAGCTGAAACTGATCTTTCAGTTCTGATTGATTTATTGAATTATAGTTTGACTGGTATCAACCAGTTGAGTTTGTATTGGTTGAATTGTGTCATTAGTAGCAAGATGATTCTAGAAATCAAACTACGGAAGTGAACTGTGTAATAATTTAACTCCCCTGATCAAAGAGCTCTCTCTCTTTTCTGTTTTGCTTCCGGAATCGCTGTAAGGTATTACTTCAAAAGATAAATGAGAATGATATATATTAATATAAACGAAGTGTAATCTTGTACAGTCTCAGGTCAACCAATCCTGAGATCAAAGAGCTGTGTTGTTAGTAGCACCTTCATCTGTCAGTTTTAATTGCAAACACCATTATTCTGTTAATATGGTTTTATACATGGCGTTAAATAAATGCAGAAAGTTTGTTCAGATTAAATAGTTTTACTGTAGGAGAGAAAATAGATCAATAATTAAAGAACAAGCACCTTCTCCTAGTTATTCAGCTTATTTCTTTGCTAGTTATACCTAATTTTTTTCATTTTTTTAACTTCTGGTGTGTGTGGAAGTTGTTAGTGATATTAGACTCGAAAACTGTTTCCTTGTGTGAAACTATTTTTGTATCCCTTGCTGATATTACTTGAAATGATCAGATTTCTGTTACTAAATTCATTGTTTTCAATAAATTTGGTTCATTTGAATTGTAATTTGTTTTGAAATATTGTGCTTTCTTAATCATTATTGTTTTATTCTGAAATTTCATTAACTTTTACCTTGTGGCTTTCATTAGTTCAGAAGAGAATCTTTATTACTTCTACCGGATTTTTTCTCTTTATATATATCTTAATCAGTGTTTATCTATTAAAAAATATTTTTGTTTTTAATTTTATGATTGCCTTATAAATACGTTCTTTTTCTAAATAATTTATTAGAATAATGAATTATATTATAATTTTCTGTTTATTTTTTCATTTCACTAGAGAGGGATCCTTACAATTTCATATTGATTTTGTCGGCCTTTATTCTTTGTTGGTTTCAAAAATTTTTTTGCTCTTTTATAGCTATTTGTTGTTTCTCAGTAAATTTAAACTCTTTTATTTAATTTGTTCTGTAACATTCTTTATTTTTTTTTTTTAAATTCATGATTAATTTTAATTTTTTTTTTATTGTACATTTATTACTGTTAATAACAGCCATTAACCTTATAATCTTTATTAACTTTATTTCATAAAATTAAATGTTTTCTTCTTTAGAATTTTAAAATTGTTATTATCTACTACTAGTCCTTTTTACTTTAAAGAAAGCATTAAGTATTAAGGTAATGAGCTGGAATGAAATAATTTAACAAATGTTTATGATCACTGCCCAGTATTTTTTTGCATATTGCTTGTTAAAGAATTGTGAAATAAAGTGCTTACCTATGGTTAATGTAAGCATAAATGTTTTTGTTTGTTGAATTTATTTATTATTTGCTGATGGAATAAGTGGATCTGTCCAAAAGGATAAAGGGTTCAAATTGCATATGTTTTTAAAACAATTTTTTTTAATGTCAAATTTTCAAGTTTTTTTAATGGTCGTTAAATTATTCAATTTAAAAAAAAAATAGCTAATATTTATTAATTAACTTAAAATATTAGTTCTCCTTCACATCTTATTTGATGATTGGAGAACTATTTAAATTTGTAATTGTTTTCTGTTTTAATATTATACTTGATTCTTCTCTGACGTTTGATCTTTAAAAAAAGTGTGATGAAATAGTTTTTTAAATAGAATTACTGATTGTGATTTAGGGGTATTATCGAGTGTTCAGAGGTGATGGAACTTGCGGAGTCAATACGACGGCCTCTTCTGCGATTGTTGATCATTACGTAAGTAGTTTTTATAAATTATTTACTTTTACTAATAACAACAATTAGATAATAATCAATATGATTTTTATAATAAATAGATGAGGTTTAATATAAAAAAAAGAATTAAAAAAAAAATGAGAACTACATCTAATGGATAATTTTGAGTTGCTAAGGCATTTTATGATGGTTTGGGAAACTCAAAACTATTCATCATTGAATTCAGACATTAATATAAATATTTTAACATTTTAAAATGTAGATTTCTTGTTAAACTATTAATTGTAACTTAATTTTTTTCTGAAATTGATAATTAAATATTATAAAAGCAGCTATATGAAGTTTAATATTATAAATGAAAAGAGAAACCCATGTTTTTCTGTGTAAAAGTAATTTTTTTTATTAATAATACAAGTATGCAAAGGTAATAAATAAAATTATATTCAATAAAATAATAATTTTAAAGGTGTTAATTGCTAAATATTTGAATTATATTTATCTTATTTGCTAAGTATTTAAACTTATGTTAAATAAAAAAAAAAAAAAAAAAAAAAAAAAAAAATGGGTTTATACTGATTAGTAGCTGTAATTTAATAATTCATTAACAAAGTTGTTCTTGGTTCAGGCAAAGGAAATCTTTTAACTTAATCTCAAATAAACAGATTTTGAAAACCTTACAGATCATTAGGTAATTTATAATTTATTAATTACAAATAGTTTAATTACTTCAGAGATTGAAGTATAATAAGTTCCTTTCAAATAAACTGAAGTATTATGCTGTGTAACCCATGTTTTCTGGTTTGGTACAACAATATATTTTTCATAAATAAGTGACTAATTTTTTCTTTCTTTTTAACCATGTTATAATATTATTTTTTAGATAAGATTTACAAAGGTGTATATAATATTTAACAATTTCAAATAAAATAAAATTGTCTAATTTTGTTGCAAATTAAATAATTTTGCTACACTGTAACAAATTATGATAACAAGTTGCAAAAACAATCATGTTATGGCAACAAAAAATGAGGGCTGTTTTTTTCCAACCTCCAATCGGCACAGTCACATAACAAAAAAAAAAAAAAAAAAGTGACAAAAAAAAAGACACAATGACATAACAAAATTATTTTATTACTAACAGTTGAGTAGTATCTAATTTATTTTTCTATATAATTGCCAAAATGAATGAGGCATTTGTCATATCATGACACTAGCTTTCTGATGCTCTCTTCAAAGAAGTTTACCACCAGTGAGGTAAGGTACATCTTGACAGCCTCCTGAAGTTCTTCATTGGTGGCAAAGTATTGTCTGACCAATCATTTCTTCAATTCTTGAAAGAGGTGAAAACCATTAGTTCTGTACTATATGATAGATGGTCAAAACTTCCCACTTAAATTGTTTGAGAAGGTCTTGTATCGCCTTGCCACAGTATGATTGTGGATCAAAACCATGCCGGACAAAAGCGTGCCTCTTTGTTTATTCTGGATCACTCTGCGGAGGTGATGTAAAGGTTCAAATAAACTTCATTTGTTATTGTTGTCCTCTGCTCCATAAAGTCCACCAACAAGACACCTTTATAGTTCCAAAAAAACTGCAGCCATTGTTTTTTTTCTTGCGCTATGTCTGAACTTTTTCGGCTTGTTTGGGGAAGAAGTGTGCATTCACTGCTTTGACTGTTCTTTGGTTTCTGGATTATCAGTTTAATCGAATTCTCATTGCCAGTAGCAATAGACTTTAAAAACTCTTCCCCCTCATTATTGTAATTTGTGAGAAACATTAATGCTGACACCATTTGCTGCATTTTCTGATAGTCACTCATTGTTTTTGGGACCCAATGTACACACAGTTTCCTATATCCTGGTCATTAGTTACAATTGTGTACAGAGAAGATCTTGGAATTTCTGGGATTTTTGCAGAAAGTTCACTTATTGCAAACCTATTTGTTGCGATAAAATTATCAACATGCTCAACCAGGTATACAGTACTGACAAACTTGCATCCTTGCCCACCTTCGTCATGGATGTCCATTTACCCTTCTTTAAATTTCCACCACCATTCCTGTACACTACCATCCCTCATAAAGTTTTCACCATACATTAGGCTCATTTTGCAATGGATTTCAGCAACACTACATCCTTCTGCTTGCAGAAAACGTATCACACTTTGCAACTCACACTTGGCAGAGCATCTATCATAGTGGACATATTCAATTGCCTGTTGTTTGGCTCAGACTGATGCAATTGAGCTGGCATTGGCAGAGGTTGTGGTGTGGATTGGGGGGAGGGCTTAATTCTATGACATGCAGACTTGCTCTTACCTATCTCTTGTTTACTTAGATGCAAGATCGGAGGTTGAAAAAATACACCCCTCATACTATTAAAAAAATATAAATTAAAAAAAAATATCAGAAATGAGTTGGTAATTTTTTAGATAATTACTGGGTTGTTTTTGAGCATATTGTGATTTTTTGCAGTTATTTGATGTTGTGTATATTATACAAACATAAATTTAGTTAGGCTGATATTTGACAACTTTTTCAATAAATTCCAGACTGAAGTTTTAGTAACATATTTTATAATTCTATCACTAACATCATCCAGTGATCTGTTTTTCAGTACATGAAATTAGGAAGACACTTGGTTTTTTCAAAATATGTACGTGTATCATGTAAAGTTAATTCCAAAAATACATTATAGATCTTGATGCAGTATTTTTATTCTACTTTAAACAATTAATTGCTACTTTCATATGTATTAATTAAATTATGATTCTAGTATTTATGTTTAACATTTTAATGTCTGTAAGTTGTCATATTTTAATTAAATTTTTATGTCTTTCTGTGTTCATTTTTAACTACCTAAGTCATATGTTATAAGCTAATTTAATTATTATTAATATTGTTATCATTTTTCTCTTGATTCATTTCATCCTTCTTATTAAAATAAGTGTGTCAATTCATGGCTAGGTTGTAAATAAATTGATTTAGTGTCTCCGATGGTGAAATAATTTGACAATACACTTGTTTTAAATTTTATTTTAATATTTTCATTTGATTTCTTATGTATAATATGAAGGTAGATATGGTAATAGTTAATAAAAACTAACTTCTTAATCATAACTATATAAAATAAAAACAACTTTGTTTAAAAACTATAGGTTTCTATTAGTAATAACAATATTTCTTAGGATGTATTGCTGAATGTAGCATATTTTTACTGTCTCAAAAAACATGAACAATTTAAATTACTAAGATAGCATCAAAGTTAGAATGATACTGACAATTGGATCGATAAATAATTTTGCAGTCATGATGTCAAGCAAAACCCAACTAATAACTGTTAGCAGCATCCAAGTAATGTGTCCTGATGTAAAAATATGCTTTGAATATTACGAAAAGGTTATTATGGTTTGTCTTCACAAAATTAATTACCTTTCTTACACATTGCATAACATGTGTCACACTTTTTTTGAATACCTACATTATACAACATTGCAAGTAAAGTTCAAACCACAATTATAGTGATATCTTGATACTTTTGGTGACAATGTGGTTGAAATTACTAAGTTTTTTATATTCTGAAATTTATTAAGCTTCAAAAACTACCAATTTTTTAAGCAGTAAATGCAGTCAAGAACGAGTCTTGTAAATGTGTAAATAAAAACAGTCTAAAGATTTAAAAAAATATATCACTGAAGATGGGCTTAGGCCTGAAAATGTTATGATAAATTAAAAAAGGAAAGGTAAGAGTATTTCTCTAATTCTGTGCTTTGCAGAGGCTGAAAAAAATATTGTATTTCTTATATATATATTTATATATATTATAACATGTTATGATACCACTAACATGTACCCTAATACATCAATTGACAGTACAATAGAAATAAAAAAAAATGATTATATCAAATCCTAGAATACACCAATGCATTATCACTGTTGTAAGAAGTATTTGTCTTCAAGATTACTTTGAATATGAGAATAATTGTTTTACAATTAGAAGGCTTACCAATGGGATCACCTATATCTCCATTATGTCTAAGAAATGTATACAAGCTTTTGAAAATAAGATAGTTCATGTCATATTAAATACTTACCAGATATTACTGTGGATACGATATCCAGATGATATTTTTAGTCATGTATAATCCAACCATAAATAACAAACATTTTTGATAATATTAAATAAACTTAACAATTACAATAAAAATTTAAAATTTATATACAAAATAAAAAATTATAGAAAAGTACATTTTTTCGTTTTGAAACCAAAATAAATATAAACAATAAAATAGAAATATCAGTTTATAGAAAACCCATAACAAATAATAATACACTTAATTTTAATTTTAATTTAATGGTCTTTTGAGAACCTATCTCAAATTTTAATATTGGGGCCCTTTACTCCCCATAAGTGTTTGTGATTGTCCTTGTCTTTATGTCTTAAATGTTTTGTGTAGTTTGTGCTTTTAAATAAAATGTAAGGGCCCTTTACACCCTTACATATGACGATCCAGATGGTGATAGTAGTTTCTTTTAAAGATTGTGACGAGAGCTAATGACCTTAGGAGTCGATGCCCATAATAAATAAATAAAAAAAAAAAAAAAAAAAAAAAAAATACGTTTAGCGCCCTGAGGTAGATAATCCCCACGTCCGGAACACAACATCTATGTTCCACGTGCAGGGCGGCAACAGCTGTACTCACGTACATTACATATAGCTGGCTAACGGGGTTCCGAGTATTGTTTCTCGGATATACTTTTTTTCGGCCGATTTTCATCTGCAGGCCGAATAAGAGGTCTGGATTTCACGGCCACCTGCAGATAGGAAATTCTTACAGATTGTGGAAATGGAATGATACCACGTTTAGAGCTGGCGATGTGGCGGCCACGGTCGAAGTTATTTGCAGGTGTAACGGAGACCTTTCGTTGTCCACATGCCCCCCGCGATGGCAAGCATGTAGTTAAGGTGCCCATGTTGTTCGGTGCATGGGAGCCCTGAATGCCTCGGTGTGTAAGGCCCTGGAGTCAGTGCAGAGACTGCGCATCCGCTCTCTGCCAGGACATATGCCGGTTCCACTGGAGTACCGGAACGGACCTCCAGGGTTGGTAGCCCTGGAGTGGGGGTGTACCCCGGCGGCTAGCCTTACTACAGAAGGGATTATTTGTTCATGGAAACTGAACTACTAAACGTGTTCACGTAAACACCCTCGTTTAGAACCGGCCGTTTCGGCCGACGGAGACCGGAAGCCTTACAGGCGACGACCTTCTCCGCGAACACGATACTGTTCGTAGGATGGAGAAGAAAAGAAAAAAAAGGATGGCCGAAAGGCAAACCCAGACAACAATTTAATTAAAAATTAGCGAGTCGATTGTACAATGGAACATCAATGGATGTTTTTCAAACATCCATGAGCTCCAACGCTTAGTACATGATGTAGACCCGATTTGTATATGTCTGCAAGAACGCATTTCCGCCGAAATGAAAATTTTAAATTAAAAGGATTCGATATATTTCGGCGAGATCAACCGCCAAATGTAAGAGTTAGAGGTGGAGTAGCTATATTAACATCGACTAGAGCTACCACCGAAGCGGTTGTTCTAAACACAAACCTACAGGCGGTCGCCGTTAGAATGAAGCGTCCGCTTCAGACCACTGTTTGCAGCTTATACTTGCCGAATTTTGATTGGAATAAGGATGACATAGCAAGACTAATTTCCGAGCTTCCCCCACCTGTTTTACTGGTGGGTGACTTTAACGCTCATAATTCTCTTTGGGGATCGGATCGAGTAGATCCCCGTGGAAGAGAACTGGAAGGGTACCTGATGAATTCAGAATTTATTATTTTAAACGACGGATCAGGAACCTTTTTCAATGCCAGAGATGGATCGACGTCCTGTATAGATCTTGCACTTATAAGCGGATCGATGACACCGAGGTACAGCTTCCATGTCATAGACGATCTGCATGGAAGCGATCATTTCCCGGTGCAAATTGTAACTGATGTTGGAAGAACAATATATCCCATCTCTAAAAGATGGTTATTTGAAAAGGCAGGCACAACTCGAACGATACTCCCAGAAACAACTGGAGTTATCGGAGACGATGTCGACGCCATAACAAATGCAATAATTGAGTCGGCATCGAGATATATTCCCAAACTTCTGGGAAACTTACGAAGAAACCCGTTCCATAGTGGAACGATGAAATAAGTGAAGCTATAAAAATAAAGAAAAGGGCGTATAACGCCTTTAAGAAGCGTCGTAGCATAGAACATGTTGTTGCCTTTAAGAAATACAGCGCGTATGTAAAACGTCTTATGATAGACTCGAAAAAACGATCCTGGCAGCAATACGTGTCATCCATTGACAAAACTACTACTGCATCAGATGTTTGGAGGAAAGTGAAGGCGATTTGTGGGCGTAATGATTTTGCTCCCATAACTAGCCTACAAGATGAACATGGAATTAAGGATACTCCAAACGAAATAGCAGAGCTATTGTCCAATCACTTCGAGAAGGCCAGCAAAACGGCCAACTACGAGGAAGGTTTTCGAACCAAAAAAGAAGAACTCGAAGGTCTACTAAATTTTAGAACTGAGTTTAATTACTCATATAATGTACCATTTAAAATGGAAGAATTCGTGAAAGCGTTGGAAAAATCAGGTAACACAGCTGCTGGTCCGGATGAAATCCATTATAATATGATCAGGCAGCTGAATACCACTGCAAAACGCAGATTATTAGAACTTTATAATCAAATATGGCGGGATGGAACGTACCCACAGCAGTGGAAAAAGCTCATGTTGTTCCAGTATCAAAGAAAAATAAAAATTTAACAGATCCCAATAGATACCGTCCTATTTCTTTAACGTGTGCTATGGGAAAAATATTTGAAAAAATTATTAATAATCGACTCGACTGGGTTTTGGAAAAAGAAAACCTAATATTACCGTATCAAGCACGTTTTCGGCAATACCATTCTACCACTGATCAAATGATCAGCTTTGAGGACGTTATATATAACAGCTTCATTAAAAGGAAACATTGTGTCGGAGTCTTCTTTGATCTTCAGAAGGCTTTCGATATGACCTGGCGTCATGGAATAATGCTCCAGATACATGAATGGGGCATTCGTGGCAATCTGCCTATACTGCTCAGCAACTATATGAATGACCGTACCTTACAAGTACGCGTCAACAATGAATATTCATGTGAAAGAATCTTGGAAAATGGCATACCGCAGGGTTCGCCGTTGAGCGGTACCTTGTTTACCATTACCATTAATAAATTGATATTAGCAATTCCAGCAGAAATCAGCAAAAGCGTCTATGTTGATGATCTGGCAATTATGTATGCCAGCAACAAGACTGCTATGGTGATGTACAAATTGCAACGAGCGATCAATGCTCTAAATGAAGTTGCAAGGAATAACGGATTCCAATTCTCATTAGGAAAAACGTGCTGTTTACACTTTTGTAGGAAGAGAATTCCTCATCATAGTCCTGCGTTGACAATTGATGATAATCCAATACAATATAAAGACAGCGTAAGATATTTAGGACTAGTATTTGATAAATCCCTTACATGGGGATTACATATACAGGACTTGAGTGATAGATGCAAAAGAGCCCTAAACATTATAAAATGTTTATCGAACTTAAATTGGGGCTCAGACAAAGAGACATTATTGAGATTGTATAAAGCATTGGTTCAATCTAAACTAGACTACGGATGTATCGTATATTCATCCGCTAGAAAGTCGCACTTAAGAAAGTTAGACGTAGTTCATAATAGCGGAATAAGATATGCAACAGGCGCTTTCCGCACAAGTCCGGCGGCTAGTCTGATATCTGAAGCCGGAATAATGCCACTACATTATAGAAGAGAGATCCTTTTGTTAAGATATGCAGCAAATGAATGGGCTTTGCCTGCTCATATAAATAATAAATTGTTTACGAATCATCCTATGGCTGCGGTGTATGAACATCGTGCTACCTATTCCAGACCTGCCGGAATTGGGTACCACGAATTAAGAAGAAAATACGAAATTGCTATACCAGAGACACTAGCAATTTCTACTAGAGAAATACCGCCATGGCTCTTGCCAGCGGTAAATACAAGTTTTGATCTCTCTCAAGGAGAAATAAAAAAGAAACCAGCAGTGATCATCCAACAGGAATTTTTGGCAACCCTCAGTAGTTACGAAGAACATATCAGAATTTATACTGACGGTTCTAAAACCGAACATGGTGTTGGATGCTCTATATGTGTAAATGGAGAAGCCCACTTTTGGAAACTGCCAGATCTGGCCAGTGTCTACACGGCAAAACTCACTGCAATTCAGCAAGCTCTTCGCTACACTGAACACTATTGCGAAGAGAGAGTGTTAATATGTTCCGCTTCTTTAAGTGCACTTGTTGCATAAGTGAACAAGTAGCGGTGACCAGACTTAGAATTGGTCACACGCGATTAACAAATGTATATATGTTAACCGGCGAAGTGAGACCAATGTGCGGTGTTTGTAATAAAACACTGACAATTAAGCATCTAATAGAAGAGTGTACCATATATGAGGACCTCAGAAAGAGGTTCCGGTTAGAAATAATATTAGTGCTGATGTGGATAATGAAAATGAAAAATATATAGTTGCATTTTTACACGCCAGTGGACTTCTTAAAAGTCTATAAAATGAAAGTTTAAAGCTGTGATAAAAGAATCTCTAAGCGGTAGTTTTATATATATATAAAGAAAGAAATGGTATTGATAAGTTGAAATTTTAATTTCATGGTCTTTTGAGAACCTTATCTGAAATTTTAATATTGGGGCCTTTACACCCCCAGTGTAAGTGTTTGTGATTGTCCTTGTCTTTTACGTCTTAATGTTTATTGTGAAGTTTGTGTTTTTAAATAAAATGTAAGGGCCCTTTACACCCGTACATATGATGATCCTGATGGAGATAATATTTTCTTTTAAAGAATGTGACGAGGGCTAATGACCTTAGCAGTCGATGCCCGTAAAAATTAGAAAAAATAAATAAAAATACATTTAGATTCTAACCACCCACGGTCACAAAAACTGATATTTATAAAAACATGATATTTAGTGCAATTCATTAAACAATAAACAATAAAAAAACTCAAAAAAGAAATATATGAAATAAAACAAATAGCAATATTTAATGGCTTAATGGAAATTGTTAAAAAAGAATGTGAAAGAAAGATTAAAAATAGTTTATACCAGAGTACAAATATACAAATAAAATAATAGAAAAAATTATTTACATACACAGTATGTCTGAAAAGTTCTCGAACTAAATTAAATAAAAATACAGATTACACATTTACTCACAACAGGCCTGTACATAGAACTCTTCTCTAATTATACAACTGTTGCAGTGCTACTAGAACTCATCAAACGCTTTGGAGAAATCACTTTGTGGGACTGCCCTCAAATCCTCAGTTCAAGCCCTTTGGATTGCCAGAATGTCGTCGAAAAAGTGGCCTTTCATCTTCAACTTGAGTTTCAGGAATAGAAAATAGTCTACTGAAGCCAAGTCAGGTGAATAGGGCGGGGTGGGATAAGACGGTGATTTGATTTGTGGTGTAATAATGTGTTAAAACTGTTGCCATGTGAGCCGGGGCATTGTCGTGCAAGAGAGTGCAACTGCTACACATATAATCTCTTACAATGAAATTCATGCTCACATTTCAAGTGCCTCCAGCCTTTCTGTTTCTTTTTTCCTTAATGTCACATTTATACTTTACAAGATGATTCTTCAACTTTAATTCCATTTAATTGTATCATTTTTTTTCTGTTGGAAGTTTCTTTAGCTACTTGCTGGTCTTATTTATATATTTCTTATTACTTTTGGAATTTTCTATTAAAATGGTGCCTAAATAACTACCATTTTACTTCTTTATTTAGTGCAGACATATATTGAGTTATGATCTCCTATCCTTATTACTTTTGTTTTCGTGATGTTCAATGTTGTTCCATATTCTTATCATATTTCCTAATTTTAATATCATCTGTTAAATCCTATGTTTTATCTCCTACAAAACCATCAAGCCTTATAAAATTTATTTTTCTTCCTTCCACATTGATTCTTTTATCTTCTAATGCACTGTTGATGATAACTTCAACATATAAATTAAGATAGGTGGACGACAGATTTACCTTAGGGAGTTCTGTTTATATTTTATTTTTGATGCTTTTGACAGTTATTAATAAAAAAATAAATAATTTTACATTCTGTTGATAGTTGTAACCTAAACTTATTTATGTCGTTGTTTATGTATTTTTGTTTTTTATTTTGCAGAGTTAATTGCATACATCATCAAATTAATTTACGATGAAGAATAATATAAATTGTGATATAAATTCTTTGGGATTATTTTTGTATACATTACTTATATTGTAGTAAAGATGATTAGCATTAGCTAAATAGTTTTTAGTATTTAGTTTACCATTATGTATTTTAATCAAAATATGACAATTACTTGGAAAATGTACATGATATTATAAAAGAACAAAGCTGTAGTAAACCAAATAACAAACATTAGTATAGTAATTTCACTTGTGAAATAAGTTTTTAAAGAGATAATTATTTTAATTACTTAACAATTGTTTTGTAATGTGTCTTTTCCTGGACATTAAAAGGGTACAAATAAGTAAAGTATTGCATGACATTAAGTATAGGGTTTGTTTTTACATAGATTTTAAAATGTTTGTAACAGTTTTTTTTATAAAATAATTTTTATAGGAATTTTATTTGTAGGTGATTTTTTTTTTAAATATTTTTTAGCATAGAACTTATTCATTTTGCTGGTTCAAGCCTTGAATGTCTACTTAATCTGCTTTAATTTAAATTAGGTTTTTATTAATTGTTTTACTTTATACCAGTTTTATGATATTTAATGTTATTAAAATTAGTACTATATTTATTAATGTATTTAATCAATAAATATATCACTAGGTATTTCCTATAATTGTAACACATTTATTATAAGAAATTTATCTAAGCTATTTATAGTTAATTTTTTATTTATTTGCTGCCAGTTTCATTAATAGAATTTATTATTGTTAACTGTGAAAAAAGTATAAAAGTAATTTTTTAAATAAAAATAGACATCATGTTTGTAAAGTATGTTATTATTATTATTTTATTATAAATTAATGTTACTTTAAATTTTTTAATGCAGTTTTAGAGTTTTATTATCAGATATAATACTTTACATTAGCATTTTAATTGTACTTTGATGTTTTATACATATCCTGAGGGTGTATAAGTAGTTCATGATACATTTAAGTATATTTATTAAGTTGTAAAATGTACTTATCCTGTCTAGTAAATTTATTTTTAAATAAAAATAGTTTTCTGTTGATTTTTCCCCAAATGTTTTACTAGTTTTTAGTGCTGATTCATGAAGCTCTTATATTGATTGAAAGGCTGTGGTGTAAGGAGGATTCCCTTACCTCTCTAATTTCTTTTATACAGTAATTTCCATTACATATATTTTTATTTTTATCTAAATAACAAGACATACAGAAAATACTTTTTCATATACATTTAATAAATTATAATTTAATAGCAATATTAAACATTTTTTCACCAATTTTTAATTTAAATATTTTAAGTAACAGATTGAAAACAATAAAAATTTAATACATTTTAAAACAATACTGAAATAAACATTTTCCTACATATACTTCAGGTTCATAATTAGAGAACAGTGTCTATAGACATCTAAATTGAAGAATTATTATTTAAGAAATAAATTAACAATATAATCCATCATACCAGCATGTTCATATGTTCTCTAGATCTTTCGGCTTACTTGGAAGCCAACATCAGAAGTTAAAATTAATGCATTAAAGTCAAAGTTTAAAAATCATAGTTAAAATTTAAAAACAGTCATGACTATCCCAATTCTACTAGTATACTACTTTGAGAAATTAATTATTATTTAAGAGTTTTAAATTTATTAGATTCATAAAAAATAGAGAAAATACTCTCATAAAATGTAAATAAAAATATATTAATAGAAAACCAATTTCAAGCATTTTACTGGATATAATGAATAGTATATGTAAGAATATTTAACTGGATTATCTCTCGAAGTCCCAAGATACTGAAGATAATGAGTCTAATGGTTGTAGAAACCCTGTTTAACGTTTAAAGGTGATATGACTTAGAATACTACCATAATCTTTAAATAAAGTTTTAATGATTTAATATTAGTACATAAACTTACAAAGTACTTCAAATCATCACCTGAAACTTAAGTATTCTTAAGGTGTTCAGGTCTGGGTTTAGGAATTAACATTTATATTTATTTTTAATAAATTACAGTAACTTCTATAAATACATAATATGTAACAATAATTTATATCCATGATGTGACACCTGAATTCTAGCTTTATTCTCAGAAGAGCAATGCTCTTAATCAAATGTTACTGATGAAACTTAAAGTATGAATCAAGGCTGTAATAATTTTTCAACAAGTTTCATACATACTGGATATGCTGTTCATACATGAAAACCATTTAGGGAGACAGAGAGATAGACTAGCAGACAGCAAGTTCATACTTAAAATTACCAATTAAATTACATAAATTGCTGATTGACTTTTTTTGTTTTGTGTTGGAGGAGGGAAAATCTGCTACCAGATGCCTAGTAGCCTATACTACTAAAAATCCTCCCTCTCTCATACGACATGGTGACGGAATCACCAGAAGGTTTACCATCGTCACCACGTGTCTTCAGGATCTCCTGGATTCATACTCAAATGAAGGCTTTCATCATCCTGCGAGGGCATCCAGCAGCAGCAATCCTGATGGACCTCGCTGGCCACCCCTGCGAGCTAGCCTTCCACCCTCATCTTCAGGCTTACTTCCTTTCATCAGAGCCATTCTTCCTCCAGTTTTTTAGCAAGGACGCATCTGAACCAAACCCCACATTGGTTCCAACCCTATACTGATCCAATCATAGTTTCCATTATTTCTTCTGGAGAAACTTCCCTTTCAAATGGATAAGCCGATGCCTATCAGGGATACCATAAAAATGTATATATAATGTTCTTCGCTTCGTGCCAGTATTGACACATTGGTGTCTGTCACCTCACCCTGGCATGGAGGTAGACTCCAAACAACCCATGACTTGTTAACCATTGAGCCACCCAGAAGTCCATTTCCTCTGCCCCCTGTTTAATCAAGTCCCAATGTACAGAATTATCCAATGCGTCCATCTTCCATTGCTGTCACTGTTCCACCTCTCTTGCCATCTTATGAGCTCCATCTTGGCTTTTCCAATAACTAAAAACTTGTATTTATAATCCGATTCGGCTCATATTCAGAATACATACGAGGGTAAGTCAATTATTATCCGCAGTTTATGTTGGTAGTACTTTCGTGCTGCGTAGATGACGCATGCGTTGTTTAATTGCTGTTATGTTTGATGCTGCTAGGTTAGTTCCATTACCGTGCCCTGCCGTTAACCATGGCTGCTCCGCTTTCTGTTTGTACCAAAGAAGAGCAACGTTCAGTGATTCGTTTTTTGTTGTCGGAAGATGTATCAGGGGCCGAAATTCATCGAAGACTTTCGGTACAGTACGGGAACAGTGTGTTGCCGCAACGGAGTGTCTACGAATGGATTGAAAAAATCAAAAATGGTCGCACAAGTGTTACGCACGACGAAGGAGCCGGACGACCGTTTACAGCCACAAACGACGAAAACACTAAACGTGCACGTGACATGGTTTTCTTAGACAGACGAGTAACATTTAATGAAGTGGCACATCGTCTGCAAATTAGTCACGGTTCTGCCTACGAAATCATCCAAAACAGACTTGGGTTTCATAAAGTCTGTGCAAGATAAGTAGCAAAACAACTCACACAGTTGCATAAACAAACGCGCTTGAACATCTGCCAAAAACATTTGGATCGCTATGGTAACGAAGGGACATCTTCTTAGACTGAATCATCACTGGTGACAAAACATGGATCCATCATTACGAGCCGGAGAGTAAACGGCAGAGTATGAAATGGAAACATCCAAATTCGCCATGCAAAAAAAAGTTCAAGAGCCAACCTTCCGCAGGAAAACTGAAGCTTACGGTTCTTTGGGACTCACAAGACCCAGTACTGGAATATTATGAGGAAAGGGGCACGACAATAAACAGTGCGCGTTACAGTGAGATGCTTACTGCCAAGCTGAAGCCTGCAATTTGAAGACAAACGCCGATGACTGCTGTCGAAAGGTGTGTTGTTACATTACAATGCTCGTCCACATCTGATGCCCACACTGCTGAAATGCTCCAGAAACAAAACTTTGAAGTACTGGCTCATCCTCCGTATAGTCCTGATCTTGCTCCTTCTGACTACCACTTGTTTGGTCCACTCAAAGAGTCATTAAGGGGCCGTCGATTTACCTCGGACGAAACAGTGAAAGAAGCGGCGCATTCATGGCGCGCAGCTCAACCGAAAACCTTGTTTTATGAGGGCATCGGGAAGCTTGTGCAACGATGGACCAAGTGCGTTGAAATGCAAAGGGAATACGTTGAAAAATGATGTACATGTAAATTTCCTATTTGTATTCAAATAAAATTTATAACTACATTGCGGATAATAATTGACTTACCCTCGTATTAGTTATGTGAAAAGATATTTTTTCAAAAAATGGCACGCTACGTGGCGCTGGGATTCGAGATATTTAGAGAAATTGTATTTACGGTCTGAGTTAGCTAATATTAACAATATATATTACTTACGTGAAAAGGAAAAATTTTGCAAAAACTATACCCATTACGTGACGCCGGTATTGCGATATTCACGATACAAAACAGATATACATACAGACTTCCTTCTATATATATATATAAAAGGCAATGTTCGTATGTGTGTTCGCTGTCGGCTAAAAAACTACTGAACCGATTTATGCGCGGAAAAATGGTGGGAAAAGGAGAAATGAGAGAATGGGGTTAAGAGGAAGGAAAAACGGTTAAGGGGTCATGGAAAAGGAAAATGAGGAGAAAAGAAAATTGAAAAAGGGAAAGGAGAAATGGTGAAAGAAAAGGGCGGAAGGGTGAGAGGGAAAATTGTGAAAGAAACAGGATATGTTAGAAGAGCTTGACTTTTAATTTTTTATATAACTGTGAGAATCTGATCATACAAGAGTTTTTTTTTTAAGGTCCGATCGGTCGAGAAATAAATGTAAAAATGTATGTGGACCAATGAAAATTGAAAATGGATTTTTCTGAACTTTGATGATGCATTTATAAAATATTAATATTACTCATATATTTCTTAGGAACATAAGTTAATTAAGCATACAAATGGATTAATACTATTTCTCTTAAAATGGAGTACTTATGTACTCCATTTTACGAGCCGGAGAGTAAACGGCAGAGTATGAAATGGAAACATCCAAATTCGCCATGCAAAAAAAAGTTCAAGAGCCAACCTTCCGCAGGAAAACTGAAGCTTACGGTTCTTTGGGACTCACAAGACCCAGTACTGGAATATTATGAGGAAAGGGGCACGACAATAAACAGTGCGCGTTACAGTGAGATGCTTACTGCCAAGCTGAAGCCTGCAATTTGAAGACAAACGCCGATGACTGCTGTCGAAAGGTGTGTTGTTACATTACAATGCTCGTCCACATCTGATGCCCACACTGCTGAAATGCTCCAGAAACAAAACTTTGAAGTACTGGCTCATCCTCCGTATAGTCCTGATCTTGCTCCTTCTGACTACCACTTGTTTGGTCCACTCAAAGAGTCATTAAGGGGCCGTCGATTTACCTCGGACGAAACAGTGAAAGAAGCGGCGCATTCATGGCGCGCAGCTCAACCGAAAACCTTGTTTTATGAGGGCATCGGGAAGCTTGTGCAACGATGGACCAAGTGCGTTGAAATGCAAAGGGAATACGTTGAAAAATGATGTACATGTAAATTTCCTATTTGTATTCAAATAAAATTTATAACTACATTGCGGATAATAATTGACTTACCCTCGTATTAGTTATGTGAAAAGATATTTTTTCAAAAAATGGCACGCTACGTGGCGCTGGGATTCGAGATATTTAGAGAAATTGTATTTACGGTCTGAGTTAGCTAATATTAACAATATATATTACTTACGTGAAAAGGAAAAATTTTGCAAAAACTATACCCATTACGTGACGCCGGTATTGCGATATTCACGATACAAAACAGATATACATACAGACTTCCTTCTATATATATATATAAAAGGCAATGTTCGTATGTGTGTTCGCTGTCGGCTAAAAAACTACTGAACCGATTTATGCGCGGAAAAATGGTGGGAAAAGGAGAAATGAGAGAATGGGGTTAAGAGGAAGGAAAAACGGTTAAGGGGTCATGGAAAAGGAAAATGAGGAGAAAAGAAAATTGAAAAAGGGAAAGGAGAAATGGTGAAAGAAAAGGGCGGAAGGGTGAGAGGGAAAATTGTGAAAGAAACAGGATATGTTAGAAGAGCTTGACTTTTAATTTTTTATATAACTGTGAGAATCTGATCATACAAGAGTTTTTTTTTTAAGGTCCGATCGGTCGAGAAATAAATGTAAAAATGTATGTGGACCAATGAAAATTGAAAATGGATTTTTCTGAACTTTGATGATGCATTTATAAAATATTAATATTACTCATATATTTCTTAGGAACATAAGTTAATTAAGCATACAAATGGATTAATACTATTTCTCTTAAAATGGAGTACTTATGTTACCACAATTAAGATTATTTAACTAAAAAGTTACCATTTTTATTTGCTCATTATAAAAGAAACTGCCATTTTATTGTGTAAATTGAATATTGTTACAATATTTATTTTTACTATTATTATTTCTAATTTCATGCATTTAGTTTTTTTTGTTTTGAATCTATTTGTGTAAATTCACTTGGCTTATACTACTTGTTTAACCGCTTATTATTTGCTTTATATTCTTTATGATGTTATTGTCCATTTCTAATAATTATAATATATTTTTTTAAATTATGTATGAACATTCTGACATTCAATTTTTATGTGATGTTCATGGTTATATTATTGAGAAACCTTAACAATTTTACATTAATAGAATATCAGTAGCGGTTAACAATTTTTCTGACAGACAAAAATGAAATTAAAAGCTTAAGATGTCGCTTCAATCTGTTCCAAATTATAGTTGTCTGGAGTTACACAACAGTATCATTAATTTCTTAATTAGGTTAACTGTTGTATTTCTTCAAATAATTGTTTTACCAAAAATGTTTAAGTTAAAAGTACTTATTGGAAGTATTTCATTATTACCATCATTGTTATTAACTTAAAACTTTAATTATTTTTTAATATTCTGTTCTTTTTCTTTAAGAAAGACAATAATTATTTGTACTAAAATATTTCTTAGTTGTCAAAATTTTCATAAGAGTGTTAGTCAAACTTTTAAATATTAAAATATATAAAAAAAATTGCATAATATATTATAATTCGGTTAATGTGATTTTAAAAAAATAGTGCAAAGTAAAATTTTCAGATGTTTTATTTAATTTCAAAATATTTGCAGATTCCATGATACCTATATTGCAGTTTGACAGCAGCATTACCAAAACTGCATATCAATATTAACTATAAAACATACAGATTGTTAGTATAAATTATTCTTTGATGATAGAAAAATATATATTGTTCATAAATTTATATTGCAGATAAACTAGCTTATTTCATAAATTATTTATATTGTTTAAACTGTCATCTTTGTAAAGCTTCTGAACATTTTTATTGAGAAAGAAGTATTCTGCTCCATTGTATGGAAGTTACTAATTTTTATTAAATTTTACTATTTCTTTATTACATTACTATAGTTGTAGTATAACTAAACATGACATTATATTACAATTTTATACAGTTTTATTTTTGAGGTATTTGTAACATTTTCTAATTATTTTTATTATTATTTTATCATAAATGCTTTTTTAAATTATTTTTTAATCCTGTTGTTTTTATTGTTTCCCGTTGTTACCCCCCCCCCCTTAACCGGGCATGCTACTAAAAGCATATACACAGCTCCAGGGGGTGCCATCGCTTCAAATTACCTCAGCAGGAACAAAGGTACCGCCTAGGTAGCTGGAACTGTTGTCTTTAATCATTCCTCATGCTTCTAATGAGGGATCCCCCACCGGGACTCTGTTCTTGATGCCACGCCTCTAATGGGAACCCCAAACGGATCCCCCACTGGGACTACTGTCTTACTTTATTCCCCATTGTGAAGTACCAAAGGAAGTCACTGTCCAATCACTGAAAGTGGGACACTTGAGCATCCACCCCTCCTGAACGAGACTGTCCCAATCGTAGGTCATCTCCAAAAGCAAAGATGAATGGGTCTCATTTATTGCTGCTGGTTCTACATCCACGGTCTCCAAGTGAATGCCCTCGAACTTTACAAAAGGAGTATTTGCCTCAGTTTGATAGTCTTTCTGATGAAGCCCCTCAGCCCCACAATTAAAGCAATACCTTTTTTTTGTTACAGGACCCAGCCCTGTGCCCTTTCCTCCAATACCGATAACATCGCCCTTCGGCGGATCTCTTGACAATCGACAGAACACCCAACCGATGTGAATTTGCCCAACCTTCAGCAACTGATCAGCCAGCAGTGGCGGAACCGCCACAGCTGGCTACCTTCTTCTCTATATGACGATCGCAGAGAGAGGACATCAATTTTCAGCCTGCAGGACAGCGTCCTCAGCGATCTTCCGCATGTCATTCACCAATCCCTCTCTCTTGGTAAGAGCGTCGACTTCCTTTATCAACAAATGGACCCGTTGCACGCTCCAACCAGTATCCATTTTCTCCTGCCGAAGCTTTGCAGCAGAATCACCCGTATATGGAGGTCCATGGCCGGTTCCATTACCCGGGTTCAAATCCCAGTCAGGCATGGCATAATCACACACGCTATAAGTCATTCAATTTCATCATCTGAAGAATGCCTAACAGTGGATCCGGAGTTAAAAAAAAAATATTACTTGTTTAAAATACATTAGATAAAGAAAAATATTAGAAATAGCAATTTATTATTGCTTAGAAATTTTTTTGGGGCAACTGGAGGCATTACCTTTGTAATACATGCCATTATTTTGAAAATGAGTTAGAAGGAAAGTCTGTTGCTAAGCAGGTTATAAAAGCATATTGAAATTATATATCACTAAGACTTACTTTTTATCAGCGTCACTAATTTATATTAGTGACGGTGATAGTGATTGTTAATTTTCATACTTAATATAAGATTTTATTTTATGATTGCTTTGTATATATTTTCTATGTTCAACCTTTATCAAAACATAACTATAATTATAAAAATAATTTAAAATTTTTATTAACGTACTGTTTACTTATAAAACAATTTATAAAATTATGTTTTAATAATATTTTTAAATAATAATATATTAAATTTTATAATAATCTTTTAAATTATTTTTATAATTTATAAAACAGTCAATAATGATACGCAAAATGTTGGTAATCATTTTTGCTATAAAATCAGTTTTTGTATAAAAGTTATTTTTTAATGTAAAACTAAAAAAGAGTTTGTTGAAAATCCCTTATTTAATTTTGGACCATCATTTTTTTCTGGATTTTATAACTACCATTCTGATACCTGCTGTCAAAATGTAGTTTTTTTTTTGTTTTTTTTTTGTAAAAAGTAATCTGTAAAAATTATTAATAATCTGTTAATCATTCATTTATATTAGATGATTGACAAGTTAGTTTTATCGAGAATTTGTATGAGAAAGTATATTTCTATGTGTATTTGTTTACATTATTCACATTATTTTGATATTCATTGAAGAGTTGGGTAATTTTCCGTAGGTGTGTCCTTATCAGTTTAAAATGATGTTTTGTCAATTTTTGTTATAATAATTCTTAAAAGTTTTTATCTTAATGAAAAAATGTACTGTACTAATTTTTTTTTTTTTAGTCAAGTATTTATTTTAATTTTATCTATTTCTGTGAAGATAAAGTAATTTGTAAAGGAAATTTAAGTTTGACATCATAATCAGTTTTATGTTTACTATCATTGTATCACAACAGTTATTATCTATATTTCTTTCTAAGGCTGGACATGCTATTAGATCCTCGCTTTTAAGAACAAGGCTTTAAAGATGAGGCATCTTACCAAAATGCTTACACAAAACTTTAACAGAATGTTCGAAGTATTTAGATCGAACAAGGCGTTAGGTTTGAAACCGAACAAGAAATTATTGAACCCTCCATTTCAACTGCATGGGAAGATTTTGATAAAAAAGTAACGTCAATTTTAACTAATTCAAACCCAACAGTAGCAGGAATTTTAGAGCTAGATAAATACATAAATGAATCGCTGATCTCTAGAACACAAAATCCTCTCTCTTGATAAAAAGAAAGGCGGTTAATTTATCCAAGATTATTCATAATAATGCAAACTAGACTTTGCATTCCTGCAACCTTTGTTCCCTGTGAACGATTTTTTTCAAAAGCGGGACAGTTAATAACAAAAAGGCGAAATAGACTTGCATCAAAGAATTTCGAAAAAATTATATTTCTACATGTAAATATGTAAAATACTATAAAGTTTGTTTGAAAGCTATTAACTAGTTATTTATTTTAATTAATTTTTATTATTATTTTTTTGTGATAACAGAAACAAAAATTTTAAAAACAAAATGTTTGTGTGTGGCTGTGTAAGTAACTGTGCGCGTATTAGTAAAAACTTAAAAGTAAATATAAATTCATAACATCGATGTGATAAAAATAACAAAGCCGGAATCAAAGGCTCGCTCAAAAATAAAGTACGGTACAAGCTATATTATTTTAAATTATCCATTTTGTCATTTATAGCTTTAGAGAAATTAGTTTAAGATAAATTTTCTAGCTATAAGTACTTTTACCCACCGGGTTGGTCTAGCGTTTACGCTCTTGCGTTTACGCAAATCAGCTGATTTCGAAGTCGAGAGTTCTAAGGTTCAAGTCCTAGTAAAGGCAGATACTTTTATACGGTTTTGAACACCAGATCGTGGATACCGTTGATCATTGATGGTTGGGTTTTAATTTACCACGCATTTTAGAACTGGTCGACCTGAGACTGTACATGACTACACTTCATTTACACTCATACATATCACCCTTATTCACCTTCTGAAGTAATTCCTGGCGGTGCTTCCGAAGATTAACAAGAAAAAAAAGATATAAATACTTTTAATGAATTGAAAAGAAAAAAAAATTTGTCTCTCATTTCGCTGAAGTTGATAAACAAAAAATATTTTATGTGGCTTACAGATAAAATTTAATATTTTAAGATTAACTCTTAATCTTAACTCTTAACTCTTAAATAGCACAACTAATGAAAATATTTTATAATCACAAGTAATAACTTTGCCGAATGTTCAATAAACATTAGTGATGTTGATGTAATAAGTTACGCGTCCCGTGTGGATATAAGAAACCAAACGCAAGCTTGAATTTGGTGTGGTAGGAGGAGCCCCCACGACACTAAATGCACAAGAAAGATTATTATAATCGAATCGAGTCGTAATTGAGAAAGATTTGGTTTCCTGTCGACTATCCAATTCATTGTTAAGAATCGGTTTCTCCTGCAAACCGATTCTCGATTCTTTCGTTCAGTATAAAGAATCGAAGGAACGACTAGTTCACGATTCTTCCCATTACTAATACACTAATAAAATTGCTAATGTTGACGAATACTACTAATGTTATGAATGAATAACAAATTTTAATAACAACTTTTAATTCGTCACTCGCTCGGATTTGGAAGATGAATAGGGCGAATACTAATTACTATTAGGATTACGAATGATGAGAGACTACTACTACTACAACTTTTCATTTTCGTTTGAATTAATATTTTACCTCACAATTAGTAAGCCCAGCAATGAGACATGTTTATTTTCTGACATCATTTCTCGCTACTATGTTCACTATACTATCACCACTCCTAATAGTAATTGTAAAAAATATATTTAAATTCGTACTCGTAACTGTATGGTATCATTTCCAGGTCTTGTAAATTAATATATCACCACGCTATTATCATTCCACTTTCACATTTATTAATTACACAAAAGATAACACTTAAATAAAATGCAAGAATTATATATTAATTTTTTAAAATTACTTCTTTTGGCGTGTTAGGAGAAACTGATCAGTGTGTATTTTCACTCAAGTTACGGAAGTTGCTCGCGCCGATGTAACACACCATGAAGGTTTGCGTTGGCCCAAGTGAATCAGTTTGCACGCACATGCGTGTAGTATCTAATTCAGTCAGTCGTTCAATGCAATCAAGTGATTAGCGCGTGTTGGAAACAAAACATACTGAGTCGTAATAAATATATATTTATATACACGGATTTCTGAAGACGGATATTTTAAACTGTGAACGTATATTTATTTTTTGTGTAAATTGTATCAAGATTTGAGGATATATTTATGTAAGTATTATTTTTTACAAGTAAAATTATGTTTTAATAACGGAAAATAACAAACATCAGATAAATTCTTGATTTTGTATGAACAATTTTAAATTTACCAAATTCAAAATTTTTGATAAAGTACATTATAAAATAAAACTATTTGCATCATATTTTTCATATCATAAGCTAAATATATTCCATGAACTTTGTTTTATATGACAACGAATACTTCAGTACTTTTTAAACTGTATAGAATAAATATCATTTATTCAAACATTTATTCATGGTATTTAATGTCCTCTATCGATCGTTTGACTCAGTAGTTCAAATTTGAATGCTTAAAAAAATTCTTTATTTATTCACGCCAAAGAAGTATAACTTCTTACGTACTACAAAAGTACACGTGAGCTTTTTTTTTATTAAAAAGAGATAATTTGAAGCAGCACTGCTAAATTGTTAGCTACAAAAAAAAAAATCATTAATTAGGGTTCTTTCGGAAAATATGATATCAAGACGATCAAATAAAGTAAAAATTTAACAAAGTAAATCTTCTCAATCACTTTCAAATGTCAATTATAATTTTTTTTAAACATTAGCTAACCATCTATTTAATTTTGATTAATTTTATTCACACAAACACAAATTAAATTATGGTTTTAATTTTTGTTTGCAAATTTAAAAGTTATTGAACTTAATATCAGGTAAAACAAGTTATAAAAGATATATCAGTTTAAAATTCCGCGTTAAAATAACCATTTAAAAAGTTATTTTTTTGTCCAGTTTTTTTTTTGAGATATTTAAATAATATTCAAATTGGTTAGCTGTCCGGCCTAGAAAACACTTTCCGAGGGAACTGATATTGTAGGTATAAAGGAGTATTTTAAATTTATCTCATGTAATTCAGGTAATGAATTTTTATGCAATTCACAATATTCCAAAGAATTTTTCAATCTGTTAAGATGTGGCATTTCCATATATTGTCATATTTGTAATATTCCAGTTGACGTTGTTTACATAATGTCATTTTACATAATTTTTCTTCAAATAAACTCCAAAGACCATTGTTAGAATTTGTTGTGTCTGAGGTTCTAAGATTTTCATTTAACGGTAGAGTACCAACGTCCTTTCGCCTTGAATTAATTAAATTTGTAACCTCATCATTTATCCATTTTTGGGCATGCTTTGCATTTTCTTCTATGCAAAATATGATTTTTTTTTTTTTAATCTCGGATCAACAAAACTAGCTTTGGCTACATATTACCTTCCAAATATTTTGGCATATATTACCTATTAATTTTGGCATATATTACCTTCCAAATGGCTAAGACTCCTGCCAATAACATCAAGTAAATTTTCTTTTAAATTAACTCCAACATTTGTTTTTGGAATAAAAAAATTTGACGTATGTTGCAACCGTCTTAGTAAGGGAACAATTAATGTCATTAATTACATCCATTGTCTGCAACTATTGCCACTATTTTGTTGGTGATATTCCATTCTTCAAAAATTGTTTTTAAAATACAGCTGATTGCCATTTTCGTATGAGCAACTAATATTTCATTAGTAATGAGTACAATTGAATGCAGTTTGTTACTGTATATAAAATGACCAGTCAATATAACAAACTATTTATTGTCATCAGCTGACCAAATATCGATAGTTACTAAAATATGTTTTATTGAATTTAACATATTTTTAATTTTTTTTTTATATTTCAAAGTAAATTTGTGGCAGCATTGAATGCTATCCTCTGCTAGCTCAGTTGATAGACTGGTGGACTATATTGTCTCAGTGGCATTGTAGATGATAAATGTTTCCTACTGGGTGGCATATACAGTGATTGCAATTTCCTTGTACATTCTAAAAAAAAAAACAGGATTTTCAACCAATGATAAAGGTTAGAAATCAGTAGCTACCATTTTAATAATGAATCTACCAATTGCAGTTTTTACTGCTATAGATAATTCTTTGTCATAACGTCCAAATAAACGTAGTTGTTTTTTAGGCGGAGCTATATTTACTTTATTAAATGAAATTTTACTACTTATATTTTGGCTGATGGTGTGGAAGGAGCAGGATCAATTATTACTGGTACTGTGCGTTTGTGTAGTTGATTAATCGACAAAGTAGAAGTTTCAGAAGTGTTTTCTTTTTTGTTATTATTATTACCTAATTTTTCAATTAACTGTAAAAGATGTTTCCGTTAAGTGCTCTTTAAGGTTTGTAGTATTGCCAAAAAACTTTAAATGTTTTTTTGCAAATTTCACAAGAAACTTTTTTTGTCATCTTTGGTAAAAATATATATATTATTACCAATAATATAATATAATATATAAAATAATAATAATATATATATTATTATTAATATATATTATTGCGATATATATATATCGCAACCACAAAAAAAAAACAAAACATTATTTTAGTTGTAGAAGAAGTTTTAAATATTCTATTTGTTAATACTTATGATAAAGTAATTTTATAACTCGTTAATTAAAGTAGTACAGCTGTGGTAATGCTGTATTGGAGAAGGGAATATCGTTTAGAAGATCATGTTGCTTAACCTGGTCAATACTTTAGAATCAGTTTCCCTCTGTCCAGAATACTGAGGGAATATTTATTTACGTTCGAATGGAGTGGTAGTTGCCACGTACGGAGTGGTATATAAATATATATGTTTGTGGATTCTGAGATGTTAGTTCATCATTAGTGAGATCACTTGCTGCAAGATGTGGTGTTTTACTATAACTACATTAACTTTTCTTTTAATATCTATTAATCCAACTTTAAGTAATCTTAAAAAATCTGAGCTTCAAGATGCAATCGATGCATTTGATTCGTTTGATACTAGACCTGTAAGATCTATAAGTCCTCGACACAAGGTGAGCAATAAAATTTTTAGTTTCTTGTATATTAACTTCTGACTCGTGGGTATGCAGTTTGTGGCATAAATTACGCATCTCGAATTTATTTTATTCAATACAAAGGAAACTATTTTTGGTGGTAGACAATCTGCATTTAATAAGTGAAATCGTAATAAATAAAGTTGCTGATAAATTCTCATTTAAAATTTATACCCAATTATTAATTAAAAAAAACATTAAACCAATTGTAAATTTAAACTGAAAATTTTATTTGTTTGAAAAGTTTTGAAAGAGATTTTAAATACGTCTGTTGTAAGTACAAAAATTTAAATTTATTTCTTTTGAAATAAAAATTATAATATTTTATACATTTTAAATGAAGATGAATAATTTTATTTTACTTTTTAAATTAAGTTCTAAATACTTTAAATATGAAAGTAAATTAAAAACTTGTTAAATTAGGATAACTTGTAATTACTGAATAGAATGCATTTTAATTAAAAGAGTTTTTTAATCATTTTTTTAAAAACATGTTACCTTTAATAACTTTTTCATTTTTACTTTAATTTACTCAGAAACAAAAGAAACTGTTTTTTGGCTAGCAATTTTATATTTAATGCGACTGTATGCTGCTTTTCTCAATTAGAGATCTTCTTCTAGATTAGATTGTGACAAAGCATTCCACAAAACTATTACACATCCAGTGTATAATAAAATTCAGACAGGAATAGATTGGACTTTTATTTTAATATGTTATTCAGTGCAGCAATTTTCTTTTAAGCATATGTTTATTGATTTATATGATTAAGTTATATATTAAATATATATCTTTATATATATATATATATATATATATTTCTTGTGTGCGTGTGTAAGTCACTGAACTCCTTCTAAACGGCTGGACTGATTAAAATGAAATTTTTTGTGTGTGTTCAAGGGGATTCGAGAATGGATTAGATTCACAATTTGATACGATAGAAAACGTTTTTTTAATTAATTTATTTATTCATGTGTTGTTGATCTTGGGATGGATAAGGTTCACAGCTGGATCCGGTAGGCAGCGCTGCGAACGCATTTTAGTCTTTTATTAATTTTTGGCATATCAGTCAAACCCAGTAGCTGGTGCTGCAATCAGATTCTAGGAAATATTTTTATTTTGTTGCTTTTTCTCATATCAGTTGCTTGCGTCGTAGCTTAGTGTTGTTATTACATTAAAATTCGTATTTTTAACGGACTACTGTGTTTAGAGAGTAGTTTGAATTAAACCCGATAGTGCTGTTCTGAGAATTGGATTTATTTACATTCTGACTTTTATAAAGTGAAAGGTTAAATTCTATGAAGTTCTGTAATGTTTTGTAAGTTTCTTAATGTTCAGTATTAATTGCAATGATTTTGCAGTCACAACTCTTTTCGTTAAAAAATTATTTTCCACCTAATACTGTGATTTAAATAGTGTTGTGAATTAAATCCGATAGGTAGTGCTGTTCTTTTGCCATTTGGATTTATTTACATTATGTGAAAAGTTAAATTTTGTGAAGTTCCTAATATTCAGTTTTTTAAGGTTTCATGAAACTTTCAATTGTGTTCATTTAATCTGTACGTATACTCAACGAAGCATTGCCGAGTCTGCTAGAATTCCGCGCTTATTGAGAACATTATGTTATATTATTATTTATTGAAATAACGTTTTAAAGTGTAATTAAAAAATATACATCATACATATTTGTAAGGTGCAGTATTGAAGTGAGTATTTTTCATGAATTTTAATGATGTATAAAGGTGCATTCCATAACAATCAACTTAACCTACAAATTTAAATTGTCAGTTCTCATTTGAATCTATGCAACTTATGAATATTGAACGGCTCTTTGAAAATAAAAATCTAAGTTCGTAAAATAAATTATAACATTTATAAAATAAAAATAAAAGTTACTTATAATATTTATAGTTTAAATTATATTTAAAGAATTGAAATTATAATTTTTGTAGCTGATTAATTTTATAAAAAATTTTCTAAAATTGTTTTTAATTTACAATTATCTAAAATTTGGTAAAATAGATGTTGAAATAAAAATGAAAAAATGTTCATCAGACATCTCAATATTTAGTGAAAATAAATATTAACCATACTACACATAATTAATCAATAAACCCATTAAATAATACAACAATCACAGATTTATAATATTCATACTAATAGTCATATTAATGATATTTCGTTCACATTCCTGCTTATTTTAACTTAAATAAGTTACTTATTATTTATGTGTTGAGCATTTATTACAGAACAATGCCACATCAGGACAACGACTGTCGGGTCCGATAGTTAAGTTATATATGTTCTTGTTTGTTATATGTATTTTTTAAATTAAACAACATTTCTCTTTGAATTTAAAATTATCCTTTTATCCAGTGTGAACTTCAGAGATTTTTTTATTTAAAAAAAAACTCAATCTGGTGGTGCTGTTTGTTTTATTATGTAGTTGAAGTAGTACACTTTTTAATACAAATAATTGTATTGTATTCCTAAACTGTTTGAATATGCTATTAATTTTTTGTCATTGCTTAATTTAGCAATGTACAGCTACGGCATAGTATCAGTACAACCAACATTATCATGATATTCAAAATATTTTTGCACAAAATTTCAAGAAAATTACTGGGTAGCATAGGATACAACATTCTCTGAATGTTTGGGGATTAGTTTCATATAGTGTTGAAGAAACAACTGAAGGAACAAAATTAGTTTTACCTCAACTTGTTGAAGAAACTTCTATATTAAATGAAAATTATTCTCCTAATCCAAGTGAAGAATCTAATTGATAATGCAAAATAAGAAGAAAAAATAAACTTAACAGATTTTCTGAATTAGTATGGGATATAATGTAAAAATGCATGTGGACCAATGAAAATTGAAAATGGTTTCTTCTGAACTTTTTTTGATGCATTTATAAAATATTAATATTACTAATAAACTAACTTAAATATCATATATTTCTTAGGAACATAAGTTAATTAAGCATACAAATGGGTTAATACTATTTCTCTTAAAGTGGAGTACTTATGTTACCACAATTAAGATTATTTAACTAAAAAGTTACCATTTTTATTTGCTTATTAAAAGATAAACTGCCATTTTATTTTGTAAATTATATATTGTTACAATCTTTATCTTTTACTATTATTATTTCTAAGTTCATGCCTTTGGTTTTTTTTTCTGAATCTATTTGTTGAAATTCACTTTCCTTATACTACTTGTTTAACGGCTTATTATTTGCTTTATATTCTTTACGATATTATTGTCCATTTCTAATAATTATAATATATTTTTTTTAATGATGTTTGAACATTCTGACATTCAATTTTTATGTAATGTTCGGGGTTATATTATCGGGAAACCTTAACAATTTTACATTAATAGAATATCAGTGGCAATTTACAATTTTTCTGACAGACAAAAATGAAATTAACAGCTTAAGGTGTAGCATCAATCTGTTCCAAAATTATAGTTGTCTGGAGTTACACAACAGTATTATTAATTTCTTAATTAGGTTAACTGTTGTATTTCTTCAAATAATTGTTTTACCAAAAATGTTAAAAAAACCAAAAAATAAAGTTAAAAGTATTTCATTATTATAATCATCATTATTAACTTAAAAATTTAATTATTTTTTTATATTCTGTTCTTTTTCATTAAAAAAGACAACAATCATTTGTGCCAAAATATTTCTTAGTTGTCAAAATTTTCACAAGAGTGTAAGCCAAACTTTTTAATATTTTTGTTATATGAAAATAAAAATATAAAAAAACGGCATAATATATTATAATTCATTTGGTTAATGTGATTTTAAAAAATAGTGCAAAGTAAAATTTTTTGATGTTTTATTTAATTTCAAAATATTTGGAGATTCCATGATACCTATATTGCAGTTTGACAGCAGTGGACATTGTGTTTAGATTTCTTGAAAGGAAGTTCAGTAAAATGTAAAATTAATTTTTTAAATTAATTGCGAATAAATTTATTTTTGCCTTTAGACTTGTATATGATATTTTACTGGAAGTATTTGTATATATTTTTTTGTTATCTTACAATTTATAATTTTTGCTTTTCTCTAATTTAGGGAAACTGTATATGTGGAGTTATTATTACATAATTATTTCTTGATCTTATTATTTTATCTTAATGGTATGAATCTTTTTATCACATATTATTGGAAATAATTTATATAAAAATATCAAATTATGATTAATCTGTAATTCTGTTTTTCTATATCTTCCTTACATAAATATGTATGCTAGGTATGGTGTTACATTTAGAAGCTGTATGAATATTTAATACCTTCTAAGACTTATCCAAGAAAGTTCTTTGTATACTTTTCAATTTCTTGAACCCAGCAGCACCATTAAAAGTAAAAACGTTCTGAAAGTTGCATTTTTTATCACAGTAAAAGTAATAAGGGTTCGTATCTGTTATTCAGAAACAAAGGTAGAATGTGCTAGGGAAATGTAGCGCTACTTTTTGAAATATTATTTATAAATTTATTATACTTGTCAACAGGTAAATATTATTATTTTTTAAAGGAATTCTTAAATTTAATTTTAAATGGTTGAGGTTTTTTGTGACTTATTGTTAATATTACCTTATTGGGTTAGTGTAGTGGTTAAATTCATCATTGCAAAATCAGCTGATCTTTGAAGTCAAGAGTTCTAATGTTTGAGTGGTTGTAAAGACTTTTGAGTCATTTTATATGGATTTGAATGGTAGACTGTGGTTACAGGTGTTCTTTGGTAATTGAATTTAAATAATTCACACATCTCAGGAGTGATCGACCATAGTCTGTTCCAGACTACTATTTTACTGTACATTTACACTTAAATTGCACATTGCATTACATCTGCAGCTGTGTCAGACTTGGCAAGCTGGTAGCAGTAATTGCATTTGCCTTTACACACACATATGTAGACCTGACAGTTTCTGGAAAACTGGTTGGAGAAAATATAATACGGAATGTCGGTATCAAAGATATTCAAAAGTAACACCTTATATTAAGAGAACTGGTTAATATAATTTAATAATCTCTTTTTTAATAAACAAAGCAAAATAGCAAATTGCAAAAGACTGAAGGCTTTCTGTTCGGGAGTTACCATCTTTGTTAGTGGTACTGTCAATCGGGAAGATGGTGTCTCAATCTGCGACTAAGGGCCCAATAAAAATTTTCCTTTTCGCTGTTTGATTTCAGCCTTAAATTAACATTGTATACCTCATCCAAGAGGTATTATAACAAATTAAAACTTTGATATTAATTTTTTACATTCGGTTTATTTTAGTGTTATAATGTCTGTTTGAAAAAATTAACTTGACCCTTTGAAGAAATCATTAAATAGTTGAAAATAAAACTTTTTTAATATTTACGTCTTCAAGGTGAGATAGGCACCAAATTAAGAAGCGATTCAACAATTTATTAGCTGATTCTTTTTATTTGGGGTAAATTTTGAAAACCATCTGCAACAAGTTGATTGAGATTTTTGTGAGTATACATCAAAGTAAAGATTAAAAAATTCAGAGATAGGAACTTAAATTTTGTGTTCATTCAACAGTTTTCCATGCAGTTTTGCTGTAATGTATTTGACATTATTCATTTGTTGATGAGATAAGGAATGATTATGATTTAGAAAAATTGAATGATTTAGTTGAATTTTATTGTGAACATTCAGAAGTCACAATTAAACATTGACTTTTGTTTATTGAAATTTTGTAGTTTTGTTACAATCGAGTTTACATTTTATTTATTGACATAGTGGCTTCCATACATACATCTACTACTGATATGCGAATTATACAACCATGTATACCAAATAATATTTTGTTTATTACATGACAATAGTTCTCCTGATACAGTGAAACTAAATTGAAATATGAAGCTAATCTTTTAGTTATTGTATAAAAGGAATGGGTTTCCACCATTTTAGCGTTGTTAGGATGGTAGCGGTCATTTGGTCAGAGTTTCTACTTGTATGGTTTCTGATACCCTTAGTTTAAGGTTAAAGGAAGATTTTCTGTTTTATTGTGCTGATTAAATAAATGAGAAAATAAAAGTGGCATGAAATTTAACTTGCTTACGAATGTGAAAGTCACTTTGACGTGCCCTACCTTTCAGGAGTAATTCATTCTTGATAGAATTTTTTGTTGTTTTTTTAATCTAGTCTTAACCCTTCTGACTAGTATTACTTGTAATTTAGTATGAGCTGTACATTCATTATTGTAAGTTTGTCTGTGCCTGCCTTGGATTTAATTATTTTTTTAATTTCATTCTAAATGAAAAATAAAGAAAGATTAAATAAATTTAGTTTAAATAAAATGCATTGTAATAGTATGTATGAAGATCTGGATTTAGTTCCAGCAGATCATCCATACATAAGCTAGCAATCTGTATAATTTCTATTTTGTACATTATCTGTTATCAGTAAAGTGATCATTACAGTTTCTTATTTATTTGATTTATATTATTCAACCAAAAAGGAATGATATAATGAAAAGAAAAAAAAAACCTTGTAGACACAGTATAATATCTTTTATTATTGAATTAAAATATAAGTTGTGATAATACTGTGTCACAAGTTGCTAATTTGTTTATGGATGATACTGAAATAAATTACTGTGTTGATATAATTCCCTACTGTAAGAAAACATTCATCCAACTTGTAGAGAATAAAACAATGATTTTCAGATATTCCCTTACGTATATTTCAGCTTAAAAAATATTAAATTTATAAATAATGTTTAAATAGCTACTTCATATTCCTTTCTTTTACTTCCTTCAATTCCAGGAAATACATATGAAATTCATTTAGCAGTTAGCTTTTTATCAAAAGGGTTCTGGTGAATCAGAGGTTCAAGAATTGTTTGTTAAAGCCTAGGTTCTTATTTTTTATTTTGAAATGATAATTCAGTCTTTTATAATTAAATATTTTCTTCATATGAAAATAAGTATTATGCACAGGTGAGATGTTGAAGACAAGTAGGTAGTTCATCAGCAGTACTGAACACTATGTATTGACCAGATCATTGTCTGTTGACTGCATATCACGCTGGATATTGTTTATACTTTGTATTTAGTGGTATTTATGTAAAATAAGTTATTATTAATGATAATAATTGCAATTCATACATGTGGATTGTGTATCATAAGAAAAAAGGTACAGTTATCCATTGGTAACTCTACCTTTTTTCTTCTGACGAATGGAAAGGAAATGTACCATTATATTAGTTGCTAAAATTAAAATAATGCCTTTAGGAAATTTAATGGGTACACCATAGTCAGAGTTATAATTCAAAATAAAATTAGAATAAATTTTAACTGAAATCGTTTAAAATTTGTAGAATTGTTTATAAATTAACCATTTTATTTTTTTAAAGGATACCGGTACTGATGGTGGTCCTGGTGCACCAACGGCATTAGATGTACACAGTAAATTAGCAAGAGATTTAGCATTATTTTTCATTTTTGAATATGATAAGATAACTATTCCGTACAACTACTTCCTTGTTGACATATTGAATGGTACACAACAGGTATTGTAAAAAAGTAAAATTCTGATTGTTATTTAGTTACAGATACATTTGTGTGTATGTGTATATGTTGACAGAAGTGATTGGATTTACTTATATCTTCATTAAAATGAAAGTATTTGCATTTAATTCTATGTGTGTTTTTTTAATATTTTATAATGCTATTAGTAAACAATAAAAATAAACAGAAGACCGTTTGTGAGAATCCCATGTCATTTATTTTTAATGGACCTCAAAACGTTTTCATTGCTTCATTATATATTATTGTTTCATTGTTTTAATTATACGTGTGATATTATTATGAAGATTACAAGGCTTCATTGATTCTATTAGAAATGTTGTTTTTATTCAAGAAAGAAAGATTTCCATCAGTAATTCATTTTTCATAAAAATAAAATTTGTAATTAATTCTTGTGGTTTATTAATTTTTGCTTTTAGGTTGTTGCAGGAACAAAGTATGTAATGGATGTGTTAGCAGGTAATGTGAATGGATGTAGTGAGGTCACTCCGGCAGATAATTGCGTAAGATTTGATATGATTTTTATTTTATGAGTTTTTAATTTTGGTAATATATACTCATTATAATCCATAAGAAGTAGAATGTAAATGATAGAATAATTGATGTTTTTGTCATTTTATAGCATTAAATGCTATTGGATGATTTAAACAGACAATAGGGTTTGTTTTATTTTTATGCTTCATCATATTGTACAGCATAGTAATTTTTGTTGTTATAATACTTACTAATAGAAGCAGATATTGTGGATGAGTAATTAAGATATCTTGAATTGTAGAGACTGATATGATTTTATGATTGAGTTTAATCAGTATTATTAAGTATATAGAGTTGTGTATATATATTTTGCAAACATAAATGTTATTTTTGTAACCTGTTTCAGAAAGAAATAACAATTTTATTAATAGGTGTGATAGAGGTATTTACAAGTTTGATAGAGAACTATTAAAAAAATAATCAAACTTTTTCTAAAATCTTATATTTAATATTTACAGCGTTCTACAACAATCTTGTTTTGATAATTTCCTTCCTGATGTACACAATTTTCCTAATGTCTCTTCCACTTAAAGAAGTAACTCTAGAATGCATTTTTTTAAAAATAGCTTGTAGGATGGTCAGGAATTTTATTATTTGGACTGTATTGTTTCAGATCACTGTTTTATTAAAGGCAATTTCAATTATTGAAATAAAAAAATTTATCAGGGGCTAAGTTGGGATGTACACTCAATCTAGTGGGTTGTAGGAATGACAATGTTTAATATTTTGTACAAAACTTGTGAATTAACAGTGATGCATAGGGTGAAAGATAATTATGGTGAAGGAACCATGCGTTATCCCACATCAAAATTAAGGTCCTTCTACATTTTCGTGGCCTAATGATTTGTGCTGACTACTATCTATTTCTGATACTACTTCAACAGATTTCTACTAATTAGAAGCTAGTATCTAGACTTCTAAGGTAGTGGTAGCAGATGACTGTCAACCTTATTGGTGGAAACTTGACGAAATCATTCACTTGGACAGTGTGGGGTGTGTCTGTTGATCGTCGAAGACCTTCCTTGATGACCATCATCTTCAGTGATTATTGAGTACTTTTAAAATTCTTGAATTACTCATGGCTTTGTGTGCTAATCAGAGTCCTTCCTGTAACCCTCTTGAATTTGAATAATTTTATAAGTTTCCATAACATTTTTGGAATTTTAACACAGATATTCTCTGCAATTCTTTGTTTAAGTCACTCATCTCAGAAATCCCAAACAACACTTGTTTTAAGAAGGCTATGCCAAAACCAATTACTGTGGTCATATCTGGGTAGTGGAGGATAGTTTGTTACTTCCTATGCAGATGTGCAGTTATAACAACTGCATGTTTCAAAATATCTCTACAAGCACCAGAAAAAAATGATGGATTACTGTTGGGTAAAAGTTAACAAAAATAAAAATGATACACAGCTCATATTTGCCAAAAGAAATTGGAATTTTATTAGAAAGAAAACAACTGAACTTATGTTAAATCATAACCTTAAAAAATTAAATGAAATTATGAAATAAACATAACTTAATTCTATATAAGAAATATCAGCTGAAATCAGCATATCAGTTATAATAATACATGATAAATACATAAAAATACATATTTCAAATAATAGTTTTGAGAATCTACAATTAAACAAAGCCTGAAAAACAAAGGAATATAAGACATCTTATTTTACAATTAGATACTTCTAAACATAACATCAATAAAAATAGTGTAACTGGAAAACAGTTGCATTACTGACATATTCCGTAATAATGAAAAATTAGCAATGAACAAATGTCATAAACTTAGAAAAACTAATTACGACAATTCTTGTTATTGGCACTGGCCGTTCCTAATTTTGGAACAACAAACATATCATTAAATAATTAAAACTAGCAATTCTAGTTTATTGTAGGAAAAGAAGCCGCGATAATATTCCAATATAAAAAAAAATTAATTACAATAATAAAATTGAAATAATTAAACATATAAATAGAGTTCATTTTAGTAAATAAGCTTTCTTGAAAATATGAAATTACAAAGTCTAAAATCATAACTTCTCAACAGGAGTTATTTTCTTAGATTAATTTAAGAGAAGTAATATGAATTCAGTTCATGAATAGATAATAATTAAACTCTGCGATTGACAAATTACATTAAACCGAATATACAGTCAAGTACAATAAAAACAAGTTGTAATAAGTAAGCACATAAAAATATGTTGCACATGACAAATAACATAACCTTAACTAAGCCACCTCACGTGACTGCACTTAAGTGAATAAATGGTTTTTAAACCAAACTTGAAATTGAAATGCATAATGTACGAATAACAGAATGTTTCACAAATTTTACTAATAACGTAACTGTTTAATATAATAAATAATGAAGGATTTGAACATCCCTTAATAACACACGAATACTGGTAAAAAATGAACTCGTGAAATTAAATTGCACATATACATACAGTTTATCCTTGGCATAGACTGCAATGGCGAATCAAAAATACAGAGTTGTATCGTTGTTTAGAAGTTGAACTAGACGTGGCGACTCAGATTTGTAGTAATGAGTTTGGAGAGAATACTGCATCGATGAAAAAGTAATCAGCAGCTGGAGAAGATTCGGCGTCGATAGAATTGGCGGTTTGTAGTGATTGACACACTTTCATCAGAGAAGTAATATACTGGATTTGAAAATGAACTTGTCGAAGAAACGAGGATAGATGAAACATAAAGATTTGCAAAATTCACAAAATCTAACGAGAAGAGCAAGAGAGAACGCCCACGACGTTTATGTGTGTGAATACGATGAAAGTATTATCACAAAGTTTGTGAGAGAAAAGTCACAGTCGACTGCACATGGTGTACGTCTGATCTACTCTGCCGAAAAAATGGCGTGAATGAAAAGAGGAGGAAACCAAACCTAGGCAGTGGACAGGATAGAGTGTGTGTAAAAAACAAGAGATGTGTGCATGTATTAGTATGGGAACGAAAGAAAAAAGGGTGCGTATGAAGGCAGCAATAAATAATGCGAGAAATGAACACGCGGTCACTATTAACATGGCAGAACAACCCGTCAAACTGACGCCAGGACTTGAGAGCGGATGCGTTAAACCAAACAAAGATAATCAAACAGATACACATATGACAAGCCCAATACGAAACAGTGTAATAAATTTACCAAGCCTGTTTGTAAGCCTTTACCAAGCAACAGCAAAACCCAACCCTAACTTTGAATTCATTGGAAATAACGCAACTGTACGCAATTGCGTAAACAATTACTTTTTGAAAAGATCTTGTACATTCTTTTGCTGGACTAGAGTGATTATTAACAGATATATAGAAATCACAACTGGCATTTTTGAAATATGCTTTAATGCATGTATATATATATCAAAGTTGAGTACAGAAAGATTAGAAAAATCAGCATGGGACTTTCCATTAGTTTAACCATTGATTTAGTGTTTGTATAGTGTTAATTTGAAGCAGGTGTTTGGGATTTTTGTGATGAGCGAGTTACTTCAACAAAGATTTGCAGGAAAATTTTGTGTAGCTTGATTTAAGGTTACATTACACTTAGTGGTACCATTACCCTGCACTATGTGTAAGTCATATTCTGTCTTTATAATGATTACAAATCACATAAATTTTGATTATGAACCATTAATTAGGAGAATATTAATGCTTTTTGTGGATTCTGCCCTAGTATTTTATTCAGAAATAAATATTTGATTCTTTGTCTGATAACTCCAGAATTATTTAAAAAATTGCAAGGATCGTCCAAAAAGTAAAATATGTTTTTGTTTTATAACAAATCTATTGTATTTATTTTAATGTTAATATATGCATTAAAATCTACATTTTTTAAGTTCTTTTTCCGCATAATCACCTCCTAAGTTGAAGCATTTGTCAAATTGCGGCACTAGGTTTTGTATGTCATCGTCAAAGAAATCTGCCGCCAGTCCATCAAGTCACTCGTGAACAGCTGTCTTGACATTGTCACTTTCAACTAACTAAGGGGTTCTGAGCATGCTCAGAACCCCCTTAATGAAGAAACACAAGAAAATGTTTATGGCAGGGAGATATTCTCTCTGGTAAATAAACAACACAACTTCCTTAAGTTTCCTTCTTGTATTTTAGTTTTATTTTAAATATAAATAATTGATATTAGTCAAATTACTACAATAATCTTTAAAGAAGTTACAGGTGCTATTATTGTCTTTCCCTTTTACAAACTTAATTACTAATCTTAATACTTACAAGTATTTACCAGCTACCTTATTACTATTGTTGTTTTTCCTTTTCTGAATAGCACTTAATCTACAAAATTATAGGCCAATTTCATTTCTATTTCTATTTTCTAAGTTGTTTGGAATGTACACTTCTAACAATTCTTGAAAACCACAATGTATACCTTTTGGTATAATTTTAGGAAAAAAATTTCGACCAATCCAGCCATTTGCTAATTTATAAAATATCATACTTGTACATGTGTACATAATAAAAGGATTCAATTTAAAATTTTTGCGATCTTAGTAACATATTTGATTTAGTTCCTCAAATTTATTAATGAATAAACTTAATAACTATAGTATCAGAGTAGTTGCTTAATTTGCTAAACTCATCTCTTGCTAATTATTAACAGATAATTAAAATTTCATCCTTTCATAAGAAAACAGATTTAAAAAGTAGCTCCTCATTTCAGGATGTAGAATGCGGAGTGTCACAAGGAAGTAGGTTTGATCCCTTGCTGCTTTTATTGTTTATTAATGATATGCCTCACATTGTTGTTACCTCTTTGCAGATGTCACAACTGTATCTATATTTAGCGATAATTATTTAAAAGGAATTGAAAATTCTATGATAATAATTCAAAGAAATTGACCGGAGAATTGAAATTTTTTCTAATTTTCTGTATGGATAAAACTATTGAATTTTGCTCATCAGGTAGATATAAAATATGAATTCGTGGCCCTACAAATATGAATCATGTTGACCATATTTAGAGAATTAATTATGTTTGGTTTTCCTTATGTTTACATTTATAAATATGCAATCTTTGCTAAAAAGAATAGTCACTTGTTAAAAAATAACAAAATCCAATTCTGCCAAACCTGATAACAAAACTGTTATCATGTAACTGAACACTACTACAGTTTATGAGAAGGGCCTTGTTACGCTTCCTTTATCATCTTTAATAAATTACCAAACTTTTAAAAAATCTTCCCACTAACTTATTTAAAATACAATTAATTTTTTTTACAGAAACAATATTACTCCGCTTATGAATTAATAAGCAGAGTAAATAGTGCTAATTTAAAAAAATGTGAATTAAAAAACCCTGAATTTTCTGCATTCAGTTCAACATTTAGATAAATATGTGTTTAAATAATTTTCATTTGAACACAGATGCTATTTAATAAAAACTAACTTTATTTAAAAAGAAATAGACCTGTACAATTTGTGAATATCTAGTACTTAATATGCCCTCTTTCCTTTATTCTTAATCACTTCACGTACATGATGAATTCTTCATTATGAAACAATTTTCTTTAAATAAAAAAAATATTTTTTTTATTAAGAAATATAACTGCACCCAGTGGAACAGATTCATGCATGAAGATTAAAATGAGGTCAATTTTTGTGGTACAGTTCATTTTTGAAAGTTTTATTTCGCCTATTGCACAAAAATTTTCTTTAAATTTTCTTTAAATTACTTGGAGGTGAAAAGGAACCAATTTCTTTAATTTAAAGAACAAACAACATAACATTCACTGTCTGTAGTCCAACAATACACTCGGAAGCTATTTGTTGTGTCAACTGATATGCCGAGAAAGAGGAACAATTTTCTAACGCTTTCTTGGATTTATCTCCATTATTTTATATTCAAGATGCACAGACCGGAAAATAAGGAAATATGATTTTGTAATAAAAAATGAAATAAACATTCACAAAACACTATTTGTAATATGAAAATTGCTAAATAACCAAAGAATGTAATATTACATTACACAGACAACATAAGAATATGTGTAGTCAGGCTGTGTAGCCATAATGTAGAAATATACAAAAAATTCCCTGTATTCAAATTAATTTGCATGCTACTAGAAAACTTTTACCATGCTACTAGGAATGTTCTGTCCCTTCTAAAACTTTTTTAAAAAAATCAGTGTCACTTTTCTCAATATTCTAATCTTATTTATAGAAAAAAAAAACAAAAAAAAAACAGTGAATAAACTAAAATTTCTTCAAATTTTTTTGTTGTAAGAATAACTGTCAAAACCATTTTACAACTTATTAATAATGATTAAACAACTTACAGCAAAACATGAGTCCAACTTTTGCAACTATTCACTGATCGGAATGTTTTCAAAGAAATGTTCATTTTTTTTGTTTTAGGTACTGTAAGAATACACATCATTCTAGATCTAACCTAGGACAGGTTATGTGTATTGATTAATGAATTATTATTATAATTAGTTAATTATTAAATTACTTATCTAGACTGTATATTCCAATTATTTGTTTATTTGGTCAACTGATTGGTGGGCTGCAAAAAAAGCATATTCAGTTATTATTTTCAGTTGTTTTCACTAGCTGACAGCGGGTGGGGTTGTGTTTTGTGATTACTGAGAAACAATTCTGTTTGTAATTGATATACCTATAGTTAAACGTTTTAATTATTAATTTGAAACATTCTTATTATTTTACTAAAAACCATGTAGAAGATTGTATTTTTCTTACTTGTTATAGAAACTACGTGAATGTCATTGTGAAATTTATGAACACCTTACGTTGAATAGAACAGAACTCTTAGATTTTGATTGTGTTCCAATATGGCCTTAAAAAGATGTCACAAATAAACAGGTACTGATTTAAGACTTTATATTACAATGGTAGTGCTATTATATTTTGTTCGATATATTTTATCATCCATTTTCCTTACTATTAAATGCTAATTTAAAGATATTGTTTAAAGAAACGTTTTTAGGAAAATAATGTTCTTTCTGTGTATTCATCCACTTATTGATGAATTTAATATTCTGTGCACTGTTCTTTTAGAATCAGTAGTACTAGATTTTATATGTTTTCTTTATATATTCCCAATGTGTTTACACATGTTTATACTGTCTAGCTTTTCAGAATTTACAATTGAAATATTTAACATTTGTAAGACAAGATTTACTGTATTCTTCAATTCTTAGTTCAGTATTCAATTACTTAAAGGCATTTTGGTACTGATCTTCAGAAAATTTTTTTTTAAATGGATAAATGACAGGTAAAACTATTCTTAAATGTATATGAACATTAATTGTTTATACCTTAAATGTATATACCTTAAATCAGAGGTTGGCAACCTTTTTGTCAGTAAGGACACAAAATAAATTCAAAATTATTTGGGGCACCACACTATTATTACATAATAAGCAGATAGATGATACATTTGCCTTTAAACTCAGTAAAACAAAATTGTTCTTCCCGGTCAACATTAAAACAATAAACTCTTTTTCTTTTATAATTAGTCATGATGGCTTATTTATAAAATCTGTTTAACCAGTATGATACGTATTTGATAGTGAAAAGCATGACTATCTTGTGTGATGTGGTTACTAATAATATGTAAATAGTAAAATACAGTCAATAACAACAACACTCAAAATACATAGCACTGAGAATACAGTAACATACTACCAAATTTATCAGAAGCCAGAATATTCTTACATGCTAAGTAGCAAGTGTGTCACTGTATGACCTTAATTGCGGTTTGCTGACACTGAACTTGCATAATTATATGCATAATTATGTCTTATATACATGTGATTCCAATACGGTTATTGGGCTTAGTAAGTGTATAGTATAGTGTGGGTATACAAAAATCTAATCGAGGGCGCAATGGGACCCACAGGTGCCGCATTGCTGACCCCTGCCTTAAATCATATCTTCCGTCCAACAAAATGGCAAACATACTAGGCGTTAGTTTATTAAGAAAAAATAAACATTGCTCCAATAAATAAACATCACCTAATTGTTATGCACCTCTCTTTCTCCTGTTTAGAAAGGATCAGATATTTAATCTATAAACAAAAATAAAATTATTTGTTAATAAAAAATTCATTCTTTTTCCTAAATTAAGCAGTCCAGTTGTGTTGATCACAATGCCGCTGAAAGCCCAGTTATAGGTAAATGCTATTAAAGTAATCTTTAATAAATTAATATTAATACTCCCCCTATGTAACAGATGAACTTTAGTGTACTGATAAACAAAGCAAGCCTTGATACACATACAAACTGCGTTAATGGCATGCGTTGACCAACAGACTCTAAAACACCACTCGCACAAAGATAAACACCTGAGTCACAAATTATTATTGTCTCAACTATTCAAATCATTATCATATGTAAATGTGAAAGCAGAAATAAAATATTAGATTAAATATAATAATTCATCATACTAAGTATTAAGTAACAACTAGACTTTATAATGAAAAGTTAAAAATTAAATAATCTTGAACTCGTTCTTGGTATAAATAAAGCATTTTCTATTAAATGATTAAAAAAATACATTAAATAAACATATATTGTAAATAAATTTATTAAGTCATGCCAATATCTCTCTGCTTCCCTTACATACCCGTGAAAAAATTTATTATGATGTCTTGATTAGAGAAATTAATATTTTATTTAATTATTGTTCAACTTTAATTTGCATTTATTTAAACCACGTTAAAAAGTAGATACAAATTAAACAGCAGTAAGATGAGTAATAATCATTAAAATAATTTTTACAAAAAAAATAAAATATTGTCTATTGCTGGGATGCATTACTATAAATTATTAATAATAGAATCACTTGTAATACAATTAAATATTAGCGTGAAGATTCATAACTGAATGTATCATAAAGTAATATCATCAGTTGAAACTAAGTGAGAAAAGGACTCTTCTAAACATAAATTTTTAAATTTAACTATATTAATTTATTTGAACTTACTTCTCATGTTAATCATTAACAGTTCAGTTAGAGAACCTGAGAGATGAACTCTGTGTATTTAAAACGAAGTATTTTAGCAACATACAACACTTACTGATTACAGTACATTATGTAATTGAGTTATGTTTTTGTTTCCTCAGTCTTGATCCCAGAGTATAAGTGTTTTAGCCAGCCATCATTACTAAATTCCCATGCAATCTAGCCAAAATAACTAGAAAATATTTATGTGCACAAAAGTAGTTTTTAAGGAAGGTAGTTTAGTTATAGTTGATTAAATTTAATAATTTATAAAACAATTAATAATAAGTTATTAGCATTTCAGCTCTTAATAAACGTGTTATCAAAAGGTTTAGCCATTTTTATTAAAAATCTTAATTAAATGTTTTACTTTTTGAAGGAGTTCATTGAATAATGATGGGTTTCCTGTATCCTGGAAGACTACTGACACATTATACAGCAGTTTTATTGAAATGGATGTGTATTTATGATGGAAAATTGTTATGCAATAACTTTCTTTTGCTATTAATGTAAAATAATTTTTGTGGAATATTAAATCATATTATATATTGTATCTGATTTATTACAAAAACTTTATTTTGTTTTGTTATAATTCTCACCTGCAGCAGTATTTGATCTACAGCTTTTTATATAGATATTTGTTTAGTAAATAAAGGAATATCAAACAGTTTCCTTTTTATATGGATGGAACTGGAGGGTTATGTTTGATTTAGTCATAATTTTAGTTATTCATAGAACCTGTGTTATAATTTAGAACTAAATGAAGAATAAAATATTTCCATGTTTGTGCCTGCTGATCCTTATAATATTAAAATTGTTTGTAACTAGATGATAGTGTCATGTTGATTGAGCAGTGAAAATAAAACTGCCATGTTTGTTCATTTTGAAAATTACAATCAATGTTATTTTTGTATGAACATTTGATCATGTGACATTATTTTTCATTTATTTGAGACTGGTTAGCCAAACAGAAATAATCTGTTTGATAATTTTATTTCTGAATTCTTTTACCTTTTATGTCTGTAACAAAGAGATTTTTTGAGGTTTGAGTTTATACTCCATTATCTGAACATTTCCCTTTTTTACTGAAAAATGTAATTATCATTACAACAAAGGTTATTATTAAAAGGATTTTTCATTTTGGCATTATGAATTCAAGCTTATAGATACATCATACAGCTATATGTATATATAGTAGATACATCATACATGAATACAGCTATACTGCCCATCATACAATTTTCTTATTTATTGGTTTTGTACATAATAATGGTAATTGTGAGTATAAGTTTTATGTTCTCTGTATGTTATTTATTTTTTTATTTACATTGTACTGCCTCACAATAATCTCTAAGCTTACATAGAGTTCAGCGTTTGTATTGATCATTTGATCATGATAATTGCTCTCAAATTAAATAAGAGTTAAAAAATTGGTGGTTGATAGATAATACCTAAGATAGTTCAATTATTGAACTCCACACAGTATTCTCAAAGTACATAAGTATCTCGAACATTCAAAAATTCAGTTTAAAAATTATACATCTTGCCGGATCTGAACATTATTTTTGTTTTATGTTATTATTTATTTTCCTTTCTTACCATATTTTAAATATGTCCTGTGTATAGTGGATGTACAAATTGTTATTGCATTCACGCCAGTTCTCATAAATCTGAGGGATGACTGTGTTTGTCTCTGAAACAGATCACATGCATATATGCGTTTAGGTCAGTTACTTTCTCCATTTATTTTTCTCAAGATTTTGTTATATATTTTCTGTGTTTGTTTATTTTTAATATCTCACATTTATATTAATAAAATGTGATTGATTCTCTTACTTTTTTCACTAATTTTTCATGAAAATTATTAAATTTATTATATAAAAATATTTCTGATAGAAATTATTTCGCTCTCTATTTGTCTTTATTTTTATTTATGATTATTTCTACAATTATTTATGTATTAATGTATTCAATATTAACATTCTTTAGGATCATCACAATTATTATTAAATCCTTTTTCAATGTTTTTAAGATATATTTCCCCAAATTAATAATTGTTCTTGTGTTCCATTTTTATTAATTATGAGTTTCTTTTCTTGTGTATTTGATTTCTTTCTATTTCTATATCTGTTCTTCCTGTTTTACATACATGTTAAGAACATACAATTATGAGAACAATTTTCTGTAAAAAAATATTATTTTAAAAAAAATATCATTATAATTTTATTATTTATTGAAACAATGTTTTCATACTTATACTCCTTCAAGGATTGGTTATTAATAAAAAAAAGGAAAATTAATAAAAAATTTGTATTATGACACCTAACCATACTTCATTTATTTAACAAAAAAATACATAAAATCAGTTTAATGTGAATTGGATGTGATTAACCTGCTATAACGCTGAAGTCACTGAATAGAATGGATCATGCAAATCTGTGTGGTACCCTCTTTGTGGAATCCAATCATTGAAAAATATTCCTTTTCATTCACTTTAACCTCTCATTTTTCATGTGTATAAAAAAATAATTTACATTAGAGGTTTAAATAAATAGATAATGGTGTTACAGTGAATATATCTCTACTGACCTTTGTAGAAGAGTTACATTGCTTTTAATTTGGAAGTTTCTGAGGTAGAAACTTATCGAATTTGGGAGTTTTTGATGTTGTAAAAATTCATCTCTCATCCAGAAAGAAGAAAGGGCAGCCACTGCCTTTTCCACTGTAAGCTAGCATCTACAGCAACATGTGTAAATAAATAAATTTTTGTTAACTCTTAATTAACCAGTGGCATATTTATAATCTTATTTATTACATAAATAGTTAATTGCTAGCTTTAGCAGTTTTTTGTTGCTTTTTATCCATTGATTGGGTAAATGTTTATCATTATCATATTGTACTATTTTATGATACTCCAGATTCAAATATAAATTCAGTTTTTGATATAGTAACTTTTAACTGAATTTGAATGTACAGGTTATCAGTACACTTTATTAATTGGATTGAAGTTAATGACGCATTCTCATGAATTCTGCTTGAGACTGGATGATTGTAGCTGTTTGTTGTGTGGTATTAAAATCTCAGAAGAGAAAATATTTGTCCAATATCTTTAATAATCAATTGCATTTCAATTAATTATTCAATAAATTTATTAAAATTAAAAAAATAAATTCATTAGTTTACTCTTATATCTCATATTTTTTTTTATAGTAGTACTTCATAAAATTCTTATCATGAATCTAAATTAAGAAATCTTGTTACTTTAACAGTAGACTTATCATGTGGTCTCTTACCTTTTAAAAATCTGTTACTAATAAGACTTCTAAATTATAAAAATCAGATAAAAGGATAATAAAACGTAGAATTGTTTATTATTATTTGTCTATTTCTATTATATGAGGCGTGGTTCAAAGGTAAGGGCTGATTAGCATCAAAATGAGAACAGTTGACAAAACGAAAAATGTATTAATTGTTTAAAATAATTACATATTTTTCTACATAATCACCATTTTGTCCTAAATATCATCAAACAAGCTTCTTCAAATCCACTGTATAAAATTACGCCGCCTGAGTTTGAAGCCCTTTTTCATTAAGATTTTCAATCCTTCACTTACCTCAAATTATTGAGCTGCAGTCCAGTGTTTGAGTGTATTAAGATACTTTTTGACACTTAGGTGAGATCAGGATTGTAAGGGCGATGAAGGACTGTAGTTGTGAATGTGCATTATTGTGGAAAAGAACCAGTCCTGATCTCAGCATTCCCCTGTCATCGGTTTTTAATGGCACAATTTAGTTTGGAAAGTGTTTCACAATAGACTTGTGATGGGATGAATGTTTCAGCTCCCTTGAAATAAATCAAATTTCATGATTTTCCATCGAGATTGGGCTTGTTTGAATTTTTTGGTTTAGATGAACCAGAATGACGCTACTACATGGATTGTTATTTTGTCTCAGCATTGAAGTACAAAATCCACGATTCATCAACAGTGACGTTATGGGGAAAATATTTGTCTGCCTTGTTGTTAAAGTGATTGAGAAAAGCACATGCAGATGCCATTCTTTGGTCTCTGTGAGCACTTGTCAACATTTTTGGCACTCATTGTGCACACAGTTAGTGATAACCTGGAGTTCAGTCATGATTTTCAACATTTTATCTTTGAAACTTCTGGAAGTTCTAGAGAAAGATTGCTAATCGTAAAGTGACAATTCTCTCTCACTTTTGCATGCATATGTACAATGAGATCATCAGCCTGGACACTAGGCCTGCCACTATTCTGTTCATCGTGAACATTTGAACGGCCTTCTGTAAACTCGACACTACTGCCACTTTTTTCCTTTAGTCATTTCAGAAGGCCTATATGTTTCACATAACTGACAATTTCAGCATCACTATGTCCTCTTGGGTTTGGAAATCTAATCAGTGATTGAATTTTACCACTAGTGGGATTTGTTATTACCACACTTATTTTATTACACTCTCTCCCAAAGGCAATCGATGATGAATCAATGCCAATTTGTTAGTTTCATGACCAACTGATCACTTAAAGCTAATGTGTATGCACAAACTAATTGGTGTTGCTAATTGCTATTTATAACATATTGGCCTTTATTTGTTAACCTCACCTCATTTTACTTATAGAATAATAAAAATCATGAGTGTGTTGAAACATTTTCTTGATCTTCAGTCTTTACTGTCTTGTTTGGGTTGAGAAGTAATTATGATTTGGTTTATACTAAAGAGATGTGAAGGCGCTTTTTAATGTACATAAAAATTTCAATTTAGTTTTATCATTATTTTATTGAGGAATTTATTTTTGTGAGGGAAGTGGGTACAGGAAACATTACGTAGTTTATTTCACGATGTTTTCTACATTATTTCAAGATGTGTGCTTTTCAAAATAAGGAGCAAAAAATCCTCAAAAACTAATCTGTTGAGTGTTTTTGTGAATTACCACACTAAACTTGTAAATAACAAGCTTATAACATGTTTATGTTGGAAAGTTTAATAAATAGTAATCAAGTGGATTAATAAAATAAATAGATCATTTCTAATTTAAAAAAAAAACTAACTATTATAAATTGTGCTAGTTTTTAATAATGAATACAGTTGTTTAGATTAAATTGTTTGCAAGTGTGTATGCATTTAGAAGGAATTAAGAGGCCTGGTTCTATCTAATATCCCTTTGCATCTAGATTAAGTATTTTATATAGTTACCAGATAGGACAAATTATTGAAAATAGGTTAGAAGAGAATTGATCCTTCTAGACCACAAAATATGAAGTAATCATTGATTTGGTATCAACTGGCTCAAATATAAGTAGAATTAAATGTTAATTTCTTCCAAATGTTGCCAATTTGAGAACAGATCAGATTCTTTAAGGAAAACTTATCCACATAATATTGTGCAGCATGTAGATAAACAACTGCATTTTGATTGTAATTCTTTCAGTTAGAGCTGTCCAGAATTCATATTAGACTCTGTAAAAAATACTATTAATAATCAGACAAGATTATTAAACTTATTACATAATTAAAAAAGTATAATGTTCTTGTGAATAAGATCTTACCACTATATGTGGGATTAGTTTAATTAAGAATCTAAAGTAGATTACAAGAAACACAATGAACATTCTCTTGCTTTGATGAATATTAAAGTAAGAAAAATTGAATATCAAGTTAGTGTAGGAAAATAGTATCCATATGTTCATGGTCCTGTGCATATACAAATGTAGTTAATTTTGGTTCTATAGGACAAGTGGTAGCATCTCAGTCTTTCATCTGGAGATCCCAGGTCCAAATCCCAGTCAGGAATGGGATTTTCACTCGCTACGAAGATCTCTTCCTCCGAAGCAATACCTAGCGGTTAATTCTACTATATTATTGTTAATAATTTTGCCTACCAATTTGATAATGCCTTATGCAGGCAGATGGTTTGATGTGATATGTAATGTACACATTCTTGGTGATTATTACTCCTGGGTAATCATTTATATCTATTCGAATCATGAGTTTTTTAATTGTTTAGGTAGTAAGGAATTTTGCTGTGTACACTGGTTTTTATATCCAATGGGTGTGTATGAAGTAACTGCTCCTTTTTACCTCAGTATGGGTATTGAACATATTTGATAGAAAAAAATATGCTTGTTAAAAAATGGTTGTTATTTTTATTTTATTCGTTTTGCTGTGTTATATTATTATATGGCATTCCTTATATCTTACATATATGTTTTGAAAGTAAATTTTAGAGATAACGTTATGCAATAAGGGACCATATTTTGATGGATTTACTTTATTCATTAGGTAATATTTATTGAACTAAGTTTGCTAAGAAGTCTTTCTTAAGAAAAGGCAAAGTTGATAAACAACTTTGTCAGTAACTAAAATACAGTAACTTGAGAATTCATTATAGCAGGAGCAAAAATCAGATGAAGGCAAGTTCCACTACTTAAGTGAAGCATGAATTTAGTTTATTCTTTGTTACTTTAAAATTTTTATGTAGAAAAATTAATAAAGAAAGTGAAAAGACAATTTAGAGTATACAGTAATATACAGAAAAACTTCCCCTATATCGGACATGGCTCGGGAACAAAAATCTGTCCATTATTTAGAGGCATCCGCTATTCAGAAAAAATACAGTATTATGTTCGAGTATTGTACAGAAAAAAAACTTTGATTAGAACAACAGTATTGTGTTTTTTTTTCATGTGATTTAAATTTTTGTAAAATTCAAGTTTTTCGGAAGATAAAAACACTGTCTTCTATGTTTATATTTGAATAAAAAAAGAATACTGTACTAATGTAATTGACCAGTAGAGTAAGAGAATAAAATTACTATACTATACTATACTGGAATAAAAACAAAATAAGCTATAAAAATATTAATTAAATAGAAGCTACAGTATACAAGAATATTAATATATAAAAAATAATGTAAAAACCAAATACGAACATATACAATTTATTTATATGTAGGTGGTTTAAAATAGCTGTCTGCTTTAGTTTGCACTAAGTCCTGGCATATATTTTTTCCAATAAGTTACTGTACTATTTAAGTAGTAACCTGCTTTATAGCAATATTAATCCACAAAACTGTATCTAACACACTAATGCTTTTAGAAAGCTCATCAGCATCCAAAACTTTCATTGTTGACAATAAGTACCTTAAAAACATATTTTTTACTGGTATTTAAAATTCTGAATGATTCCTTGATCAAGCGGTTGACATACTGCAGTATTATTTTTGGGAAGAAATATAAGTTTTACATTTTTTAAGCTAAAGTTGGGTGGATTTTACATTGTCCAAGAATAGTATGACTTTCCTATTTTGATTGAAACTTGGAGTTAAGGAAGGGCCATTATTAACAAGCTTATTATTTCATGCCAATAATTTGAGAATCAAATGATGTTGTTTGTAATTAATTGATATATGTAAATGTAGTATTCTTGACAGTCATATATCATTGTTGAATCGTTTATGTAGGTGGCTATGTTCTTTGTCCTTGTAGTGAATATATGTGTAGCTAACTATATATGTTGATCACCAGGTCAGAATATGGTTTGGTTAATTCTATTATTTTATAGATCTTAAAAAAAAGTGCTGGCTAGGAAACACTGTCATTAGCTTTAAAAATATAACTGGTTTGGTCTTGACTCAAACTGTTGATCTCTTGGACAGGAGACAAGTGTTAATCTTTCTGTCATCTTGACATTAACTGCCAAAGTAAAATGTACCTGAAATTCATTTCATTTTTTCAATTTTTTTATTTTTATTTTTTTTTTGGTCTTCAGTCATTTGACTGGTTTGATGCAGCTCTCCAAGATTCCCTATCTAGTGCTAGTCGTTTCATTTCAGTATACCCTCTACATCCTACATCCCCAACAATTTGTTTTACATACTCCAAACGTGGCCTGCCTACACAATTTTTCCCTTCTACCTGTCCTTCCAATATTAAAGCGACTATTCCAGGATGCCTTAGTATGTGGCCTATAAGTCTGTCTCTTCTTTTAACTATATTTTTCCTAATGCTTATTTCTTCATCTATTTGCCGCAATACCTCTTCATTTGTCACTTTATCCACCCATCTGATTTTTAACATTCTCCTATAGCACCACATTTCAAAAGCTTCTAATCTTTTCTTCTCAGATACTCCGATTGTCCAAGTTTCACTTCCATATAAAGCGAACTCCAAACATACACTTTCAAAAATCTTTTCCTGACATTTAAATTAATTTTTGATGTAAACAAATTATATTTCTTACTGAAGGCTTGTTTAGCTTGTGCTATTCGGTATTTTATATCGCTCCTGCTTCGTCCATCTTTAGTAATTTTACTTCCCAAATAACAAAATTCTTCTACCTCCATAATCTTTTCTCCTCCTATTTTCACATTCAGCGGTCCATCTTTGTTATTTCTACTACATTTCATTACTTTTGTTTTGTTCTTGTTTATTTTCATGCGATAGTTCTTGCGTAGGACTTCATCTATGCCGTTCATTGTTTCTTCTAAATCCTTTTTACTCTCGGCTAGAATTACTATATCATCAGCAAATCGTAGCATCTTTATCTTTTCACCTTGTACTGTTACTCCGAATCTAAATTGTTCTTTAACATCATTAACTGCTAGTTCCATGTAAAGATTAAAAAGTAACGGAGATAGGGAACATCCTTGTCGGACTCCCTTTCTTATTAGGGCTTCTTTCTTATGTTCTTCAATTGTTATTGGTGCTGTTTGGTTCCTGTACATATTAGCAATTGTTCTTCTATCTCTGTATTTGAACCCTAATTTTTTTAAAATGCTGAACATTTTATTCCAGTCTACGTTATCGAAAGCCTTTTCTAGGTCTATAAACGCCAAGTATGTTGGTTTGTTTTTCTTTAATCTTCCTTCTACTATTAATCTGAGGCCTAAAATTGCTTCCCTTGTCCCTATACTTTTCCTGAAACCAAATTGGTCTTCTCCTAACACTTCTTCCACTCTCCTCTCAATTCTTCTGTATAAAATTCTAGTTAAGATTTTTGATGCATGACTAGTTAAACTAATTGTTCTGTATTCTTCACATTTTTCTGCCCCTGCTTTCTTTGGAATCATAACTATAACACTTTTTTTGAAGTCTGATGGAAATTCCCCATTTTCATAAATATTACACACCAGTTTGTATAATCTATCAATCGGTTCCTCACCTGCACTGCGCAGTAATTCTACAGGTATTCCGTCTATTCCAGGAGCCTTTCTGCCATTTAAATCTTTTAATGCTCTCTTAAATTCAGATCTCAGTATTGTTTCTCCCATTTCATCCTCCTCAACTTCCTCTTCTTCCTCTATAACACCATTTTCTAATTCATTTCCTCCGTATAACTCTTCAATATATTCCACCCATCTATCGACTTTACCTTTCGTATTATATATTGGTGTACCATCTTTGTTTAACACATTATTAGACTTTAATTTATGTACCCCAAAATTTTCCTTAACTTTCCTGTAATTTTTTTATGTTTATGTGAATTTGACTAACTATATTTACGTGAAGTAGTGTAATTTATGTTCACAAGTTAATTGTAATACTGTTATTATAATTTCATGTTAGCAGCTGTATGCCTTTATAAACTGCATTAACATTGTGACCTACCTTTTTAGTTTCAGCAGTCACGCATTCATTGAATACGTAAAAATTATTTATTACATTTCATGATGTAATATTTGATTTACGTACACTATCAGAATTTGATATTATTTTATGTATTTGTAATTTAAGAATTGCTTTCTGTTTGTTATGCTGATTTATTTTATTTTTCAGAATAATAGAAGGAAAGTTAAATTTAATAGTATTGATAAAGAACCGGAAAGAGTTAAAGATTACATGAAAAGGCATAGTAAAATTTATGATGATATCAAAGAATTTGAGAAGCGTTTCCATATTTTCAAAGCTAACCTGAAAAAATAAGCTTCTTACAGAAAAATGAACTGGGAGCTGCTAAGTATGGAGTTACTGAATTTGCTGACTTAAGTAGTAAGTTAACGTTTATTTGTTAGTATTTATAATTTTGTGAAATTTATTAATAAAATTAGTTTTATATATATGTATGCAATTAATTATTCCAGTAATAAAAAATAGTGAAGGTGTTTGTTATTCTGTAGGAATATTTAATCAAAAAAAGTTCATAATATTTTTAATTAGATTCTGTATGCAGTAGGTAGTTATAAGATTTTTTTTTTAAAAAGAAGCTAGTTGGAGAAAAATAATTATACATTTAATATATTTAGAATTAAATTAAATATGCAGCAAGATTGTACTTGCATCTTGTACTACTTTTTTTTTAATTTAACCAGAAAAGTGTGACTAAAATTATAGGTATTTAAATTCTACTTATATGTTTATCCTAAAACTTAAAAAGACCAGTTTAAGTGTTTACTGGGTTTACAGCACTATAATATGAAAAATAGAATTAATTTCAGAATTAACAAAGAAATAAAAAATTGAACTCATTCATGGATTGCTGTGAATATTTTAATAATTCAGTTTCTAAAAAAGTACAATATTGTATTAAATTAAATTTTGTTTTATTTTATAAAGTTAAATGTTATAATAAAATAATTTTTCCTTTTCTAGAAATTAATAGTATTAACTAAAACAAAACATGTGAATATTAAACAAGCTATTAAATTCTTGGGCTTAAAAAAGAATTGTAAGATTTTAGGTGAAAGTTTTGTACATAAAAACTGTATATAATTTATTCTAATATATCAGTTTTGGTCATGAAAAGTGATCATCTAAAATAATTTTTTTTGTTGTAATTATTCTTTTAAATGTGAATTTAATGTACAAATAGAATTAACTTAACAAAATGCTAACATTAAATGGAAAAAACCTTAAAAACCTGCAATTTAAATCCTAAAATTTTGATTTTAGCCATATATTTATTTTTTTAAATATCTAAAAAGTTCCAATGTTGTGAATTATATTCATTTCTAAATCACAGTTCATTAGTGCAGTAAAGAATAAATATAAAAATATTTCAATTTGAGTGAATGGATTGAATTGTGCAATATAAAGTCAGGGCGTTCAGTTACAGTGATAACTTAGTTTGATGTTAATAAGAGTAATTTTAATTAAATTTTGTTAAACCATACAAACTATTACGTTATTTAATTGTCAGTAATAATCTTTTGTATTTTATTTAATTAATTGGTTTTCCTTAATAATGAATTTAATATTTATTACCTGGTACTAATTGTTATTTATTAAAAAAAATATTTTTAAATAAAATATTGATAGTGTGTGTACTATACACACACGCACACACATACATACATACACAGTTTAACTTATTTATCTCTTCAAGGTCAGCAAAATGGCAGTTTTTCCTCCTTCATTGTCTATTCATAATGTCTTCCTTCTTAAGTGCCAGGACATTACAGATCTCTGAGTATCTTGTTTCTGATTTTTACAAGGCCTTATCCTTTTTTTTTGCCATATATTACAACTCTTCTTTCCCTTTTCAGCATATATTCCTCCTTCCTTCTGTCTGCATGACCCTATGTTCTAAAGTACCATAGAATTTTAATTGTGGCTCTAACATCAGCATTCCACTTCCTGTATTTGAATAATTCCCATCTCCTTTTCATAACTTCTGTCTGAAATCCTTGGCTTAGGTTTTTAAAAAAATTACAGAAGTCAGGTTGTTTGAAGGGAGTTTCTTAGAATACTCTAGTTACTTAGAATATTGAAGTATTCTTATAGTATATATGACTTAAGAATACTTAAGTCATATTTAAGACTAAAGTATTCTTTGATTAATTTCTTTTAATAGCTTTTCTTACAAGACATTGCTGAAAATTATTTTTAAAATAGTGTGTGATTTCCTGGTATAGAAAAAAGTGTAAGAATAGTTGTCTATTTCCCACTGTATAAGCATGATGTTATAGTCAATCATTATTATTGCATAAGTATGAAGATCTTGATATATTTAATGAAATGCAATAACAAATTGGTTTGATTTATAAAAAGGCATGCTATTAAAAAGATGTGTTTTTTTAATGGTGGTGACACTGATGGAATTGTTTATGTTAGTATTGTTTGATTGGATCAAAAAATATTCTTGTAACAATGTAATTTTCAAACTAATGGAAGTGTCGCAGTGGGAGTATACTGTTTTGTAACTTGGGATTCACTGATTCTGTATTTTTATTTAATCCACTTTTTCTAGTATGTAGCTGAATCTGATCTTTCAGTTCTGATTGATTTATTGAATTATAATTTGACTGGTATCAACCAGTTGAGTTTGTATTGGTTGAATTGTGTCATTAGTAGCAAGATGATTCTAGAAATCAAACTACGGAAGTGAACTGTGTAATAATTTAACTCCCTTGATCAAAGAGCTCTCTCTCTTTTCTGTTTTGCTTCCGGAATCGCTGTAAGGTATTACTTCAAAAGATAAATGAGAATGATATATATTAATATAAACGAAGTGTAATCTTGTACAGTCTCAGGTCAACCGTTCCTGAGATCAAAGAGCTGTGTTGTTAGTAGCACCTTCATCTGTCAGTTTTAATTGCAAACACCATTATTCTGTTAATATGGTTTTATACATGGCGTTAAATAAATGCAGAAAGTTTGTTCAGATTAAATAGTTTTACTGTAGGAGAGAAAATAGATCATTAATTAAAGAACAAGCACTTTCTCCTAGTTATTCTGCTTATTTCTTTGCTAGTTATACCTAATTTTTTTCATTTTTTTAACTTCTGGTGTGTGTGGAAGTTGTTAGTGATATTAGACTCGAAAACTGTTTCCTTGTGTGAAACTAGTTTTGTCTCCCTTGCTGATATTACTTGAAATGATCAGATTTCTGTTACTAAATTCATTGTTTTCAATAAATTTGGTTCATTTGAATTGTAATTTGTTTTGAAATATTGTGCTTTCTTAATCATTAATGTTTTATTCTGAAATTTCATTAACTTTTACCTTGTGGCTTTCATTAGTTCAGAAGAGAATCTTTATTACTTCTACTGGATTTTTTTCTCTTTATATATATCTTAATCACTGTTTATCTATTAAAAAATATTTTTGTTTTTAATTTTATGATTGCCTTATAAATACGTTTTTTTTCTAAATAGGTCATTAGAATAATGAATTATATTATAATTTTCTGTTTATTTTTTCATTTCACTAGAGAGGGATCCTTACAATTACATATTGATTTTGTCGGCCTTTATTCTTTGTTGCTTTCAAAAATTTTTTTTGCTCTTTCATGGCTATTTGTTGTTGTTTCTCAGTAAATTTAAACTTTTTTATTTAATTTGTTCTGTAACATTCTTTATTTTATTTTTTAAATTCATGATTAATTTTAATTTTTTTTTTATTTTTTATTTATTACTGTTAATAACAGCCATTAACTTTATTATCTGTTCATAAAATTAAATGTTTTCTTCTTTAGAATTTTAAAATTGTTATTATCTACTACTAGTCCTTTTTACTTTAAAGAAAGCATTAAGTATTAAGCTGGAATGAAATAATTTAACAAATGTTTATGATCACTGCCCAGTATTTTTTTGCATATTGCTTGTTAAAGAATTGTGAAATAAAGTGCTTACCTATGGTTAATGTAAGCATAAATGTTTTTGTTTGTTGAATTTATTTATTATTTGCTGATGGAATAAGTGGATCTGTCCAAAAGGATAAAGGGTTCAAATTGCATATGTTTTTAAAACAATTTTTTTTTAATGTCAAATTTTCAAGTTTTTTTAATGGTCGTTAAATTATTCAATTTAAAAAAAAAATAGCTAATATTTATTAATTAACTTAAAATATTAGTTCTCCTTCACATCTTATTTGATGATTGGAAAACTATTTAAAATTGTAATTGTTTTCTGTTTTAATATTATACTTGATTCTTCTCTGACGTTTGATCTTTAAAAAAAGTGTGATGAAATTGTTTTTTAAATAGAATTACTGATTGTGATTTAGGGGTATTATCGAGTGTTCAGAGGTGATGGAACTTAAGGAGTCAATACGACGGCCTCTTCTGCGATTGTTGATCATTACGTAAGTAGTTTTTATAAATTATTTACTTTTACTAATAACAACAATTAGATAATAATCAATATAATTTTTATAATAAATAGATGAGGTTTAATATAAAAAAAAGAATTAAAAAAAAATGAGAACTACATCTAATGGATAATTTTGAGTTGCTAAGGCATTTTATGATGGTTTGGGAAACTCAAAACTATTCATCATTGAATTCAGACATTAATATAAATATTTTAACATTTTAAAATGTAGATTTCTTGTTAAACTATTAATTGTAACTTAATTTTTTTCTGAAATTGATAATTAAATATTATAAAAGCAGCTATATGAAGTTTAATATTATAAATGAAAAGAGAAACCCATGTTACTGTGTAAAAGTAATTTTTTTTATTAATAATACAAGTATGAAAAGGTAATAAATAAAATTATATTCAATAAAATAATAATTTTAAAGGTGTTAATTGCTAAATATTTGAATTATATTTATCTTATTTGCTAAGTATTTTAACTTATGTTAAATAAAAAAAAAAAAAAAAAAAAAAAAAAAAATGGGTTTATACTGATTAGTAGCTGTAGTTTAATAATTCATTAACAAAGTTGTTCTTGGTTCAGGAAAAGGAAATCTTTTAACTTAATCTCAAATAAACAGATTTTGAAAACCTTACAGATCATTAGGTAATTTATAATTTATTAATTACAAATAGTTTAATTACTTCAGAGATTGAAGTATAATAAGTTCCTTTCAAATAAACTGAAGTATTATGCTGTGTAACCCATGTTTTCTGGTTTGGTACAACAATATATTTTTCATAAATAAGTGACTAATTGTTTCTTTCTTTTTAACCATGTTATAATATTATTTTTTAGATAAGAGTTTACAAAGGTGTATATAATATTTAACAATTTCAAATGAAATAAAATTGTCTAATTTTGTTGCAAATTAAATAATTTTGCTACACTGTAACAAATTATGATAACAAGTTGCAAAAACAATCATGTTATTGGCAACAAAAAATGAGGGCTGTTTTTTTCCAACCTCCAATCGGCACAGTCACATAACAAAAAAAAAAAAAAAAAAGTGACAAAAAAAAGACACAATGACATAACAAAATTATTTTATTACTAACAGTTGAGTAGTATCTAATTTATTTTTCTATATAATTGCCAAAATGAATGAGGCATTTGTCATATCATGACACTAGCTTTCTGATGCTCTCTTCAAAGAAGTTTACCACCAGTGAGGTAAGGTACATCTTGACAGCCTCCTGAAGTTCTTCATTGGTGGCAAAGTATTGTCTGACCAACCATGTCTTCAATTCTTGAAAGAGGTGAAAACCATTAGTTCTGTACTATATGATAGATGGTCAAAACTTCCCACTTAAATTGTTTGAGAAGGTCTTGTATCGCCATGTCATAGAATTAAGCCCCCCCCGCTTAATTCTATGACATGCATACTTGGCTCTTACCTATCTCTTGTTTACTTAGATGCAAGATCGGAGGTTGAAAAAATACACCCCTCATACTATTAAAAAAATATAAATTAAAAAAAAATATCAGAAATGAGTTGGTAATTTTTTAGATAATTACTGGGTTGTTTTTGAGCATATTGTGATTTTTTGCAGTTATTTGATGTTGTGTATATTATACAAACATAAATTTAGGTAGGCTGATATTTGACAACTTTTTCAATAAATTCCAGACTGAAGTTTTAGTAACATATTTTATAATTCTATCACTAACATCATCCAGTGATCTGTTTTTCAGTACATGAAATTAGGAAGACACTTGGTTTTTTCAAAATATGTACGTGTATCATGTAAAGTTAATTCCAAAAATACATTATAGATCTTGATGCAGTATTTTTATTCTACTTTAAACAATTAATTGCTACTTTCATATGTATTAATTAAATTATGATTCTAGTATTTATGTTTAACATTTTAATGTCTGTAAGTTGTCATATTTTAATTAAATTTGTATGTCTTTCTGTGTTCATTTTTAACTACCTAAGTCATATGTTATAAGCTAATTTAATTATTATTAATATTGTTATCATTTTTCTCTTGATTCATTTCATCCTTCTTATTAAAATAAATGTGTCAATTCACGGCTAGGTTGTAAATAAATTGATTTAGTGTCTCCGATGGTGAAATAATTTGACAATACACTTGTTTTAAATTTTATTTTAATATTTTCATTTGATTTCTTATGTATAATATGAAGGTAGATATGGTAATAGTTAAAACTAACTTCTTAATCATAACTATATAAAATAAAAACAACTTGGTTTAAAAACTATAGGTTTCTATTAGTAATAACAATATTTCTTAGGATGTATTGCTGAATGTAGCATATTTTTACTGTCTCAAAAAACATGAACAATTAAAATACTAAGATAGCATCAAAGTTAGAATGATACTGACAATTGGATCGATAAATAATTTTGCAGTCATGATGTCAAGCAAAACCCAACTAATAACTGTTAGCAGCACCTAAGTAATGTGTCCTGATGTAAAAATATGCTTTGAATATTACGAAAAGGTTATTATGGTTTGTCTTCACAAAATTAATTACCTTTCTTACACATTGCATAACATGTGTCACACTTTTTTTGAATACCTACATTATACAACATTGCAAGTAAAGTTCAAACCACAATTATAGTGATATCTTGATACTTTTGGTGACAATGTGGTTGAAATTACTAAGTTTTTTATATTCTGAAATTTATTAAGCTTCAAAAACTACCAATTTTTTAAGCAGTAAATGCAGTCAAGAACGAGTCTTGTAAATGTGTAAATATAAACAGTCTAAAGATTTAAAAAAATATATCACTGAAGATGGGCTTAGGCCTGAAAATGTTATGATAAATTAAAAAAGGAAAGGTAAGAGTATTTCTCTAATTCTGTGCTTTGCAGAGGCTGAAAAAAATATTGTATTTCTTATATATATATTTATATATATTATAACATGTTATGATACCACTAACATGTACCTTAATACATCAATTGACAGTACAATAGAAATAAAAAAAAATGATTATATCAAATCCTAGAATACACCAATGCATTATCACTGTTGTAAGAAGTATTTGTCTTCAAGATTACTTTGAATATGAGAATAATTGTTTTACAATTAGAAAGCTTACCAATGGGATCACCTATATCTCCATTATGTCTAAGAAATGTATACAAGGTTTTGAAAATAAGATAGTTCATGTCATATTAAATACTTACCAGATATTACTGTGGATACGATATCCAGATGATATTTTTAGTCATGTATAATCCAACCATAAATAACAAACATTTTTGATAATATTAAATAAACTTAACAATTACAATAAAAATTTAAAATTTATATACAAAATAAAAAATAATAGAAAAATACATTTTTTCGTTTTGAAACCAAAATAACTATAAACAATAAAATAGAAATATCAGTTTATAGAAAACCCATAACAAATAATAATACTCTTAATTTTAATTTTAATTTAATGGTCTTTTGAGAACCTATCTCAAATTTTAATATTGGGGCCCTTTACTCCCCATAAGTGTTTGTGATTGTCCTTGTCTTTATGTCTTAAATGTTTTGTGTAGTTTGTGCTTTTAAATAAAATGTAAGGGCCCTTTACACCCTTACATATGACGATCCAGATGGTGATAGTAGTTTCTTTTAAAGATTGTGACGAGAGCTAATGACCTTAGGAGTCGATGCCCATAATAAATAAATAAAAAAAAAAAAAAAAAAAAAAAAAAATACGTTTAGCGCCCTGAGGTAGATAATCCCCACGTCCGGAACACAACATCTATGTTCCACGTCCAGGGCGGCAACAGCTGTACTCACGTACATTACATATAGCTGGCTAACGGGGTTCCGAGTATTGTTTCTCGGATATACTTTTTTTCGGCCGATTTTCATCTGCAGGCCGAATAAGAGGTCTGGATTTCACGGCCACCTGCAGATAGGAAATTCTTACAGATTGTGGAAATGGAATGATACCACGTTTAGAGCTGGCGATGTGGCGGCCACGGTCGAAGTTATTTGCAGGTGTAACGGAGACCTTTCGTTGTCCACATGCCCCCCGCGATGGCAAGCATGTAGTTAAGGTGCCCATGTTGTTCGGTGCATGGGAGCCCTGAATGCCTCGGTGTGTAAGGGCCTGGAGTCAGTGCAGAGACTGCGCATCCGCTCTCTGCCAGGACATATGCCGGTTCCACCGGAGTACCGGAACGGACCTCCAGGGTTGGTAGCCCTGGAGTGAGGGTGTACCCCGGCGGCTAGCCTTACTACAGAAGGGATTATTTGTTCATGGAAACTGAACTACTAAACGTGTTCACGTAAACACCCTCGTTTAGAACCGGCCGTTTCGGCCGACGGAGACCGGAAGCCTTACAGGCGACGACCTTCTCCGCGAACACGATGCTGTTCGTAGGATGGAGAAGAAAAGAAAAAAAGGATGGCCGAAAGGCAAACCCAGACAACAATTTAATTAAAAATTAGCGAGTCGATTGTACAATGGAACATCAATGGATGTTTTTCAAACATCCATGAGCTCCAATGCTTAGTGCATGATGTAGACCCGATTTGTATATGTCTGCAAGAACGCATTTCCGCCGAAATGAAAATTTTAAATTAAAAGGATTCGATATATTTCGGCGAGATCAACCGCCAAATGTAAGAGTTAGAGGTGGAGTAGCTATATTAACATCGACTAGAGCTACCACCGAAGCGGTTGTTCTAAACACAAACCTACAGGCGGTCGCCGTTAGAATGAAGCGTCCGCTTCAGACCACTGTTTGCAGCTTATACTTGCCGAATTTTGATTGGAATAAGGATGACATAGCAAGACTAATTTCCGAGCTTCCCCCACCTGTTTTACTGGTGGGTGACTTTAACGCTCATAATTCTCTTTGGGGATCGGATCGAGTAGATCCCCGTGGAAGAGAACTGGAAGGGTACCTGATGAATTCAGAATTTATTATTTTAAACGACGGATCAGGAACCTTTTTCAATGCCAGAGATGGATCGACGTCCTGTATAGATCTTGCACTTATAAGCGGATCGATGACACCGAGGTACAGCTTCCATGTCATAGACGATCTGCATGGAAGCGATCATTTCCCGGTGCAAATTGTAACTGATGTTGCAAGAACAATATATCCCATCTCTAAAAGGTTATTTGAAAAGGCAGGCACAGCTCGAACGATACTCCCAGAAACAACTGGAGTTATCGGAGACGATGTCGACGCCATAACAAATGCAATAATTGAGTCGGCATCGAGATATATTCCCAAAACATCTGGGAAACTTACGAAGAAACCCGTTCCATAGTGGAACGATGAAATAAGTGAAGCTATAAAAAGAAAGAAAAGGGCGTATAACGCCTTTAAGAAGCGTCGTAGCATAGAACATGTTGTTGCCTTTAAGAAATACAGCGCGTATGTAAAAGGTCTTATGATAGACTCGAAAAAACGATCCTGGCAGCAATACGTGTCATCCATTGACAAAACTACTACTGCATCAGATGTTTGGAGGAAAGTGTAGGCGATTTTTGGGCGTAATGATTTTGCTCCCATAACTAGCCTACAAGATGAACATGGAATTAAGGATACTCCAAACGAAATAACAGAGGTATTGTCCAATCACTTCGAGAAGGCCAGCAAAACGGCCAACTACGAGGAAGGTTTTCGAACCAAAAAAGAAGAACTCGAAGGTCTACTAAATTTTAGAACTGAGTATAATTACTCATATAATGTACCATTTAAAATGGAAGAATTCGTGAAAGCGTTGGAAAAATCAGGTAACAGCTACTGGTCCGGATGAAATCCATTATAATATGATCAGGCAGCTGAATACCAGTGCAAAACGCAGATTATTAGAACTTTATAATCAAATATGGCGGGATGGAACGTACCCACAGCAGTGGAAAAAGCTCATGTTGTTCCAGTATCAAAGAAAAATAAAAATTTAACAGATCCCAATAGATACCGTCCTATTTCTTTAACGTGTGCTATGGGAAAAATATTTGAAAAAATGATTAATAATCGACTCGACTGGGTTTTGGAAAAAAGAAAACCTAATATTACCGTATCAAGCACGTTTTCGGCAATACCATTCTACCACTGATCAAATGATCAGCTTTGAGGACGTTATATATAACAGCTTCATTAAAAGGAAACATTGTGTCGGAGTCTTCTTTGATCTTCAGAAGGCTTTCGATATGACCTGGCGTCATGGAATAATGCTCCAGATACATGAATGGGGCATTCGTGGCAATCTGCCTATACTGCTCAGCAACTATATGAATGACCGTACCTTCCAAGTACGCGTCAACAATGAATATTCATGTGAAAGAATCTTGGAAAATGGCATACCGCAGGGTTCGCCGTTGAGCGGTACCTTGTTTACCATTGCCATTAATAAATTGATATTAGCAATTCCAGCAGAAATCAGCAAAAGCGTCTATGTTGATGATCTGGCAATTATGTATGCCAGCAACAAGACTGCTATGGTGAGGTACAAATTGCAACGAGCGATCAATGCTCTAAATGAAGTTGCAAGGAATAACGGATTCCAATTCTCATTAGGAAAAACGTGCTGTTTACACTTTTGTAGGAAGAGAATTCCTCATCATAGTCCTGCGTTGACAATTGATGATAATCCAATACAATATAAAGACAGCGTAAGATATTTAGGACTAGTATTTGATAAATCCCTTACATGGGGATTACATATACAGGACTTGAGTGATAGATGCAAAAGAGCCCTAAACATTATAAAATGTTTATCGAACTTAAATTGGGGCTCAGACAAAGAGACATTATTGAGATTGTATAAAGCATTGGTTCAATCTAAACTAGACTACGGATGTATCGTATATTCATCCGCTAGAAAGTCGCACTTAAGAAAGTTAGACGTAGTTCATAATAGCGGAATAAGATATGCAACAGGCGCATTCCGCACAAGTCCGGCAGCTAGTCTGATATCTGAAGCCGGAATAATGCCACTACATTATAGAAGAGAGATCCTTTTGTTAAGATATGCAGCAAATGAATGGGCTTTGCCTGCTCATATAAATAATAAATTGTTTACGAATCATCCTATGGCTGCGGTATATGAACATCGTGCTACCTATTCCAGACCTGCCGGAATATTGGGGCCTTTACACCCCCAGTGTAAGTGTTTGTGATTGTCCTTGTCTTTTATCTCTTAATGTTTATTGTGAAGTTTGTGTTTTTAAATAAAATGTAAGGGCCCTTTACACCCGTACATATGACGATCCTGATGGAGATAATATTTTCTTTTAAAGAATGTGACGAGGGCTAATGACCTTAGCAGTCGATGCCCGTAAAAATTAGAAAAAGTAAATAAAAATACGTTTAGATTCTAACCACCCACGGTCACAAAAACTGATATTTATAAAAACATGATATTTAGTGCAATTCATTAAACAATAAACAATAAAAAAACTCAAAAAAGAAATATATGAAATAAAACAAATAGCAATATTTAATGGCTTAATGGAAATTGTGAAAAAAGAATGTATAAAAAACAAAATAAAAAATACCAAAATACAACAGCAAATAAATAACAGAAAGATTAAAAATAGTTTATACCAGAGTACAAATATACAAATAAAATAATAGAAAAAATTATTTACATACACAGTATGTCTGAAAAGTTCTCGAACTAAATTAAATAAAAATAGAGATTACACATTTACTCACAACAGGCCTATACATAGAACTCTTCTCTAATTATACAACTGTTGCAGTGCTACTAGAACTCATCAAACGCTTTGGAGAAATCACTTTGTGGGACTGCCCTCAAATCCTCAGTTCAAGCCCTTTGGATTGCCAGAATGTCGTCGAAAAAGTGGCCTTTCATCTTCAACTTGAGTTTCAGGAATAGAAAATAGTCTACTGAAGCCAAGTCAGGTGAATAGGGCGAGTTGGGATAAGACGGTGATTTGATTTGTGGTGTAATAATGTGTTAAAACTGTTGCCATGTGAGCCGGGGCATTGTCGTGCAAGAGAGTGCAACTGCTACACATATAATCTCTTACAATGAAATTCATGCTCACATTTCAAGTGCCTCCAGCCTTTCTGTTTCTTTTTTCCTTAATGTCACATTTATACTTTACAAGATGATTCTTCAACTTTAATTCCATTTAATTGTATCATTTTTTTTCTATTGGAAGTTTCTTTAGCTACTTGATGGTCTTATTTATATATTTCTTATTACTTTTGGAATTTTCTTTTAAAATGGTACCTAAATAACTACCATTTTACTTCTTTATTTAGTGCAGACATATATTGAGTTATGATCTCCTATCCTTATTACTTTTGTTTTCGTGATGTTCAATGTTGTTCCATATTCTTATCATATTTCCTAATTTTAATATCATCTGTTAAATCCTATGTTTTATCTCCTACAAAACCATCAAGCCTTATAAAATTTATTTTTCTTCCTTCCACATTGATTCTTTTATCTTCTAATGCACTGTTGATGATAACTTCAACATATAAATTAAGATAGGTGGACGACAGATTTACCTTAGGGAGTTCTGTTTATATTTTATTTTTGATGCTTTTGACAGTTATTAATAAAAAAATAAATAATTTTACATTCTGTTGATAGTTGTAACCTAAACTTATTTATATCTTTGTTTATGTATTTTTGTTTTTTATTTTGCAGAGTTAATTGCATACATCATCAAATTAATTTACGATGAAGAATAATATAAATTGTGATATAAATTCTTTGGGATTATTTTTGTATACATTACTTATATTGTAGTAAAGATGATTAGCATTAGCTAAATAGTTTTTAGTATTTAGTTTACCATTATGTATTTTAATCAAAATGTGACAATTACTTGGAAAATGTACATGATATTATAAAAGAACAAAGCTACAGTAAACCAAATAACAAACATTAGTATAGTAGTTTCACTTGTGAAATAAGTTTTTAAAGAGATAATTATTTTAATTACTTAACAATTGTTTTGTAATGTGTCTTTTCCTGGACATTAAAAGGGTACAAATAAGTAAAGTATTGCATGACATTAAGTATAGGGTTTGTTTTTACATAGATTTTAAAATGTTTGTAACAGTTTTTTTTATAAAATAATTTTTATAGGAATTTTATGTGTAGGTGATTTTTTTTTTAATTTTTTTTAGCATAGAACTTATTCATTTTGCTGGTTCAAGCCTTGAATGTCTACTTAATCTGCTTTAATTTAAATTAGATTTTTATTAATTGTTTTACTTTAATCCAGTTTTATGATATTTAATGTTATTAAAATTAGTACTATATTTATTAATGTATTTAATCAATAAATATATCACTAGGTATTTCCTATAATTGTAACACATTTATTATAAAAAAATTTATCTAAGCTATTTATAGTTAATTTTTGATTTATTTGCTGCCAGTTTCATTAATAGAATTTATTATTGTTAACTGAAAAAATCAAAAATGGTCGCACAAGTGTTACGCACGACGAAGGAGCCGGACGACCGTTTACAGCCACAAATGACGAAAACACTAAACGTGCACGTGACATGGTTTTCTTAGACAGACGAGTAACATTTAATGAAGTGGCACATGGTCTGCAAATTAGTCACGGTTCTGCCTACGAAATCATCCAAAACACACTTGGGTTTCATAAAGTCTGTGCAAGATAAGTAGCAAAACAACTCACACAGTTGCATAAACAAACGCGCTTGAACATCTGCCAAAAACATTTGGATCGCTATGGTAACGAAGGGACATCTTCTTAGACTGAATCATCACTGGTGACAAAACATGGATCCATCATTACGAGCCGGAGAGTAAACGGCAGAGTATGAAATGGAAACATCCAAATTCGCCATGCAAAAAAAAGTTCAAGAGCCAACCTTCCGCAGGAAAACTGAAGCTTACGGTTCTTTGGGACTCACAAGACCCAGTACTGGAATATTATGAGGAAAGGGGCACGACAATAAACAGTGCGCGTTACAGTGAGATGCTTACTGCCAAGCTGAAGCCTGCACTTTGAAGACAAACGCCGATGACTGCTGTCGAAAGGTGTGTTGTTACATTACAATGCTCGTCCACATCTGATACCCACACTGCTGAAATGCTCCAGAAACAAAACTTTGAAGTACTGGCTCATCCTCCGTATAGTCCTGATCTTGCTCCTTCTGACTACCACTTGTTTGGTCCACTCAAAGAGTCATTAAGGGGCCGTCGATTTACCTCGGACGAAACAGTGAAAGAAGCGGTGCATTCATGGCGCGCAGCTCAACCGAAAACCTTGTTTTATGAGGGCATCGGGAAGCTTGTGCAACGATGGACCAAGTGCGTTGAAATGCAAAGGGAATACGTTGAAAAATGATGTACATGTAAATTTCCTATTTGTATTCAAATAAAATTTATAAATACATTGCGGATAATAATTGACTTACCCTCGTATTAGTTATGTGAAAAGATATTTTTTTCAAAAAATGGCACGCTACGTGGCGCTGGGATTCGAGATATTTAGAGAAATTGTATTTACGGTCTGAGTTAGCTAATATTAACAATATATATAACTTACGTGAAAAGGAAAAATTTTGCAAAAACTATACCCATTACGTGACGCCGGTATTGCGATATTCACGATACAAAACAGATATACATACAGTCTTCCTTCTATATATATATATATATATAAAAGGCAATGTTCGTATGTGTGTTCGCTGTCGACTAAAAAACTACTGAACCGATTTATGCGCGGAAAAATGGTGGGAAAAGGAGAAATGAGAGAATGGGGTTAAGAGGAAGGAAAAACGGTTAAGGGGTCATGGAAAAGGAAAATGAGGAGAAAAGAAAATTGAAAAAGGGAAAGGAGAAATGGTGAAAGAAAAGGGCGGAAGGGTAAGAAGGAAAATTGGGAAAGAAACAGGATATGTTAGAAGAGCTTGACTTTTAATTTTTTATATAACTGTGAGAATCTGATCATACAAGAGTTTTTTTTTTAAGGTCCGATCGGTCGAGAAATAAATGTAAAAATGTATGTGGACCAATGAAAATTGAAAATGGATTTTTCTGAACTTTGATGATGCATTTATAAAATATTAATATTACTCATATATTTCTTAGGAACATAAGTTAATTAAGCATACAAATGGATTAATACTATTTCTCTTAAAATGGAGTACTTATGTTACCACAATTAAGATTATTTAACTAAAAAGTTACCATTTTTATTTGCTCATTATAAAAGAAACTGCCATTTTATTGTGTAAATTGAATATTGTTACAATATTTATTTTTACTATTATTATTTCTAATTTCATGCATTTAGTTTTTTTTGTTTTGAATCTATTTGTGTAAATTCACTTGGCTTATACTACTTGTTTAACCGCTTATTATTTGCTTTATATTCTTTATGATGTTATTGTCCATTTCTAATAATTATAATATATTTTTTTAAATTATGTATGAACATTCTGACATTCAATTTTTATGTGATGTTCATGGTTATATTATTGAGAAACCTTAACAATTTTACATTAATAGAATATCAGTAGCGGTTAACAATTTTTCTGACAGACAAAAATGAAATTAACAGCTTAAGATGTCGCTTCAATCTGTTCCAAATTATAGTTGTCTGGAGTTACACAACAGTATCATTAATTTCTTAATTAGGTTAACTGTTGTATTTCTTCAAATAATTGTTTTACCAAAAATGTTTAAGTTAAAAGTACTTATTGGAAGTATTTCATTATTACCATCATTGTTATTAACTTAAAACTTTAATTATTTTTTAATATTCTGTTCTTTTTCTTTAAGAAAGACAATAATTATTTGTACTAAAATATTTCTTAGTTGTCAAAATTTTCATAAGAGTGTTAGTCAAACTTTTAAATATTAAAATATATAAAAAAAATTGCATAATATATTATAATTCGGTTAATGTGATTTAAAAAAAATAGTGCAAAGTAAAATTTTTAGATGTTTTATTTAATTTCAAAATATTTGCAGATTCCATGATACCTATATTGCAGTTTGACAGCAGTGGACATTGTGTTTAGATTTCTTGAAAGGAAGTTTAGTAAAATGTAAAATTAATTTTTTAAATGAAGTGCGAATAAATCTTTTTTGCTTTTAGACTGCTTGTACATGATATTTTACTGGAAGTATTTGTATATATTTTTTTGTTACCTTACAAAAAAATTTGTTAAAGTATTCTAATATCTATTGGTATAAATGTAATGAATTATGACTTCATGTAATTGTTTATGTACATTTTTAATATCAGATGTTAAAATATCCGTCATTGAAAGTATTACCAAAAATGCATATCAATATTAACTATAAAACATACAGATTGTTAGCATAAATTATTCTTTGATGATAGAAAAATATATATTGTTCATAAATTTATATTGCAGATAAACTAGCTTATTTCATAAATTATTTATATTGTTTAAACTGTCATCTTTGTAAAGCTTCTGAACATTTTTATTGAGAAAGAAGTATTCTGCTCCATTGTATGGAAGTTACTAATTTTTATTAAATTTTACTATTTCTTTATTACATTACTATAGTTGTAGTATAACTAAGCATGACATTATATTACAATTTTATACAGTTTTATTTTTGAGGTATTTGTAACATTTTCTAATTATTTTTATTATTATTTTATCATAAATGCTTTTTTAAATTATTTTTTAATCCTGTTGTTTTTATTGTTTCCCGTAGTTACCCCCACCCCCTTATCCAGGCATGCTACTAAAAGCATATACACAGCTCCAGGGGGTGCCATCGCCTCAAATTACCTCAGCAGGAACAAAGGTTCCGCCTAGGTAGCTGGAACTGTTGTCTTTAATCATTCCTCATGCTTCTAATGAGGGATCCCCCACCGGGACTCTGGTCTTGATGCCACGCCTCTAATGGGAACCCCAAACGGATCCCCCACTGGGACTACTGTCTTACTTTATCCCCCATTGTGAAGTACCAAAGGAAGTCCCTGTCCAATCACTGAAAGTGGGACACTTGAGCATCCACCCCTCCTGAACGAGACTGTCCCAATCGTAGGTCATCTCCAAAAGCAAAGATGAATGGGTCTCATTTATTGCTGCTGGTTCTACATCCACGGTCTCCAAGTGAATGCTCTCGAACTTTACAAAAGGAGTATTTTCCTCAGTTTGATAGTCTTTCTGATGAAGCCCCTCAGCCCCACAATTAAAGCAATACCTTTTTTTTGTTACAGGACCCAGCCCTGTGCCCTTTCCTCCATTACTGATAACATCGCCCTTCGGCGGATCTCTTGACAATCGACAGAACACCCAACCGATGTGAATTTGCCCAACCTTCAGCAACTGATCAGCCAGCAGTGGCGGAACCGCCACAGTCGCTACCTTCGTCTCTATATGACGATCGCAGAGAGAGGACATCAATTTTCAGCCTGCAGGACAGCGTCCTCAGCGATCTTCCGCATGTCATTCACCAATCCCTCTCTCTTGGTAACAGCGTCGACTTCCTTTATCAACAAATGGACCCGTTGCACGCTCCAACCAGTATCCATTTTCTGCTGCCGAAGCTTTGCAGCAGAATCACCCGTATATGGAGGTCCATGGTCGGTTCCATTACCCGGGTTCAAATCCCAGTCAGGCATGGCATAATCACACACGCTATAAGTCATTCAATTTCATCATCTGAAGAATGCCTAACAGTGGATCCGGAGTTAAAAAAAAAATATTACTTGTTTAAAATACATTAGATAAAGAAAAATATTAGAAATAGCAATTTATTATTGCTTAGAAATTTTTTTGGGGCAACTGGAGGCATTACCTTTGTAATACATGCCATTATTTTGAAAATGAGTTAGAAGTAAAGTCTGTTGCTAAGCAGGTTATAAAAGCATATTGAAATTATATATCACTAAGACCTACTTTTTATCACCAATAGTGATACAATAGTGATTGTAAATTTTCATACTTAACATAAGATTTTATTTTATGATTGCTTTGTATATATTTTCTATGTTCAACCTTTATCAAAACATAACTATAATTATAAAAATAATTTAAAATTTTTATTAACGTACTGTTTACTTATAAAACAATTTATAAAATTATGTTTTAATAATATTTTTAAATAATAATATATTAAATTTTATAATAATATTTTAAATTATTTTTATAATTTATAAAACAGTCAATAATGTTACGCTAAATGTTGGTAATCATTTTTGCTATAAAATCAGTTTTTGTATAAAAGTTATTTTTTAATGTAAAACTAAAAAAGAGTTTGTTGAAAATCCCTTATTTAATTTTGGTCCATCATTTTTTTCTGGATTTTATAACTACCATTCTGATGCCTGCTGTCAAAATGTAGTTTTTTTTGGTATTTTTTGTAAAAAGTAATCTGTAAAAATTATTAATAATCTGTTAATCATTCATTTATATTAGATGATTGACAAGTTAGTTTTATCGAGAATTTCTATGAGAAAGTATATTTCTATGTGTATTTGTTTACATTATTCACATTATTTTGATATTCATTGAAGAGTTGGGTAATTTTCCGTAGGTGTGTCCTTATCAGTTTAAAATGATGTTTTGTCGATTTTTGTTATAATAATTCTTAAAAGTTTTTATCTTAATGAAAAAATGTACTGCACTATTTTTTTTTTTTTTAGTCAAGTATTTATTTTAATTTTATCTATTTATGTGAAGATAAAGTAATTTGTAAAGGAAATTTAAGTTTGACATCATAATCAGTTTTATGTTTACTATCATTGTATCACAACAGTTATTATCTATATTTCTTTCTAAGGCTGGACATGCTATTAGATCCTCGCCTTTAAGAACAAGGCTTTAAAGATGAGGCATCTTACCAAAATGCTTACACAAAACTTTAACAGAAAGTTCGAAGTATTTAGATCGAACAAGGCGATAGGTTTGAAACCGAACAAGAAATTATTGAACCCTCCGTTTCAACTGCATGGGAAGATTTTGATAAAAAAGTAACGTCAATTTTAACTAATTCAAACCCAACAGTAGCAGGAATTTTAGAGCTAGATAAATATATAAATGAATCGCTGATCTCAAGAACACAAATTTCAAAGAACACGAATTTTTTCAAAAGCGGGACAGTTAATAACAAAAAGGCAAAATAGAATTGCATCAAAGAATTTCGAAAAAAATTATATTTCTACATGTAAATATGTAAAATACTATAAAGTTTGTTTGAAAGGTATTAACTAATTATTTATTTTGATTAATTTTTATTATTATTTTTTTGTGATAACAGAACCAAAAATTTTTAACAACAAAATGTTTGTGTGAGGCTGTGTAAGTAACTGTGCGCGTATTAGTAAAAAGTTAAAAGTAAATATAAATTCATAACATCGATGTGATAAAAAAAAACAAAGCCGGAATCAATGGCTCGCTCAAAAATAAAGTACGGTACAAGCTATATTATTTTAAATTATCCATTTTGTCATTTATAGCTTTAGAGAAATTAGTTAGATGTTAAACTTGTGTCAGAACTGGTCGACCTGAGACTGTACATGACTACACTTCATTTACACTCATACATATCACCCTTATTCACCTTCTGAAGTAATTCCTGACGGTGCTTCCGAAGGTTAACAAGAAAAAAAAGATATAAATACTTTAATTGAGTAGAAAAAAAAAATATTATTCTCTCATTTCGCTGTAGTTGATGATAAACAAAAAATGTTTTATGTGGCTTACAGATAAAATTTAATATTTTAAGATTAACTCAGTTAAATAGCACAGCTAATGAAAATATTTTATAATCAGAAGTAATAACTTTGCCGAATGTTCAATAAACATTAGTGATGTTGATGTAATAAGTTACGCGTCCCGTGTGGATATAAGAAACCAAACGCAAGCTTGAATTTGGTGTGGTAGGAGGAGCCCCCACGACACTACACGCACAAGAAAGATTATTATAATCGAATCGAGTCGTAATTGAGAAAGATTTGGTTTCCTGTCGACTATCCAATTCATTGTTAAGAATCGGTTTCTCCTGCAAACCGATTCTCGATTCTTTCGTTCAGTATAAAGAATCGAAGGAACGACTAGTTCACGATTCTTCCCATTACTAATACACTAATAAAATTGCTAATGTTTACGAATACTACTTACTAATGTTATGAATGAATAACAAATTTTAATAACAACTTTTAATTCGTCACTCGCTCGGATTTGGAAGATGAATAGGGCGAATACTAATTACTATTAGGATTACGAATGATGAGAGACTACTACTACTACTACAACTTTTCATTTTCGTTTGAATTAATATTTTACCTCACAATTACTAAGCCCACCAATGAGACATATTTATTATTTATTGGCCCAAGTAGATCAGTTTGCACGCACATGCGTGTAATGTCTAATTCAGTCAGTCGTTCAATGCAATCAAGTGATTAGCACGTGTTGGAAACAAAACATACTGAGTCGTAATAAATATATATTTATATACACGGATTTCTGAATACGGATATTTTAAACTCTGAACGTATATTTATTTTTTGTGAAAATTCTGTATCAAGATTTGAGGATATATTTATGTAAGTATTATTTTTTACAAGTAAAATTATATGTTTTAATTACAGAAAATAACAAACATCAGATAAATTCTTGATTTTGTATGAACAATTTTAAATTTACCAAATTCAAAATTTTTGATAAAATACATTATAAAATAAAACTATTTGCATCATATTTTTCATATCATAAGCTAAATATATTCCATGATCTTTGATTTATATGACAACGAATACTTCAGTACTTTTTAAACTGTATAGAATAAATATCATTTATTCAAACATTTATTCATGGTATTTAATGTCCTCTATCGATCGTTTGACTCAGTAGTTCAAATTTGAATGCTTAAAAAAATTCTTTATTTATTCACGCCAAAGAAGTATAACTTCTTACGTACTACAAAAGTACACGTGAGCTTTTTTTTATTAAAAACAGAAGAATTTGAAGCAGCACTGCTAAATTCTTCACTACAAAAAATCATTAATTAGGGTTTTTCGGAAAATATGATATCAAAACGATCAAATAAAGTAAAAATTAAACAAAGTAAATGTTCTCCATCACTTTCAAATGCCAATTATAATTTTTTTTAAACATTAGCTTCCGATCTATTTAATTTTGATTAATTTTATTCACACAAACACACATTAAATTATGGTTTTAATTTTTGTTTGCAAATTTAAAAGTTATTGAACTTAATATCAGGTAAAACAAGTTATAAAAGATAAATCAGTTTAAAATTCCGCGTTAAAATAACCATTTAAAAAGTTATTTTTTTGTCCAGGTTTTTTTTGAGATATTTAATTAATATTCAAATTGGTTAGCTGTCCGGCCTAGAAAACACTTTCCGAGGGAACTGATATTGTAGGAATAAAGGAGTATTTTAAATTTATCTCATATAATTCAGGTAATGAATTTTTATGCAATTCCCAATATTTCAAAGAATATTTCAATCAGTTAAGATGTGGCATTTCCATATATTGTCATATTTGCAATATTCCAGTTGACGTTGTTTACATAATGTCATTTTACATAATTTTTTTTCAAATAAACTCCAAACACCATTGTTAGAATTTGTTGTGTCTGAGGTTCTAAGATTTTCATTTAACGGTAGAGTACCAACGTCCTTTCGCCTTGAATTAATTAAATTTGTAACCTCATCCATTTTTAGGCATGCTTTGCATTTTCTTCTATGCAAAATATGTTTTTTTTTTTTTTAATCTCGGATCAACAAAACTAGCTTTGGCTACAAATTTATTACCTTCCAAATGGCCAAGACTCCTGCCAATAACTTCAAGTAAATTAACTCCAACATTTGTTTTTGGAATTAAAAAATTTAACGTATGTTGCAACCCTCTTAGTAAGGGAACAATTAATGCCATCATCGGATATTTTTCTCCTGACGACTCGAAAGTAATTTGCTGAACAGGCTTTAAAACATTAATACAATCAATGATGATTATCCATTCTAAGGCATCCATTGAGGAGCATTTGAAAATTCAGATGTAGTAACAGACAATGGATCTTTTACTTTCAATAGTCTTTCTAGCATCATTAAAACAGAATTCCACTTGGTAGAGACATCCTTTTTAAGTTTTAATTCAGGTATCCCCATGGTCATTTGTTTATCCCTTAATTTGCCAGTTGCCGTAACACTGTTTAAAATGTGAAACAAGATACCTGCATTTTTTCAATAAATCTGAGAACTCTTTGTTCTTTTTTATAGCATCTTGTACAGATAAATTAAGGGTGTGAGCCAGACACGAATGGTATTACAAATTTAATCGTTCATAAATTGAATTTTTTCTATTACATCCATTGTCTGCAACTATTGCCACTATTTTGTTGGTGATATTCCATTCTTCAAAAATTGTTTTTAAAATACAGCTGATTGCCATTCCCGTATGAGCAACTAATATTTCATTAGTAATGAGTACAATTGAATGCAGTTTGTTACTGTATATAAAATGACCAGTCAATATAACAAACTATTTATTGTCATCAGCTGACCAAATATCGATAGTTACTAAAATATGTTTTATTGAATTTAACATATTTTTAATTTTTTTTTTATATTTCAAAGTAAATTTGTGGCAGCATTGAATGCTATCCTCTGCTAGCTCAGTTGATAGACTGGTGGACTATATTGTCTCAGTGGCATTGTAGATGATAAATGTTTCCTACTGGGTGGCATATACAGTGATTGCAATTTCCTTGTATATTCTAAAAAAAAAAAAACAGGATTTTCAACAAATGATAAAGGTTAGAAATCAATAGCTACCATTTTAATAATGAATCTACCAATTGCAGTTTTTACTGCTATAGATAATTCTTTGTCATAACGTCCAAATAAACGTAGTTGTTTTTTAGGTGGAGCTATATTTACTTTATTAAATGAAATTTTACTACTTATATTTTGGCTGCTGGTGTGGAAGGAGCAGGATCAATTATTACTGGTATTGTGCGTTTGTGTGGTTGATTATTCGACAAAGTAGAAGTTTCAGAAGTGTTTACTTTTTTGTTATTATTATTACCTAATTTTTCAATTAACTGTAAAAGATGTTTCCGTTAAGTGCTCTTTTAGGTTTGTAGTATTGCCAAAAAACTTTAAATGTTTTTTTGCAAATTTCACAAGAAACTTTTTTTGTCATCTTTGGTAAAAATATATATATTATTACCAATAATATAATATATAATAATATAATATAATATATAAAATAATAATAATATATATATTATTATTAATATATATTATTGCGATATATATATATCGCAACTACAAAAAAAAACAAAACATTATTTTATTTGTAGAAGAAGTTTTAAATATTCTATTTGTTAATACTTATGATAAAGTAATTTTATAGCTCGTTAATTAAAGTAGTACAGCTGTGGTAATGCTGTATTGGAGAAGGGAATATCGTTTAGAAGATCATGTTGCTTAACCTGGTCAATACTTTAGAATCAGTTTCCCTCTGTTCAGAATACTGAGGGAATATTTATTTACGTTCGAATGGAGTGGTAGTTGCCGCGTACGGAGTGGTATATACATATATATGTTTGTGGATTCTGAGATGTTAGTTCGTCATTAGTGAGATTACTTGCTGCAAGATGTGGTGTTTTACTATAATTACATTAACTTTTCTTTTAATATCTATTAATCCAACGTTAAGTAATCTTAAAAAATCTGAGCTTCAAGATGCAATCGATGCATTTGATTCGTTCGATACTAGACCTGTAAGATCTATAAGTCCTCGACACAAGGTGAGCAATAAAATTTTTATTTTCTTGTATATTAACTTCTGACTCGTGGGTATACAGTTTGTGGCATAAATTACGCATCTTGAATTTATTTTATTCAATACAAAGGAAACTATTTTTGGTGGTAGACAATCTGCATTTAATAAGTGAAATCGTAATAAATAATGTTGCTGATTAAATCTCATTTAAAATTTATACCCAATTATTAATTAAAAAAACATTAAACCAATTGTAAATTTAAACTGAAAATGTTATTTGTTTGAAAAGTTTTCAAAGAGATTTTAAATACGTCTGTTGTAAGTACAAAAATTTAAATTTATTTCTTTTGAAATAAAAATTATAATATTTTATACATTTTAAATCAAGATGAATAATTTTATTTTACTTTTTAAATAAGTTCTAAAGACTTTAAATATGAAGGTAATTTAAAAACTTGTTAAATTAGGATAACTTGTAATTACTGAATAGAATGCATTTTAATTAAAAGAGTTTTTTAATCATTTTTTTAAAAACATGTTACCTTTAATAACTTTTTCATTTTTACGTTAATTTACTCAGAAACAAAAGAAACGGTTTTTTGGCTAGCAATTTTATATTTAATGCGACTGTATGTTACTTTTCTCAATTAGAGATCTTCTTCTAGATTAGATTGTGACAAAGCATTCCACAAAACTATTACACATCCAGTGTATAATAAAATTCAGACTGGAATAGATTGGACTTTTATTTTAATATGTTATTCAGTGCAGCAATTTTCTTTTAAGCATATGTTTATTGATTTATATGATTAAGTTATATATTAAATATATATCTTTATATATATATATATATATTTCTTGTGTGCGTGTGTAAGTCACTGAACTCCTTCTAAACGGCTGGACTGATTAAAATGAAATTTTTTGTGTGTGTTCAAGGGGATTCGAGAATGGATTAGATTCACAATTTGATACGATAGAAAACGTTTTTTTATTTAATTTATTTATTCATGTGTTGTTGATCTTGGGATGGATAAGGTTCACAGCTGGATCCGGTAGGCAGCGCTGCTATCGCGTTTTAGTTTTTTATTAATTTTTGGCATATCAGTCAGACCCAGTAGCTGGTGCTGCAATCAGATTCTAGGAAATATTTTTATTTTGTTGCTTTTTCTCATATCAGTTGCTTGCGTCGTAGCTTAGTGTTGTTATTACATTAAAATTCGTATTTTTAACGGACTACTGTGTTTAGAGAGTAGTTTGAATTAAACCCGATAGTGCTGTTCTGAGATTTTGATTTATTTACATTCTGACTTTTATAAAGTGAAAGGTTAAATTCTATGAAGTTCTGTAATGTTTTGTAAGTTTCTTAATGTTCAGTATTAATTGCAATGATTTTGCAGTCACAACTCTTTTCGTTAAAAAATTATTTTCCACCTAATACTGTGATTTAAATAGTATTGTGAATTAAATCCGATAGGTAGTGCTGTTGTTTTGCCATTTGGATTTATTTACATTATGTGAAAAGTTAAATTTTGTGAAGTTCCTAATATTCAGTTTTTTAAGGTTTCATGAAACTTTCAATTGTGTTCATTTAATCTGTATGTATACTCAACGAAGCATTGCCGAGTCTGCTAGAATTGCGCGCTTATTGAGAATATTATATTATATTATTATTTATTGAAATAACAATTTTAAAGTGTAATTAAAAAATTTCATCATACATATTTGTAAGGTGCAGTATTGAAGTGAGTATTTTTCATGAATTTTAATGATGTATAAACGTGCATTCAATAACAATCAACTTAACCTACAAATTTAAATTGTCAGTTCTCATTTGATTCTATGCAACTTATGAATATTGAACGGCTCTTTGAAAATAAAAATGTAAGTTCGTAAAATAAATTATAACATTTATAAAATAAAAATAAAAGTTACTTATAATAATTATAGTTTAAATTATATTTAAAGAATTGAAATTATAATTTTTGTAGCTGATTAATTTTATAAAAAATTTTCTAAAATTGTTTTTAATTTACAATTATCTAAAATTTCGTAAAATAGATGTTGAAATAAAGAATGAAAAAAAATGTTAAAAATGTCTACTGAAATTTTAACTACTTTGCTTTTTTACAGAACTTTAATTTTTATATTAATTGATTAATTTAGCATGATTATAGAACCTCAAAATTATTAAACAAAAAAACAAAATGTAGGAGGTACTTTTTTAGAATGATCTTAAGTGAAATTTATCAGTAATGTGGATGAAAATTTATTAATTACACTAATTATTAATTTTTTGATTTTTTAATTCAATTTTCATCAGACATCTCAATATTTAGTGAAAATAAATATTAACCATACTACACATAATTAATCAATAAACCCATTAAATAATACAACAATCACAGATTTATAATATTTATACTAATAGTCATATTAATGATATTTCGTTCACATTCCTGCTAATTTTAACTTAAATAAGTTACTTATTATTTATGTGTTGAGCATTTATTACAGAACAATGCCACATCAGGACAACGACTGTCGGGTCCGATAGTTAAGTTATATATGTTCTTGTTTGTTATATGTATTTTTTAAATTAAACAACATTTCTCTTTGAATTTAAAATTATCCTTTTATCCAGTGTGAATTTCAGAGATTTTTTATTTAAAAAAAAAAAAACTCAATCTGGTGGTGCTGTTTGTTTTATTATGTAGTTGGAAGTAGTACACTTTTTAATACAAATAATTGTATTGTATTCCTAAACTGTTTGATTATGATGAATCTAATTGATAATGCAAAATAAGAAGAAAAAATAAACTTAACAGATTTTCTGAATTAGTATGGGATATAATGTAAAAATGCATGTGGACCAACGAAAATTGAAAATGGTTTCTTCTGAACTTTTTTTGATGCATTTATAAAATATTAATATTACTAATAAACTAACTTAAATATCATATATTTCTTAGGAACATAAGTTAATTAAGCATACAAATGGGTTAATACTATTTCTCTTAAAGTGGAGTACTTATGTTACCACAATTAAGATTATTTAACTAAAAAGTTACCATTTTTATTTGCTTATTAAAAAATAAACTGCCATTTTATTTTGTAAATTATATATTGTTACAATCTTTATTTTTTACTATTATTTTACTATTATTATTTCTAATTTCATGCATTTGGTTTTTTTTTTGAATCTATTTGTTGAAATTCACTTTCCTTATACTACTTGTTTAACGGCTTATTATTTGCTTTATATTCTTTACGATGTTATTGTCCATTTCTAATAATTATAATATATTTTTTTTTAATGATGTTTGAACATTCTGACATTCAATTTTTATGTAATGTTCGTGGTTATATTATCGGGAAACCTTAACAATTTTACATTAATAGAATATCAGTGGCAATTTACAATTTTTCTGACAGACAAAAATGAAATTAACAGCTTAAGGTGTCGCATCAATCTGTTCGAAAATTATAGTTGTCTGGAGTTACACAACAGTATTATTAATTTCCTAATTAGGTTAACTGTTGTATTTCTTCAAATAATTGTTTTACCAAAAATGTTAAAAAACCAAAAAATAAAGTTAAAAGTATTTCATTATTATCATCATTGTTATTAACTTAAAAATTTAATTATTTTTTTATATTCTGTTCTTTTTCTTTAAAAAAGACAACAAGTATTTGTACCAAAATATTTCTTAGTTATCAAAATTTTCACAAGAGTGTAAGTCAAACTTTTTAATATTTTAGTTATATGAAAATAAAAATATAAAAAAACGACATAATATATTATAATTCATTTAGTTAATGTGATTTTAAAAAATAGTGCATAGTAAAATTTTTTGATGTTTTATTTAATTTCAAAATATTTGGAGATTCCATGATACCTATATTGCAGTTTGACAGCAGTGGACATTGTGTTTAGATTTCTTGAAAGGAAGTTCAGTAAAATGTAAACTTAATTTTTTAAATTAATTGCGAATAAATTTATTTTTGCTTTTAGACTACTTGTATATGATATTTTACTGGAAGTATTTGTATATATTTTTTTGTTATCTTAAAATTTATAATTTTTGCATGGTATGAATCTTTTTATCACATATTGCAAATAATTTATATAAAAATATCAAATTATGATTAATCTGTAATTCTGTTTTTCTATATCTTCCTAACATAAATATGTATGCTAGGTATGGTGTTACATTTAGAAGCTGTATGAATATTTAATACCTTCTAAGACTTATCCAAAGAAGTTCTTTGTATACTTTTCAATTTCTTGAACCCAGCAGCCCCATTAAAAGTAAAAACGTTCTGAAAGTTGAATTTTTTATCACAGTAAAAGTAATAAGGGTTCCTATCTGTTATTCAGAAACAAATGTAGAATGTGCTAGGGAAATGTAGCGCTACTTTTTGAAATATTATTTGTAAATTTATTATACTTGTCAACAGGTAAATATTATTATTTTTTAAAGGAATTCTTAAATTTAATTTTAAATGGTTGAGGTTTTTTGTGACTTGTTAATATTACCTTATTGGGTTAGTGTAGTGGTTAAATTCATCATTGCAAAATCAGCTGATCTTTGAAGTCAAGAGTTCTAATGTTTGAGTGGTTGTAAAGACTTTTGTGTCATTTTATATGGATTTGAATGCTAGACTGTGGTTACAGGTGTTCTTTGGTAATTGAATTTAAATAATTCACACATCTCATGAGTGATCGACCATAGTCTGTTCCAGACTACTATTTTACTGTACATTTACACTTAAATTGCACATTGCATTAATCTGCAGCTGTGTCAGGCTTGGCAAGCTGATAGCAGTAATTGCATTTGCCTTTACACACACATACCCAGACCCGACAGTTTCTGGAAAACTGCTTGGAGAAAATATAATACAGAATGTCGGTACCAAAGTTATTCAAAAGTAACACTTTATATTAAGAGAACTGGTTTATATAATTTAATAATCTCTTTTTTAATAAACAAAGCAAAATAGCAAATTGCAAAAAACTAAAGGCTTTCTGTTCAGGAGTTACCATCTATGTTAGTGGTACTGTCAATCGGGAAGATGGTGTCTCAATCTGCGACTAAGGGCCCAATAAAAATTTTCCTTTTCGCTGTTTGATTTCAGCCTTAAATTAACATTGTATACCTCATCCAAGAGGTATTATAACAAATTAAAACTTTGATATTAATTTTTTACATTCGGTTTATTTTGGTGTTATAATGTCTGTTTGGTAAAATTAACTTGACCCTTTGAAGAAATCATTAAATAGTTGAAAATAAAACTTTTTCACTTTTTTAATATTTACGTCTTCAAGGTGAGATAGGCACCAAATTAAGAAGCGATTCAACAATTTATTAGCTGATTCTTTTTATTTGGGGTAAATTTTGAAAACCATCTGCAACAAGTTGATTGAGATTTTTGTGAGTATACATGAAAGTAAAGATTAAAAAATTCAGAGATAGGAACTTAAATTTTGTGTTCATTCAACAGTTTTCCATGCAGTTTTGCTGTAATGTATTTGACATTATTCATTTGTTGATGAGATAAGGAATGATTATGATTTAGAAAAATTGAATGATTTAGTTGAATTTTATTGTGAACATTCAGAAGTCACAATTAAACATTGACTTTTGTTTTATAAATTTTGTAGTTTTGTTACAATCGAGTTTACATTTTATTTATTGACATAGTGGCTTCCATACATACATCTACTATTGATATGCGAATTATACTACCATGTATACCAAATAATATTATGTTTATAACATGACAATAGTTTTCCTGATACAGTGAAACTAAATTGAAATATGAAGCTAATCTTTTAGTTATTGTATAAAAGGAATGGGTTTCCACCATTTTAGCATTGTTAGGATGGTAGCGGTCATTTGGTCAGAGTTTCTACTTGTATGGTTTCTGCTACCCTTAGTTTAAGGTTAAAGGAAGAGTTTCTGTTTTATTGTGCTGATTAAATAAATGAGAAAATAAAAGTGGCATGAAATTTAACTTGCTTATGAATGTGAAAGTCACTTTGACGTGACTTACCTTTCAGGAGTAATTCATTCTTGATAGAAATTTTTTTTGTTTTTTTAATCTAGTCTTAACCCTTCTGACTAGTGTTACTGGTAGTTTAGTATGGGCTGTACATTCATTATTTTAAGTTTGTCTGTGCCTGCATTGGATTTAATTATTTTTTTAATTTCATTCTAAATGAAAAATAAAGAAAGATTAAATAAATTTAGTTTAAATAAAATGAATTGCAATAGTATGTATGAAGATCTGGATTTAGTTCCAGCAGATCATCCATACATAAGCTAGCAATCTGTATAATTTCTATTTTGTACATTATCTGTTATCAGTAAAGTTATCATTACAGTTTCTTATTTATTTGATTTATATTATTCAACCAAAAAGGAATGATATAATGAAAAGAAAAAAAAAACTTTGTAGACACAGTATAATATCTTTTATTATTGAATTAAAATATAAGTTGTGATAATACTGTGTCACAAGTTGCTAATTTGTTTATGGATGATACTGAAATAAATTACTGTGTTGATATAATTCCCTACTGTAAGAAAACATTCATCCAACTTGTAGAGAATAAAACAATGATTTTCAGATATTCCCTTACGTATATTTCAGCTTAAAAAATATTAAATTTATAAATAATGTTTAAATAGCTACTTCATATTCCTTTCTTTTACTTCCTTCAATTCCAGGAAATACATATGAAATTCATTTAGCAGTTAGCTTTTTATCAAAAGGGTTCTGGTGAATCAGAGGTTCAAGAATTGTTTGTTAAAGCCTAGGTTCTTATTTTTTATTTTGAAATGATAATTCAGTCTTTTATAATTAAATATTTTTTTCATATGAAAATAAGTATTATGCACAGGTGAGATGTTGAAGATAAGTAGGTAGTTCATCAGCAGTACTGAACACTATGTATTGACCAGATCATTGTCTGTTGACTGCATGTCACGCTGTATATTGTTTATACTTTGTATTTAGTGGTATTTATGTAAAATAAGTTATCATTAATGATAATAATTACAATTCATACATGTGGATTGTGTATCATAAGAAAAAAGTTACAGTTATCCATTGGTAACTCTACCTTTTTTCTTCTGAAGAATGGAAAGGAAATGTACCATTATATTAGTTGCTAAAATTAAAATAATGCCTTTAGGAAATTTAATGGGTACACCATAGTCAGAGTTATAATTCAAAATAAAATTAGAATAATTTTTTTAACTGAAATCGTTTGAACTTTGTAGAAATGTTTATAAATTAACCATTTTATTTTTTTATTAATTTTTTATAGGATACCGGTACTGATGCCGGGAGAAGATATGTTCCTGGTGCACCAACGGCAATAGATGTACACAGTAAATTAGCAAGAGATTTAGCATTATTTTTTATTTGTGAATATAATAAGATAACTTTTCCGTACAACTACTTCCTTGTTGACATATGGAGTGGTACACAACAGGTATTGTAAAAAAGTAAAATTCTGATTATTATTTAGTTACAGATACATTTGTGTGTATGTGTATATGTTGACAGAAGTGATTGGATTTACTTATATCTTCATAAAAATGAAAATATTTGCATTTAATTCTATGTGTGTTTTTTTAATATTTTATAATGCTATTAGTAAACAATAAAAATAAACAGAAGACCGTTTGTGAGAATCCCATGTCATTTATTTTTAATGGACCTCAAAACGTTTTCATTGCTTCATTATATATTATTGTTTCATTGTTTTAATTGTACGTGTGATATTATTATGAAGATTACAAGGCTTCATTGATTCTATTAGAAATGTTGTTTTTATTCAAGAAAGAAATATTTCCATCAGTATGCCATTTTTCATAAAAATCAAATTTGTAATTAATTCTTGTGGTTTATTAATTTTTGCTTTTAGGTTGTTGAAGGAATAAAGTATGTAATGGATGTGTTAGGAGGTGATGAGAGGGCATGTAGGAACGGCACTTCAGCAGATGATTTTGAATTCAAATTTAGCGTAAGATTTGATATGATTTTTATTTTATGAGTTTTTAATTTTGGTAATATATACTCATTATAAACCATAAGAAGTAGAATGTAAATGATAGAATAATTGATGTTTTTGTCATTCTATAGCATTAAATGCTATTGGATGATTTAAACAGATAATAGGGTTTGTTTTATTTTTATGCTTCATCATATTGTACAGTATAGTAATTTTTGTTGTTATAATACTTACTAATAGAAGCAGATATTGTGGATGAGAAGTTAAGATATCTTGAATTCTAGAGACTGATATGATTTTATGATTGAGTTTAATCAGTATTATATAGAGTTGTGTGTATATATATTTTGCATACATAAATGTTATTTTTGTAACCTGTTTCAGAAAGAAAGAAAAATTTTATTAATAGGTGTGATAGAAGTATTTACAAGTTTAATAGAGAACTATTAAAAAAATAATCAAATTTTTTCTAAAATCTTATATTTAATTTTTACAGCGTTCTACAACAATCTTCTTTTGATAATTTCCTTCCTGATGTACACAATTTTCCTAATGTCTATTCCACTTAAAGAAGTAACTCTAGAATGCATTTTTAAAAAAATAGCTTGTAGGATGGTCAGGAATTTTATTTTTTGGACTGTATTGTTTCAGATCACTGTTTTATTAAAGGCAATTTCAATTATTGAAATAAAAAAAATTATCAAGGGCTAAGTTGGGATGTACACTCAATCTAGTGGGTTGTAGGAATGACAATGATTAATATTTTGTACAAAACTTGTGAATTAACAGTGATGCATAGGCTGAAAGATAATTATGGTGAAGGAACCATGCGTTATCCCACATCAAAATTAAGGTCCTTCTACATTTTCATGGGCGAATGATTTCTGATGACTACTATCTAGACTTCAACAGATTTCTACTATCTAGAAGCTAGTATCTAGACTTCTAAGGTAGTGGTAGCAGATGACTGTCAACCTTATTGGTAGAAACTTATAATAAACAACACCTTTATCTCAGAAAAGGTTGTTGACATCATCTTTATGTTTGAATAACATTTTTATTTGCCATTTTTAGTCTCAATGATGATTTTTCTGACTTACTGCAATGACATGAGACATGTCTCCGCATCACATCCGTACTCCCATATCTTATCAACAATTATTATTGTCATCAACAAGAAGGTTTCATCATCATTTGTAGAATTCAAAAGTTCCTGATAGATCACTACATGATTATCATTCTGTTTTTGTGACTAGAGAGTTTTTGAACAAATTAAGAATGCATCATTAATTATTTGGTTTGGATATTGTAACATGACTTCACTGAAACTTCTCCTCCCATCTTGTGAACTGTTAAACATCGACTTGACTTGACCAAATCATTCACTTGGACAGTGTGGGGTGTGTCTGTTGATCGTCGAAGACCTTCCTTGATGACCATCATCTTCAGTGATTATTGAGTACTTTTAAAATTCTTGAATTACTCATGGCTTTGTGTGCTAATCAGAGTCCTTCCTGTAACCCTCTTGAATTTGAATAATTTTATAAGTTTCCATAACATTTTTGGAATTTTAACACAGATATTCTCTGCAATTCTTTGTTTAAGTCACTCATCTCAGAAATCCCAAACAACACTTGTTTTAAGAAGGCTATGCCAAAACCAATTACTGTGGTCATATCTGGGTAGTGGAGGATAGTTTGTTACTTCCTATGCAGATGTGCAGTTATAACAACTGCATGTTTCAAAATATCTCTACAAGCACCAGAAAAAAATGATGGATTACTGTTGGGTAAAAGTTAACAAAAATAAAAATGATACACAGCTCATATTTGCCAAAAGAAATTGGAATTTTATTAGAAAGAAAACAACTGAACTTATGTTAAATCATAACCTTAAAAAATTAAATGAAATTATGAAATAAACATAACTTAATTCTATATAAGAAATATCAGCTGAAATCAGCATATCAGTTATAATAATACATGATAAATACATAAAAATACATATTTCAAATAATAGTTTTGAGAATCTACAATTAAACAAAGCCTGAAAAACAAAGGAATATAAGACATCTTATTTTACAATTAGATACTTCTAAACATAACATCAATAAAAATAGTGTAACTGGAAAACAGTTGCATTACTGACATATTCCGTAATAATGAAAAATTAGCAATGAACAAATGTCATAAACTTAGAAAAACTAATTACGACAATTCTTGTTATTGGCACTGGCCGTTCCTAATTTTGGAACAACAAACATATCATTAAATAATTAAAACTAGCAATTCTAGTTTATTGTAGGAAAAGAAGCCGCGATAATATTCCAATATAAAAAAAAATTAATTACAATAATAAAATTGAAATAATTAAACATATAAATAGAGTTCATTTTAGTAAATAAGCTTTCTTGAAAATATGAAATTACAAAGTCTAAAATCATAACTTCTCAACAGGAGTTATTTTCTTAGATTAATTTAAGAGAAGTAATATGAATTCAGTTCATGAATAGATAATAATTAAACTCTGCGATTGACAAATTACATTAAACCGAATATACAGTCAAGTACAATAAAAACAAGTTGTAATAAGTAAGCACATAAAAATATGTTGCACATGACAAATAACATAACCTTAACTAAGCCACCTCACGTGACTGCACTTAAGTGAATAAATGGTTTTTAAACCAAACTTGAAATTGAAATGCATAATGTACGAATAACAGAATGTTTCACAAATTTTACTAATAACGTAACTGTTTAATATAATAAATAATGAAGGATTTGAACATCCCTTAATAACACACGAATACTGGTAAAAAATGAACTTGTGAAATTAAATTGCACATATACATACAGTTTATCCTTAGCATAGACTGCAATGGCGAATCAAAAATACAGAGTTGTATCGTTGTTTAGAAGTTGAACTAGACGTGGCGACTCAGATTTGTAGTAATGAGTTTGGAGAGAATACTGCATCGATGAAAAAGTAATCAGCAGCTGGAGAAGATTCAGCGTCGATAGAATTGGCGGTTTGTAGTGATTGACACACTTTCATCAGAGAAGTAATATACTGGATTTGAAAATGAACTTGTCGAAGAAACGAGGCTAGATGAAACATAGAAATTTGCAAAATTCACAAAATCTGACGAGAAGAGCAAGAGAGAACGCCCACGACGTTTATGTATGTGAATACGATGAAAGTATTATCACAAAGTTTGTGAGAGAAAAGTCACAGTCGACTGCACATGGTGTACGTCTGATCTACTCTGCCAAAAAATGGCGTGAATGAAAAGAGGAGGAAACCAAACCTAGGCAGTGGACAGGAGAGAGTGTGTGTAAAAAACAAGAGATGTGTGCATGTATTAGTATGGGATCGAAAGAAAAAAGGGTGCGTATGAAGGCAGCATTAAATAATGCGAGAAATGAACACGCGGTCACTATTAACATGGCAGAACTAGGTTTTGTATGTCATCGTCAAAGAAATCTGCCACCAGTCCATCAAGTCACTTGTGAACAGCTGTCTTGACATTGTCACTTTCAACTAACTAAGGGGTTATGAGCATGCTCAGAACCCCGCTCCCCTTAATGAAGAAACACAAGGAGATGTTTATGGCAGGGAGATGTTCTCTCTGGTAAATAAACAACACAACTTCCTTAAGTTTCCTTCTTGTATTTTACTTTTATTTTTAATATAAAGAGTTGATATTAGTCAAATTACTACAATAATCTTTAAAGAAGTTACAGGTGCTATTATTGTCTTTCCTTTTACAAACTTAATTACTAATCTTAATACTTACAAGTATTTACCAGCTACCTTATTACTATTGTTGTTTTTCCTTTTCTGAATAGCACTTAATCTACAAAATTATAGGCCAATGTCATTTCTATTTCTATTTTCTAAATTGTTTGGAAAGTACACTTCTAACAATTCTTGAAAACCACAATGTGTACCTTTTGGTATAATTTTAGGAAAAAAATTTCAACCAATCCAGCCATTTGCTAATTTATAAAATATCATACTTGTACATGTGTACATAATAAAAGGATTCAATTTAAAATTTTTGCGATCTTAGTAACATATTTGATTTAGTTCCTCAAATTTATTAATGAATAAACTTAATAACTATAGTATCAGAGTAGTTGCTTAATTTGCTAAACTCATCTCTTGCTAATTATTAACAGATAATTAAAATTTCATCCTTTCATAAGAAAACAGATTTAAAAAGTAGCTCCTCATTTCAGGATGTAGAATGCGGAGTGTCACAAGGAAGTAGGTTTGATCCCTTGCTGCTTTTATTGTTTATTAATGATATGCCTCACAATATTGAACTATTTGTTGTTACCTCTTTGCAGATGTCACAACTGTATCTATATTTAGCGATAATTATTTAAAAGGAATTGAAAATTCTATGATAATAATTCAAAGAAATTGACCGGAGAATTGAAATTTTTTCTAATTTTCTGTATGGATAAAACTATTGAATTTTGCTCATCAGGTAGATATAAAATATGAATGCGTGGCCCTACAAATATGAATCATGTTGACCATATTTAGAGAATTAATTATGTTTGGTTTTCCTTATGTTTACGTTTATGAAAATGCAATCTTTGCTAAAAAGAATAATCACTTGTTAAAAAATAACAAAATCCAATTCTGCCAAACCTGATAACAAAACTGTAATCATGTAACTAACACTACTACAGTTTATGAGAAAGGGCTTTGTTACGCTTCCTTTATCATCTTTAATAAATTACCAAACTTTTAAAAAATCTTCCCACTAACTTATTTAAAATACAATTAATTTTTTTTTACAGAAACAATATTACTCTGCTTATGAATTAATAACCAGAGTAAATAGTGCTAATTTTAAAAAAATGTGAATTAAAAAAACCCTTAATTTTCTGCATTCAGTTCAACATTTAGATAAATATGTGTTTAAATAATTTTCATTAATGTGTTTTAGAGTGTGAATATTTTTGTAGTTATTTTTTTTTACATATATTAAATAATTGTATTATAATTACAATCTAGTTGTAATATAATTACAGTAGCTTGAAAATAAATTTGAACACAGATGCTATTTAATAAAAACTAACTTTATTTGAAAAGAAATAGACCTGTGCAATTTGTGAATATCTAGTACTTAATATGCCCTCTTTCCTTTATTCTTAATCACTTCACGTACATGATGAATTCTTCATTATGAAACAATTTTCTTTAAATAAAAAAAATATTTTTTTTATTAAGAAATATGACTGCACCCAGTGGAACTGATTCACGCATGAAGATTAAAATGTGGTCAATTTTTGTAGTACAGTTCATTTTTGAGTTTTATTTCGCCTATTGCACAAAAATTTTCAATTGGTTTTAAGTCTGGGGAGTTGCCTGGCCACAGGAGTAGTTTAATGTTTTGTTCTTCAAAAAATTTTCAATTTTTTTTGGTAATGTGGCACGGTGCCAGATTTTGTTGGAACAATCCATTGGCTTGTGGGAATTTGTTTTGAAGTTGTGTCAAAACCCTTCCTTCAGAATCTTGATATATCCATCAGGTTATCTTCTGAAACTGATGAACAAGGTCATTCAAATATGAAACAATCCCAAAATATTTTTTTCTGCATATTTTTTACTGGTTGTTGGATATGATCTGGTGATGTATTTTCATCTGATTTTTTTGTAACGTATGGAATCCTTTGCCTGAACATAAAAATATGACTTGTCAAAAAACATAACATTTTTCCAGTCTTCTTTGTTTCACTTAACTGGTGTTTTGTCCTGAAAGAGCATTTTTTTGCACATTGCTGGTGGTAAAAGCTGCTATTTAGCTGGTTGATAAGCTTTCTGTTTAGCTGCAAGAAGTCAGTGTCTAACAATTGCCACATAAAAATCTGTTCCACTGGCTGCTAATTTTCAATTTAAGTCCACAGCAGATAATTTTGGGTCAAGTTTAATTTTTCTCACTAAAATCGATCGTGTGTTGAAGTAGTTTTTCTTTTATGGCCCCATTTGCCTTTACTTAGAGGTGAAAAGGAACGAATTTCTTTAATTTAAAAAAAATAACATTCACTGTTTGTAGTCCAACTATTCACTCGGAAGCTATTTGTTGTGTCATACTGATATGCTGATAAAGAGGAACATATTTCAAACGCTTTCTTGGATTTATCTCCATTATTATATATTCAAGATGCACAGACCGAAAAATAAGTAAATATGATTTTGTAATAAAAAATGAAATAAACATTCACAAAACACTATTTGTAATATGAAAATTGCTAAATAACCAAAGAATGTAATATTACATTACACAGACAACATAAGAATGGGTGTAGTCAGGCTGTGTAGCCCATAATGTAGAAATATACAAAAAATTCCCTGTGTTCAAATTAATTTGCATGCTACTATATCTAAATGTAGCATGCTACTAGGAAACTTTTACCATGCTACTAGGTATGTTCTGTCCCTTCTAAAACTTGAAAAAAAAAATCAGTGTCACTATTCTCAATATTCTAATCTTATTTATAGAAAAAAAAAAAAAAAAAAAAAAAACAGTGAATAACTAAAATTTCTTCAAATTTTTTTGTTGTAAGAATAACTGTCAAAACCATTTTACAACTTATTAATAATGATTAAACAACTTACAGTAAAACATGAGTCCAACTTTTGCAACTATTCACTGAATGTTTTCAAAGAAATGTTCATTTTTTTTGTTTTAGGTACTGTAAGAATACACATCATTCTAGATCTAACCTAGGACAGGTTATGTGTATTGATTAATGAATTATTATTATAATTAGTTAATTATTAAATTACTTATCTAGACTGTATATTCCAATTATTTGTTTATTTGGTCAACTGATTGGTGGGCTGCAAAAAAAGCATATTCAGTTATTATTTTCAGTTGTTTTTACTAGCTGACAGCGGGTGGGGTTGTGTTTTGTGATTACTGAGAAACAATTCTGTTTGTAATTGATACACCTATAGTTAAACGTTTTAATTATTAATTTGAAATATTCTTATTATTTTACTAAAAACCATGTAGAAGATTGTATTTTTCTTACTTGTTATAGAATCTATATGGATGTCATTTTGAAATTATTGAACAGCCTTGGTTGAATAGAACAGAACTCTTAGATTTTGATTGTGTTCCAATTAATCCTTTAAAAGATGTCACAAATAAACAGGTACTGATTTAAGACTTTATATTACAGTGGTAGTGCTATTATATTTTGTTCGATATATTTTATCATCCATTTTCCTTACTATTAAATGCTAATTTAAAGATATTGTTTAAAGAAACGTTTTTAGGAAAATAATGTTCTTTCTGTGTATTCATCCACTTATTGATGAATTTAATATTCTGTGCACTGTTCTTTTAGAATCAGTAGTACTAGATTTTATATGTTTTCTTTATATATTCCCAATGTGTTTACACATGTTTATACTGTCTAGCTTTTCAGAATTTACAATTGAAATATTTAACATTTGTAAGACAAGATTTACTGTATTCTTCAATTCTTAGTTCAGTATTCAATTACTTAAAGGCATTTTGGTACTGATCTTCAGAAAATTTTTTTTTAAATGGATAAATGACAGGTAAAACTATTCTTAAATGTATATGAACATTAATTGTTTATACCTTAAATGTATATACCTTAAATCAGAGGTTGGCAACCTTTTTGTCAGTAAGGACACAAAATAAATTCAAAATTATTTGGGGCACCACACTATTATTACATAATAAGCAGATAGATGATACATTTGCCTTTAAACTCAGTAAAACAAAATTGTTCTTCCCGGTCAACATTAAAACAATAAACTCTTTTTCTTTTATAATTAGTCATGATGGCTTATTTATAAAATCTGTTTAACCAGTATGATACGTATTTGATAGTGAAAAGCATGACTATCTTGTGTGATGTGGTTACTAATAATATGTAAATAGTAAAATACAGTCAATAACAACAACACTCAAAATAAATAGCACTGAGAATACAGTAACATACTACCAAATTTATCAGAAGCCAGAATATTCTTACATGCTAAGTAGCAAGTGTGTCACTGTATGACCTTAATTGCGGTTTGCTGACACTGAACTTGCATAATTATATTTTCTTATATACATGTGATTCCGATACGGTTATTGGGCTTAGTAAGTGTGTAGTATAGTGTGGGTGTACAAAAATCTAATCGAGGGCGCAATGGGACCCACAGGTGCCACATTGCTGACCCCTGCCTTAAATCATATCTTCTGTCCAACAAAATGGCAAACATACTAGGCGTTAGTTTATTAAGAAAAAATAAACATTGCTCCAATAAATAAACATCACCTAATTGTTATGCACCTCTCTTTCTCCTGTTTAGAAAGGATCAGATATTTAATCTATAAACAAAAATAAAATTATTTGTTAATAAATAATTCATTCTTTTTCCTAAATTAAGCAGTCCAGTTGTGTTGATCACAATGCCGCTGAAAGCCCAGTTATTGGTAAATGCTATTAAAGTAATCTTTAATAAATTAATATTAATACTCCCCCTATGTAACAGATGAACTTTAGTGTACTGATAAACAAAGCAAGCCTTGATACACATACAAACTGCGTTAATGGCATGCGTTGACCAACAGACTCGAAAACACCACTCGCACAAAGATAAACACCTGAGTCACAAATTATTATTGTCTCAACTATTCAAATCATTATCATATGTAAATGTGAAAGCAGAAATAAAATATTAGATTAAATAAAATAATTCATCATACTAAGTATTAAGTAACAACTAGACTTTATAATGAAAAGTTAAAAATTAAATAATCTTGAACTCGTTCTTGGTATAAATAAAGCATTTTCTATTAAATGATTAAAAAAATACATTAAATAAACATATATTGTAAATAAATTTATTAAGTCATGCCAATATCTCTCTGCTTCCCTTACATACCCGTGAAAAAATTTATTATGATGTCTTGATTAGAGAAATTAATATTTTATTTAATTATTGTTCAACTTTAATTTGCATTTATTTAAACCACGTTAAAAAGTAGATACAAATTAAACAGCAGTAAGATGAGTAATAATCATTAAAATAATTTTTACAAAAAAAAAAAAATATTGTCTATTGCTGGGATGCATTACTATAAATTATTAATAATAGAATCACTTGTAATACAATTAAATATTGGCGTGAAGATTCATAACTGAATGTATCATAAAGTAATATCATCAGTTGAAACTAAGTGAGAAAAGGACTCTTCTAAACATAAATTTTTAAATTTAACTATATTAATTTATTTGAACTTACTTCTCATGTTAATCATTAACAGTTCAGTTAGAGAACCTGAGAGATGAACTCTGTGTATTTAAACCGAAGTATTTTAGCAACATACAACACTTACTGATTACAGTACATTATGTAATTGAGTTATGTTTTTGTTTCCTCAGTCTTGATCCCAGAGTATAAGTGTTTTAGCCAGCCATCATTACTAAATTCCCATGCAATCTAGCCAAAATAACTAGAAAATATTTATGTGTACAAAAGTAGTTTTTAAGGAAGGTAGTTTAGTTTAAAGTTGATTAAATTTAATAATTTATAAAACAATTAATAATAAGTTATTAGCATTTCAGCTCTTAATCAACGTGTTATCAAAAGGTTTAGCCATTTTTATTAAAAATCTTAATTAAATTTTTACTTTTTGAAGGAGTTCATTGAATAATGATGGGTTTCCTGTATCCTGGAAGACTACTGACACATTATACAGCAATTTTCTTGAAATGGATGTGTATTTATGATGGAAAATTGTTATGCAATAACTTTCTTTTGTTATTAATGTAAAATAATTTTTGTGGAATATTAAATCATATTATATATTGTATCTGATTTATTACAAAAATTTTATTTTGTTTTGTTATAATTCTCACCTGCAGCAGTATTTGATCTACAGCTTTTTATATAGATATTTGTTTAGTAAATAAAGGAATATCAAACAGTTTCCTTTTTATATGGTTGGAACTGGAGGGTTATGTTTGATTTAGTCATAATTTTAGTTGTTCATAGAACCTGTGTTGTAATTTAGAACTAAATGAAGAATAAAATATTTCCATGTTTGTACCTGCTGATCCTTATAATATTAAAATTGTTTGTAACTAGATGATAGTGTCATGTTGATTGAGCAGTGAAAATAAAACTGCCAAGTTTGTTCATTTTGAAAATTACAATCAATGTTATTTTTGTATGAACATTTGATCATGTGACATTATTTTTCATTTATTTGAGACTGGTTAGCCAAACAGAAATAATCTGTTTGATAATTTTATTTCTGAATTCTTTTACCTTTTATGTCTGTAACAAAGACATTTTTTGAGGTTTGAGTTTATACTCCATTATCTGAACATTTCCCTTTTTTACTGAAAAATGTAATTATCATTACAACAAAGGTTATTATTAAAAGGATTTTTCATTTTGGCATTATGAATTCAAGCTTATAGATACATCATACAGCTATATGTATATATAGTAGATACATCATACATGAATACAGCTATACTGCCCATCATACAATTTTCTTATTTATTGGTTTTGTACATAATAATGGTAATTGTGAGTATAAGTTTTATGTTCTCTGTATGTTATTTCAGCTCCCTTGAAATAAATCAAATTTCATGATTTTCCATCGAGATTGGGCTTGTTTGAATTTTTTGGTTTAGATGAACCAGAATGACGCTACTACATGGATTGTTATTTTGTCTCAGCATTGAAGTACAAAATCCACGATTCATCAACAGTGACGTTATGGGGAAAATATTTGTCTGCCTTGTTGTTAAATAGATTGAGAAAAGCACATGCAGATGCCATTCTTTGGTCTCTGTGAGCACTTGTCAACATTTTTGGCACTCATTGTGCACACAGTTAGTGATAACCTGGAGTTCAGTCATGATTTTCAACATTTTATCTTTGAAACTTCTGGAAATTCTAGAGAAAGATTGCTAATCGTAAAGTGACAATTCTCTCTCACTTTTGCATGCACACGTACAATGAGATCATCAGGCCGGACACTAGGCCTGCCACTATTCTGTTCATCGTGAACATTTGAACGGCCTTCTGTAAACTTGACACTACTGCCACTTTTTTCCTTCAGTCATTGCAGAAGGCGTATATGTTTCACATAACTGACAATTAATTTCAGCATCACTATGTCCTCTTGGGTTTGGAAATCTAATCAGTGATTGAATTTCACCACTAGTGGGATTTGTTATTACCAAACTTATTTTATTACACTCTCTCCCAAAGGCAAACGATGATGAACCAATGCCAATTTGTTAGTTTCATGACCAACTGATCACTTAAAGCTAATGTGTATGCACAAACTAATTGGTGCTGCTAATTGCTATTTATAACATATTGGCCTTTATTTGTTAACCTCACCTCATTTTACTTATAGAATAATAAAAATCATGAGTGTGTTGAAACATTTTCTTGATCTTCAGTCTTTATTGTCTTGTTTGGGTTGAGAAGTAATTATTATTTGGTTTATACTAAAGAGATGTGAAGGCGCTTTTTAATGTACATAAAAATTTCAATTTGGTTTATCATTATTTTATTGAGGAATTTATTTTTGTGAGGGAAGTGGGTACAGGAAATATTACGTAGTGTATTTCACGATGTTTTCTACATTATTTCAAGATGTGTGCTTTTCAAAATAAGGAACAAAAAATCCTCAAAAAATAATTTGTTGAGTGTTTTTGTGAATTACCACACTAAACTTGTAAATAACAAGCAAAAATAACAAGTAGATTAAGTAATTTATATAGTTACCAGATAGGACAAATTATTGAAAATAGGTTAGACGAGAATTGATCCTTCTAGACCACAAAATATTAAGGAAAAATAAGCACTACAAACTTAAAACATCCAGTGGATGATTAGCCAAAATTCATAAATCATTTCTGGGATGAAAGATGAAAAAGAAAGTAAAATGAGGAGAAAATACATCTATCCATCCATAGGGGAACTATAAAATTATACAAAAACATTTCATACAAAGGATTGTTTAAATATGCTCTTTAAATGTTAAAAGATGTGGTGAGCATCCATCCTGCTCAGAGCTCTATGAAGTAATCATTGATTACTGATCAATGATTTGGTATCAACTGGCTCAAATATAAGTAGAATTAAATGTTAATTTCTTCCAAATTTTGCCAATTTGAGAACAGATCAGATTCCTTAAGGAAAACTTATCCACATAATATTGTGCAGCATGTAGATAAACAACTGCATTTTGATTGTAATTCTTTCAGTTAGAGCTGTCCAGAATTCATATTAGACTCTGTAAAAAATACTATTAATAATCAGACAAGATTATTAAACTTATTACATAATTAAAAAAGTATAATGTTCTTGTGAATAAGATCTTACCACTATATGTGGGATTATTTTAATTGAGAATCTAAAGTAGATTACAAGAAACACAATGAACAATCTCTTGCTTTGATGAATATTAAAGTAAGAAAAATTGAATATCAAGTTAGTGTAGGAAAATAGTATCCATATGTTCATGGTCGTGTGTTCCTGTGCATATACAAATGTAGTTAATTTTGGTTCTATGGCACAAGTGGTAGCATCTCAGTCTTTCATCTGGAGATCTCAGGTCCAAATCCCAGTCAGGAATGGGATTTTCACTCGCTATGAAGATCTCTTCCTCTGAAGCAATACCTAGCGGTTAATTCTACTATATTATTGTTAATAATTTTGCCTACCAATTTGATAATGCCTTATGCAGGCAGATGATTTGATGTGATATGTAATTTACACATTCTTGGTGATTATTACTCCTGGTGAATCATTTATATCTATTCGAATCATGTGTTTTTTAATTGTTTAGGTAGTAAGGAATTTTGCTGTGTACACTTGTTTTTATATCAAATGGGTGTGCATGAAGTAACTGCTCCTTTTTACCTCAGTATGGGTATTGAACATATTTGTTAGAAAAAATATGCTTGTTAAGAAATGGTTGTTATTTTTATTTTATTCGTTTTGCTGTGTTATATTATTATATGGCATTCCTTATATCTTACAAATATGTTTTGAAAGTAAATTTTAGAGATAACGTTATGCAATAAGGGACCATATTTTGATGGATTTACTTTATTCATTAAGTAATATTTAATGAACTAAGTTTGCTAAGAAGTCTTTCTTAAGAAAACGCAAAGTTGATAAACAACTTTGTCAGTAACTAAATTACAGTAACTTGAGAATTCATTATAGCAGGAGCAAAAATCAGATGAAGGCAAGTTCCACTACTTAAGTGAAACATGAATTTAGTTTATTCTTTGTTACTTTAAAATTTTTATGTAGAAAAATTAATAAAGAAAGTGAAGAGACAATTTAGAGTATACAGTAATATACAGAAAAACTTCCCCTATATCGGACATGGCTCGGGAACAAAAATCTGTCCATTATTTAGAGGTGTCCGCTATTCGGAAAAATGGGAATACAGTATTATGTTCGAGTATTGTACAGAAAAAAAAACTTTGATTAGAACAACAGTATTGTGTTTTTTTTTTCATGTGATTTAAATTTTAAAAAAAGCCAGTTGCTAATTAAAACTACTTTGTAAAATTCAAGTTTTTCGGAAGATAAAATCACTGTCTTCTATGTTTATATTTGAATAAAAAAAGAATACTGTACTAATGTAATTGACCAGTAGAGTAAGAGAATAAAATTACTATACTATACTAAACTGGAATAAAAACAAAGTAAGCTATAAAAATATTAATTAAATAGAAGCTATACAAGAATATTAATATATAAAAAATAATGTAAAAACCAAATACGAACATATACAATTTATTTATACGTAGGTGGTTTAAAATAGCTGTCTGCTTTAGTTTGCACTAAGTCCTGGTATATATTTTTTCCAATAAGTTACTGCACTTCTGATATTAGAATAACACCTTCTGGTAATCCTTTTTGTAAGAAATATTTGTTTAACTTTCTAATCTCTTTTCTTACTTTCTTACAAATGATGGTAAATCCGGGTTCATTGTCATTATCATCAACAGTTATTGTCATTCGTTTTGGAAGTAGTCAAGTCTGAGGCACCAATAAGATCACGGATGTCAGTCAATAAGTCCTCTGTGTTGAGCACATCGTCAGTCTTCGGGTACTCTTTATAGTTTTCAAGTGGTTTATATGTTGTAATTCATTCTTTTCCCCAGAATTTTCATTTGGTTAAGTAAGTTTTTCAATGTCAGAATTTGAAGTTAGTTTATGGAAGTTTAGTACTACTAGCTTTTATGAAAGAATTTATCACTATTCTAGTAGTAACCTGCTTTATAGCAATATTAATCCACAAAACTGCATCTAACACAGTAATGCTTTTAGAAAGCACATCAGCATCCAAAACTTTCATTGTTGATAATAAGTACCTTGACAACATATTTTTTACTGGTATTTAAAATTCTGAATGATTCCTTGATCAAGCGGTTGACATACTGCAGTATTATTTTTGGGAAGAAATATAAGTTTTACATTTTCTAAGCTAAAGTTGGGTGGATTTTGCATTGTCCAAGAATAGTATGACTTTCCTATTTTGCCTTCCCATTCTACGATCAAAACAACTGTCAGTCCATAATTATCTCCTTAATCATTCAAGATTTTTTATTTCGATACTATTCAATTTCTAATGAATTCATGTTCATGCTGTTAAAATGTCATGGCTTTGCAGCTTTGCCAATTATAAATAGTTTTCAAAATTTACCTGACATATTAACATCCAGCATGACAGTCAGTCTTTTGGTATTTCCTGCTGTACATTTTTCCTCTTTTAAACACATTGTTTTGCTGGTCAAAGCCCAGAAAAAAAGACAGTCTCATCACAATTAAAAATGTTTCTTTCATTGTAACTTGCGCATATTTCATTTAACTTTTTCTTTCAGTCAGGCACTAAATTCTCCAAAAAGATGAAAGATGATGTTTGTGATACGTGATGCTTATATGGCAAGATGAGCTTGAATCTTGTCCATGGGAATATTGAATGGAATTTTTGTAGTGATAAATATTTCCTGTTTGACTGGGATTCAAATCTAGGACCTTGTGTATGAAAGGTTGAGGTGCTACTACAATATCTCATGGAGGCAAAAGTGGTGAATGTTAGGAGAAGATATTAAAAATTAGATGGATTAATGAATAGTTATGTTTCTGGCAGAAATTGACCAAAAAAAAAAAAAAAACAAGAGTTAATGTAATATAATTATATATTTATATTGAAAAAAAGCTTAGAGATAAAGGATACAACATTTAAGGGAAGAAAATATATGCTATTGAGGGCACTGGAATACAAAATATTTTGAGATCAAAAGAATATTGCATAATAAAGGAAATGGAGAATTCTATTTATAGAGTGCCAGAAAAAGATAGAATATATTTTTAACTCACACATTATTTACAATTATTATTACATTTATCCATTTATCCATGCATAATAGTGGATTAGAAATGAATTGGTAATATCATGTACAGGTATATAGTGCTCAATAATTTTTTAAAACTCGAGTATACATTATTTTTTATTTAGGAATAGAGGATGTATTTATTCTTGTAATTTTAATAATCCATTAGATAAGCTAAGGTAGGTTGTTTATCTTAATCAGTCTTCTTGTAAGCTTGTTAAAATTCAGATTTTTTTAGAAATTAAAAGGATGGCTTATATCTAGATAGAAGTTACTTACTTATATTGATTGAAACTTGGAGTTAAGGAAGGGCCATTATTAACAAGCTTATTATTTCATGCCAATAATTTGAGAATCGAATGATGCTGTTTGTAATTAATTGGTATATGTAAATGTAGTATTCTTGAAAGTCATATATCATTGTTGAATCGTTTATGTAGGTGGCTGTGTTCTTTGTCTTTGTAGTGAATATATGTGTAGCTAGCTAACTATATATCTTGATCACCAGGTCAGAATATGGTTTGGTTAATTTTATTATTTTATAGATCTTTTAAAAAAAGTGTAGGCTAGGAAACACTGTCATTAGCTTTAAAAATATAACTGGTTTGGTCTTGACTCAAACTGTTGACTTCTTGGACAGGAGACAAGTGTTAACCTTTCTGTCATCTTGACATTAACTGCCAAAGTAAAATGTACCTGAAATTCATTTCATTTTTTCAATTTTTTTATGTTTATATGAATTTGACTAACTTTTTTTTACGTGAAGTAGTGTAATTTATGTTCACAAGTTAATTGTAATACTGTTATTATAATTTCATGTTAGCAGCTGTATGCCTTTATAAACTGCATTAACATTGTGACCTACCTTTTTAGTTTCAGCAGTCACGCATTCATTGAATACGTAAAAATTATTTATTACATGTCATGATGTAATATTTGATTTATGTACACCATCTGAATTTGATATTATCTTATGTATTTGTAATTTATGAATTGCTTTCTGTTTGTTATGCTGATTTATTTTATTTTTCAGAATAATAGAAGGAAAGTTAAATTTAATAGTATTGATAAAGAACTGGAAAGAGTTAAAGATTTCATGAAAAGGCATAGTAAATTTTATGATGATATCAAAGAATTTGAGAAGCGTTTCCATATTTTCAAAGCTAACCTGAAAAAATAAGCTTCTTACAGAAAAATGAACTGGGAGCTGCTAAGTATGGAGTTACTGAATTTTCTGACTTAAGTAGTAAGTTAAGTTATTTGTTAGTATTTATAATTTTGCGAAATTTATTAATAAAATTAGTTTTATATATATGTATGCAATTAATTATTCCAGTAATAAAAAATAGTGAAGGTGTTTGTTATTCTGTGGGAATATTTAATCAAAAAAAGTTCATAATATTTTTAATTAGATTCTGTATGCAGTAGGTAGTTATAAGATTTTTTTATAAAAGAAGCTATGTTGGAGAAAAATAATTATACATTTAATATATTTAGAATTAAATTAAATATGCAGCAAGATTGTATTTGCATCTTGTACTACTTTTTTTTTTTAATTCAACCAGAAAAGTGTGACTAAAATTATAGGTATTTAAATTCTACTTATATGTTTATCCTAAAACTTAAAAAGACCAGTTTAAGTGTTTACTGGGTTTACAGCACTATAATATGAAAAATAGAATTAATTTCAGAATTAACAAAGAAATAAAAAATTGAACTCATTCATGGATTGCTGTGAATATTTTAATAATTCAGTTTCTAAAAAAGTACAATATTGTATTAAATTTAATTTTGTTTTATTTTATAAAGTTAAATATTATAATAAAATAATTTTTCCTTTTCTAGAAATTAATAGTATTAACTAAAACAAAACATGTGAATATTAAACAAGCTATTAAATTCTTGGGCTTAAAAAAGAATTGTAAGATTTTAGGTGAAAGTTTTGTACATAAAAACTGTATATAATTTATTCTAATATATCAGTTTTGGTCATGAAAAGTGATCATCTAAAATAATTTTTTTTGTTGTAATTATTCTTTTAAATGTGAATTTAATGTACAAATAGAATTAACTTAACAAAATGCTAACATTAAATGGAAAAAACCTTAAAAACCTGCAATTTAAATCCTAAAATTTTGATTTTAGCCATATATTTATTTTTTTAAATATCTAAAAAGTTCCAATGTTGTGAATTATATTCATTTCTAAATCACAGTTCATTAGTGCAGTAAAGAATAAATATAAAAATATTTCAATTTGAGTGAATGGATTGAATTGTGCAATATAAAGTCAGGGCGTTCAGTTACAGTGATAACTTAGTTTGATGTTAATAAGAGTAATTTTAATTAAATTTTGTTAAACCATACAAACTATTACGTAAGTAATAATCTTTTGTATTTTATTGAATTAATTGGTTTTCCTTAATAATTTTTTTAATATTTATTATCTGGTACTAATTATTATTTATTAAAAAAAATATTTTTAAATAAAATATTGATAGTGTGTTTACTGTACACACATGCATGCACACACATACGTACATACACAGTTTAACTTATTTATCTATTCAAGGTCAGCAAAATGGCAGTTATTCCTCCTTCATTGTCTGTTCATAATGTCTTCCTTGTTAAGTGCCAGGACATTACAGATCTCTGAGTATCTTGTTTCTGATTTTTACAAGGCCTTATCCTTTTTTCTTTGCCATTTACTTCAACTCTTCTTTCCCTTTTCAGCATATACTCCTCCTTCCTTCAGTCTGCATGGCCCTATGTTCTAAAGTACCATAGAATTTTAATTGTGGCTCTAACATCAGCATTCCACTTCCTGTATTTGAATAATTCCCACCTCCTTTTCATAACTTCTGTCTGAAATCCTTGGCTTAGGTTTTTAAAAAAATTACAGAAGTCAGGTTGTTTGAAGTGAGTTTCTTAGAATACTCTAGTTACTTAGAATATTGAAGTATTCTTATAGTATATATGACTTAAGAATACTTAAGTCATATTTAAGACCAAGTATTCTTTGATTAATTTCTTTTAATAGCTTTTCTTACAAGACATTGCTGAAAATTATTTTTAAAATAGTGTGTGATTTCCTGGTATAGAAAGAAGTGTAAGAATAGTTGTCTATTTCCCGCTGTATAAGCATGATGTTATAGTCAAATATTATTATTGCATAAGTATGAAGATGTTGATATATTTAATGAAATGCAATAACAAATTGGTTTGATTTATAGAAAGGCATGCTATTAAAAAGATGTGTTTTTTTAATGGGGGTAACACTGATGGAATTGTTTATGTTAGTATTGTTTGATTGCGATCAAAAAATATTCTTGCAACAATGTAATTTTCAAACTAATGGAAGTGTCGCAGTGGGAGTATACTGTTTTGTAACTTGGGATTCACTGATTCTGTATTTTTATTTAATCCACTTTTTCTAGTATGTAGCTGAAACTGATCTTTCAGTTCTGATTGATTTATTGAATTATAGTTTGACTGGTATCAACCAGTTGAGTTTGTATTGGTTGAATTGTGTCATTAGTAGCAAGATGAATCTAGAAATCAAACGACGAAAGTGAACTGTGTAATAATTTAACTCCTCTGATCAAAGAGCTCTCTCTCTTTTCTGTTTTGCTTCCGGAACCACCGTAAGGTATTACTTCAGAGGATGAATGAGAATGATATATATTAATATAAACGAAGTGTAATCTTGTACAGTCTCAGGTCAACCGTTCCTGAGATCAAAGAGCTGTGTTGTTAGTAACACCTTCATCTGTCAGTTTTAATTGCAAACACCATTATTCTGTTAATATGGTTTTATACATGGCGTTAAATAAATGCAGAAAGTTTGTTCAGATTAAATAGTTTTACTGTAGGAGAGAAAATAGATCATTAATTAAAGAACAAGCACCTTCTCCTAGTTATTCAGCTTATTTCTTTGCTAGTTATACCTAATTTTTTTCATTTTTTAACTTCTGGTGTGTGTGGAAGTTGTTAGTGATATTAGACTCGAAAACTGTTTCCTTGTGTGAAACTATTTATGTCTCCCTTGCTGATATTACTTGAAATGATCAGATTTCTATTACTAAATTCATTGTTTTCAATAAATTTGGTTCATTTGAATTGTAATTTGTTTTGAAATATTGTGCTTTCTTAATCATTATTGTTTTATTCTGAAATTTCATTATTTTTTACCTTGTGGCTTTCATCAGTTCAGAAGAGAATCTTTATTACTTCTACTGGATTTTTTTCTCTTTATATATATCTTAATCACTGTTTATCTATTAAAAAATATTTTTGTTTTTAATTTTACGATTGCGTTATAAATACCTTCTTTTTCTAAATAAGTTATTAGAATAATGAATTATATTATAATTTTCTGTTTATTTTTTCATTTCACTAGAGAGGGATCCTTACAATTTCATATTGATTTTGTCGGCCTTTATTCTTTGTTGCTTTCAAAAATTTTTTTTGCACTTTCATGGCTATTTGTTGTTGTTTCTCAGTAAATTTAAACTCTTTTATTTAATCTGTTCTGTAACATTCTTTATTTTATTTTTTAAATTCATGATTAATTTTAATTTTTTTTTTTTATTGTACATTTATTACTGTTAATAACAGCCATTAACTTTATTATCTGTTCATAAAATTAAATGTTTTCTTCCTTAGAATTTTAAAATTGTTATCATCTACTACTAGTCCTTTTTACTTTAAAGAAAGCATTAAGTATTAAGGTAATGAGCTGGAATGAAATAATTTAACAAATGTTTATGATCACTGCCCAGTATTTTTTTGCATATTGCTTGTTAAAGAATTGTGAAATAAAGTGCTTACCTATGGTTAATGTAAGCATAAATGTTTTTGTTTGTTGAATTTATTTATTATTTGCTGATGGAATAAGTGGATCTGTCCAAAAGGTTAAAGGGTTCAAATTGCATATGTTTTTAAAACAATTTTTTTTTAATGTCAAATTTTCAAGTTTTTTTAATGGTCGTTAAATTATTCAATTTAAAAAAAAAATAGCTAATATTTATTAATTAACTTAAAATATTAGTTCTCCTTCACATCTTATTTGATGATTGGAAAACTATTTAAAATTGTAATTGTTTTCTATTTTAATATTTTACTTGATTCTTCTCTGACGTTTGATCTTTAAAAAAAGTGTGATGAAATAGTTTTTTAAATAGAATTACTGATTGTGATTTAGGGATATTATCGAGTGTTCAGAGGTGATGGAACTTGCGGAGTCAATACAATGGCCTCTTCTGCGATTGTTGATTAAGTACCATATCGCATTACGTATGTAGTTTTTATAAATTTTTACTTTTACTAATAACAACAACTAGAAAATAATCAATATGATTTTTATAATAAATAGATGAGGTTTAATATAAAAAAAAGAATTAAAAAAAAATGAGAACTACATCTAATGGATAATTTTGAGTTGCTAAGGCATTCTATGATGGTTTGGGAAACTCAAAACTATTCATCATTGAATTCAGACATTAATATAAATATTTTAACATTTTAAAATATTAATGTTAAAATATTAATTGTAACTTAATTTTTTCTGAAATTGATAATTAAATATTATAAAAGCAGCTATATGAAGTTTAATATTATAAATGAAAAGAGAAACCCATGTTACTGTGTAAAAGTAATTATTTTTATTAATAATACAAGTAGGCAAAGGTAATAAATAAAATTATATTCAATAAAATAATAATCTGAAAGGTGTTAATTGCTAAATATTTGAATTATATTTATCTTATTTGCTAAGTATTTAAACTTATGTCAAAAAAAAAAAAAAAAAAAATTGGGTTTATACTGTTAGTAGCTGTAATTTAATAATTCATTAACAAAGTTGTTCTTGGTTCAGGCAAAGGAAATCTTTTAACTTAATCTCAAATAAACAGATTTTGAAAACCTTACAGATCATTAGGTAATTTATAATTTATTAATTACAAATAGTTTAATTACTTCAGAGATTGAAGTATAATAAGTTCCTTTCAAATAAACTGAAGTATTATGCTGTGTAACCCATGTTTTCTCGTTTGGAACAACATAATATTTTTCATAAATAAGTGACTAATTTTTTCTTTCTTTTTAACCATGTTATAATATTATTTTTTAGATAAGAGTTTACAAAGGTGTATATAATATTTAACAATTTCAAATAAAATAAAATTGTCTAATTTTGTTGCAAATTAAATAATTTTGCTACACTGTAACAAATTATGATAACAAGTTGCAAAAACAATCATGTTATTGGCAACAAAAAATGAGGGCTGTTTTTTTCCAACCTCCAATGGGCACAGTGACATAACAAAAAAAAAAAAAAAAGACATAAAAGTGACATAAAATTATTTTATTACTAACAGTTGAGTAGTATCTAATTTATTTTTCTACATAATTGTCAAAATGAATAAGGCATTTTTCATATCAAGACACTAGCTTTCTGATGCTCTCTTCAAAGAAGTTTACCACCAGTGAGGTAAGGTACATCTTGACAGCCTCCTGAAGTTCTTCATTGGTGGCAAAGTATTGTCTGACCAACCATGTCTTCAATTCTTGAAGGAGGTGAAAACCATTAGTTCTGTACTATATGATAGATGGTCAAAACTTCCCAGTTAGATTGTTTGAGAAGGTCTTGTATCGCCTTGTTTCAGTGTGATTGTGGATCAAAACCATGACGGACAAAAGCGTGCTTCTTTGTTTGTTCTGGATCACTCTGCGGAGGTGACGTAAAGGTTCACATAAACTTCCTTTGTTATTGTTGTCCTCTGCTCCTTAAAGTCCACCAACAAGACACCTTTATAGTTCCAAAAAACTGCAACCATTGTTTTTCTCTTGCGCAGTGTCTGAACTTTTTCAGCTTGTTTGGAGAAGAAGTGTGCATTCACTGCTTTGACTGTTCTTTGGTTTCTGGATTATCAGTTTAATCCAATTCTCATTGCTAGTAGCAATAGACTTTAAAAACTCTTCCCCTTCATTATTGTAATTTGTGAGAAACATTAAGGCTGACACCATTTTCTGCATTTTCTGATAGTCACTCATTGGTTTTGGGACGCAATGTACACACAGTTTCCGGTATTCTGGTCATTCGTCACAATTATGTACAGAGAAGATCTTGGAATTGGGATTTCTGCAGAAAGTGCACTGATTGTAAACCTCTATTTGTTGCGGACAAAATTATCAACATGCTCAACCAGGTATACAGTAGTGACAAACTTGCATCCTTGCCCACCTTCGTCATGGATGTCCATTTACCCTTCTTTAAATTTCCTGCACCATTCCTGTACACTAGCATCCCTCATAAAGTTTTCACCATACACTAGGCTCATTTTGCAACTCACACTTGGCAGAGCATCGATCATAGTGGCCATGTTCAATTGCCTGTTGTTTGGCTCAGACTGATGCAATGGAGCTGCCATTGGCAGAGGTTGTGGTGTTGGTGGGTGGGGGGGGGGCTTAATTCAATGACATGCAGACTTGGCTCTTACCTATCTCTTGTTTACTTAGATGCAAGATCGGATGTTGAAAAAATACAGCCCTCATACTATTAACAGTGAAAATACTATCCATGCATTTAACAATGAAATATTTACTTTAGAAGCACATTCCAATGATTTTATTCCAATATGAAAATAGACAGTTATAATTTATCCATTGAATGATTTTTTTTAACTGATATTGCTGTAGAGTTTTATAATTCTCTTAAGTAATTACCTTCTAACATAGATCCAGTTTTTATATTCAGATTTTTGATTCACTTTTATCAGAACCAAAAACACTTTATCAATTTTTAATAGAGTGGGCTCATTTATCAATCACCTAATTTTGTAATATCTTTTCATAATGGAAATGTTTCCATGAATACTAATAAATTCATAAAAAATATCAGAAATGAGTTGGTAATTTTTTAGATAATTACTGGGTTGTTTTTGAGCATATTGTGATTTTTTGCAGTTATTTGATGTTGTGTATATTATACAAACATAAATTTAGTTAGGCTGATATTTGACACCTTTTTCAATAAATTCCAGACTGAAGTTTTAATAACATATTTTATTATTCTATGACTAATAGTCATTCAGTGATCTGTTTTTCAGTACATGAAATTAGGAAGACGCATGGTTTTTTTCAAAATATGTACGTGTATCATGTAAAGTTAATTCCATAAATACATTATAGATCTTGATGCAGTATTTTTATTCTACTTTAAACAATTAATTGTTACTTTCATATATATTAATTAAATTATGATTCTAGTATTTATGTTTAACATTTTAATGTCTGTAAGTTGTCATATTTTAATTCAATTTTTATGTCTTTCTGTGTTCATTTTTAACTACCTAAGTTATATGTTATAAGTTAATTTAAATATTATTAATATTGCTATCATTTTTCTCTTGATTCATTTCATCCTTCTTATTAAAATAAGTGTGTCAATTCACAGCTAGGTTGTAAATAAATTGATTTAGTGTCTCAGATGGTGAAATAATTTGACAATACACTTGTTTTAAATTTTATTTTAATATTTTCATTTGTTTTCTTATGTATAATACGAAGGTAGAGATGGTAATAGTTAATAAAAACTAACTTCTTAATCATAACTATATAAAATAAAAACAACTTGGTTTAAAAACTATAGGTTTCTATAAGTAATAACAATATTTCTTAGGATGTATTGCTGAATGTAGCATTTTTACTGTCTCAAAAATACATGAACAATTTAAATTATAAGATAGCATCGCAGTTAGAATGATACTGACAATTGAATCGATAAATAATTTTGCAGTCATGATGTTACGCAAAACCCAGCTAACTTGGAAACTGTTAGCAGCATCCAAGTAATTTGTCCTGATGTAAAAAAATGATTTGGATATTACGAAAAGGTTATTATGGTTTGTCTTCACTAAATTAATTACCTTTCTTACACATTGCATAACATGTGTCACATGATTTTTGAATACCTACATTATACAACATTGAAAGTAAAATTCAAACCACAATTATAGTGATATATTGATACTTTTGATGACAATGTGGTTGAAATTACTAAGTTTTTTATTTTCTGAAATTTATTAATCTTCAAAAACTACCAATTTTTTAGCAGTAAATGCAGTCAAGAACGAGTCGTAAATGTGTAAATACAGGATGTCCCATATAAAACGCAACCCAACCTTATATTGGTAGGTATTGAAATAATAAAAAGGCATGTGTAAATGTAAATTTTATTATTACTATCCATTACCTTACATTTAGAGTAAATGATGGAAGTGGCCGCCATCTTCTTGAATGCAAGCTTCAATTCTTTTTACAGCATTTCTTGCAACTTTTTTCAAAGTTTGTGGTTGGATATTTAATACAGCTTGTTCAATATTGACTTTCAATCATTCAAGTGTTCGTGGTTTGTTGCTGTAGGCTTTTTCTTTGAGGTAACCCCATAGAAAAAAATCCGCCGCACTCAAATCTGGAGATCTTGGTGGCCACAAGCCTCGACCGATAACACGATTACCAAAGAATTCCTCAACGAAATCAGAAGTTGAACCTGCGTAGTGCGTTGTTGCACCGTCATGTTGTAGCCAGCAGTGTCTGTCTTCCTCTTCCAAGAGTACAATCAACTGAAATAAATTATCCTGATATCGTTCTGCATTAATGGTGTACTCGAAAAAAATAGGACCGATTTTTTTCTTCCGCGATATCGCGCACCACACGCCCAACTTCTGCGGGTGTAATTGTTTTTCGTGATAAACGTGGGGATTTTCAGCACTCCAAATTCTACTGTTTTGGTTGTTTACGTAGCCATCCAAATGAAACCATGCTTTATCTGTGAAAAATAACGAATCCATAACATTAATTCCCTCACGCAGAAATCGACGGAACCATTGACAATATAATAGTCGTTTTTCTTTGTCGGGCTCAAGAAGTTGATGAACCGTTTGAATGCGATAAGGTCGTAATTGTAATTGTTTGGTCGCCCGATGAACAGTTGATTTAGACAGATTTATTTGGCGAGGCGAGTAATCGGTCTTTGATTTCAGTGACTGTATCTGTATTCAACACTAACGCAGATCTTTTGTGTTCCTTGTTATTAACAGAACCAGTCTCAAAATTTTGCAACTAACCTTAATACTGATGTTTTGTTAGGAGCTGGTTTATCTGGGTACTTATGGCGAAACAAATCTTGAACTGCAACCACTGATTTCGTACTGAAGTACGACTCAACAATGAAAACACGTTCATCTAGCGAAAACACCATCTTGTCTCTAGCAATACACTGAACGTTATGATTGCATTGATGTTACTATCGGTAGTGTTCTACTGCGTCGATCGATGTTCAGATGTTAGACGAGTCCATTTCAGTAACGAGTAAGGGAGTAAGCTTGACTTTTGAAATTTCACGGATGAGTGATTGATGGGTTGCGTTTTATATGGGACACTGTATAAAGAGTCTAAAGATTTAAAAAAAAAATATCACTGAAGAGCGCTTAGGTCTGAAAACGTTATGATAAATTAAAAAAGGAAAGGTAATAGTAGTTCTCTAATTCTGTGCTTTGCAGAGGCTGAAAAAAATATATATATATATATATATTTATATATGTTTTAACATGTTATGATACCACTAACATGTACCCTAATATATCAATTGACAATACAATGGAAATAAAAAAAAATGATTATATCAAATCCTAGAATACACTAATGCATTATCACTGTTGTAAGAAGTATTTGTCTTCAAGATTACTTTGAATATGAGAATAATTGTTTTACAATTAGAAGGCCTACCAATCGGATCATCTATATCTCCATTATGTCTAAGATATGTATACAAGCTTTTGAAAATAAGATAGTTCATGTCATATTAAATACTTACCAGATATTACTGTGGGTACGATATCCAGATGATATTTTTTAGTCATGTATAATCCAACCATAAATAACAAACTTTTTTGATCATTTTAAATAAACTTAACAATTACAATAAAAATTTAAAATTTATATACAAAATAAAAAATTATAGAAAAATACATTTTTTTAGTTTTGAAATCAAAATAAATACAAACAATAAAATAGAAATATCAGTTTTGTAGAAAACCCATAACAAATAATAATACATTTAAATTCTAACCACCCACGGTCACAAAAACTGATATTTTTAAAAACATGATATTTAGTGCAATTCATTATACAATGAACAATAAAAAAACTCAAAAAAGAAATATATGAAATAAAACAAATAGCAATATTTAATGGCTTAATGGAAATTGTGAAAAAAGAATGTATAAAAAACAAAATAAAAAATACCAAAATACAACAGCAAATAAATAATAGAAAGATTAAAAATAGTTTATACCAGAGTACAAATGTACAAATAAAATAATAGAAAAAATTATTAACATACACAGTATGTCTGAAAAGTTCTCAAACTAAATTAAATAAAAATACAGATTTACACATTTGCTCACAACAGCACTGTACATAGAACTCTTCTCTAATTATACAACTGTTGCAGTGCTATTAGAACTCATCAAACGCTTTGGAGAAATCACTTTGTGGGACAGCCCTCAACTGCTCAGTTCAAGCCCTTTGGATGGCCAGAATGTCTTGTTTTGTCTTGTTTGTGGCCAGAATTTTTTTGTAATGTGTCTTTTCCTGGACATTAAAAGGGTACAAATAAGTAAAGTAATGCATGGAATTAAGTATAGGGGTTTTTTTACATAGATTTTAAAATGTTTGTAACAGTTTTTTTTATAAAATAATTTTTATAGGAATTTTATTTGTTGTAGGTGATTTTTTAAAAATATTCTTTAGCAACTTATTCATTTTGCTGGTTCAAGCCTTGAATGTCTACTTAATCTGCTTTATTTTAAATTAGAGTTTTATAAATTGTTCTATTTTAATCCAGTTTTATGAAATTTTAATGTTATTAAAATTAGTATTATATTTATTAATGCATTTAATCAATAAATTTGTCACTAGGTATTTCCTATAATTGTAACACTTTTGTTATAAAAAAATTTATCTAATCTATTTATAGTTAATTTTTTATTTATTTATTTTTCTACTTATGCATATTTTATTTATTTGCTGTCAGTTTCATTAATATAATTTATTATTGTTAATTGTGAAAACAGTACAAAAGTAATTTTTTAAATAAAAATAGACATGTTTGTAAAGTATATTATTATTTTTTTATTATAAATTAATACTACTTTAAATTTTTTAATGCAATATTAGAGTTTTATTATCAGATATAATAATTTACATTAGCATTTTAATTGTACTTTAATGTTTTATACATATCCTGAGTGCGTATAAATAGTTCATGTTACATTTAAGTGTATTTATTAAGTTGTAAAATGTACTTATCCTGTCTAGTAAATTTATTTTTAAATAAAAATAGTTTTCTATTGATTTTTCCCCAAATGTTTTACTAGTTTGTAGTGCTGATTCATGAAGCTCTTATACTGATTGAAAGGCTGTGGTGTAAGGAGGATTCCCTTACTTCTCTAATTTCTTTTTTACAGTAATTTCCATTACATATAATTTATGACTTAAATTTTATAATTTGACGTGAAGACAAACTATGTCTTTGGTTGTTTGTATACTTTACTGATGTATAAAAATGAGTAAGACATATTGGATCTAAGAAATATGGATACAAGTTGTAATAAAGCTATCGAAGAAGACCATTTAGGAATGAAATAAAATTTTGTGGAGCATATTAATTAATATGTATATTTTTTAGTCATCGATCAGTTGACTGATTTGATGATGTTCTCCAATCCTTTCTATGTTGTGCTAATATTTAAACCTGAACATACTTCATTCTAGATTCTCAATTTTCTGTTTTATGTATTCCAATTTTTGTCTTGCTACATAGTTTTTATCTGCTACAAATCACCAAATTAGCTAGACTTGAATGTCTTGTTGTATACATAGTTTACCAACCTAGTTTGTCTCTACAAGATTCTGCAACAAATTTCCCTTTTATTCATAAGATAGTTGTTTTATTAAAAAGTCAATATTAATGTTGTGGTTACTGTATAAAGATGAAAGCTAGGAGATGCAATAAGATCTTAGTTTTGATATGGCTAGTGAAAAAATACAGAAATATAGCATTAAGGAAACAGTTTTATGAACAATTAGGCAGTGTAAATTTTATTTTCAACACAAATTGTTTAGGGAATTAGCCAAAAAAATTCTGTAATTATCAATGAGAATACTCTTAATGAATGAATTGGAACTAACCTTTAGTTAGTAATTGGAACTACAGTTCTAGTAAATTAAATCTAATTTGGTTTTTAATACAACAGTTGGAAGTAATACAACTCTGGTTTTAGATGACACATTTTTCTTTTTCCTTTACCCAAGTTTATAGATCAATCATTGGGTTATAATTTGTCATCTTATCATTGCTACAAACATTGAAGGCTTTTTTTTAATTATATATATCAAATGACTGATTCTTCATACTGTTTTGAAATATGATTTGAAATATGACAACAGAACAACTTTGCAATTCCTTACTAATTTCTTTTACTGCTCTAAGTGCTGTTAAGCTTTTTTGAACAATTTTAATATTTTCTTACGTAGTGTTTCTTTGAAAATTAACTATTTTCTATTCATCTGTGATGTGGTTTTGGTTTTCAAAAGACCTTACTGTTTTTTTTTGTCATTGCAATAAGAAGATAGAAATCAATGCTCGTTTGAAAAAGACTCAACTTTATCCTACATTTTTATTTAATAAACTTTTTACAGCAGTATGTATTTTGCTTAATTACTGTATTATAAAATTTGTATCAATTTTTCTCCGTATTATAATGGTTGAACATTTGATAATCTTTTCATACTTGTACATCAATATCATTTGGTTTTGAATGAAATTTTATAGTTTTCTATAATGCTTATTAATGCAGTCCTTATAAACATATATTTGATGTGTTGAAAAAATTGAGCTCTTAATTATGATGTTTGACAATGCAGTTAATTATTTTACTACAAAACCAACCAGAAGTCTTTAAAAAAAAGCTTTAGCATTCATTTTGCGTATTACTTTTCTATTTCAGTAATTTTTTAACAAAATAAATTTAACTATAAATCACCATTCAGTTGGTATATTTGCTGCTAACTTTTTTCCTCTTTACTTTACCAGCTGTGCTGATTTACTTATCTTTAAATAAATTGTATTAGTATATATCACACTAGCATATATAACTAGTTATTTTAAGTATGAGTTTCGTAACCTTGAAAATATGTGATGACTCCACTTGTACAACATCAGCATGCGGCATATACATGACTGCTACTGTTATGCAACCTGCCAGTTATTGCTTCTTGGAATATAATAATTGTTCTTAGATATTATTCAATGGATTTTAAAATCTATGTTTTAATCTTCTGTCAGAACAATGTTAGGCAGGCAGTCTTTTTAGGTTATAATTTACTGAAATTATAATTTTCCCAAAAATGTTTTACATATATTTACATTGAAATTTTTTTCTTTTCTGAATAATAGTTTTCTAATTTGCAACAAAAATTACATAAATATTAGAAGATAAATGGTTTATTTTAATTCTAATAAATTTTAATCTATTTTAACTAATAAATGGTTAATTTTCATCTTTTATATTATATATATTTAGGCCTACTATCAGCTGTGAGAAGATAGCTTTTATTAGAACACTATGATTCAACACTATGATTAGAACTATGATTACAGTAAATAAAAATAAGAAACCTTGACAAAAATTATACTAACTAATAAAGTTTATCAGAAGTAACTTGTATTTTATTGTAAAAGTGGTAAATTAATTTATTGTATTATAACTGTTATATTTTAGGTTGTCAAAAAATATAACCTTTACTAAAAATGTTTAAAAGACATTATTTTAAAATACTTAAATTAAATTATGTAACATATTTTGAAAGAAATATTTGTAAAAATAAAATAAATAAAAATGCATAAAATGATTTATTAAAAGAATGCAAATTAATATTGAAAGTGCTAGTAATAAATTTACTTGTTTATTGTATCCTAATTAATAATAAAATTAATTTTTTTACAATTTTCTTTATTTGCAAAATGACTATTGTTGTATTGAACCCTAAATAATGTTTTTTAGAAATTTATTTAGGATATAAATGACTATGTAATAACTATTAATTAGACTGCAAAACATTTGTTCAGAATTAATAAAAAAAATAATAATAAAATAATAAATTTAAAGTGAACTAATGAAAGAATAATACATTAAAATAAAATAAAAAAATAGTAATTTGGTGAAAAAATAAATTAAAAATCGGCTAACAATCAAATTTAATTTTAACAAAGTTAAACAAAATTTGATGATTACTAATTTCAGTTTAGTAATTAATTTTGTAAGAGCAATCTTACCTATGAAATATTCTAAAACAAGGATTCAACCATATGCTGGGAGAATCTGGGCAGTGGGAACATGTGAAATTGGCATTGCGAATATCAATGTTTGCACATTTTTTTCCTCATACAGTTTACCTCTTTAGGGATGTATTCAGGAATCGGGTAACAAATTGCAGCAAATTTGTATCTGAAAATCGTGCATTTTATTGCTGCTAAATTTATTGAAGAGAAAGTGGCTATTTATTGGCATCATTTGGAATAATGTTACAGCCAACTTTTTATACCATCTAAGGTGTTTGTGAGAGGAGGGGTAATAAGCCAACATTTGATCCTGTCCATCAACACTTTTCATATGCTTATTGTTCTCTACTATCATATGGGTTTTTTGATTTCACACATTTTTTATCTTTTACAGTAACCTCCTCTGTTCCAAACAATTTGGAACAGATCAACACCCCAAAATCTGGATCAGCAGCTCCTTCATAAAGAAGAAGTTTTTGGACCATTCCATGGCAGTCAGCTAAAACATACAATCTAAGGCCATATTTGTGTCTTTTGTTTTGAATGTAGTGTTTAAAAATTAAACAACCTTTCCAGAGAACATTGATTCATCAAGGGAAAGGTTTTTGTTGGGGCTATAAATTTGTAGCATTTTTGAATTAAAAATTCAATGAAAGGGTGAATTTTTTAAGGTGGTCATTTTTATTTTGTTCATCTTCATTAGACAAAAAATGTAAAATTCTTAAAATAATTAAAAGTCTGTCTACTTAAAACAATTTTTAAATGCTAATCTAGATAACCAGTATGCCATTAGTCAATTATTCAATTAATCCATATGATGCCCTTCATGTACAAAATTAAAAAAAAAAATTTTTATTTACTCTAAATGTTATACCTTTACATTATGTTATTCTACTATGGTCACTGGCACATTGGCCTAATAGCTTCACAGCATGTATTTATCATTTTTATTCCTAGTCAAAAGTAAAAAGGCTTCTGTTAAGAAAAGAGACAGCAAATATAGCTGTGTCACATCAGGTAATTCTGTTTTTAGGCCAGGGTTACCTGTAAATGGTATCTGTTATTGACATTTGTTTTCACTCCATCAATAACATTGAGGTTTGATGATATTGGGTAGCTCAACCCAATATCGTCAAACTCCAACTCATATTGTCAAAACCAGTTCAGGTTGAGTAGGGCTGGAACTTGCCCAGAATATATGGGAAGTAGGCTTATCTACCTCAATTGGCTGCAGCTCTCTCTCTCTCTGTGTATGTGTGTGTGTGTGTGTGCGCTTGTCGGTGGTGATTCAGGTAGACGACATCAAGGAAGCTGATTTCTTTGTATTCAGGTCTGGCAGGTAGTATTGGGTACCTCTTCATTGCCCTCTTACTTCAACAAGTTTTTACAAAATATGATGTCAAGCTCATCTTCAGAATCCTATCAGCATTAGTTCTTCATCAAATTCAATTTCGTTTAGTTTTCTTTTGCATGAGCTGCTCTTCCAGAAGTGAAAGACTGTGACTTCAAAGCTCCCAAATGTAAAGAAAAAACTAAACCAATTAGAATATAATCATGCATATTTCTGTATAAAATGAAAATTTAAATAATCTAACCATAAATGAAGGCATATTGTATTATACTTTGCAAAATTTTCTTTAAGATAAAATAAAAAGTTGGAGTTATGAATTTGGGACCAAAAAAATTCACGTCAAAAACAAATTTAATAAAACTATAATGAATATGATTGCATAATTTTATTACTAAGGTAGGCTTTTTATACTGTACTATGATATAATTACAATATAAAGAGTCATTTTTTTTAGATTAGTTTATTTTCAAAGAATTTAAAAAAAGTATTTAAAAAAATATATAATAAAAAAAGAATAGAATTAAAAAAAAATTGTACTAACCTGATTTAAAATCTATAAAACTATCTCCAAGAAGCTGTAAAAAAATTATCTATGTTGAAAAAAGCTATACAAGTATAAAACAACAAAAAATAAAAATGAACTAAACTGAAGAATCGTTTCTCTATGCTAATACATTATAACAAAAGCCTTACCAGTTGCTGACAAAGAGTAGGAGAGTATAGAAAACTGCCTTACCCTTGACGCATAGGTGATGAGTCACTCAGGTGCACGGAACATTCCTCCTCTATGACTGCTGTGGTGTCATCAATACTGAATGTATTAAATCGTTACAATCTACATAAAAAATTTGTTTGGTTAAACTTTTTGCATTGAATGTGGTTTATAGTTATTACTGTCTTCCCTTTTCAGATTCATATAATTTATCTTTCTCATACTTTTCAATTGAGCCGTGGTATAGGCAGTGGATTTAAATTTCTGTGGATTTAATAAACAGTGAGTGAATCAGTATGCTTTCGAGGCATCAGTTCCTGCTTCCTTTTTATCTGCAATATATGAAGCATGTTTTTAAAGTAAGTACCGTTTTGAAATTAAAAAAATACAAGTACATTATTCTTAACAATTTTATTCTTACGTGAAAGCCTGTACTTTAATCTACTTTTGAACATAATTGTCACCAATATTAAGGCACTTGTCATATCGTACAACCAGCTTTTGAATACCATCATCATAGAAGTCTGCTGCCTGACTTAATAACCACTGCAACATGGTCGCTTTGACACCATCATCATCAATAATTTAAGTGTTCAGTCACAATTTCATAGACAACACTTCTTGAAACTTGAGAAAATCTTCAGATAGCGAAGAAATCATAAAGTGTTTCTTCTTTTTCAGTTTTTCATCAGCTTTCTGCACCATATCTTCAGTAATGACAGAAGGTCGTCCATTCTGTTCCTCATCATGAACATTCTGGAGGCCATCTTTAAAAGCTGTAACCCATTTTTGTACCACTCCATTGCTCATAATGTTTTCTCCATATACGTCACTGATCTCATGATGAATTTCAGCCGCTTTCATGCCTTCAGCTTTAAGAAAAATGAATCACACCACATCAGCAGGATTCTCGATCAGCGGAGGCATTTTAAATACTCACAAACGTAAATACAGTCAAATATTTCCGTAATGTTTCTGTGGCTTCCCAACAGATGTGGGTACACAGTGCGCATGTGTGGATTGCCGACTGTAGTGTACCAGCGGCGGAATTTCAAATCGGTACTTTTTACATTTCAGATTTTGTTCTAATATAATGTATGATCATTTTTGAATTCTTTGATCTGTTCTGGAGTTTTTTCCTTGGTATCATTGCCGTTAGTATAGTATATTTATTTATTTATTGCCGTAAGTATATTTAAAATTGTCTGTTTTTTCTTAGTCTATCTTTTTATTTCCTGATCCTCAGTGCTATTTACATTATGAAAATTGAAAGTTACACTCTCAATGTATTTTTGCTTTAATGCTGAAATTAAGCATTCAACATACTCAATATTTCTGACATTTATAATTAGTCTTCAAGGGGAGCCAGTCAGCTTACAGTAGAGTTAATTGATGCCATTTTGCAGGGTAATAGGAAGGACTACCCTAATTTAATGCCAAACAGGCAGCTTTCAACTTGCCTCTTATTCCAAATAAACTCCATTTAAAAATTTTTGTGTGGTTCAAGTAGCTGATTTGTGTACCTACAGTCTCAGCAGCGGCAGCAACCAAATTGCAAACATTCCAGGCTCATAATTAAGACATCTTGGGTTCGAGTCTTCATACTGTTTTTTTTTTTCACTACATATAGTATTTTTATGTGTAGATAATTTTTTATAATTAGTAGTGTTTATAATAATAATACTATTTATAAGAGTCTTGAATTTAGAGTTTGCTCATTATTATTTTATTTGAATACACCAAATAAAATAATAATAAGTAATAATAACAAACAGATTTTGTTTTAAAAAACTTGAAAAAATGTATTTTTATAAATGTATTTAAACTGCATTTCGTATTGAAACTTGAATTTCACTGTAAGTTTTGTAAAACAAAATCTGTTTGTTGGATATGTGTTAATCTTTCATTCCTCACGTGATCCGTATTCCAAGCTGTTTACAAAAAAATTTTAAGGTTAATATTCAAATAATAATATAATATAATATAAGGTTATAATGTAATGTTATATATATAAGGTTATAATAATAATATATATATATATAAGGTTATAATAATAATAATATAATATAAGGTTATATTCAAATAAAATAATAGTCATGAAACATGAAATTCATGTAGTTTTTTCCTAGATTCTTATAATTATTATTACTATAAATGCTATATTATACAAATATTATTGTGTTTGTAGAAGAGAGAGAAAAAAGAAAATTTAAAAAACCATAACTTGAACCTGAGACCTTTCAATTATGAGGCTGGATCACTTGCAACTCATTTACTCTGCTAACACGACTGATGATGTACAAATAAGCTTCATGAATCACTTGAAAATCTCTAAATTGAGTTTACTTGGAATTTTGGATTTAAAGTAAAGCCCTCTGCGACCAACTTGCAAAAGGGCATCAATAAACTTCATTTTAAATTGGCCACTTGTCCTTAGTTACAGTTTTTATTTTAGATGATATTATTAATCCATAGGAATTTTGATAAAAAGAATAATCTTGGTTATTAACCAATAATTATCTGATTTTCTTAACAACTGAATTAAATATAAGTCTTTCTTTTGCCACTGTTTTCAAAAGTATATTTAAAATTGTCTGTTTTTTGTCTTATTCTTCCTTTTCATTCTCAATGCTATTTCCATTATGAAGATTGAAAGTTACAACACTCTCAATAAAACTTTGAAAAGAAACACAAACTACTTTTTATTAGAGCAACTAAAATTAATTACAAGCAATAAATTGGTGCATGAATTATTAATAACTAGTATAGTTTTACACACAAATACTGAACAACAAAAGTTATGAAATAAAAATACCACAAATAAAAATGAAAAACAAATTCATGATCTGAAGGATATTAAACAAACAAATACTGATGAACCTTTCAGCTAGTGATTTGCGCTTATATTACCAACAAATTTACGGTAATCAGAAGTGAAATAAAAAATATTTTCAAAATTCTTCACTGTAAATATGTAGTAGCATTTTTAAAAATCTGTTTTATTTCATTCAAAATATTGATATTCAGCAAACCTACTTACTGATGCCTAGTAGTTTTTTAAAAATCATTTTAGTTTAAATTCTCCAAGTTTGGATTAGTGTGAGTGGATGTATTACAATAAAAAAGTTATAATTCTCTTGGAGTGTTTTCCCATGTTTTGCACTGACCAGTGTTTTTGGATCACATTAAGTTGAAGACTAACTTTATCCCAATGATTTATCAGATTATTTTTTTTATTGTTAAACCAATGACTTCAGATTAACAAAAATATGATAGTTTCATATTTTCTCAGATCTTATAAAATAAAGGAAAAACCCAGGATTTCTTATGAAAAATTATTTGTTATTAAAAACATTAAAATATATCCTTAAATTAAAAAAAAAAAATAACTTTCTGGGTTTGTGCAATTTTTACATTGAGTAAAAAAACCAGGTGTGAGTTTTACATTAAGTTCTGTCATTGTTAATAAAAGTACTATAATAATACTGCGGTAAAAGAAAAAGGTAGACTTTCTATCAGCTGAAAGAGAAATCCATTTAATTCACGAACGGAAAAATATGTTATTAAGCTAGATTACTGTATGTATTAATATAATGTTCATTACGAGTAAAAAGAAAAAAAACTGGAAGAAACATAATTTTTCAGGAAAGTATTATTTTGCATTATAATCCTTTTTGTAATATGTATTCATACTTTGCAAATATGTGGTTTCTGTGTAGTTTTGTTTATACTCATCCAAATTTTTGGAGTCTATGTTTTTTTTTGTGAAACTAGGTTGTTTTAACATACATATTTTGTACTGAATTCAAACTTATGTTTTAATCATAATTTTATTAACTATATTCTAATATATTGCTGTTTGTGTATTTATGTTAGAGGCTGGTTTTAATTAATAGTGAATTTATTAGAAAAAATAACAAGAAATGAAACCCATGAATTTAACATAATTATTTCACTTATTTTAGTGTACTTGCAATTTCAGGTTTTTTGTTTATTATTTTTATATATAATTGTAAATGTTTAATATGATATAAATATTAAATGTACTCTAAGTCCTCCCACACTTTGTGTATGTATTGTGTATTGGTGTATGTATGTGTGTGTATGTGTGTGTGTGTGTGTGTGTGTGTGTGTGTGTGTGATTATTTTTACTTCTTGAAATTAGTTAATGAAAAATATGTACATGCTTTTAAGCTTCAATTTTCATTGTTTATTGAGGTGAAAATGCACTCAAACTGGTCAGTGTTATTGATATTTGTTCTAAATGTGTATTCATGTGTATTTATACAAATATATATGAAAAATCATTTTCACTGTTTTTTTCTGAAGTGAGTAATTTTCCAATATGATTGAGGTATAAATTGAAGTTGTTTGATGCTAACATCACACCTGACTTGAGTTTACTACTAACTTAATATACGGTCAGCTCTTTTAGGATGTATATTCTTTCCCTGTAAGGAAATATAATGTGCTTTATAAAATTTAAAAAAATATGTTGTCCTTTTACATCAAAATTAAAATATTTCAGAATGTACTTGTTGTCATAATGAAACAGTTTTATTTTGTATTTCTTATTGTTAATGCTAACAAGTACATTTCCTTATATGTATGTTAATCTTATTTGTAACTCTTAGATTATTTGTAATCTTAGTTGTCATTTAGGACTACTGTCCTTTAACTTTTTTTTTAATACAAAAACACTAAATGCCGTTTGGGAGTTTTCATGATGGAGTATGTGACCAGGTTGCCCTTTCATGGAAAACTTCATAAAAGAAGAGTAATGTATAAATTAAATATCTTAATTTATATTTTTTAATCGGTTTATAAGTAAAGATTCAGTTTAATATTAATTTAAATTTAAAAGAGTGTACCCAAAACTCTTTCCCATTTATACTGCAGGCGGCTATTAGTTCCACTAATATGAGGTATCATAAAACATTTATTACATCAGCTGATTGTCTTTTGGACTTACAGGACTTGTAGCTTAGCCCTTATAATTCAGTTCAGAGAGAAAGGTTTTACCATTCAAATTTAAGGCAAGCCTGGATGTTTCAATTGATGTTGTAGAGATAGTAGTCTGCAAATTGCAGGCCTGTGTTTCGTGTTGACGTGTTGGGGATGGCCCCAGGCTGAACCCGGTCTCTGCATTGGTTGCTTTTTGTGAAATGTTTCTTCTTTATGAGGTGAGTAGACTGGAGCCAGTTGACCATACCATGATAAAGTTGACCATGCTTGTTGTATGTGCTGTGCTCCAGGTCAGGCTGCTGACCTGGAGCACTAAATTGCTGTTGAAGAGTTCTAAATCTTATTTTGTGGCCCATGATCATTCAAACACTAGGAGAATAGTCTCTGGCCTACCAGAAGATATAACATTGGTGCAGCATTCTGTACTGCTAACTATATCATTAAAAAAAAAAAGAAATTTACTATGAAGTAGCTTTTATTTATTGAAAAACTAGTAAATGAAAGTTAATTTACCTGTGCTGTAAAACCATTTAGAAAACTGATATGAAAACTAATAATAATATTTAAAGATTAGTTTCATAATAAAAATAACATGAAAATTAATAATGGAAGGTAATAGAAAATATGGTACATAAAAGAAGCTGATCTTAAAAATTCTGAATATCAAAATCTTGCTTTTTTCCCATCTGAAAATTCTTTGTTTTTCCACTAATAATACAATTTTTATCGATAGCACCATGTTTATATATCAGTCAATTTAAAATTTCTGGGATAAATTTCTGAGATAAAATGTAAATGTTTATTAACTGCATTAACAATCGTAGTGGAATATGTTGAAGGAGCAATGTGATTATTGTTTTCTATCAAAAAGAAATAAAGAAAATAATTGTTTAATCATAGTCAGTGAATAGCCTTAAAAAGAAGAATATTTTTAAATTGTCATCAACTACTTAAACAGTATTTCAAACTGTATTCGTTGAATTTGAAGACTACTATTGTGCTTCTAGAAATAATATTTATAACTGTTGGAAATAAATAAGCTGTTTAATTAATATAATTTTATTATTTTAACACTAATTCTGAAAAATACAATTTTGGAGTATTTTACTCTTGCGTTAAAGTATTATGAAGCAGTCAGTATTAGTGTGTTATTTATTTACAAAGATTAATTGTAAGAGAGAAATTTATTATTTTATTTGGGGTTAGATTTTATAGGTCATGAAATGAGGGAGAATAGGTATAAATGGTTTAAAGCCAGTGGTGGTTTGGGTTAATCCTATAAACAAACACATGGTGCCTAAACAACTGTAATAAAATTTTATTTTTTTATTGTATTGACCTCATGAAGCAATCTTACATTGTATACCCTTCTATTCAACTTTTATTACAAACTTCACTCGTTGGCCAATCACAAATATCAGACTTTTTCTCATTCTTTCTCTGCTTCTTAATCTTTCACATCCATTGAAGGTTGTGCCAAACTGTATAATTAAATTTACTGCAATCAGTCACTGAAAAAGTTTTGTTTTTTAACTGCTTAGCTTACCTATTCTTTCTCTGGTATCATTTCTTTTACATTTTAGTAAAAAAGTAAAACTTATTAACTTATTTAATATAATTCAGTTAGTTTTATAATCCTTGAAATTTTATGTCTTCTGATTGAGGAAACTATTTTTCATTAGTGAGAGACTGTCTGGATATCTTTTTATTTTTGGAATTAAGTTTTGAGATAAATTCATTAAGTAAATTTTATTAAATTAATGTATGCATTAATTTATATTAATTGTATGCATTAATAGTGATTGTGGATTTGTATCTTATCTATAGATTTTTTTTTGTTTAGGAATGAAAAATAAATTTAAGAAATATTGGGAGATATGATATGCAAAAAAATTAATATGTTATTTAAATTTACAGAAAAGTAGAAGTAGAATCACATTCAAAAATAGGCCGATGTAACCTGCTGTAAGTTTTTTATGACAGTAAAGTGATACATTCTGATAAAAAAGATTTTATTTGGGTTATCTGAAACAGTCACTTTTCATTTAGATAAAGCTCTTACCCAACTGAATTGATTTCAGTCCATTGTGAAAGGATGGATATTTTCCAACTAATTGACCATTTTAATTTAATGATTAATAAAGAAATGATTTCATCTATGAAGTTATTGTATAACTCAAATTCAGCATAAAAATATATACAATGGAAATATCTGAAATTTTTTTTTAGAGATCTTACTTCTTTTTGCAATTTATATTATAGCTACAGTTTAGTAGAAGCTAAACTGGTTAAACATACATATGGAAAAAATCATACCGAATAATATTGATGTTATATTTCAACTCATTTACAAATAGTGAACTGAGCTTTGGGTAGTGCAAAAATGTTGGGTTAGTTTAAATGTGATGAAAAATGAACCAGACTGAGCACTAAATAATTTTTATTTAAGATATGTAAATGTATTATAACAGTTTCCTATGCCGATATAGTTTAATCTGCTTGCAGTTTTATATACTGTGGATTACCTAATAATTTTGTATTTACCATGGACACCTTTCCCATTATTAGCCTGGAAAGCAGAGACCATATATATGTATTTATCAGTGCTTATTAATTAATTGCCTTAATGAGTAATAAATCAGAACTTACCAGTAATGTAGGAATAATTCTTACTCATTTTCAGTGTCTTCATTATCAGTTACAACTTATATTAAAAAATAAAGAAATTGAAATGGTTTAATTATTAATAATATCCATTGTAAAAAAAAACACTGACAGATCAGACTTAAAAAGTGTGTAGGTGTGACCCTTTTTTCCTTTATTTAAGTTATTACTGCATTATAAATTTAACTCTTTCTTTGTTCTTAATGTTCATAATAAGTAGTAATAAAAATTTCAGATTGATCTAAAAATTTAATGATGATCTGTTGAGTTCTGTCTCATTACTTAAATAAAGTGAGCAGCTTAATCACTTCCTCATTTACAAGTTACATATGGTTGTGTTTGAACAAGATAAGCATTTTTCATTATCGCCAATACCATGGTGAAGTTTGCAGCGGCATTGTTAAGAAGAAAGGAATTCAGATTCCTTTCTTTAGTGGGGTTTCAGCCTTAGACAGTGGGGTGATGTCTAACACCACCTCAAGACAGTGGATTACTACAACATATGAACTTCCATATAAAGTTCCGAGTATTAGGTGAAAAACATGATCGGGAGGTGAGGGATGAAAGGACAGCCCTCTACAGAGTCATCATTCGTTCGTGCTTGCAAGGATGGGTGACGGTGATCATGTACGGGGATGTCGAGTCTCCAGGCATACCTCTCCCCTCCTGGGCTGAGCTGCATAATGCTTAACTGTGGTGCTAGTCCTGGGAGGGGGGAGTATGGTGAGAAAAGGTTTTTTAGTTAGTAGGATGCAGGAATACACAGGCTCTTAACGTCATTCAGCTAAACTCATGCGAGTCCGACACTACCTGGGCCTGCCCAGACATACATAAATGGGCTTTTTTATCTGTTTACTCACCAAAAAAAGAAGAAAAAAGCATTTTGCAGCTCATAATACTGCTAAGTAACATAAATAGTGTTAGGAGGGACAAAAGCTTACAAGATACGGGTATCCTTTAATGCACCAGTGGAAATGCAAATACCAGACAATGGAGACTATCCCGAAAGAATTACATGCATTAAAAATATATCACAGTCAATGTTTATTATTATATATATACATATACAAGAAAAAAAATATCGGGTTTTATAACTACTTAATATATCTTATCTTTGACTTATTGTAATGAATCACAAATAAAATGAAAGAGTAACTGTTACAATTTTTCTCTATAAATATTCAATGTAAGAATCTATTATCATTGGGCACACATCCACTTGATAGGAGAGTTCATCCCATTCTTTACCCAGCATGTCTGGCGTAATGGAAGTGATGACAACTACTTCAATCCTGCACCTTAAATCAGGTAGCTCAATAGGTGAGATCAATAGATAGGTAGAAAAATAGAGTGGATAACCTTGTACCCACCTCAAACAAGCTCTGTAATTGTGCCCATGCTGACCATCCTACTGGTTGGTGAGAGCGCCATTCAAACAATCCCGTACAGTTTGCCAGTAAGAAGGCGTACCATTCTTTTTGCCTGATAAAATTCTTTGGTTCATTTTATAGTTGAAAAAAGAGCTGTGTATACAGAATATACAAATAAGCAACTCCTGTTATGCTTGAATCAGTGAAAAAGAACAGCTCATAAACTTGCTGTTAAGATAATGCACAGAAAACAATTATTTGAAAATTTTCAATCGCAAACAACTAATCTTTGCACAGAGAGCAAATCACTTAACTTGACTAAATATTATAAAGGAGGATTCATGCACAGAAGTTACTCAATGTGTCCTCATGTTCCAGGAATATAACTTCATAGTAGAAAATTTCCCTGGTCTGCATAATCAATTTCTTGATTCATTTTCTTGTTTTCTAAGCAATGAAACATCTACCACAACATTGATCTACATCTATCACCAGACAATACAAATAGAACTCAATCCCATCATTATAACTCTCATTCAAATTGGAGAATACTACCAACACCCAAAACAACAATTTGAAGTGGATAAACCCAAGAAATACCAGTGGAGAGAAACCAGCAGAAACTAATATTTTCCAATTGTGCTGCAGAATATTTAACGGCCTGTTAAATAACAGTAGTACTGCCAGAGGTCATGAAAGGTGCCTTTTTTTAGTGTGCTAAAAAACAATTTGAAGAAAGTGAAAAAAAAATTAATTGTAATTATTAATCTTATTAAAATAATGATTAGCCTTAAAATAATTATTAATCTTAAAGAAATAATAGTAATAATTATAGATAAAACCAACTAAAGAAAATAAAAGTGGGTTTTTGAAGTTTGCTTTTATACATTTTTATGTAAAAAATAATATTTTCAATAATTTTCTTAATCTTGATTTTTTTAAGTAAGCAGCAATTAAAAGAAAAACTAAACAAAGCTAACAACTACCAACAATTGACTAACCCTCTTTTCCAAGGTCTACTGAATTTGAAGAACTGGTTGTTATGTTTTTTAGTCACTCCTTTTTTAAAGATTACTTTATTTGCTATTACTTTATTTCATATGTGATCTATGATTGTCAGATATATGGAATTATGTGGTTTTTTACCTCAAGTATTTCAACTTATATTTTTTCGATACTTTCAATAACAGATTGTCTTTAGGCTATATATATATATCTATCTATATATATATAATATATATAGCCAAGTCAATCAAACCAATAAATATTAATAACCAAATTAATATTATGTAATGATGATAAAAAATTTCTTCAAATTTAATGTATGCAAGCAATGTAAATGTTAAACAAAATTTCATTTAAGTTATCTGGAAAATTTTATATTGATATGACAAAAAAAATACTCTAAAAATAATCATAAAGAATGGTTCATTTTATGAAGCTGAAATCTCATATTGTTTTTAAATATTGTAATTTTTTATGGTATGAAAAAAAATAAAAAATATATTTATGTAGAAGATAGGATTTTAGAGGCTATATTTTTTTACCTGAATGTGAAAGAAATCCTTCATAAAATCAGTTAGAGCGTTATCATCGCCCGGAATTTTTATTAATAAAACGGTAAAATAACTCCAAAATAATAAAACTTATAAGGTGTAAAATTAATACTAATCATATAATAAAAATTTATTAAAACAAAAGTCAAAAAGGTGAAATAAAACTCAAAACTAATATCGCAGACAAAGTCTTTTAAATATAAAAGTTAAAATAATACAATAAAGAAACTATATATAACTTACCTAATTCTGATAGGTTGTGCAAAAGGCTCCCTTCTCGGATAATAAATTAAAGACATAGAACCAAAAAAAAAATCAAAATTGAAAGTAAAGGTTAAAAATTATGAAAAACTCTTTTAGCATAAAAATATAAATGATAATATTAAATTTTTTGCAGTAACCTGTACTATGCAAAAACAGAAACATCCAGTCCAAAATGTCGTTATTAATGTACAAGATATCACGAATGTTTCTAGGTAGATTAAACAGGCCACGTTTGAAATATGCAAAACAAATTGTTAGGGATGTAGGATGTAGGGGGTACACCGAAATGAAACGACTAGCACTAGATAGGGAATCTTGGAGAGCTGCATCAAACCAGACAAATGACTGAAGACAAAAAAAAAGTAAATTAAAACTTAAAACCAAATAAATAAAACAGACTTTAAAAAATGAATTTCAAATCTAAAATGAATTTCTTTATAACAAAACTTTTTGAAATCTGCCCTGGATTAAGATTTAGTTTGTTGGCGATAGGTAAAAGTCAAAACTAAAAAAAAATTGAAGTATTTTTTAATTTTAAGTACTTTATTGAATTTAACTTTTTTTTTAAAAAAAACTTTATTTTATTTATATCTTATGTTAAAATTTTAACTTTGGATTGTGTTTTTTTTAAATTTTATTATTTCAAGTAATAAGAGTTTGCAACCATTTCCTAACAATTTATCATGTATTGTTACGACCCAACGCCGCATAACATATGCAGTCCATAAGAATGTGGTGCACAGTCATGCCGCAGTTGCATCGTGTGCATAGTGGTGCGATTCCTCCTGACATTAGGTAATCGTGTGTGATCCTTGTATGTCCTATCCGTAACCAGCAGAGGACCACTTCCTCACGACGAGTTTATCTGCAAGAGGAGCCCATGGCAACACTGAATCTTTAATCCGTCGGAGTTTATTATCGATGGTAGTCACCCAGTCACTTTGCCACCTTGGTCTCAGTGATTGTTTTACATGATTAACAAAATCAAAGGTAGCAACTCGGGTGGTGAAAGGAGATTGAATACACACTTCTTTGGCAGCATAATCTGCTTGTTCATTACCTGGAATCCCTACGTGGCTAGGGACCCAGCAAAAATTTACTTCTGTGTTGCGATTACCTAACTCAGCGATTGCATTATGAATTTCAATGATGACAGGATGTTTGGAATAAAAATGTAGATATGTAATGTTGTGTATGGTAGTGAAAGTTGGACAATCGGGACTGTGGGTAGAAAGAAGCTGAGGCCTTAAAATGTAGTGCTACAGGTGAATGCTTAGGATCAGATAGATTGACAGAATTACAAATAATTATTACAATAATTAGCAGGATGAATGAAGAATGGAAGTTCATGAATGCTCTCACAAAGAGAAGAGATGAGCTAATTGGCCACGTACTCTGATACAATAGGCCGCTACAAATTATTTTTGAGGGAATGATTGAAGGGAAGAATCACTGGGAGAAAGGAAGGCTGGATTATATCAAACAGATTATGAGGATGTGAATTGTGAAATGAGCGGAAAGGAAGGCTCAGGATAGAGGACTTGGGTGACTTGCTTCTACCAATCATAGGATTGAATATAAAAGAGAGAGAGAGAGAACGTACCAGTATGATTATAAATACATTTTATTTTTTATAGTTTCATATTACATTACTTTGTAACATTTACTTTTTAGAGTAACATTTAGTTCCTAGAGTAAATAAGAAGGTGTAACCAGTAGATTTGAACTATTACATTTCACCAGTGCTTCCTAAGTTCTTAACAAAACCTAATATTAACATGTTGGTGAAGTTCAGCTAGTCTTTTTATCTGAGAAAAGCAAAAAAGGAACTTGCAGGAAATTAATCATTAATATAATTAATATTCATATTGAGTATTGTGCTAGTTATTAATGACAACGAACAGAAATATAAGGATATCAAATCAGATTTTATTCTGATATACTCGTTTGCTTACGTAAGATAAATACATACATATATTATTGTGAGTGAAACTGATTTAATTTTCATAAATTCCTTCAACTTCGGGTTTTGAATATATCACGTAAAAAATGCGAATATTATAAATAATGATTAATAAAATGTACTATTTACTTAAATATACAAATTAATTAAAGAAATAAAAAAAGTATATTTAAGCTAAAAGGGAAGTTGTTAAATGTAGGAAAATTATCGTTTTTCCCTTTTATTTCTGTAGAAGGCATCCCTGTTTACTAGTTCCAGTTGACAGCAACTACCGTCATCGGCGTTATTTGAAGTAAATGCGGTATATTTTACTGTTTTTGTATTGTGCAACCGTGTTTTGTTAATTGAATGGCCGGTACCTATTTTCGTTAGTGATAAAGACTTCATTCGTCTTGTTAAGATTAATCGTAAATCGTTATTAGTTTTCGATTCCTTTTGCATCGCGCTGTTAGCTGTGCTTCGTCTAATTCATTACTTAATTTATAAAGTATGTTTAAATTGTTATAGTTGTTTACAGTTTATTATCTTTACACAACACACAACTATTGCATTTATGAGTTAACACGTAATAAGAATGTATGAGGTATGTTTTATTGTACATTTCATTGAATATGTTCAACTTGTATCGTTATAAGTAAAATTTGTGTATTATTAGCTAGTCTATAACTGCTATTAAGACTGTACTTGTAAATATGTCTCGATTAAAGTAGGTTAGATCTCAAAACGTTTTCAACCTTAACTTGTAACTTTTACTAGATTGACTTTAATGTTTCCTTATTTAATTCATATTTTTCGAATTGAAATAATAAATATGCAAAATATGTGCGGGTGAAGAAGTCTCTTCAGCTATAGACTACCTTAAAAATTTGATTTTAAGTTGATTTAAAGATCCTATTGTGCGACAGATTTTTTATCTGTCAACCTTTGAAAAGCATATTTATTTGTGGTTTTTTCAATCTTCTGTAAAAATAACGCTGCATAGTATAATCAGCATTGAATTTTTATATTAATCTGAAGACCTTACTGATATTTATTTACACTGCATAAATACGAGTATAATGAGATTAAATGATTTGAACTCTGATTATCTAATGTAATGCGTAGATGATTATTTAAATTTTAATAAAAAATTGTAAAACTTTAAAACATAAAGACAATGAAATATGCTTACTTGTATTATGTTAGCTTTCTTTAAACTTTACGTTCATTTTGGTTTACCTGCTAAGAGCAATGTCTGTTGCAGACAGTTTGGTAAAATGACCGGCAGGGGTTTCTGAAAACAAATTGCGATGCAGTCGTGATGGAAATTTCCAATGATAATTATTATCTATTTGAAGTCATTTACTATCGTCTACGTTTAGGCAATATAATATCTATTCCAGTATTATAATTTTCTGGTAATATTTCTTTACATCCCAATCCAACCGTAACCAACCTTATGTAACCAACTGTTATTTTTATCGGTTTGTCACTTTAGGATTGAATTTTTTTTTATGCCAATAACCGTGTAAATTAAAATTAATTTGTTGATTATATACGGATGAAAGACAAATTATTTAACCTACATTTTTACTTTTCCGGCTGTAGATTTATTGCTGCTCCAGCAGCAATAAATCTACAAATGTATGTAGATTTATTACTTTCCCTATGTAGAGAAAGTACAAGATCGGCAAACATTTTGGATAACGGGAATTTTTGCAAATATTATGATTCAGGACTGTCTTAAAAAACATACAAAAAGAATATACAACATTTCCGGAAGTTGTATGTACGTAAGTACATACAGCTTGGCCTGTATTTTGTTTAATATCTCTGAACTGACTCGGTATAAATTTCTAGAAAATGACTCAAAAAAATTCTATACATGAGGGATTCAATTTTGGACAAAATTAAAAAAGGGATGCTAAGTTTTCGCCATTTTAAATTTTTTAACTTTTTAACGGGAGTCACAGAAAATTGAAAGTACTTATTCAGTTATTTCAAATTGTAAAGTTTTAAGTCAATCCGATTTAGGAGTTGGATGATATTTAACGTTATTTCTAAAGAATTTTTGCCTCATATCTTGAATACCAGCCTACCAAGAACGTTGAAATTTGGTTATATATACTCCAGCCTTGGCTTGACCATGGTACCCACGGAGTATCATGATGTCTCAAGATACGGAGCAACATTTAGTAATTAATTACTCATAATTGAAATCTTAAACACCAAACGACAAGGGTTAACTATCAAGCAGGGAGATCAAATGGCACCCAAATTTTTTTACTAAAAATCATGTTTTTTCTTGTTTAAGCAATTATCATTACTTGTTTAAGGAATTAACAAACATTTTTAACCAAGATTTTGATTTTTTCTCAATTTCATTTTTAATAATTCATAATTTTTAACGTCGTTTAAATCAAGTGGATCAAATCGGACTCAATTTTTTATACTGAACATTTTGATCTTTTTCGCTGACGTATTCTAAATATTACATAATTAAGTCATTAATATTTAAAAAACTATGTAGTGTTTTTAAATAAAGATCTTTCAAGGACAAATCCCGGAAAATTATCACTCTTTACCAGTTTTTTAATTTTGTAAGATAAACATTAGAAGCTTAACCTATGCGAAGTGATTCTTGTTTTGTATTTTGATTTAAGCATCTCCTACTGTGCTTGGGTCACTTTCTCTGATGTCTACGCGTATTCATTTGTATGCGTGTGAGATTATTTCTATGGAATACCCCTTCTAATCCCGTTTGTGCTTACTGTACTTTTGTTGATATCAAGTGATCGATTTTATATATTTTGTACCTGTGGTAGAAATAACATTTTTTTATGAGAAAATGCGTACTGCAAAATTTATTTATTTTATTGTATTGAATAATTTTTTTGGGGGAAGGTTATTTATGCGAAAATAACTTGTTTGGTTGTTTATAAAATAAAAAAAAGGTATTAATAACAATTTGTAAAATAAACAGAAAATCTAAGAAATGTTAACATGTCTGATGTCATATTCCGGGCCTTCTGTATTATTCTTACAATAATTTGAGTATTTAGGCGGTAGATATGTCATGACGCTTTATTTTGTTTGTTATAAATATCTCATAACTTTTTTTATTCACTACGTTTTTTACAAAGAGTTACCATTAATTAATGCAAACTGGTAACTCCGCTTTCCTTAAAAATTCAACATTTACTCTTTGTAAATCATGAAGTTATTTAGAGTTATAATAAATCCGTTTATATTTTTACATGCTTATTTTGATTTTGATTTTCTTTTTTACAAAAAATTATTTTTAATGAATTCAAACTTTAAAAAGGATAACGCGCACACACACATACACACACCATACATACATGCACCAGGTGTTTCAGGAAGTTTTTACTAGGTGTATTTATCTCATAAAATAATGAAAAAAGTTCAGTAATCTTATCTAAGGATAAAAAAAATATTTTTCATGTAATTTTTATCATTTAAACTTTAGAGTAGAAAACTAGGCGAAATCGTTACTGAAAAACAAAGCGTTTTAAGACATAAACATTTGAATGAACATTTCTCTTTATTTCCACGAGAGGAGTACCTCTATAAGTACGACAGAAACATCCTGAAACAGTTACGTCGGTTACAAGTACGAAATGAATTTTCATCCTACAAAATTTGTTACAAAACCGGTGGACAGTGTTGGAAAGAAATACTGTATTTAGCTGTATGGTTTTGAGATAATCAGTTTATATTTCTTTCAAAAGCAATAGTTTAGACTGAAATATCAGTATATTTCACTATTTATTGATAAACTGAATTTGTAAGGAGAATAATTTAGGTATTCGGAAAATAATCAGTTATTTAAACGATCTGCAGAAATATTTGATTTAAGTAAGAAAACTGAAAAAATGTATATAAATAATTATGAAAGAATATAAAGAATGATTTTGATAAAAATATAGAGCAACTTGGAAAAGATCTGTTATACGAGGTGTGTGAGAAAAGTAATGAGACTGACTTTTTACTTACCAAAGCTTTTATTTTTTTCAAACAACAATATTCAAAGTAGTTCCCTTGGGCAGCGATACACCGGCGGAGTCGTTGTACCCACTCCTGGAAGCATCGTTGGAAGGCTTCAACTGGTAGGGCTTTTAACTGGTCGGTCACAGTCTTTTGAATGTTCTCCAGAGTTCCAAAATGACGTCCTTTTAAGACATGTTTCAATTTTGGCAAAAGGAAAAAGTCACAAGGACTCAAATCAGGTGAATAGGGGGGGGGGGTTGAGGAACCGTAGGAATGCGTTTTGAGGTCAAAACTTCCCTGATGGAAATGACCGTGTGACACGGGGCATTATCATGATGAAGCATCCGCTTGTCTGCAATATCTGATTTCACGCGAATCACTCTTTTCCTGAGCCTTTCAAGGACACCTTTGTAAAATACTTGCTTGACAGTTTGTCCTCGAGGAACAAATTGTTTATGCACAATTTGATACCCCTACTGTCAAAAAAGCAAATAAGCATGGTTTTGATCTTTGATTTGCTCATTCGACATTTTTTCGGTCGAGAAGATGACGGAGTGTGCCAATCTTCGCTTTGCCGCTTTGTTTCAGAATCGTACTCAGATATCCAGGATTCATCACTGTGATCACACGATTGAAGAATTCTTGGTCATTGTCGATCCTCTCAAGAAGAACAACGCATACGTTTCTTCGATTATCCTGTTCCGTTGTGAGGTTTTTCGGCACCAATTTCGCATGTCCAAATTTGATGTACGGTGAAAGTGTTAAAATTTTACTGTTCACTCATCATCCTTATTGTTAAACGACGGTCTGATCTCACAAGAACCCTCACACGCTCAACATTTTCGTCAAATTTTGAAGTTGAAGGTCTCCCTGAGCGAGGTAGATCTTCAATGTGTTCTCGACCTTCCAAAAATGATTTGTACCAGCGGAAAACTTGTGCTCTTGATAAGCAATGTTCCCCATAGGCTTGTTTCAACTTTTCAAAGGTCACACTCTCGGATTCCAACTTGATTGCACAACGTTGCTCTAAATTCCGATGCTCCATTTTCGTAACACACGACAAAAAAATAACTTCACTGATGGCGTGTCAAAAATGATATGTTGGCTGAACGGAGTTAAAACTCGTACTGAGCATGTGGAAGGGATGACCAAACCGGTCTAGCACAGACCGGTAGACACAGCGTTGCCAGATCGCTCGCAGTGTTACCAATCTCATTACTTTTTTCACACACCTCGTAAGTTGAATTAAGTTATTTACGAAAATGTTAAATTCGTCTTTTGGTATTTTAACGCTTATTTTCCCCATTTTTTTTTCTGAGATAGGCTAGCGGGATTTGGTGGAATTTTTTCAGCCCAAATGAAATTTATTTTCTAAATATTTGGGTCAAGTTTTAACAGCCAATTAAGTTCACTTTGCTAGTGTTACTGAAAAGATTGTCATTTGAATTATGATGAAAGATCCTTTGTAAATGTTCTATTATTTGGCAGTACACGACTTTGTAGGGTAGGATTCGAATCCGGTTAATTGATCTAAATACCTCAATTTTTTGAATTGAAATCAATACTATTATTATTCTTGTAATATTTTACCGCTGCCATAAAATTAATCGATTTACAGAGAAAAAGGTAAGAATAAACAGTGAAAACATTTGCTTTATTAGAATGAGTTTAATTTGTAATAGGAGAAAAAAATAAATATTAAACCGTACGCTGGAAAAAGTTAAAAATATAATTTAGAGTCAATTTTTATGTATTTTTCAATTAAAGTAAAAGAATGCTGCCAGTTATTTTGTGAATTTTATTAAATTTAATTAAAATCTCAAGAATGAAAATTACATTTTACGTAGTATTTCAAGAGAAGAAAGAAATATAGAATCTGATAATTTTAATAAATCTGTGTTGTATTACTTTTGTTATACGCGGATGTAATATGAGAAAAAAATTATTATATTCTTTGTAATCATCTAGCAAAAATATTTATTCAAATTCTTATTATAAGAAAAAGATATCCTTATGGTTTCGGGATAGATTAGATTTGCATACCGGTATAGAACACATTTTGTTCTTGTTCTCATTTTTCAACAGGTCGTCAGTTTAGCCTATTTGCAACAAGTAGAAACGGTAACAATGTATACAAGTAGGTTCATTACATTATTGTATTACAAATTTTATTTATTTGTGTTTAAATTCAACATAAACTTTTTTTAAATTCAATCAAAGTAAACAAAACCAAAATAAAAATATTTAGAAAACCAAAATAAGCTCGAAATAAATAAATATCTATATGATATAGTATGTTTTAATATTAGAATTTAAATACTGGTTACATAAAAGAATGGTGCGGTTGTGAACATGGTTTAAATTAAAACAAAATTACTTACAGTTTATGTTTTTTATTTTTCAAATTTGTCGTCTCAAATATTTTTTTTACATAATTAATAAATTTCAATATGTGCGTCCTTAGTTGCTCGACAAATGTCCAAACGATACTCAACTTCTCTCCAAACACTGGTTAACATTTCTTCGTTAATGGTTGTCATTGCTTCATTAATCCTGTTTTGTAGGTGGTTCAGGTCGCGAATTTTTTGTGTATAAATAACGCTTTTGATGTATCCCCGCAAGAAAAAATCGCAAGGTGTCAGGTCTGGACTCCTTGGAGGCCAAAGTATGGGTCCTTGCTGGCCTATCCATCGATCTCCAAATTTTTCGTTCAAAGCGTCCGTGACCAATACATTGAAGTGCAGGGGAGCACCATCTTGTTGGAATTGAAGTTGATGGATGTTTTCGAGTTCATTCAGCTGAGGAAAGCAATAATTGGTTAACATGTCAAGATACACAACTCCATTAATTGTTTTTTCAGCAAAGAAGGAAGGCCCTATTACACGATTTTTCATCACACCACATCAAACATTAACTTTAGGCGAATCGCGTTGTTTCTCAATAATTGCGTGTGGGTTTTCAGAGCCCCATATTCGTGAATTGTGTCTGTTAACACATCCATTCACATGGAATGTAGCTTCGTCTGTAAAAATTATATCATCTAAAAATGATTCGTTTTCACTTATTCTGTCCAACATTTCAACAGCGAAATTGTAACGTTTACACCATCATCGGGTTTCAATTCCTGCAGTATCTGGATTTTATAAGCGTGTAATTTCAGTTTTTTATGTAAAACTTTGTGAACTGTTGATTTTGGAATACCTAATTCGACGCTTCGACGGGGGATGGACTTCCCAGGACTTCTAATTGCCGATTGTCTAATTAGTTCAACCGTTTCGTCTGGTACACTTGGTCTGCCGGTTGATTTTTGTTTCTTAACCAATCCAGTTTCTTAGAATTGTTTGAACCAACGTGTTATGTTATTTTTGTGTGATGGATCTCTTCCTAATTCACGTCGAAACGCTAGTTGAACTAAAATTACGGATTTTAATTCAGCCATCAATAAAACACACTTTGCTTTGTCTTTATCCGAGAACATAGTAACTCACTAAACTCACCGCAACAACATTACAAGAACTGACGTTGTGGTTACAACTGCTGATAAACAAACTTTTGGATTGGAGGCTTTCAGGGATACCAATATAACATCTAGAAATTTCCCTACAATCTTCCTATGAATTACTGAAACCGCACCATTCTTTTATGATAACCTTGTATAATAGGATTTGTTAGTATAGGAATTTTTTTTTTGTTTGAGATTAACCGAAATCTTTGCCTATTTTGGACTAATACGCGAATGAATGTTTGATGGTTTTATAAAAACATTAAGGCTAAATAAGATAGTTTTTTATTTATAAATCTGTTGGTTATTAAAGGCGACAGTTGACGTGTTTGATTTACATGAAAAATAGAATGAGTTAATTGATGATAATTTATTTTGAATTTTTAGGTAATATTATACATTATGTTTGATTAATGTTAATCTATTTGAACTTCGTATTAAATTTTATTTCTCTGCCGAAAATTCCTTCTGTTTTTCTTAATTATATCTCTTCATCCAAATTAAAATTAATATAATAAATTTCGTTTTTCGCGTCCTTCAGAAGTTAAAAGATTATGGTAATTTTAGCAGAGTGTTTCTAAAATAGTGGGCTGGCTATACTTTTTCGGATTCTACTTGTAAAACTAAAAAAAAAATCCTTAGAAAAAATGGCAATTTCTCCTTCGTTCTCCCCCTGCCCGCCGTTTATTATTTTTATATAAAAATTTGTATTTCAAATTCGGATAGAGGAATCACATTAATATTTGGTAAGCGTCTTGGTAATAAATTTTTAAAATTAGCAAAATATCAGGAATTAAATACAGTCGCAAATTACAAAATGGCGGCTATGTTTACTTTTCAATCCGTTATATGTCCATAAATATTAGTTTTATTAAAATTCATGTTATTTGCTAAAATATTAAGCCTTTTATATTTAACAAAATGACATTTAATTTTTTTAAATCGGTTAACAAATTGCCGAGTTATGACAGAAAATTGATGTAATATTGTGTCTATTTTCATGTCCGCCACTTTACGTTAAATTCGATTAAATATTAATTGTTTTTATTTCTTGTTAATTCTAGTATTGTAAATTAATATCAAATTAAGTAACAATTTTTCACAATAATAGACCTAATAATTAAAAGAATAAAACAAACTGAATTGCAAACTAATATATGCATGAACAAAATTCATTAAAAATCTAATTAAAAAAAATTATGTTAAACAGTATTACCTCGTTATCCGTTATTATTATTTTTATTCTTATGTTGTTATATTGTACGTTTGAATTCATGTTATAACATTATTAGAAATATTTTATAAAATAATTTATCATTAATACTATGCGGTTATGTTGCCTGTTGTCGACTTTAAATTGAGCTTAACTGAAGACCGACAACCAATCTTCATCAAATTTTCACATGTATAACTTCACATACACTAATATAACACACCTAAATTTAAATGAAATTGATATACAACATTTTATACATGAATGTTATTTTTGAAATTTTCGAGCCACAAAATTTTATATATAAATGGTATTTTTATAAGCCTCAAATCTCAAAACTTAAAGAAAATTTATTTTTACCACTCCCTCCAATCACACTTTTTTTTTTTTGTCTTCAGTCATTGGACTGGTTTGATGCAACTCTCCACCAAGCTTCCTTGGTCGTTTTATTTTGGTATATCCTCTAAATCCTACATCCCTAACAATTTATTTTACATATTCCAAACATTGCCTGCCTGCACAATTCTTCCCATCTACTTGTCCCTCCAATATCAAAGCGACTTTCAGGAAGATGTGACCTATAAGTCTGTCTCTTCTTTTAGCTAATTTTTTCCAAAAAAAATGAGCTAAAAGTGGTTTTTTCTTCACCAATTTGCTGCAACACCTCTTCATTTATCACTTTATTCACCTATCTGATTTTTAACATTCTTCTATAGCACCACATTTCAAAAGCTTCTAATCTTTTCCTCTCAGGTACTCCGATCATCCAAATTTCACTACCATATAAAGGTACGCTCCAGACATATACTTTCAAAAACGTTCTCCTGATGTATAAATTAATTTTTCATGTAAGCAAATTATATTTCTGATTGAAAGCTCGTTTCGCCTGTGCTATTCTGCATCTTATATTGCTCCTGCTTTGTCTGTCTTTAGTAATTCTACTTCCCAAATAAAAAAATTCTTCTACCTCTAGAAAAAATATAATCTTTTCTCTTCCTATTTTTATATTAGTGGTCCATCTACTTTATTTCTACTACATTTCATTACTTTCATTTTGTTCTGGTTTATTTTAATGTGGTAGTTCTTGGGCCATTCATTGTTTCTTTTAATTTTCTTTTACTCTCAGCTAGAATTACTGTATCGTCAGCAAATCATAGCATCTTTATCTTTTCAGCTTGCACTGTTACTTCGGATCTAAATTATTCTTTAACCGCATTAATTGTTAGTTCTACGTAAAGATTAAAAGGTAACAGGGATAGAGAACATCCTTGTCTGACTCCTTTTTTTAGTACTGCTTCTTTCTTATGCTCTTTGATTATTACTGTTGCAGTTTGCTTCCTGTAAATGTTAGAAATTGTTTTTCTATCCTTATACTTGAGCCCTAAATTTTTTTAAATGCTGGTAATTTATTTCAGTCTGTTATTAAATACCTTTTCTGAGTTTATAAATGCCATTTATGTTGGTTTGTTTTTCTTTAATCTTCCTTCTAATATTAATCTGAGCACCAAAGTTGTTTCCTTAGTTCCTATACTTTTCCTGAAACAAAATTGGTCTTCTACCACTTCTTTCACTCTCCTTTCAATTCTTCTTTACAGAAGTCTAGTTCAAATTTTTGATGCATGAGTAGTTATTGTACAATTAGTTTTCTAGTTTTTATTGCTAAACTAATTGTTCTGAATTTTTCACATTTATCTGGTCCTACTTTCTTTGCTACCATGACAATAATACTCTTTTTGAAATCTGATGAAACTTGCCTTTTTTGGAAGTATTACAGACCAGTTTTGTATAATCTATTTTATCACTTCTTCACCTGCACTGTGCAGTAATTCTGCAGGTATCCTGCCTATCCTAGGAACCTTTCTGCTATTCTAATCCTTTAAGTTATTAAAATCAGATTTCAGTATTGTATGTTCCTTTTCATCCTCTTTGATTTCCTCTTCTTCCTCTATACTGCCAGTTTCTTATTTGTTTCCTCCATATAACTCTTCAATATATTCCACCCACCTGTCAACCTTTTCCTTTGAGTTATAAGTTGGTGTACCATCTTTATTTAACACATTATTAGATTTTAACTTCTGTACCACAAAATTCTCCTTAACTTTCTTGTATGCTCCATCTATTTTACCAATGATAATTTCTCTTTCCACTTCTGAACACATTTCTTTAATCAGTCCTCTTTCACTAATTTGCACTACCTCTTTATAGTATTTCTTAATTGTTGATAGTTCCTTTTACCTTCTTCACAATATTCTTATGCTTTCTGTGCTCATCAATTACCTTCAATATATCTGTTATCCAACGTTTTTTTTTTATCAGTTCTCTTTGTTCCATCAAAGTTCGCTTCTGCAGCCTACTGAGTTCTTAAGCTTCCACAGAGTGCACACACAGGGTTCCACAGAGTTCCACAGGGTTACAGCCCACAGAGATCTAAGGTTCAAATTTTAGTAAAGGCAGTTACTTTTATATGGATTTGAATACTAGATTGTGGATACTAGTGTTCTTTTGTGATAGAGTTTCAATTAATCACACATCTCAGGGACGATCAACCTGAGACTTGTACAAGACTACATACAGTTCATTTACATTCATCCTCATTCATCTTCTGAAATAATACCTTACGATGGTTCTGCAGGTTAAACGGAAAAAGAAAGAAGTTTGCCTCTGCTGATTTAAGAATTTCCTTTTTAACATTCTCTGATTCTTCTTCTATATTTACTACCTTATCTTTTTTAATCAGTCCTCTTGCGATGTTCTCTTCAAAAATTTCCTTTACCTCCTCTTCCTCAAGGTTCGCTAAATTCCACCCATTCATCTGACACCTTTTCTTCAGGTTTTAAAACCCCAATATACATTTCATTGTCACTAAATTATGGTCGCTATCAATGTGTGCACCTGGATGTTCTTTGGAGTTGATGACTTGATTTCTAACTATTTGCTTACCCTGATATAATCTATCTGATACCTTGCAATATTGCGCAGATTTTTCTGTGTGCATATTCTTCTATTACGATTTTTATAGTGGATATTGGCAATTAGTAAACTATACCTCGTGCAAAACCCAATAAGTTGGTCCCCTCTTTCATTTCTTTTGCCCAGCCCGTATTCACCCACAGTATTTCCTTTCATGCCTTTTCTGATGCTTGCATTCCAATTTCCAACTGTTATTAAATTTTCATCCCCTTTTATATGTTTAATTGCTCTTTGTATACACACTCTAACTCATTGTCATCATGGGCACTTGTAGACATATAGATGTTAACAATCATCGGCTTAGGTTTTAATTTTATGCTGATTACAATGATTCTATCAGAAAGCTTTTTGAAATACTCTAATCTTTTCTCTATCATCTTTTTCATTATGAAACCTACTCCTGCCTACTCTTTATTTGACGCTGAGTTAATTATTCTATAATTACCTGACCAAAAGTCGTATTCCTCTTCCTACCAAACCTTGCTAATTCCTATTACATGTACATTTAACCTACCCATTTCTTTCTTTAAATTTTCTAACCTACCAACCTTTTTAAAACTTCTAACATTCCATGCTCCAACTGGTAGAATGCTATTTTTTAATTTTCTGGGACCCCTTTCTTAATAGTCTCCACCTGAAGATCTGAATGAGGGACTAGTTTACCTCTGGAAAATTTTATGAAGGAAGGTACCTCCATCTTTGCAATATGAAATTGCAGAGAACTACATTTTCTTGGAAAAAAAGGGCTGTAGTTTTCTATGGTTTTCAGCTGCTCAGTATTCAGAAGACTGAGTGATGTTGATATGGTCGTTTAAGTCTTCCTGACCTATGCCCTTAAAAACTACTGAAAGAGGTGCTGCTTTCTTTCAGGAATCATTCGTTAGTCTGGCTCACAAACAGATACCACATCTGTATATATGGTTGTATCTTTGGTCCAACTATTTTGTATCACTGATCACTCCCAGCCCCCTCACCATCAGTAAGATCTCATGATTCATAAAGGAATACCTTAAAGGTCTTTAATGTGGTGGTTTTCTCCAGCCTTCCACATCCTATGCCGTTGAACTTTTTATTTCATCCACCCATTCAAAGGACAAGAGGGTGCTCTGCCTTCTATTGTTCCCTTACCCTCCATAGAGGCTGTTGGCATTTATAGAAGGGGATCTCATTATCCCGGGAGATGATTGGTCTCAGTTTTCATTAGTCCATACTACCATATTACCATGTGTAATCAATCGTTGCCCCCTCTGTACCACGGGGAGGTGAAAGTCCAGAATTTCCCTTACTCGAAATCAGGACTACAAGGCATTTCTTGATTTCTTCAGTACTATGGAGAGGGAAACATTTTATTCATGAATGGTATTTTCGTAATCCTCATACCTCAAAACATAAAGAAAATTCATTTTCACCCCCTCCCTAGTCACATTATACGACCGAAAATAAATACCTCAAATTGATATTATGTTGTCGACCTTAAACTGAACGTAACTGAAGAATGACTCAACAAATCTTAATCAAATTTTCACACATACAACTTCAAATTCACTACTACAGCATATCTAAATTTCAATGAAATTGATTTAGTAGTTTTGAAGATTTGTGGGCCATGAATTTTATACATAGGTTTTTTATATATTTTTCTAGGTCGTAGTTGAATTGAAAAATCAGGCTTATTGCAATGCGCTCGGCTAATTGGAAACTGAAACATAATATATTTGCATTATTGCTTTTAAATATAATCTAACGAAACTTAACCCATGCTCGCTTCGCTCGCTAACCTTGACTAGCGAGCGTAGGTCAAGTTTGGTAGTAGTATGTTTTGTTTACATTCGGCTGTAAATTGCACCCCCCCCCACAATTGGATCGCATTACTTTACAGCCGAATGTAAACAGGTTATTCAAACATATTAAAGAATCTACTGAGGTCTCTTTTCACGAGTCTACTGGCACTTTTTAGTTAAATTCTCACCATGCAATGCAAAAACCATACCTCTGTTTTCTTCAATAATAGATCAATACCCGACGTTCAGAGCATAAAAAAAAGATTCTGCCAAATTTTATAAATAGGGCGTATCTCGAAAACGGTGCGTCCTACGCCATTTTTAACGCGATTTTGAAACCAAAAAGGTACGATTTTTTGAACCGATTGCCGGTAGTTTCATCCGACCAAGTTCACCCGTTCTCGAGTTACGCCCTTTTCACAGCATTTTTTTGAAATTGGTGCCGAAATGAATTGAAAACATACTCGGTCAACATTTTTAATTACTTTTAAATTAATAAAAAAAAACGGACATCATTACTTTCAGCGAAAGCAAAATAATTAAAATTTCTACTTATGAAGGTTGTTTAATTACTTTGCCGGTTAACGGCGAATAAGCTACTACATTTTCATATATTAATAAACAATATGCGATTGTATTTGGTTTAAAATTCTCTTCAACTTAAATATTAATTTTCAAATCAATAATGCCCATTTTTATTGATTCATCCTATCGTGAACAATCAATCACGTACAAGGGATATTTGTTTTTATAGTCTGAAAATGTATATGGCGAATCGGACAATTTATAATACAATTGTTTAAACTCGACAAACATTTTGTACATCAACATCCGATCACTTTCTAAATCTTCGTATGGATAACAGTTTGAATTTATAAATACTTTAATATTTTTAACGTTGCACGAATCAAATTCCGACGCGTTTGTAGTAGCTTTATTCAATCTTTCGGTTTGAAAGTCTACAATAACGTGTCTAGGTTTGTCCAATTGTGATGATGTTTTTACATTCCAAACCATAGATTTTGTCTGTGGCACTGTTGGATTCTGATGAATTTCCCAACTTCTAAACGGTATTCGCAATTCTTCATTTTTTCCTCTCAATTTGGCCAATTCCAACTGATATTGACTCGAAACCTTTAAATATGGTACAAGCCATGCAACATCTGTTATTTCTAGTCTAGATTTGTGATCTGAACCCGTGGCCAGTATAGCGTTTACATCATCACTAGTACGTTTCAATAATATTGTTTATAATTATTTTCTTTTAATCTTCGGCAAAACCCAACAACATTGAAAGGGGTATGTATAAAGTAAACGCCCATCTTCGTCTATATTAATTTTATTTTCACCAGTTCAACATTTAAATAATTCATCTCTATATAAGAAAAAAATATTTTTCAGTTCAATAACTTATTGGTGGTTTTTAATTTTCCACCGACAATTTCAAATCCTAGAGATTTTAATTTCTTAATGCTTTCCTCTGTCAATTTATATGTTTTTTAACATCATCGTCATCGTCATCACTTTTATATGGCATTTCTAATAAAGAGAAAAAAAATCTTAACTGCAACAACTTATTTACATTCTCTCAATACCAACGACATGCTTACCCGTTCACCGCGTAAATTTAACAACTGATCGTTTTCATCGGTCAATTTTATTATCAAGTTGCTAATTTCTTTTTCATCTATCGGTACGAATGTAATATAAAATGGACATTCTTCAATCATTTCACCAGGATCGACACTTAGTGGGAAATCATACAAAATGCAATCTTGTTTCCTGTTTTTATATCCGCCCGAAATAATATTACATTTTACACATATTAAATTTACAGGAGCGATATTTATTATTCGATCTGAATGATGTGTTTGATTTGGTTTGAGAATTCTCGCCCCATAACCCAATAGACTGCCAATACTTGAATCTGCATCTGAAAAATCTATCCACACGGTGCTTTTAATTTCACATAGTAACGTATTGTTATTCGCCTTTAATGTGATTGATTTTTTAATTTTTTTCATTAAATTTTGTATATAGTCACCAACATCTTCAATTTCTTAACTACCCGTCGGTATTGTTATGTAATTTTTCTTTGTAAATTCATAATTGTTATTTTCATCTTTTTTAACTTCCTTGTCGAACGCAAAATACAATTTACTATTTTTATTCTCTTCAACATTTGGAATCGTGTTGACCGTCATCAACCATTTTAAATCCAATTCATATTAGCCTTTTGAAAGGTCTATTGGTGTAAAAAATGTTTTTTAATCAACGAATCATTTCCGTCAATCGACAACAAACACGACATTGTCTAAAATGAGAAAAATTAAAATTAAAATGTACAATTTATTCGGATAAAAACTCTAAACACAATCGACCGCAAATTACATCATCATCGGCTTGATACTGTTGTAATTGTACGTTACATTAGAATTTCCAAAATAATTAATCAATTCTGGCGGTGGGTGTATGTTTCCTATACCATAAAAATCTACATTTTTACCGACTTTTCTAATGCAAACCCAATGTGTACCATTACCCATTGAAGTGTCCAAATTGACTATAGCGCATTCATTTTTTCTAATCTTTTTTGGTAAAGCGTCCAAAATAAAAACACCTCTGCCCTGAGGTAGATAATCCCCACGTCCGGAACACAACATCTATGTTCCACGTCCAGGGCGGCAACAGCTGTACTTTCGTACATTACATATAGCTGGCTAACGGGGTTCCGAGTAAATTCCTCGGTTATGCTTTGTTAAGTTTGACCTGGTTCCAACTTCAGGTCACTAAACGGACTGGATTTTTGGCTACCTGCAGGAAATGGAATAACAACCGATTTTGGAAATGGATTCATACCACTCTTAGAGCTGGCGGTGTGGCGGCCAGGGTCAATGTTATTGCAGGTGTAACGGAGACCCTTCCGTTGTCCACATGCCCCCTGCGATGGCAAGCATGTAGCAATGGTGCCCATGTATGTTGGTGCATGGGAGCTCTGAAAGCTTCGGTGAGTAGGAGCCTGGAGTCAGTGCAGAGACTGCGCATCCGCTCTCTGCCAGGACATATGCCGGTTCCACCGGAGTACCGGATCGGACCTCCAAGGTTAGTAGCCCTAGAGTGGGGGTGTACCCCGGCGGCTAGCCTTGCTACAGAAGGGGTCCACTGTTCATGAATATTGAACAATCAAACGTGGCAGAGGGTGCACGTAAACACCCTCGTTTAGAAACCTCCGATTCGCCGCAAGCGAAGAGGAAAAAAGTAAAGAATCTGATAGGATAAAGAAAGATGCTGATAGAATCAGTAAAGAATTAAAGAAAAGTCTATTTGGCTATAGCGCACCAAAGCCAAGATTTTTAATTATTACAAGGGAGAATGGAAACTTTCAAAAAGTTAGTCCATTCCTTATCGCAAGAGAAGTTACAAATTGTGCTGGTGGTCCTGTCAAGGAAATTCGTAAAACTTTTAATGGATTGCATGTCGAAACCATCAACGACATGCAAAGCCAGAAAGTTTTGGCGTTGAAGAAGATCGGTGAATTTGCGGTTTCTGTCCAACCGCATAGCACACTGAACTCATCCAGAGGAGTTGTTGTTTGTCGCGATCTTCTTAATTGTACAGAAGAAGAAATTGTACAAGAAATGTCGAGTCAGGGAGTAAGTCAATGTCGCAGACTTACTATGAGAAGAAATGGTGAGATTCTTCCTTCAGCCTCGCATGTTTTGACATTTAATAGGCCGAATCTTCCTGAAAAGGTACGAGCTGGCATCCATCGGCTTGATGTACGAGCTTTCATCCCGCAGCCGATGAGATATTTTAAGTGTCAACGATTCGGACACACAGCAGCAAGATGTGAAGCGCAGGAAATATGTATTTGTGGAGAGAAAACACATGAGGGTTACCCATGTAAAGACCCTCCAACCTGCGTTAACTGTAAAGGGCATCACAATTGTCGTTCAAGAAACTGCCCTACATATAAATTAGAAACAGCAATTCAGGAAGTTAAAACGCTTCAGAAGGTAAGCTATCCTGAAGCAAAGAAGATTGTTAATAAGCGTACACCACGACCATCGACTTCTTATGCAGAAGCAGCGGCTGCCCCTTCCACATCTAAAATTAATGTGGAGCAGTTGCTTAACACGATGGCACCAAGTCTTGCGACGATGATTGAAAGAATCATTGATTCAAAGATTGAGTCGACTCATCAGAGAAAACAAAGTAAAGATGAGAAGGCTCATCCCCGGACTGACGCCGTTGACATGAGAGACACACCAGCGCCGTTTAAAAAACCAGCTAAATCTGCGATTGTAAAGTCACCAACTTGTGTAAGAATTTAAAATCTTGATTTATCTGACAAAGAGAAACAGATCGCTCCGTCGTGTAGTCACAAATCTAAAGAAATTGTGACAAGAAAACCTGAATCTGCGGAAATGGAGGTGCAAGTTATTATAGAAAAAGCACCAGGCGCAGATGAAATAAAACCTGTACCAATAGAGCCTCCCAAAGCGCAAAGACCAGCTTCGGTGAGAGCATCTATTTCAGCCGGACCCAGTACTGCAGTAGAGATAGAGTCCGGCTCATCCGCCGCGGAGACATCATCGCAAATTAATTTAGATTCTTTAGCAAAGATGCTAACAGCGCCGGCGAAAGTTTCATCAACTGACGTCAGCCGAAGAACGTCACTGGCATCCGAAATAGAGGAAGACGATGCCATGTCTGAGGCCTCAGATACGCTGTCATCAAAGGTTGAGGCCGTCAGAAGAATGGAGAAACGTAAAAAAGGATGGCCGAAAGGAAAGCCTAGAAAGTAATTTTATTGGATCAGAAGTTATAAGAAAAGTAAAATTTTGACACATGAAATTGTGAAATTTTGAACCCTTTTTTTATTTTTTTTTGAAGTGGGATGGGGCTAATGACCAAAGTAGTCGATGCCCCTAAAAACCTCAAAAAAAAAAAAAAAAAAAAAAAAAAAAAAAAAAAAACACCTCTGAAATGTGGAATTTTCAATTGTTTTGCATACTCTTACAATTCATCATATAAAGCACACCTCGGTATTGAATCGATTATTTTTTTTTTTACTCGTCCGCCAGTTTTCTTCAATTTTAATCGACCACCGAATTTAGATTTCAATTTCATCGCATTTGTTACCGCATATGCAGCCGCTCTTTCACTCAAACTACTATCCGGGGCAATTACACGCTCCCAAGCTCTGTTAGTCAGTGCTTTGTCGGCTTCGGCTCTGGTTTTGGTGTGAATATTTCGAATGGGCAATATCGTGCAATTTACAAGCATCATCCAATTTATTAACGCCTTTATCCCCGCGTTTTAACCTTTTATCCAATTTCGTACCAGGACCACAATAATTGTAACCTGGTAAATGCGCTTCAACTGGTAATAAATCTACAGCTTTATTCATCATAGAACCAATAATACCACGACCTTTTTTCTTAGTCTTGGTCTGCTGTTTTTTCTTCATGTCTATATATAAAAAAATTTAATTTCAATTTAAATAAACTATTGATGTAAAAAAGCCGAAGCTCATATTCACGCATAAGGAAGAAACCGAATCATTTAGTCAGCTCGAATTCGAGGCACCAAAATATTTCATGGTTTATCGAGTATTTTTAATTTAGTCATTTCATTTTATCGTATCATTACCCTGATAATGGATTTAATTTGGTTCGCGATGAGATCTTCTGTAATGCGACCGTTTAATTCATCGTCTATATACTGGGCAATTTTATCTTTAAGAGGTTCGAGGGAATTTTTCATAAATTCAACAGTTGCCTCTGCAAGTTTCATTTTTTCATCCTCTATATATTTTTTAATGTTTACATCAAGATTTGTAATTTCTTCATTTAATCGTTCTAAACCCACAAAATTTTCACCGAGAGTATTTGTATATTCGTCAAACATAAGTTTTCATCGTTTAAAATTCAACGCTTCCTTTTCATCGATAGGATCGGATGTATTACACAATCTATGATGTTTTACATCAAAATTTCCTTCTGGTGTGAGTGAAAAACCTCGTTCTCCACGTCGACGGCCTTTACCTAATTTTATTCGCGACATTTCTCTATATAAATAAATTGTAAATAAACATTTAAAAACCTATTCAAATTCAACATCTTCAATTCTTTAATTATGGATATGATTTCATTTGAAACGGTCCTGTTTCCAGCATCATATTCTCCCACAAGTGTATACAATCTATCAATCAATTCGTTTGGATCGTCCCAATATAAATATACTGGATTATAATTGAATTGTGCGTGCAACAACCCAAAAACAACTAAAAGACGTGGATGGTGTTTTATATGGGGATATTGGGTAAACAGGTTTTTTTATAAGAAACAATTTTCCAATCACTTCAATATATTTAAAATATTTATTCAATTTCATTGTATGTGAATCGTGTCGTTCCATCAAATGAGCACCAGTATATTTCAACATTTCTCCATAAACCCTCATATCTTCTGTGTGAACCTTTTTAAAGTCTGGAGTTTTATAAACCAACAACTCTAAAAGACCTGGTGTGGCCGAATAAATGAAATCCCCCAAATGAATTTTATCGTCTTTAAATTCAATTTTAATGTCACCCAAAGTATAAAAGTATCTGTAATTTTGCCATACTTTACACCATATACACGGTCTTGAAATGTTTTTGCACCAGTTTTTAACGTTTCCAAGTATGGTTTACTTATTTCAGTGTCACTCTGTTCTAATGTAGGCGCATATTTTGTATATATTCTAGGTTGTTCTTCTTGAGATTGATCAGAATATAGTGGTAATGTTGTTTCTTTGGATAATAATGTAGAATAGGCTACATCTTCTTCTTCTGAATCTTGGTCCAATAAACTCTGTTCACATCTGTCTTGGTGTCTTTCTAAATGAACCGACAATCTATCTCCCAATTCACGTCCTACTCTGTCTACATCAATTTCTCCATCAGTTTTAGGTGGAGGTTGTCTGGGTCTATTTACTTTTTCTTTAATTTCATTTATAGGATCTATTATTGGTTTGAAACGTTTAGCAAATAAAGCTTCTTCTTCGGCCAAACCCATCCATCATAAAGGCTGCATGTTTACGTTTAAAATTTTTATTAAGTTTGTCAATTTCAATCATTTGTTTCTCCTTTTTCATTGCTCTATAAAGAAAAAAAGAATCTTAAAAACAATATTTCATTAACGTTAAACGTTACGTTCAATAATGATGAATTTGTCGATGTTGTTTCTAAATCGACCTTTATTTTTACCCTTTTCTTTGTCGATGGTTAGAAAATTCTATTGGTTTGTATTCCAAACTTGATCGCACATTGATTTAAAATCATCAAAAGACATGTCGACGTTTACATGATCATCGTAAATGTGTTTTAAATTTAAATTGTCTTGTTTGAATAAAATTAAAAAAATGCAATTGTCACATACGAGTTGTTTTGGTATTTTGGTATATTTTTGTGCTAGGTAAAAACAATCAATTTTATTATGACGACCCCGTGCAAAATAAGCACCGATATTATTTTGTTTCTCTTTTGTTACATCGTCAAAAATCATTATTGAATGTGGTTCAATCGCCTCTGATTGAGAGACTTGATCGTTTTCGGTATGTTCATAATAGCCCATTTCAGGATTGATCATCATTAAATTTGACAACATTCTATAGAGAGGTTGATGAAGTGATTTTGAGAAAATATACAAGTTTTGAAAACTAACATCGTTTTCTTGAACTAAAAGATTAAAACTACATTTGTTTTACCACAATTCCATGGACCGAATACAATACATCTAATGGTGTTTGGGAATAGAGAACCATGTTTACTTTTGTTTTTAAATGTACATCCACCCAATACATTTACAATGGGGAATTTTGTTTTTGTTGTATTTCCTTCATATCTCTAATGAAAAATTAAAATTAAAAATTAATACCAATTTAAAGTTATATTAAAAAAGGATGCCTGTGAAAATTAACTTTTGACAAATCAATGTGAAATTCTTTTTTAAACGAGTCAAATTCATAATATTTTTCAAAAATAGTCTCACAATCTACACAATATTCTATTTTCAAATGTAATGTTTTACAATCATTTTCTATAATGTAATAAAACGAATCAATTACAGAATTAATTTTAGATTCTATTTCCTTTTTAATACATTCATCAAAATCTAGATAGATTGAATATTTAAATCCAGGTGTTGGATTTGGTGAAATAATTCTATTATTACCAAGCTTCTTCATTTTGGTATCTATATAAAAGTTTATTTTTAAAATTCAAATAGACTATTGTTAATAGTAGGTCTATTTAAAATTTATTACCATTCTAAAGTTATTTTGAATAAAGTATAGGGACGAAAATAAACTTTTGACATATCAATGGGAAATTCTTTTTTGAACAACTACATCATCAAATTCATAATATTTTTCAAAAATAGGGATCTCTGCTAACTGGTTGTTAAAAAAGTCTATCAGACTTATAGGCCACTGAAAATTTTTATTATGAAAAGTGTAACATTCTATTTTCAAATGTATTTTTTTATTATTGAAATTTCCAATAATAGAATAAATTGAATCAATTAACTTTGTTAAATTATTTTCACCACTTATAATTAATTACATATTCAGTTATAAATGATGGATATGGTAAAATAATTTTATTATTACGAAGCTTTATTTTATTAGTTAAATTTGGTTTTTTGAATCTGTTTAAAATATTTAAAATTAATATTATTACAATAATTAAAAATATTCAATATTTCTTGCTCTATATGTAAAGTGAAGTTTTTTATTTCAAATAGACTATTGAAAGTGCATTTTTACACAAATATTGCCAAGTTGTCGAAAAACGCTGTTTTTTTAACATTTTGCCAATAGAAATTGTTTTTATACATTTGTTGCTTATTATTCACAAAAATCAGTCGGCCGAATTCGGGCCAACAAAATATCCTATATAAAGTGAATCCAAAGGGTACAAAATCCATTAAATTTAGTAATTTCTGGTTAAATTTAAACTTTTTCAATTATTGAAAATATTAAACATTTTTGCAATTTTATATAATATTTTAAAATCCATTAAATTTAGAATAATTTGGTGGTCCAAATTTGAACTACCAAAATAATTCATATAAAGTCGATTCAAAGGGAATAAATCCATTATTTCTGGTTATTTAAACTTTTTCAATTTATTGAAAATATTAAACATTTTTGCAATTTTGTAAAAAGTTGAAAATATTTAAAAAATAATATTTCATTGTTGATGGATAAATTTTATTTTTATATAAAATCAAAATGACTAGTTTAATTGATGTTTGTTGCGAACAAATAAAAGACAAATTTTTATATGCTATATTTGGTGATTTTAAGCTAATTATAGACACAAATACGGGTTTTTTTAATGCGACAAAATTATGTAATGATTGAGGGAAACTATTTAAAAAATGGTTTGAAAATAAACAAACTAAAGAATTGATTGCTTGTTACTCTCAAAAATTAGTCAGCTCGGATTCGGGCCGACTAAATATCCTATATAAAGTGAATCCAAAGGGTGCAAATTCATTAGATTTATTGATTATTGGTACTTATTTAAGGGAAGAATTAATTTTGAATTTAGGGAGTTGGATATCAAAAGATTTTTACAATAAATTTTTTAAAATCATAAAAGAGTATTTTATTAAAGATTTCAAGTCGTATAAAGATGATATTGCTCCGTTGCGTTCAAAATTGGAATATATAGAAAAAAAGCAAGAACAATTGGAAATTGAAAATAATAGACTTGACGATGTAGTTTTAAAACGCGTTGAAAATTGACGAATTGAATGGTAATGTAATGAAAATTAAAACAATGGCTATCCCATATTTATCGTTACTTTATCCGCATGACGAAAGTGACAATTGTCTTGTAATTTTAGACAAAAGTAAGGATGACGAAGAGTTTAAATATTATGTGTTCGTGTTCAATATAGAATTCTAGAAGATAGATTGAATAAACTTGAAAAGATGTATCCTAATTTTAAAATTGTATATGAAAAATTAAAAGATCCAAATAGCATACGATTCTTTAACCTTGCTTTTAAAGAATTGAAATTTAAAATAAAACGTAATCATTTTAATATAAATATGGAAATTGATGAATTTATAGAAAAGATGGAATTGTTGTATGAAAAAGCATTCAATATTTTCAATATTACAACACCAAAAGTACAAGACGAGTAAATTATTGTTTCATTTCTTTTTTTTTAATTTTTTTAGGATGTCTGTTAAAAGTGATTTAGCAATTGAGTTACACAGGCCAGCTAGACGTAATTATCCTACTAGAAAGACGGAATTAGGGTCTAGACGAACTAGTACAAGCGGATATAGTTGAAATGATTCCATATTCGCGATCCAATAAAGGTTATAAATATTTATTGACTATAATTGATTGTTTAACCAAATTTGAATACGTTGTACCATTAAAGAACAAGACAGGTAAAGTGGTCGCGTTTGCTTTGGAACCGATATTGAAAAGACATAAAATGAAACATTTTCAAACAGATTAGGGAAAGGAATTTTACAATCCACATGTGAAGGCCTTGTTGAAAAAATAACTAAATTCAACATAAATCATTATTCCACCCATTCAGATAAAAAGGCTGCCATTATTGAACGTTTCAATAGAAAACAAAAATGTGGACTAAATTTACAGAAATTTACAGAATGTGGCAACTATAAATGGTTAGATATATTACAAATACTTTTAGACGAATACAATAATTCTGTACATACGGCTACTTTACTTAAACCCAAAGATGTAAATAAGACGAACGAAGCACAAGTTTTGGCAAATTTAAATAAAAAATACGATAGAAAAAAAGTTGTAAAAATTAAATTTAATGTAGGCGACAGAGTTCGTATAAGTAAACATAAAAAAGTATTTGAAAAGGGCTATCTACCAAATTGGACAAATGAAATATTTAAAATACTCACTGTTCATAGTGAATCCCATCCTGTTAACTATGAACTAATTGATTCCCGAAACGAAGTCATAAAAGGGCGTTTTTACCAACACGAACTACAAAATACCAAACTGAGAATTGAGAATATTTTACGTCGAAAAGGCGACAAAGGCTATGTAAAATGGTTGGGTTTTGATAAAACGTACAATTCTTGGATCGATTTGAGCGATGTAGTTTTGTAATGTTTTATTCAAGTTGTTTTTAAAATGTATATATATAGAAATGTTGATTATTTCACTCTTGGTGTTGCTCTTTTTATTGACATTAATACTCAATTATAGAGGTTGTGAATAGAAACGAGATCAATGCTAGATGAATAAAAAAAAAAATTTTACATCATCAATAGAATATTAATATAAATAATTTTTTTTATATAGACCAAGTAAAAATGTCTAATATTTCGGCAAATTTAATAGTTTAAATTATTGCAACAATATTAAAAAAATTAATGAAATGATGCAAAATAGGCGTTATCGAATTCAAAAAGTAGAGTTTATAAAAACAAAAAATGGTGATTCAATTATTGCCGCAGTTAGAAGGATTTGGAAAAAAAATTTTTTATCGCAAAGGTTCAGTGATCTTACACTGTCAGATTTGAATGAAATTAACAATTCTAAAGACGTTTATATAATATACAAAAGTATGAGAAAAACGGCCATTGGTCATAATTACCATGATGTAGAGAATTTATCTGTGGTATTGATGTTGCATATTAAAATTTTCTTTTTTTCAATAAATATTCATCAATTTCTTTATCCCCATATGGGAGTGTATCTATAAGGTTTTCCAATACGAATCTTTTGTCGTCATATGGAGAAAGAGCTTTTTTACATTGATCAGTCGAGTATATTTGGTGGTTAAACTACGTAATGATTTCGAGGTGGAATACGAAATGTTTCTATTGAATAAACAGTCTTTATAAAGCTCGTGATTTAAAACGTTTAAATTGCAATCTTTATCGAATCTACGAGAACCTTTTTTAATTCCCTTGACCGTCTTTTTTCGTTTTAAATCCCCCTGTCTATATCCCCAAATCATTGAATACATTTTTGCTCTCAACCCGACAAATTCATAGATTGGTTTCCCATCCATTTCATCTTTTAAAAGTCCTATATCCCAACCGTAAACATTTCCATCTTTTTGATTCAATCGTTTTGGTGTATCAAAATGTTCCTTTTTTGTTGGCAGCACTATTGAGTATAATAACGAATCTGTATCTGTCATTAGCAGTTTTATGTTTTCATGACCATATTTAGGTAAAAAGTGGTTATAATGGTAATCGTACATGATTAATTTTGCCAAATCGTCACTGTTAAACCTACATATATGGGTTTGTTTAAATATTTTTTTTTTCAACAATGTTATTCCATCCACATTGTTTCCATAAATGTAATAATGTTTTGCTCTCGGGCTGGTGTTTAATTTTTAAAATTTTAATTTATTGTTGATTTATTGCATATCGATTCGCTTTCTTACATTTCAATTGTTTTACCATAAACACTGTTGATTAATAGTTTACAGACTTTTTTCAATCGGATCATCTGCGCAACACCATGCAATGAAAATTTTCCAAATGTAATTTTTCATCCACGGAGATTGCCTAAAACTAACGGCTCTGTGTATTTTAGTAGATTGCCTAAAACTAACGGCTCTGTGTATTTTAGTCATCACCATTCCCTGTTGAAGATACAATTTTAACGTTCTATAATTTAAGACGTATTTGTGTTTATTTTCCAGACTGCACAATAGTTTTATACACGGTGCACGTTTTTCATCCGAAAGAAATGGAGAAAGCATATTATTGGCAATGGATTTTCTCTCTGGTGCAAGTGTTGAGGGTATGTTTAAATCAACTTCCAATATATAACCAATTTCCTCGTCGTCTTTTACATTTTGCACATTTGTAAACAAATATTCGAGTTCATTTTCATTACACCAACTGAATCCATCTACTGGTAACGGTTGCGTCATACATTGTCCATAAAGAGATCGAACATCGTAATATTTAATAAATTTCATCGGTTTATTTTCATCAAAGTTGTCTATATTGGGATCGTTTGTCAGTGCATAACCGTTGGGAATCATCGACACCCCGCCGCGAATGCCTTTTTAAAAAAACAAATTACATATAAGGGTCTATAACAAGTTCCAATTGTACTTCTGTCGCCTTGAGTGCTGCAAACCATGATAAATGTGCTGCCGATATATAATGACAGAAATCCAAATTGTTTGTGCGAATCATTTTATTCCGAAAATTTTCAAATACATCAGCTAACAGCATAACGTCCAATTTCATATAGAAATCGTGGTATTCACCAAGCGTATTCATTTTAAAACTATTTCCAAACGTTTTGCGCATGTCTATAATCATATTCAAAAATGTTTTCTCTCTTTAAATCATAAAACACGTCGATGGGTGGTAATTGCGTTTCATTGAAAACAGATGCAGATGTAATGTATAGGGATAAACACATTTTCGTGAGATCAACGTATTAAACAACTCCTTTTGTTCATTCTTGTCTTCGCTATTTCTTTGTATATTTCTGTAAAATAATTGATATGTTGTTGTAAAAAACCTCTTATACTTCTTACTATAATATGTACAACAATGATCAAATAAACTTTTCACCAATTCGTCTAAGCTATAAGATAGAAATTGTACGAAACTATAAATCGGTATGATATTTCATTCTTGAGTGTTACAGATACAAGTTTTTCACTATTGTTTGGTATTCAAGGAATTTCAAATTTATCCTTCAATTCATTCAGTGCCAATACAATATGATGTGAATCGTAACCGCGTAAATTATGAAATACAACTGGAATAAATGTTGCCTGTTTACAATTTAAATAGAAATTTTCATGGGCCGGTCCAATAAATTTACCACTTGTATGTGAATGGTGTCTTACACGGTTCACTTTAAGCTCATCTCCATATAACACATTTTGTATCATTTTCAAATTTTTCTTCATCTGTTTCACTCATAATACACTCTTAATTAGTTGACAATTCCTTTTTGAAATATTCAAATTTATATTTTTATATAATATTCATAAATCAACGAGAAACTTTTCAACTACTTTGTCATCATCTGTAGTGGCCCAGTATAATTTGAAAATAATCTTTCGTCGATAATTACATAGCAATATGCAGATGGTTTATGGGTATGTGTTATTGTAGTATTACTAGTACCCGGTTCGGGGTTTGCAATATGGTTTGGAATTATAAACGATTCGAAATCTGCATTTTTAACAAACGGTACGGGTAATGTTGAAGAATAGTCTTTAAACGCTACTACATTTCCTTGTCTACGATTCTCTCCTACACCAATCCATTCCTTTGGCATTGTAATTCTCTGAACCTTTCCTTGTTTACAATCTTCAATATGTTTTGAAAACTTTTCTTTAGCTTCCCTTTCACTTGATCGAGATTTAAAACAATACAAACAATAGGGACAATATTCACTTTTATTATTACCACTCAACATCCTTGATAAAATATTATATTCGTTTGTCATATTTATTAGAGTATAATGGGAGCGAATTAATTTAACATCGGTTAATAACAATAACCAAACGACATTTTTTCGATTATTATTGACACGTTTTATATATACATCATTTGGATTAAACGATTCTTTGTCATCTTCGATATCATAACATAAGATATTTACACCAATATTTGGGTTTTGCGCTTCAAATTTATCAATATATTTTAACATAAACAGGATATTCTATTCCTTTCATGTTTAAACTGTTTATAGGATGAAACACGACATCTGTTATTTTTGTTGGGAAATAGATGTGCTAGAATTGACCATAAAAAACATTTTTCATCAACATTTTGTACATTTATTATAGCGTATTTTTTAAATAGAGCTTTTGGTGTTTGTAAATATGTACTATTACCACCATATAATGGATCGAATTCTGATATTGAGAGATCCAAGCTTAATATTTTATTCATAGCCCATCCACTTTTCATATGAATAAATCTTTCAAAAGATTCGTTAATTTTTTCATATGCTTCTAAATACTATTCATTCAAAACAGTTGGATTTTCACTCGATTTAAAGAAAATCGAGTGCTGCTGTGCAAGTTAACTGTACAAAAATCGCATTTATCACCCACACATTTTTCCAACTCTACAACCACGACTAAATAATATCTAATATTGTCTCCTTTATCTTTTTCAACTTGTAATCTTGTAGCGTTAATTACCGTATCTTTCATAACCATTAAAAATTCATAAATATCTACAGTAATATAGAATTGGCGGTTCTAGCACAAAATCAAGGTCACCAGACAGCGTGGCGCCAGTGACGTCATCAGGGAATCCCCGATGACGTCATCACCGGAATCTCCTCTGACGTCATCACCCCTCCACCGTCATCACCCCTCCATCGCCCGTGACGTCATCACCGGAATACCCCTATGCCGTCATCACCCCTCCCTGCCATCACCCCTCCACCGTCATCGACCCCTACACCGTCATCTACCCCGCCGACGTCATCAGCCTCTCCCTCAAACGTCGCAAAAACCTAACCTATCATAACCTAACATAACCAAAACAAATTGGCGGGTAAAAATGGCTGGAAAAAACCCATCAAAAATTAAATATATAGTTGTACAATATATATACATAATTGTTTTGATTTAAAACAATATCTATCTGCAAAAGTAATAGTTATATTCATTTGTAGAATTAATACGTTGATACAGTTATTGTTAAAGCGGTCTAATTTATTACTAATCAAAATTTTCGTGGGGTTTTTTTCCAGTCATTTTTACCCGCCAATTTGTTTTGGTTATGTTAGGTTATGATAGGTTAGGTTTTTGCGACGTTTGAGGGAGAGGGCGATGACGTCGGCGGGGTAGATGACGGTGTAGGGGGCGATGACGGTGGCGGTGGAGGGGTGATAACGTCATAGGGATATTCCGGTGATGACGTCACGGTTGATGGAGGGGTGATGATGGTGAGGGGCGATGACGTCAGAGGAGATTCCGGTGATGACGTCACAGAGGATTCCCTGATGATGTCACTGGCACCACGCTGTCTGGTGACCTTGATTTTGTGCTAGAACCGCCAATTCTATACTACTATCTTCAAAATTTTCTTCACTAACATTCCACGACTGTTTTATTAAAGAACCATCTAATGCTTTGTTTTTTGTAACTGGTATTTGAATATGCAACATCAATTCCGAAACAGATATTTCTTTATTTATTTGTATTTCATTTCAAAATATGGTTCATCAAAAGCGGTTTCACTAGACAATTTATTTTCCACGAAAAGTTATATTTTTTCCAATTTGATTGATTTATAAAGATTTTTTCCACATGAAGTAAATAAATCTTTATTATATTTACACATTAATTGCATAGTAAATGGATTAGAAGTGTATTTTTTATACTATTGTTCAATATCACCGTTTATATTGTATAAAAATGTAATTAAATCATACTTGTTGGATAGATTTTTGTAACGAAATACTAATTTACTCGTATTGTCAATTCGTTCAAAATTCATAGTCTTGTAATAATGAAAATAATTTTGATAATGGTGCGTTATTGTTGTTACGTGTTGTGTTGCGGGTTGCATACCTACCTCTTGTTTTTATTGTGTTGCAGATTGCATATCTGCCCCTTGTGCTTCATCATTTTTCCTGTGAAAAGGGCATAACTCGAGAACGGGTGGACTTGCCCGGATGAAACTATCGGCAATCGGTTCCATAAATGTTTAAGTCCCCGTTATATTAAGCTATTCAAAATTGCGTTAAAAATGGCGTAGGACGCACCGTTTTCGAGATACGCCCTATTTTTTAAATTTGGCAGAATCTTTTTTTATGCTCTGAGCGTCGGGTATTGATCTATTATTGAAGAAAACGGAGTCGCGTTTCGTTATGGTTTTTACATTGGATAGTGGGAATTTAACTGAAAAGTGCCAGTCAACTCGTGAAAAGAAACCTGGGTCGATTCTTTAATGTGTTCGAATAACCTGTTTACATTCGGCTGTAAAGTCATAGGGTCCAATTGGGGGGCAATTTACAGCACAATGTAAACAGAACATATTACTTTTGGTTAATTACATTTATAATTTCTCTGTAAATGGTAATTTCCAATCAGCCGGGCGCATAGCAATAAGCCTGATTTTTCAGTTCGCCTTCGACGTATATATATAAAAGGAATTACTGTTTAAGTGAATGGTATTTTCTTACTCTTCATACCTCAAAACTTAACGAAAGTTTTAAAGAAAGTTCAATTTCACCACCCAATCCCACCGTGCACGGAAATTAATACCTTACTTTTCTTGAAAAAGTCGGTGAGAAATTGAAACCATATGACAAAAAAAAATGTTTTACAAAATGTATTTTTATTTTTAAAATCATCACAAGATAAAGCTATACGCAATAATAGATTATTCATATCTTAGTTTGTTTGTACAGAAAAGAATATCATGATTTTTTTTAATCGTTGTAAGCTATAAATTGGGAAAAGCATATTAAATTATTTGCACGGGGAAAACGGTAATAAAAATATACATAAGCAAATCAAAAGACTTCCTTATGTGTTTTGGCTTTATCTTTCTAAGGTATCGCAACTCATCGATTAGTGAATGCATTCGAGTTAATAATATCCTTGATAAAGTAAGAATAACTGAAGATCCATGGCTATTTTTGTTACAAGTAGACAATATTTAGTTTAAAAAAATAACAAAACGTTGAATTTTAATAACAAATATTTCAAGTTTAATAAAATTTGGAGGACAGGCTGTTGTAATTCACAATTACCACATTATAATGTATTAACTAAAATAAAATCATACGTAAAATGAAGGTGTAAATTTACGGATAATCGTAGTGGATCTAGTTAAATCGACTATTCTTAAGTTTCTTCCAAAAGTGGTGAAGAGATGTATTTGTCGTTTAAAACTAATTTTTGTATCGACAAAGAGGTTTGCACAAATAGTAGTCAATTTGAAACAGGTTTGAATACAATGTATAGCAGCGGGGAAGGCAGTATCCACTAAGCAGGTTGGATCGTGTAATAGAAGTTTTGAAAGTAACTAAATTTTGATTTACTGGTTTCATTATATTTATTTCAAACGAATAGGAATTAACAATAAAGTTTACGTTTTTATTAATAGAAAAAATTAGAATACAATTTAAAAAAAGAAATGCCTAAAGTTGGTCTCAATGATTTCATTTTTAAATATCATTTTCGATTGAGTTTATTTAATTTTGTTTCATATTTGACAAACTAAATAATTTTTTCACTAGCTTAGATGAAATATTTTTTTTTATCGTTTCTGTAGTAACTTACCTGGCTGTTCATTATTTGCTTTTAGAGATATGTGTAAACAATACTGTAAGTATTCAACAATATTGCAGACAATTTATTTCCTAATAACACTTTTCTTTGCTATTATAGAATATATCTATTCTTTAGCAAACTTCTCCCATCCTTTTAATATTTTTTTCTATTTCCGTTTTTCTCTTTCTATCTCTGTTTAATTTTCGTTCAACAATTTTTATGTTTTTATAAATGTTCAGCTTTACTATCGACTATTACAAAAGTAAGATTTGAAATTTAATTTCCGGATTGGAAAAATAGATATTTGAAGAACTACTTGAATTTTTCATGTTTTTATGTTTTATAATGATATTCTTATACTTGTATAGTATGATTAACATGAAGTATGATTATTATACAAGTTGAAGCCTCATTTTTCTCAAAAAAAAAAAACAAATAAAAAATAAAATAAAAATAATTGTGCGGTCATCATTCTTTGAACATTACATTTTTTTGTTGTATTTTTGTGTTTACTGGTTTTAGGTAAATTATTTATTTTGGGTAAAAAATGGTTTTACTTTCCATGGTTTTACACGTAAACAGTAATGAAAATATTGTACGAGTTTAAAAATAATTTATTATAAACATTTTACTTAAATCTATAAGTACACATATTAAGAAAATAAATTAATGAGATGGTTGGGTTCATTTTTCATTAAAAAGTTTCTCCATACGTGGGTCTATGTTAGAAACACACAAAAGCAAATTGTCTTTTCAAGTGATAAAAGACGATTCCTATATTTAATTTTTAGCGCAACCATAAATGAAAAACCCTTTTTATAAAGGAAGTCTTGGCGAAAGGGATTAATATTTTCAATGATTCTTTGACTAAATTTCCATATTGACTCGACGAGCAAGCCAAAACGAATCTAAACCTGCAGATGTGAATTGTAGTTATAATGTTTTATCGGCAGACATTTCGATGAGCAGGCAGTGACAACACACATTCACTCTTCAATACCGTAGATTACGCGTAACATTCACCGCCCTCACAAATTATTTCCATAACTATCTAATGAGTGTATAATTATTTTTCACTATATAAAAATATATAACCAATGCCTCGAAAGTAACATTTCATGATTCTTTATGTATTTTGTTTTTGTTTGCTAATTTCATAATATTAGATTTTTATACAACAAAACGCAATCGTTTTAAGAAATTACAAAAAATTTAACTTACGTTATATTAAGTAATCAATTTTATATTTGCTTTCCAAGGCTGCTGAAATACCAGGGTTCAAATCCAAATAAAAATATGATTAATAAGAGTTTATTTGGAACTAAATAGCCAAATTATTAGTGAACCTTTCTGTATTCATTGAAATTAAATTAACATAATTTCTGAGAAACAGTTTGATCGATTCTAGACATACCAGCTGTCTGATTGTAATTGAAATGATAGCGAATCTGTTAATTTCGCTATCAGTTCGGTTTCACAAAACCGAACAAAAAAAAATCTAATGTTACCAACATTACAAATAAATTTTATCGGTACTTTCGAATCTTCATTTTTTCAGGGATGTTTTCCTTTTGACTCAAAAAAATTATATAATTATATATATATATATATATATATAAAATAAAATCAGTTTTCAGTCAAGCTTTATTCGTCTGCCAATAGATCTTGTATACTAGTACTAATTTATTACGCACAAGTTATAAAGCCTGTCTGTGGAAGAGAATACAACAGCTGACTTTATCAATTAAAAATTAGAAAAAATGGTTTTGAAATGCAGTATTTTAAGATATACTGGGAAAAAGGCTGGTCTACGGTCGCAAAAATTTCACATTACACATGATTTTTGTTTCATTACACATGATTTTGTACAATGTTTTTGCCAATTGTAACTAAATAACGTTCATGAATTTAGCATAGTAACAACAATAAAAACTTTTACAACGAAAAGTTTCAAAATCGTGAACATTTTTAACTGTTTCTTGAGTTGTGATTTTTAACACTGTTCTAAACCCAATTTTTTTCTTTTTTATCCCCAAAAGACTTTAGATAAACTGTTCGTATCAAGAAGTAAAAATCGTTCGCGCGCTGCGCGCAGTCGCCCGGCGCACCACTATTGGTTTGCTCTGCGCCAATAGCAGCTGAAATAAAAATGTGAGCACATGCAACAAGCAGACAAAACCCACGCACTATTCTTTTTTTTATGGAGAGAGACTAATAACAATTGATTTCAAACAATCAGCTGCTATTATTTTCCATTCTATGATACTCTTAGCAAAATTCGAAAATATTTCAATCCGGACTTATAAAATATTAAGGAATTTGTTAAAAATAATCGTTGATTAATTAGAAGTTAATCCTGGAAAGGATCTTTCTGAAATCTAACACTAAAAATAATTCTCAAAAATATTGTATTATTTATAATAGGAAAAACCTCTTTATGTCTTGCGTTTGGCTTAGCTAATGATAAGTAGAAGACAAATATTTAAGATGCCGGCCTCCGTGGTGCGAGTGGTAGTGTCTGGGCCTTTCATACGTAGGTCCCGGGTTCGAATCTTGGTCAGGCATGGAATTTTCACACACGCTACAAGTCATTCATCTCATCCTCCGAAGCAATACTTATTTGTTGACTCGGAGGTTAAACCAAAAAAAAAAAATTAAGATGCACAACTCTTAGTAATGCATTTTAGATTGTAACTAAGCCCAGGAAAACAACATCGGCTCATCTGATGTTTCATCTGAATCTATTTTTATATTTCTATAATGTCATTTTTTTATGATGTTGCCACATAAACTTGAAGCTTGTGTGTGGCATATGAAAATGGAATTTTGTAGCGTATGAAAGATGCCTTTCCTGACCGGGATTCGAACCTAGGACCTCCAGATGAAAGGCCGAGACGCTACCACTCAGCTACGGAGATGGGTAATAAGATAAAGTGCTGTTTGTAGATAGCAGTATTAATTCAATTTTTGATAAAAATTTCATTAAATAAAAAAAAAAAATTATAATAAAAACTCAATTATAATAAATCAATAGTTATAATCAAATCAAATAGTTTGGTGGTGAATAAAAAATAAACTGAACGTCACTAAAGAAGAAGCTAAAACTTTTGATAATTTTTGTTATTTAAAAATGGAGTTTTGTTTTAAAATTTATTTTCACACCAGAAGGTGATGAATAAAAAATTTCGTACAATTTTTACTACCGCTAAAATTTCGTTCACGGGGAAAGCTGTAATCACCTGAACTAATTAAGTTCACTAGCATTTTATGATGTACACCTACATTACTCTACACCTTAAATTAAAACGAGTAAATAAAATAAACATTTAAAAATTAGTTTATTTTATTTACTCGTATATTAATTTTTTTTTTGGATTATAGAAATTTCGGGTCTTTTCAGTCTTGCCCCTCGCACCCTAATTTTTTGTTGTTTTTAGAGAATTTATATAAAATTATGTTGTAATATCGTTTAGTCATCACAAAAATGATTAAATCAAGTCGTAGATAAAAGCTTTTTGCTAGTGTTAAAAGATTAGACTGTTAAAAGATCTGATAACTCAGATCTTTACTAAAAGATTTTAGTAAAAGATTTTAACTCATTTTACTAAAAGTGTTAAAAGATCTGGTATATTGACTGTTCGTACGCAATGTTAATATCTCCTGGTTTTGTGTAGAAAAATTAGTGTACCTGCATTATAATGTTCCATTATAGGTTACTTTGTAACCTATGTCCTCTTCATAGGTTACTTTTCTCCATACGACAAGGTCGCTTTCGGATGACCTAATTACAAAATGGTAAATGAAAGTTTGAATTTTGTGTACTATTATAAATAATTTTAAAAACAGCTTACCAAATTCCAGTTCAGTTTCGTCGAGCGCTTTCGGCTATTCTGCCATCTTCAAGAGGAATATGATTATGATTAAAATTATAAAACTACTATTTTATTGTTGTATGTTTATGAAGTCAGGTAATATTTCGTTAGTAACCGTGATGGCTAACACATAGACGACTAAATGCTGGCCTGCTTTACTGTAAACTTGTAATGTACTAATATAAAAGCGCTAGTTTTGTGTTAGAATGATCGTAGGTTCGAAATTTAGCGAATGCATGGAAAAACAATGCATAAATAATATATAAAAAAAAAGAATATAACAGAAAAGACCCGAAGAAAAGAGTATATGCATAAAAGAAAATGCCCGAGATTTTTGAAGATGAAAATTATAAAAAATACTAAGATAATTTATTTATATTTTCGATTACTGTTTTTATTATTTTTTATCGCTAATAATATATCAACCGATTCAAATATATGATATTGATATATTTACTACATTTGAGGATTAAGTTTATATACTATTACTACAGGCTTATTTATACATTATTTGAAATAAAACCCAGACCGACAAATTTTCAGATTTTTATTAACTTGCTGTTGCCATATTTTTTAATTTACTTTTTTATAACCTTTCATCTGTATAAAACATATTGTTTCACAAACCATGTTACGGTTTTTGTTTGGAAGAGAATAATTTTTGTGTTATAAACCTTTGTTGTAATTATTTTGTTTTTCATACATTTTATTGTAGAAAATTCGCGTTTCATTTTTGAAACATTCCACTTAATTTTACCATGTATAAAGTGATATCGTCAATTTTTGGGCATGTATGTATTCTTTATAATCAAATTGGCTCTATATTATTTAAGAAAAAAAATCATTTAGCAACAAAGTAATTATCCGTAAAGATTAATTGTTGAGTTATCAAATTAAAATATCACGGTTCCATTTTACCCACTAATTATGAAAAGATATTATAATTTGTTTATTTTTAGGATGGTATCCTACAGATTAATGGTACTTATTATTTATAACAATAGAATTAATTTCATTCGATGAATTTTTATAGATTAAATTCAATTTAAACGTTCGATTCAGTTGAAAATATGGATATCTTCTTTGTAGCAGGTGTTTTCAACTAACTTCGTTCATTTTTTGTACCTGAGGGTATAGAGGTTGCTACAGCCTACAAACTTTTCTATTCTGCGTTTTCATCATACACTTTGCTGCTCAGTTCATTATCTTTCGAACTCCGATATCCTTCTTGATAAGAATCTCTCTCTCGTGCCGATAAGTTTACGTACTCATTACAAGTTTGATCTCATTAGCGTAAACAATTTTCTGTGTGTAATTTTTTGGGAAACCGGCCCAAGGAACCATCTTTGTAAATGTGGCTTCCACCTTAATTTATGAAGGTGTTTCAGCAGGTTTAAGGTAATAAAAGCAATAAACACTATTGGGACGATGCGATTAGATCTCATAAACTGAAAATAAACATCTCGGAGTTTAGCGGGTGACTAATTTGCGCCGCTCAGCTTATCAGGGTATCTCTTGCAGGTTAAATGGGGGAATTAGAACTAAAGTAGAGCGGCTAAGATTTAATAGATTTTTTGATTTTTAAACTGATGATAGTGGACTGCAACACTTTTTCATTCGCTTAGGATTGAATTCCCTTTTTAGGTCAGTTCCCAGAAATCTTTCCAACTAACGAATAATTTTTGAACTTAAAATAATTTGGGAAAGATCTTAAACAAAATTTCAAGTAAATTTAAATAATCTATTTAAAAAAAATCCACAGTAATTGATTAATTTTTACGTAAAATATTAAATTGCAATAAATTATATAATAGCAGTTAAATTTATTCACATTTTGCAATAACTAATTAATTAATCGTACTACGGAGTTATTTTTTATATCAATGAAAGTATTTTTTATTTGACAATTAATAAGTTTCACTTTGATTGTATCATATTTCTTTCATTTACTTTTTTTTCAGTTATTTAATTGTTTTCTTTTATATATCATTTCCTTAATGTCTACTAATGATGATTGTTAAGTAATCGAAGTAGCCATCAACTATAAGAATTTAAGTAAAATATTTTTTCGGTGGGGGAGGAAAAAGTTCTGCTCTGATTTTTGGTGAATGTAATCTTCACGTCAATAAACCGATTTCTAGATTTTTGAAATTCGATCTTGAAATGATGAAGAAAGGTAACAAATTTTGAAACTTATTAGTTAACAAATAAACAATACTTTCACTGATATAAAAATTTATATTTATCCAATAGTAACAATTCAGTATATTGTTTATCTGTCAATTAATAAAAATAATCAACAGATTATTTTTATTAGTATTATTCCTTCTTTTAAGTTTATTTATTTAATTTTTATTATATTGCATTTCTTACTGTATCAGAGTATGCTGATTATAATTAAATACCAATCAAAATGGGCATTTACTCGTAGATTTTGAGTAAAACTCTTTATTTACGGTTTTAGAGCGTAATCTCGTTTTCCAATCTATCAAAATATCTATCAATCTATCTATTCATACATTTAATTCTTTGTCTTCTGTTGATAAAGAACGAAGAACGTCTCTACGTAAATCTATACTATTATTTAAAGAGAAAGAGGGTTTTTTTTGTTCGGGTTAAACAACAACTATTTCATCAATCTCAACCAAATTTTTACCCAATGTTCTTGCCATAACTGAGAAGGTATTTGGATATCGTTAGTGGAGATTTGCCGGTTCAAGCACAAACTTTAATGAATTGTGAACTGTGAGTTTCTATCACGTGTGACCTAGGTTTGAACTGAATGAATATGAATATCTAACAACCAATTTCTAGATTTTTGAAATTCTAAGTTTCAAGGGTTAAAATTGATTTTTGAATTTTTTTTGAAGCGCTGTTATTTTTTTAATTTCTTGATAACAGATGAAGAAATCAACCGGATTTTTGGTGAATCTTCATGTCAATAAACCGATTTCTAGATTTTTGAAAGTCGACCTTGAAAGGATGAAGACAGGTAAAAAAATTTTTGAACTGTAATTGCAAATTTATCCAATCCCGACTATTGTAAACGAGATTTTCAGTAGATTTGGGCTTGCAAGCACTCTTCAGATAAGTAAAATCTTTTACGTTTTTTTTTTTTTTTTTTTTTTTTTTGTTAATTCCGATTCTTTAAGGGGTGCGAAGGTATACAGCGCTGTGGCTCAACCAATACAGCCACTTCCACGGTTACTGTATGTGTGACTGGCTTCACTTGCCTCCGGTTACTTGACTAAAAAACATAAAATAAAAAGATTGAAAAAAAAAAAAAAAAAAAAAAAAACGCAAGTAACCATAGAGCGCGGGCGAAACTGCGGCGTGGAGCTAGTAAGAATGTAACCCTTGATCAAGAAATATAATTCGCTTGATTAAAATATAGCGCATTTTTATAAAATGCCTAAAAATAAAATTGACAAATTATTTTTACAAGCATATCTTTGTAACAGTACATTGTTAAGAGACGTGTCCATTGTTTGTAGTATTTAAAAAAGCTAAAAAAGAACGCTCAATTTGAAAGGGTTGGAAATTGTAAAAGTGTAGTATGCATTTATCCGTAGTTACGAGGTATCCATTATAATTCATGTTTGACTGTACTGATTTTATATATATATATATATATTTATTAGTGCTACAACCATTTGTGAGCTGTGGCTTTCTCCAAAACAACCTGCAATTCCTCTGATATCAATAAATCCTCTCTGTCCTCTGCATCCCATCAACTTGATTCTCATCCTTATCATTTCATCCCCTCTTCGGTCTCCCTGTTTGTACCTTTAATAAGCCTTTATTTTAGAATTATCTTTAACTTTTTGTGTTGTTCATTCTGTACGTTCCTCCTAAAGTCTTCATACTCGTACGTTCCTCCTTAAATCTTTGAGATTCAGCAAAGTTCATTATGACCCTCCCATTAGTTAATATTTTGAATTCAGTATTTTTCGTAGTCTCGACTCTTCAGAATTCTTCTCAGGACATTTTTCTGAAATCTTTGCAGGTTTTATTTACCTATTTAAATCAGTGAACATGTTTCTGAATTGTATCTTATAAGTGATTGCACCAAAATGTTATAAATATTTTTTCTGTTCCAAATACAAGTTCACTACTGGTTGTGAAATGTTTGTTTGAAATCTGATGTTTTAATTTTACCGAAAGAAAAATTTTTATAATCAAGCTAATTTTATTTTTAACCGTTTATGATTGCTTAAAACTAATATTTCTACAATCCAACTGTGATTACTATTCACAATAATAAAACTTAGTTTAACCTGAGTTGAGACATCGGGGCAACTGGATTTCTTATGATCTGTAGTTTTGTATATTACGAAGAATCTATTGTTAGCGATGTGTGTATTTTAAATCGTGAAGGATTATTTTTTTGGACCATTATGCAATTTTTGTTTGGTTTTTGTAATAGTAAAGCTTAATATTTTGTTAATATAGTGTCAGCTAGCAAATGGAAGAGATTCATACGCGATACAGATTTTATTTTCAATAATTTTGTAACTTTCCCGGTTACGTCGGTCAAGTTATCCAATTCATTTTTGAAAAAATTTCCGGCACGCCAGTTTTTTCAATTTAATTATTTTAAGCTCTACTTATATCTTTATGATAAAATAATTTATTTTTATTGAAAAACAGTAATAAAAATTATGAATCCTTTTTTCCTCTTTAAGTGTAAAAATTTCTAAATTACAAAATAAATAGATACAGAAAAAAAGTAAAACACCACTCATAAATTAAAAGTACTAAAATTTAAAAAATAATTTTAGGACGGTATCTCAGAATGGATTTGACAACAAGCATTGTTGGTGATATGAAAGTCATAGCTTCAAATTAGAAATTTGATGTTTTTGCCATTTTTTTCGTTTGTGTGATGGACTAAAGAGTGGGGAGCTCATGTCAAAGTACAAATCTTTGCTTCAATGATTTGTACTTCAATTGATTTTTCAGTAATCTTTCAATGATTTGAATGGCTTCAATGATTTTTTTTGACCGATCTATATTTTCCCGTTATAGCTATAGCTGCTATAATAGCCGGTAAAGTAAAAATATATCGAGTATACAAAAAAAAAAATTATTTATTAATAATTTTACGAATGTTTCTTTCAGCGATCGAAAATTGTAATTAAATAAAATATTCTACTCAACAAAAAAAATTTGTTAAATAAAAATAAAAATTAAATAAATAAATAAAAAAAATTAAAAGTTATTCGAAATTTTTAAAATAATAATAGTTGCATCTCTTACACAAAAATAGTTTTTCGGTTTTGACTTTCTATTTTTAATCATTTTTATTTATACGCTACTTTAAAATCATATGTAACTGACTTAGTTATATATATTTGCATTCAGTTCACATTACAAGCATGCAGTCAGTTCACTTTCCTGCCAGACGTATTTTTCATTATTGTATTACTTGTATTTTATTACTCTTTATTATCAGATTCGGTAGTAAATATTTAAGTTACAAAAAAAAATCAAAGTTCTAAGTAAACGAAACTTAAGTATAAAAGAATATCCGTTATCAAATGTAATTTTAATGTAACAATTTATTTCAATTTTTATAGATTCTATCAGTTAATTTTGAACTTTAGTAAATTTTCCATATTCCCTAGTTAAATACTTTTATGAAATGCGAATTGTTTTGCTTTCCCTGCATCATACGCCACTCGATTTTTTCTGTGTTAAAAAAAAATATATATATAAATTCATATATATTATTGTGTGTGTGTGTGGGGTGTGTGCGTGTGTTAGGAGTGTAACATATTAAAAGATCTATGTATGAGTGGAGTGACAAAGGGAGGAAGCTAAATCCCAGCGGAAAAAGCCGTCATTGCAGAGAAAGGGTAGGATTTAGTGATTTAGTACATTATAGTTGTCTAAAACATTCAGTTTCAGTTGAGAAAGGCCAATGGGACTTAACTTAATCCTCTTGAGACAAGTTGCGCTGTAGCTCATTAACAAACCGTTCAACGGATGATAATTATTCTGAACAAATATATATGTACAATACAGGGTGTGGGTGCGCATGTGCTTTTGTGTGTGATGAACCGACAATAAGCAACCTTTCAATTCGGCTTTAAAAGTTTTCTTTTAAATATGCAACGAAAAGTTAAACGTAAATTCCATTTTAATTCTCTGTAGACTTTAATTGTTTGAATATTTGCTTCAAATTCATAAGATGAACTCATATAAATTATGCCCTTCATTTAAATTATTCATAGAAATTCATTACAAAAATATTCCACGGAAAATTTAAAGGACATTAGAAGTAAGACCTTTTACCTAAATATATTTTTCTTTGTTTATTTAGATTCTTTAAAAAAATTAGCTTCTTATGTATCATACGTATGTTAGGTAATACCAACATTTCTTCTGTTTGCCGGTTTGAGAAAGAACGCCTGCGAACAGCGTAGAATACTAAAATTTATTAGCTACTTGGTATAAATACAAAAACAAAAGTTCTTAAAGTAATTTAATTTTGTGTTTTGTAACTGAATATTTTGAAGTTGGTATAAAATATGTTTTTTGAAAACAACGGTTACTTTTTTGCAAAATCAAATAATAAAGTAAATTAAAGAAACCACACATTTAAAAGAAAAGAGAAAATTAGAAAATCTGGAAAAGTTAAGCAACCAAAACTTTGGTTGATAGAGCAACTGAGTGAATCACTGAAATAACCAAGTTTAACTTTGGCGAGTGGTTGATGTTATTTTCACTTACAATATTGACTTGTTACTTATGCAAAAGTAAAAGGTCATGGGAATGACCCGTAAAAAACTAAAAATTTTTAATAATACGTGATTTTAATCTGTCAGTAATTTAATAGATCTATACCCCTCCCCAATAATAAAAAAAAAAAAAAACACATAAAGCATTACTTTTAGTTTTATTCATAACAACCAAATTAAAACATGTTATTGAATAACATAAATCTTAAAAAATGACTTAAGAAACTGCATAATGAAGTAAAACTTCAATTACTTTTTAAAAAATTTCGACTTAAAATATTTTTTTGGCGCCAAATTAAGAGTAAGTTGTTGGACAGTTGTTTTTGATTTGGCGTCGATTTCTTGTATTCGTAATTATTTGGGAAAGTGGGAAACATGTTATTTTTTATTTATAGTGCGGATTTTTGGAGCCGTTTTTATTATATTTAAACCTTTTACATAGTTTAGTTTCACTTTCAATTAAGATATGAAAAGTACCTACAAAAATTATAGCTTGTCGATTAAATCAGTCTTGTCTGCAAAAACTAAAAAATGAGAAACCTAGATACGAAAAGAAATGGATAGAAACCAAGTCTACAAAGTTAAAACTAAGATTCTTTGGAATTCATAATCTATATATTTTTATGTAGAGTTTTCTCCAATTTTTTTATGTTTTTAGTGCGAATACGTATACTACGAATATTACAATGTTATCAGACTGTGCTGTCTGATAACACAAGAGAGTGTGTGTTGGCAACAAGAGGTAGTGTTTAAGTGTTAGTATGAGAATGATTAGAGAAAACTTGTGGAATTCGGGAACGAAGACAAAACAAAAATAATCTACAAGCAAGCAGACCATTAAAGGATTACGTAAGACTGATAAAATAATTTCTGAATACGCACAAGTTGAAGAAATGACATCAGATCAGACAAAGAGAAATAGACTTCTAGGAACTTGACAATATTGAAATTGGTGAGAATAAAAAACACTTAAGACTAATATATATTAAGACTAAACAGCAATAAATAATGCGAGATATGAAATACGTTGACACCAATATGATGATGCAACAGTAAGTCAAACTGGAGCCTGAGAGAAATTGATAACGAAAACAACATACCAAACCAACCTATATTAAAGTACACATAAGATAAGCCTTACAAAAATGCAAAATAAATTTACCAAGCCTGTAAACTACAAGACTCAACCCATAACCTTGAATTTATTCTTCTTTCTTTCCTGTTTAGCCTCCGGTAACTACCGTTTAGATAATTCTTCAAAGGATGGTATGAGTATAAATGAAGTGTAGTCTTGTACATTCTCAGTTCGACCATTCCTGAGATGTGTGGTTAATTGAAACCCAACCACCAAAGAACACCGGTATCCACGATCTAGTATTCAAATCCGTGTAAAAATGACTGACTTTACTAGGACTTGAACGCTGGAACTCTCGACTTCCAAATCAGCTGATTTAGAAGACGCGTTCACCACTAGACCAACCCGACGACATACGAAAATGAACATCAGCTATATTTGATTCACTTTTCCAATGCGACTGCTGAGAACGTCCTTGTCCCTTCAGGTTAATATAAAAACGATTGTTAAGCGAATCTGTGAAACGTTCAAGCCGATTGATTTTGCACCTCAGAATCACTGAAGGTTACAACTTGAGAAGATATATATTTAAAAAGAAACGTTTAAACACACACGCACACACACACACACACACACACACACACACACCAGTGTAATGTGTGTATCAAGTATAGTATCAAACAATAATTACAAAAAAAATTGTATTGGTTGTAGGGCCTATAATTTATACATTTAAAAATATTTTAGTAGCTTCTATTAGAAAAAAATTACTTTGAGATAGCCAGAAATAATTTCTTTCTAAAATAAAGAGAAATATGATTGAATCTATTTGGTAAAAACTGACTTGAAATTACGTTTTAGAATAAGTAGAGTCTAATTGAAAGTATTATCCTTCTGTTCATTGTGGTGTGTCTTGCATCTTTCTTTATTTCCACTACTATTTGAATAACAACTGCGTTTTTTAAGACTTTTTCGGATTCCATTTCAATTAAAACAATTATTGAAATTATGAACTGGAATCATTTATTCTTGTTTAATTCCTTTAGTTTTAAAATTTATTTGTTTTACCCGTTGATCTATCAGTGAACCAGAACAAATACGTATATATATATTTATTTATTGATCCTACAACTACATTTAAAAAAGGATTTTTGTAAATCGCCTTCGCCTGAAATAATCTTTGTGCATATCTCTTTCTTGTTCTACTAGCTCAGCGTATGTTAATAAAAGTCGTATAACCTGGCTGAGTAAATTTGACTCCCCTGCCGAAAGAAGGAAGTCTTTTTATGTGCAGCACATTTTGAATTTTTATAAATTATTTGGTTTATTTATCCATTTTCAACAGATAAGTGAGAAACGATGAATATGTTACGATTTTGTTGAACAAAGAATATTTATTACATAATTAAAAATTTTATTCATGATTTGTCCTTAAAAATTCACATAGCACTATATTTTCATACATAATGACCATTATGGAATGCAAAGTTGGCAGGAGTGTATTACTCCCTACTTTATCGCAGAACCTGGACAGAGTCCCTTGCTGCTGGATCATTCTAATCGGGCTTGTTTTTAAAAGGGTTATTTTTTTAATCTCGGATCTAATTTTTCAAGTTTTGTCTATTATTATTTTAGTGAATTTAAGACGGATTTAATTGCATTCCAATCCGTTGTTAAACCAGCGTTATCGAACCCATTTCATGGGCCGACCGCGGAAGGCTAGGCTTATAAAGCCTGTCCTCCCGACGTAATTCCCCTTCAGACCGTCCACTGAAGTCCTTTCGGTGCTAACTCTTTAATAGGCTAGCAGGAATACGCCACAACGGGGCACTAGCTATAAGGAGGGAGCAATGCGTCCCCTTTTCCGGAGGAGTCGCAATTGCTGGGATATTTTGTCTTACTGTAAGTTTTTTTAAATTTAGACCGCGTTTTTGTTTTATGCGCGACTTACCGTGTTTGACGTCTTCAAACTATATAACTCGCGAAAACTTTTCACTCGCGACCCCGGAAACGCGTCTGACGCACTATTCCGTTTATGGCTCATGCGATATGGAGGCCCCTAAGCCTGGTTTGTCGATTTTCGGCTACCGCACCGCACCATCACGGTGGTTCGTCCAGTACGGCGTGAGGCCGCTTCCTTACAACTGTCGGAGTTGGGTCCTCTCGGCAGATGTCCCGAAGATGACTGTGTTCGGACACAGCCGCTCTCCCGAACAGTCTGCGCGCCTGCGCCACCCCCACCTCGGACACGGATTGAAATCTCGCATCAGATCGGAGAGTGGCGTTCCTGACGAACCACGGAGCTCCAAAGATCGTCCGCAACGCGATGTTTTGGACGGCCTCGATCTTCTTTTGAAGCGAGGAGCTCAACACTGCCCCCCATGCCGGGTAAGCATATGTTAGAATCGGCAGTACGTACAGCCGAAAAATGAGGAGCTTAGTTGCCAGTGGGTACGGGCTGGCACTGGTCAGCACTGGGTATAGCGAGGCTCTGGCGGCCTTAGCCCTCCGGGTCGCATAATTTACATGTTCGCCGAAGGTAAGCCGCCTGTCCAACACCACCCCCAGGTACTTAACTGTTTTCTCAAAAGGGATTTTCTCCCCTGAGATTTCCAGCTCTCTGGTCGGTTTTCGTGTCTTGCATGTGAACATCACGGCCACCGATTTTTCACCGTTGACCCTGATTCTCCACATGTCGAGCCACGGCTCCACTAAGTCCAGCTGCCTTTGGAGCCTCCGGACCGCGTAATCCACATTTGCGGATTCGTAGAAATATGCCGTGTCGTCTGCGTAAAGGGCCGTTTTGACCCCTTCCGACAGCGGCATATCGTTCACGTACAAAGTGTACAAGAACGGGGAAAGTACTGCTCCTTGGGGAACTCCAGCGGCTATTTCTCTGGTGGAGGAAATCGTTTCCCCTACGCGCACGACAAAATGTCGGTATAGCAGATATGACCGCATCAGTCTGACATAGCGGTAGGGGATCGCCGATCGCGCTAGCTTAATGACCATTATACGTATCATGTTTATCTTTTTTTGTCTTCTGTTAGCATTTAAACTCGGTACATTTTCTACTTAATGGGACCAAAATTAAATTTGATTAATGATATTCACTTGAAGAGAGGTCCCGGACGAAATCCCTCATTAAAGCAGACAAAGGTTCAGCACCTCATATTTTAAGTACAACGCTTGTACAGATCGTCCAAGTAAAATTTTATACTTTATGTAGCACTAGAAATAAATCACGGGTAAAACATAATAAAAATAAAAACAGTGTCATCAGTAGCAATACCCGGTCACTCCTCTGGTTTCATCTTCCAGGTTCCAGCACATGGAAACGTTTTAGTTGACTAATATCATTACTACTGTCCAATACTTTACTTCCAGATACTTTGCATTTTGTCTAACCTCTCTTTGTACTACTTTAAATTTTCTGATATTTAAATTTAAATTTACGGATCTCTTCGTACAGAAGGTAATACTAGATAGTCAGGAATTTCTCTACCCCTAACAAACCACGGCGCCTCTATTATGTCACGGTTCTCATCAGTTTATTTTGGAATTTTCGAATTATTTCAATATTGCTGTTACTCTTCGAACCCCATAGTTGGATCTCATACATACAGATAGGTTTAAGAACAACTCTGTTAATCAACAGTTTATTAGATAACGGTAACTGTAAATTTCTGCTCAGCAACCACTTTAGTTTCCTACACTTGATGTTAGGCTGTTTCCTCTCTTCTACCACGTGGTCTTTCCACGCCAGGTGACGATCCAAATATAGGTAAAGGTACGGTATCCGATCCATGTGAGGAATGTAGAGGCCATTCAGGTGGATTTATAGACAATCACCCCTTCTCATCGTAAATATCACATGGCTTGATTTATTCTGATTCACCATCGTTTTTCATTTTGTCAGCTACGCACCGACAAAACGATGAGCGATTCGTCGTTGTTCATCTAACTCTGTAGTTTAGCATAGGCTTGATTCGGATCTTCATCATTAGCTAGGATTACTGTGTCATCTGCAAACGATGCGACAGTGACGTAATCCGAATCAGGAAGGTTTGATGTGAAAATCGAATATAGAACAGGTCCGAGAACAGAGCCCTGAGAAACTCCCGACTTCGTATAGAAAACCCTAGATAATTTCTGATTGAACTTAATTAACCAGAGAAAAACGCTCGTCAACGTAACTCTGCAAGACTAAGTAAAATGGCTGAGGAAGGCTCTGTTTTAGCTTATAGAGCAGGCCAGACAGCCTGCTCTATAAGGCTGCAGGCTGTTCAGCTATATTCAGCAGGCCTTATCAAAGGCATGCTGAATATCCAGATACGCTGCTGAGCAGAACTTCTTCTCTAAGCATCTGGTTATGATGGTTACAGTTCTACGGGTCTGGCTGAGAGTCCCCATGTCTGAAGCCAGATTGATTATCTGTTTTAATCTCCTCTCGCTCCAAGATGGGATACAGCCTCCGGAGTAACAGCTTTTCAAACTACTTTGATCGTATCGGTAGAGGGCTTATCGGTCTGTAGGAAGTAACGTCATGAGGAGGTTTACCTTGCTTCGATATGAGAGACTTTCTACTCAGTGGTATATAGGTTGGTATGCTGGTGTTGTTACTCCTATTACTGCATAAAGCTAATTCTGCATAAAGTACATTAAAAAGTTTGTGTGTGTTGCCGCACGTGTGTGTGTGTGTGTGCGCGCGCATATTAATATACATATCTACGGGTATTATGGCATGTTTGCGTATTTCGATTATTTACGATAATTCTGTCATTATTTTTATAGTAATGCAATGTATAGAATTACATTGATTGCTTGGGATAGTAAGAGTAAAATGTTAAATCTTAGCAAAGCAGCTGTTGGAATGTACTGCTACTGATAGTTATTTCTATCACTTGGAATAAGAAAGATAAACAATATTTAAACAAAAAAATCACTAAATATTTTGGGGTATTGATCGATTCAAAATTTCTCTTTAGAGATCATGTAAGCCAAATGGTAAGTAAGATTTCGAGAAATATTGGTTTAATTAAGTTGGTAGGTCTTTACTTAGGGAATATTGCTACTTGCAGATTGCTAAATAAGAAGCTTGGAAATCTTCTTGAACGTCGACTTTGTAATTTCGAATCATGAGAGAGCATAAACAGCTAGTAATATCGATAATGTAGGTTTTACCAGTAAGTTTCTAAATCAATCTAAGGGTTAAGATTTCCAAGTTGTGTGCGAAGAATTAAAATTGTCGACCTGGAAATGTGGAGAATGTATAGTTAGGCCTAATTTTTCTAATATAATTTAATTGTAGAAAGTTTTTTGTTCAATTATCAACCTTGAACACTAATAACACTTAGGCTTAGTGTTTGAATTTATAACAAATTTAAGTTTACTCTCTTATGTGATTGGAGTACCACCAGTACCCAGATATATCAGAAAAGCCAAATTTACTGTTAAATAACATAGATCTGTTTAGTATCTTAACAGAATTTTAAAATTTTACTGAATTTAATGTCCTCAAAATTTTTGGTTAATTAATAGCAAAATGCTATTTTCTAAGCTTAAACATCATTTCATTTGATTGATATTAAGTTTTTGTTACTGATTTATATTTTTTATTTTATTTCATATTCTAAATGTTTTTGTTGTGTTCTGGATAATACACCAAAGTATGTCACTGCTCTGCTGTCACAGATTGTTTTTGTCTCTACTCGGTGGCAGCCTTTTCGATTTGCTGTGGAAGGATCGGACGGCTAAAAGGAGAATTAAGGGGAAAAAATTAAGTGACATAAATTTATCTTAAGTATTTACTTAGTTTTCAGGTTTTAAAATCATTTTTATTTATTATTGCTGCACTTTTATAATTACGCTAACCACTTTTACTTTACTGGCGAATAAAGCTAGAGTAGCTAAATTAAAGGGAAAAGTATGATCGTATCAAAAATGGGATATCAAGTTTTTTTGCAAGTGTTTACGTTTTTGGTCCAATTCATCTAGATAAAAAAAAAAAAAAAACATGTATGTATGTATGTGTCGCACTGGTTCTGACTTTATAACTCAGGATTGACAGAAACGGTTTTCTTCAATTTTGGCTTAAATATTTCCATATATAGAAGATTAATTATACTTTTAAAAATCTTTAAGGGGATATCGCGATAAAATCAATTTCGATTTTCTTCAGAGGCATTTTAGAGAAAACGTTATTAAAGAAAATTTGTTACTTACAATGCATATAAGCATTGTAAGTAACAAATGCTTACAGTGCATTACTACAAATAATAATGTATAAATAATCCAAAAAAAAGTTTTAAAAAAAGCAACCCCTACCTCTTAAAATTGAAATATATGTCTTTTGTTCTTTTTTCTGTTTCCCTTCGGTTTCAATATTTTTCAAAAATTTTTTGAAAAATGTATACTTCATAAATAGAGCCATCAAGAAATGTCTACAACTTTTAAAAATTATAGATCCTGGACCTAAAATTTAGAAATGTTTGTTCAAAAGTTTCTTTTTCTTATTTTAGTCGCTATTGGAGAAGGTGCTAGATTTACAGGAAATTTTACTTAAACATATCTTTTACGCTTAACCTATTTATGAGTATTATAAAAAAAAGTTTTCTTAAAATTTATTTCCCACTTCTAAAAAATATATATTTTGTTTTTTGGCTCTAACTCTTTAAATTTTTATTGATAATAGCCGGGAAAGTCATGCAATACTTCGCCAGATTACTTTATTGCGTTCCTGGATAACACATCAATGTATGTCACTACTCTGTTGTCACAAATTATTTTTGTCTTGACTAGACGGCAGCTTTTTCGGTTGGCTGCGGAAGGATGAGATGGCTGAAAGGAGAATTGGGGGAAGAATTAAGTGACAAATAAATTTAAATTACGTAATTACTGAGTTTGTATTTTTTAAAAATCAGTTTTATTTGTTAATGCTGCAATTTTATACTTATGCTAACCACCTTTTTTCTCTTTTTATCATAGTAAAAGACGACTCATTCTTTAAAATTGTATTATCGAGACCAAACTTATTTTTTAGTCTATTCTATAATACTTTACACGACGGCAAGTTTTTTTTTGTAATCTATATGAAATCAGGGATTAAATAAAACGTATTTATTATCAATCAAATTTAAATTTATGTAAAATCAAGACAAAAAAAAATTATTTTTGATTAATATTACGTTTATTTTTATTCTTCTTTCTTTATTAAATTGTACCAGTGCAGTTTTTTTTATAATCAGGATAAATCTGAAGATCTATTATCTGTGTTGAGTAGAATCTATTCTCTCGAGTGGAATTTGCTCGCTCGTTGAGAATGATTGATGATCTGATGCTGTCCTTACAACTAAGCAAATCTACTTACTGTAAACGGAAATTTTGTAACGTAAAATTATTTTCCATTTATATTTAATTGAATATTTCTTATAATTTTACTATTTGTCTGAAATTTTGTTTTATTTAAGCAAATCATTAATAAAAGGATTTAAATTGAATACAGAGTACTATTTATTAAAAATAATACCGAAGTTTAAATTATGCTAATACATCTTATTGATGTGAATCAGAAACTCTTTGCATTTATATATATTTTTTTCTTTTAAAAACATAAACATTTTTTCTTATAAAAACATCTAAATTAGAAGAATGATATTACTTACGGATAATTGGTTTAACATTACTTTGCAAAACCAGATACTTTGGATTCATGCCAAAAAGCCATATTTTTTTAAAACTATACATTTGTATTATAGAAAATATCAACAATTTTTAATTGAGATTTTTTGTTTTAATGATGGGCTAATAAAAAAAGTAATTTTACGCATTTATATATATATTTTTTTCTTGTCAACCTACTCATAATTCAGTTCAAAAAAATACGACATTCTTTAAATAGTTCTGGAGATTAAAAGAAAATAGGATTAAAAAGCTCATTGTGTTCAATAAAACGGGAAGTATAAAGTCATGAAATAAGATACAAATTCCTTGTAATATATCTTAAAGCTATTGTTTTTTTACCTTATGAGAGATGATTCTTTCGTTAACTATCTGTAAAATCTTCAGTGTAGTTCATCAAATGAGCCTACTCAAAAATATATGTTTAATTCTAATTAACTCATTTATAAAGTTACTTTCTTTTAATGCACGCAGTATGTTATTTTTGTTTGTTTACGAAGCTCCTTGTAATTGTTTTTAATACCAAAATAATAGGTTGTTTCTCTATATGAAAATATTCACACGGAAATAAAGCTGCTAAAGTCACTTTCATTTTAAATTCTGTTAATTAAAAAAAAACAAAAAAAAACAACGTATTGAATTTATGATCTTAATTTACTTAATGAGAAAAATTGACCTCTTAAAATAGAACGCTTATCGAGGAAACTAAACAAGAAACTAAAGCAAAACACGGAAGCCCTTGCTTAATATTTATTATGAGTTTCTTGCTTAAAAAGAAATGCATGAACGCTCGTTTGTAATCTTATATCCACTTTAATTAGTTTTAGCAAACTCAGCTGGCGGAAAATTTTGTGTAGAAGTTTTCTCTTTCGTTTGTTTGATGCAACTAATTTGTATGTAAAAATAGATTATTGAAAAATTGAATTAATGGTTCTTTTTTTTAATTATTAGTTCCCGATTCGTACATTTAATATAAAAAAATTAATTATTGAGATTATAAATTTAATTTGTAGTTGTAGGGTTTTAAAAAACATTACTATGTTTTAGAAGAGATTTGACAGTTAAAAAAAATCTGATGTAGACACCACATGACTTCCTTGTACTTCTATTAAATTATATAAACACATTTTTTTTTAAATGAAAAGTACATAAAATTTTATTTCATTAATAACTTTTGATATTTTTTTAATATTTTTTTTATTGTTATTATTGAATTATTATTTATTGTAAAAGTTTTTTACAATCAGAATTTAATAATTATTAATAAAACAATATGTTTAAATTAAAAAAAAAAAGTTAAAAAAGCCGATGAAGTGGGATTTGAAAAGATGTGATTCCTTTGTAAGATCCAAATATTTCATTAGTTAAAGTTTTATTTGTTTTTTTATTTGTTTATAACTCTGGAACCAATGAAAATAAGTAATACCTGTGATATATCGTTCAAAGTTCTTAACGAGGGCTTATTACTGCAGATAAGAGAAAGTCCAAAGTCCAATTTTTTTTAATTTTGGACTCTTTTGGACACTTTTATTTTAGACGATTGTAAGGGGAGGATATATAAACTAGAAGTTACAACAGTCCTAAATCCAAAATTTCAACATCCTACGGCTAATCGTTTTTGAGTTACGAGAGATACATACGTACGTACAGACGTCACTCTGAAACAAGTCAAAATGGATATTTCTGTTGAAATCTGAAAACCAAATTTTCCGGCCATCACAATACTTCCTTTTCTTCGTACAAGGAAGTAAAAAAAAAAAAAAAAAAAATATTTAAGTAAATTAAAATATATTTAACAATAAATATTTCTACGTAATTATTATGACCATAACCAAACTCCCCTAAAAAAAAGTACCTATAGAATTGTTATAAACGAAAAGATATCGAAATGATAACTGTAGTAATTTGCTTTTAAAAGATATAGGAATGGTTTTTAAGTATTGAATTCTTCAACTTAGTCCATTCTTAATCCTTAATTCTTAATTTTTCTTAATCATTAATCCATCATCCTTAATCCTTTATCTTATTCCCATTACGTGGAATACATATTAAAATTTTATGGATGATCTGGTTGTAATATAGAAAACAAATTTATTTAAATTTTTACTAAATTTTGATATTTTTGATTACAATTGAAGAAAAGGAAAGGCAAGTTCCAAATTTATAAGTGAGCAGTTAAGAAATTGGAGAAAAACATTTATAATATTAAAATCCAAGAAAAGAAAATAATGATTTTAAGATTTGGTAATAATATTGTTCTTTTAATTACAAGTAAAATTAATTTAGAAAAAAGTAATAAACTGCGCAATCTCATTGATAAAAGATACATTTTATTTAAAAATAAATGAGAGTAAAACCAAGGTAGTAAAGTGTTTCAAGAAAGGAAAATACGGATGATTTAAATACAAGATTTATTAAGGTTTAAGATTTATTATTTATTTTAAACATGGAAATAACGATGAGAGTATAAATATAATAAAAAAGAGAAAACTGGAGTAGTTCCGACTTCAAATGCGAAATGAAGAACTTTAAGGATTGTTATAGTCAGTTGATCAGGAAAAAGTGTCTTGAAACAGGAAAATCTATAATCTTAAAATATTAGTCATAAATCCCCCAAAGCTCGATTGAGTTGGCCAATTACAGAGCTGTTCGAGCATCAGTGAATAAATTTAAATAGTTGTTAACACTAATAGTTGATAGGGGCCGTACGCAGAAGAAAATAAAGAAAGAGGTGAAGAAAGGTAAAAAAATTCGAACAAAAAGTTTTCCTTACTCCTGATTTTAGTAAACGAAATATTTTCTCGATTTGGGCTTGAAAATACTCTTCAGATAAATATCTAAAAACAAATTTCGTGTTCTTTTAATTTTAAGGGGTAAAAAATATAATTTTATTTTTTTATTTTTGCCGTTTTATGTTACTGCTATTGAATAAATCTTTTTGAGATTTGGTAACAATGTGATGGTAATTTGTTTGTAATTCTGATTATGTATTTCGGGAGCAAAGCCATAACAGAAATAAAAAAAAACCAACTGGTGGGTGTTGTACTGACCAAACTCTTGCTGTGGAGAAATTACAATAAACTAATAATTTTTATAAATTGAACGTGCTTTAATTATTAATTATCATTATTATTCTCGTTAATGAACACAGGAGAGTTCAGCGGACAAAACCCCTGACCGTGACGGAAATGTAACCTTATAGCGTGGGTGAAGCTGCGACAGAGATACTGTTATAGACAGCTATTTTATGACAGAAAAACGTTGCCACATAAGAAAGGTAGAAAGGATAATAATCGAGACTTTTAAAATTTACTTTTACAAATTATTTAAAAATTTTAATCACTGATAAAGTACAAAATTAAAAGTTTTATTAAAACATTTAAAGGAAGACTAACATTAAACCGCACTAAGACTTAGGATGTAGTACATTTCATTTCATTGTGTTCTGACATTAGAGCAGGTCCTGTCACGGCTGCTCCTCTCCACCTCGTTCTCTATCCTTTGCTAACTTTTTTGTTTCAATTTTTTTTCCTTTTCCATAATCCCACCTACCATCTGAAATCTTTTCCTTCCTATTCCTTTTCTTCCGTTCACCAAGCCTTCTATCTCATCCACTAATAAACACCTTCTTTTCATATTATCCTAGCCAGTTCCTTTTCCCGTATTCAGTCACATTTAGCATTTTTATGTTCTCTCCGATTCTCCCTAATATTTCTCATTTGTTACATGGTCTTGCCATCTGTATTTTAGTTGAAAAAAAAAAGGTTGAAAAAACATTACCTATGTTGAGAGTGAAAACGCAATTATCACAGATAATTTGTATGTAAGAAATAATGAGTATTCCATATAAAATAACAATGTCCTGTACTAAAAATATTTTTATTAGTATAAAAAAACTTTTAATAGTTTACTAAAACTGCTGCTGTCTAGCCAGTTACCGCAGTTGAACCATTAATGTGCTACGTGGGAAGTAGTTATTCCTACTTGAGGCGGCTCTGTGTTTTAGTTCTTTTTTTTTACATCAAATTCGTGATAAATTTTTTTTCAAAATTTTTTCAATACAAATAAATTAATTTATCACATTACAATGATAAATATGACCCATCTTTATACTTCATATGACAGATTATCTTTGTTTCATGAGATCTTCTTTTGTAGACAATACTTACGATTGGTCTGAAGTTGATCTCCAGTCCCGATTTTCAGCAAATCTCTTTTACTTCCTACACGTACCACATCCCATGTCTTTCAAAATCTGATCGATATACTTGAGCCTCGGTCTTCCTGTAGCATCCTTTCCCTTCCACTACATCTTGACTTTAAAGAGTAAGTTCTTTCAATTTACTTCTTTTTTACCTTTCTTTTTAATTTGTTATGAATACCGTGTTTTGTTTTATAAAATTGCAGTTCAATTTACTTGTTACGTTAATGGAGGTTGATATGTACAGAATACCGAATGAGGTGAGCATGTTGTCGAGATTATTACGAGCGCTGAGTTTTACATATTCACTACTTATGTATATCAATGCAGCCAAATTTAACTTGGACAATTTTAAATTTAGTTAGTTTATTTATATGTTTATATAAATTATATTTGTTGTCCCTATTTTTATAAACCAGTTTTTTCTTTTTATTTAGTATTTTTAATCGACATTCAACAATTTATGAACTTGCGAATACGTAGACTAGCAATTATACTGGAATTAATTATGAGCGATAATTTAATTATTTAAATTTATTAAACGTTGTGTTAGAAATGTTGGTAACGGAAAAGTTTAATCTGAAGAAGTTTAAGATTTTTACATCATATACTTTACATGTATTTTTGTTTTTATTTATAGAATTTGTTTTGTCTTTGAAATGAATAATTAATGAAAAAGTACTGCTTTACTTCCGTTAGGGTTGATGAAAACTAAGAACATTTATATTTACCGTGTGCTCTACTTACGTAATTTACTGTGTAAATGTTTTCATGACTTTCTTTAACAGTTGTTGATCAAATCAAAAGTTAATATAAACATTTAAATTTATCACTATTGTTTTAAATGGATTAAGTTGATGCAAATCGTATAAAATTTTATTAAAACCTCTCGCACGTATTCTTTCGAGTATTTGTTATATTTTGCATTAATATATTCGGTTAACATTTTAGTTCTGTATAATTCAATTATAGTTTTGTCAAGGTATTTAATCGGCATCGTTACTTTGTCTACACACATTTTAAGTCACTTTAACAGATTATTTATAGCCAGATTAAATATAATGAATTATAATTTAATACATTAACATATTTATAAAATTTTAATAATTTGTGAAATTTGTTACTTTATTGATTATTATTAACATATAATATTTTGTATTTATTTCAAAATTATTCGGTCTCAAAACAACTTGTAAACTTATGTGCAGGAGAGATTTGTTAGATGTTAAACTAATATTTTAATTAATATTCAGGAAAAACTAAGGCAGTGCTATTAATGAAACAAAACTTTTTTTAACTTGAAATTAAAAAAAATTCCTTTTTTATAATGATTTTTTAATTGATTACGATTTTTTAATCGTATGCTGGTTTTTATTTATGCAACTCCAAAACGGGTGTATCGGTTTTAACATAGCAGATATGAACGCGAGAACTCTTTACTGTAGGAAACGCATAAAAAAAAATCAAAATGACAAAAAGCGTGCATAACTAAAAAAAAAGTAAATATTTTTTTTATATTTATATTAAATAGTGCACCAAATAATGGAGCATGTAAAAAGATTTTCAAATAAATATTTTGTACTCTTCTGTAACAGGAAAAAAATTTAAGACAATTATTTAGAAAAAATACAACTAATTATTATTTTTTTTTTTTATTAATAATGTAATACGAAAAATTTTAAAGAACATTAATAAAAATTATTAAAATTAATTAGGCTAATTTAGGATGATTATAATCCTTCACTACTAATTTTTTTCTAAGAAATAGTTCGAAGAGGTACTGGAAAAAATGGAAAAAAATACCATACGCTGTAAATTAAATTAATAAATATAATTTGAATAATAATTTTACAATTTCAACTAATTTTTTTAAACTACACTCTTAGTAAATACACGAAACCATTATTCCATAAGATCTTTTCAAAGTTTTTGTACAGCTCCTTCTTCACTATAATCGATACTGCGTTACCAGTAGATGATAGTGCAGGATATTACTTTATTAGGGCATGTACTATTGGTGAAAAAAATAATTTTATTTATTCATAGTTAACCACTAAATTTTAAATTTAAAAAAATAAATAACAAAATAAATTAATCTCAGTTTTAAAAATATTTGAAGTTAATCCTTTTTATTTTTTTTATTAATATTTTCTATATTTTATTTTTTTAATAATACTTTTTATTTAATTTAATTTTATTTTTGTGTATCTATTGTGAATAAACATTATTAGGGAAAAAGCTACCCAACCGCTATAAAAAAAAAAAAATCTTACGAAAATACGTACAATGAATTTATAAAGGGAATTAGTATTTTATAAATATTTTAAAAAAAAATATGAATAACATTAATCATTTTGAATCGAAAAGTTTCAATTTTCATAAATAAGTTAACAATTTCTTCGTCTTTTATTTAATAACATGACATGAGAATTTGTAACAACTTGTTAATTTATATACATAATTATTCATGATTTCCCTGTATCCTTCTCTGGGGTGTAGAATCTCACCATCAAAAATTGTACTTTCTTCTATCATATAAAAAAAATTATATTCTTAACTGAAATGAGCCTAAATATTTCCAAAATTCCTTTCAGAATTAAAAAAAAAAGAAAAACGTTAGTTTTATCTACATATTACCACTAATCATAGTTACAGCTCCAAAATCTTTACTTTTATTTATGTTTTAAATAATTAGGTGTTTAAATTTTTATTATCCTGTTTAACTTTTTATTAACTTTTTTTATCATCTGAATAATGAAAAATAAATTCAGCAGATTTGTTTAAAATAGTGATAAAATATGACGACTCGCTTACTAATTTTGGTCATTATTTCAGTGATGCTGAACGTTTATCTAAAACTATGTAACATTTATTTAATTATAGAAAAAAAATTGCATATTTGAAATAAATCATTCTTATGAAATCGTCTAGAGAAATAGAATTCTGATATTATTTATAAAATCCCTGAACTATTTTTCAACTAATTTTTTAGAACGTAACATTGAATTTTATATATTTTTTTAAAATTCAAACCAAATACGTTATTTTCAACTGTAATACAATTTAAAAATAACATTTCTAATTAATTTTTTTTGTATTTATTGCAAAACAAAGGAACTTTCTTATCTTTCTCTACACAATCTTTTTTACTAATTTTTCGAAGAAAAGTACGGTCTATTTTCGGTCACACGCTGGGATTGTGGAGTAAGATTGAATTTTCTTTACGTTTTGAGGTATTAGGAGTACGAAAATACCATTTACTAAAATGTAATTTCCATATATATATATATATATATATATATATATATATATATATATATATATGTATAAAATTTAAAATCTGTGCTCAAAAATCTCCATAACTACTAAATCAGTTTCACTCAAATTCAGAAGAGTGTAGCTGAAGTCGATTTAGATTAGTTGAGTCGTTCTTCAGTTATGCTCAATTTAAGGTCGACTACATAACCTTAATTTGAGGTTATGGCAACTGTGTTATGGTGGGTGAATTGAAAGTTGATGCTTATGTGTAGGGTTTACTCGTTAATCGAACGTATGTTGTGAGATGTACTCTGAAAATCAGTGCGTTTCTGATTGCGAAATAGTGAGGGCGTTGGAAACGAAAGTCTGTCTTCTTGTGCAGAACTGCGCGAGTTTTTAAAATTTTACCCGCATATCTTATAGCGAAAATGTAATCCTTGAAAAAATTTAAAATCTAATAAAATTATGGTTCATTTTCTGAATTTAATTTATATACAGAATATCTCACAAAAAAACGGCGAAACTTTCAGAACATGTTCTATCTATTAGTGAAAATAATGAAAAAGGTTCATATAAACATAGGTCTGAAAATACTTTATTTTCGAGTTACGGCTGGCGAAAGATTTCGCCTGGATTTCAACTTAAAAAAACTTAATAAAAACTTTATATTTGTTACCTAATAAAAAGGAACTGGACTGTAATTTTTGAGATTCAAATTAAGGAAAAAATTTGGTGCTTCTTATGTAGTTTGAGCTGGAAAATAGGTTAAAATAGGTCCCAGAACTGTAACTCTATCAGTTTTTAAGATTGTGTTTTATAACGTAAAATACAAAATTCGGTGTCGAAAAATAACTCTTTTTTGGGTTTGTAGTACAGTAGTTTTGTTAAATGACTAATAAATGCAAAATATTTAGTAATAAAACTTGTATAGAATTTAATTCTCTAGATGCTTTGTTACTAAAAACTGTGGTTATGCTGTTACAACCTTATTCTCATATTCTTATTAATTCGTCAAATTTAAAAAAAAAAAAAAAAAATTCTATATTGAATTATGATAAAACGATATAATTTTAAAGATAATCTCTAATTGTTGCTAAATAAAATCAAAACTAATTACTAAGTTGTATCTAGTTTAGTTAAGCAAAGATTATTCTTAAAACAACTAGCAGATGCTAGTATGTACTAATACCATTGTTTTTCTAGGCTTACTACAGCTGTGGCACAGTACTGCAGCAGGTTTTAGTGAGAAATGCATAGTAGGCACTCTACGGCAGGAATTTTTCTATTTTAATTTTTTTTTCTAATTTCTGTGAAAGAATAATTTTAAGAAATGATTTAATAAACCTTTGTAAGAAATGTGTTATATATAGATGTAATTTTACTGAACGTATACCAATGTAAAAGAGAGAATATTAAGGGTTTTAAAAGTTGAAATGTAACAATTATGTATGTATTATCTTGAAAATCTTTTCAGTATTAAATTTTGCAAATTTATTTTACCCTGAAGCAAAGTCAATATTTAATGTTGTAACTAGAAAAGTCTAAAATGGGAAAACTGACGTTGAATATAAGGAAATATGCATTACCATTCCGCCAACCCTGGGAACAATAATAATCTCGGTATAGTAGAATATAAAAGCATTAATTAAAAATGTATTATGTCAGTTTAGTCTTTTGAGAATTATTTTTTTAGACTTGAAAACTGTACAAAAGAGGATAAGCAGTAATAGTGTATTAATTCGTGATGAATTCGATATGAAACAGTATGTTATAAAAAGAGGAAAATTAGGCAAGGATTTGTATTTAAATATTAAATATATACGGTATAACGGTATACAAAACTTTTGAATAAAATAATACGTTCTATTTTATATATGTAGTTGTACCTTATTCTAATACGGTATGCAAGGGACATGTATAGGTACTACTATTGCGTTTCGGGAGTTGAGGGGTAGAATGAAACACTTTAGAATGGTAGGCTCATAAATAAATCTTTGACTTCATTGACTGAACAACAGTAACAGCAAGCCAATCTTTAGTAATAAAACACGAACTCTGAATCACAAAACGTGCGCCTGCACATACCCGAACGCAAGCACGCACGCACACATACTTGCACGTAAACTTCTGCATTCACATACTCAAATACAGTTTGAAAAAGCTTTGATAGATTATTACGACTTAATTTTTCCATGAAATACTTATTCTCATAGCGATTTAATTTTTTTTTTTGTCATTTTAGAACGATTTTTTTGATTATAATTTCTGTTTATATCTTGTTTAACTGTTGCATTACCAGGTGATCTTTCCGTTAATTGTTATATATTACTTAAAGGAACCCTCTATCAAAATTCAAAATATCGTTTTCATGAATGTCTGTTCAAATTTTATTTTTACTTTTTGCTGGAATCCTTCCACAACCTCTACAAAAAATTATCTTATCAAAAAATTATATATATCCTGACCCCTTAGGGGAAGACACCCGCCTTTTGATAATTCCGGTTGTTAACACCATCCTGGTCCCCAGCTTTAACGAAATCACTAATTAGATTACGTTCTGGTACGCGGGTGAACGTACTTGCTTGACTAGCTTGGCTTTCGTCATAGGAGGAGAAGACGGAAACATGCTCCACTTCCCTCTCGACAACCTCTTCATTTCTAACCGGCCTGAGTCAACAACTTTACCAATGCTTCCCTAAATAAATAAAATAAGATAAGCTAATTTTTGTATTGTTGAGTGCTGCTCTGCGGACAATTGATGAAATAACACGTACAGCTGACGGTCCAGTTCAGATGTGGAATTCATATAGTGAACATAATACATAATGAGGTTAAAATAGTTAATAGAATACAAAATTCAGTTCAATTAAGTTATAATTCAATTCAGTTAATACAAGATGTTTTTGAATAAAGTGTTTATACAATTGAACTAAAGTGGGATTTATTTGTTCCCCAACACTAATCTTACTCGGTGATATCTACTACTTTCTCTGGCAAGCCGTTTGCATTGGCATCGATTTGTTAACATCAGTTCGAAAGAGTGGCGCAAATGGAATGACCAATTAAATCTCTTTAATTTTCTATTTATTTATTCTATTCTTATGATCAAATTAAATATCTACAATTTGTTCCCTTGGGACAATGAATATGTGTTGAATGTTTATAATTGACTGGAAGGAGAGAGCGTCTAACAACAATTAACACCTCTACATTCCGTATTATTCTGGCTGAGACCCTGAAATTCGCCCTTTTAAATATTAATTGTTTTTTAAACAATGAATGAATGAATGTTAAAGTTAAAAAAAACAATATGAATTGTTTTTTAAAAATATTAATGATTCCTTTTTAATCCATTTTTGTAGTTAATTTGTTTCCTATCATTTCCGTTTACAATAATTCTTGTATTTTATATATACGAGTATATACTAACTGCAGGGCGTGCCTGTGACACGACTCCGAGCTAAGCCCTCCGGGTGGGTTGCCCTGGCGGCTGGCGTCTCGGAATGGGATTATTAGGTATCCAAAATTGATTACCTCTTGTTTAAAAATATTTTTTTAATAATGAAATTTGATATAATGAAAGATATATTAGAAATTTAACTCTAGAAATTGATACTAACGGATCAGGATTTTCCGCTAGTGATTGGTACATTCCGGTTCCTACTTTTTGGTTATAGTTCATTATTTTACGAAGAAAAACAATCACATAAATAAATAAAAAATATTATTAATATATATTTCGCATTTATATCGATATATAATAATATAACAAGTATAACAGGAGACATATACTAACGAATCGGGTTTTTCCGCTAGTGATCGGTACCTTCAGGTGCTGCAAAGGGGGAAGGACACATACACAAACAGACCCACATACAAATGCCGTTTAGAAGGGTAGGATTCCTGAAAAACTGCGGTCTGTTGTATAAGTTAATGTTTTGTGAAATAAATAGCTCATTTAAAAAAAAAAAAATTATCGATTATCTTACTATAATTTAATAATAACATTTACGATGTGGTTTTTATGAACGAAATCTTAGTTTTCTTTTCCTAGAACTTCCATGGGATTAAATAGAGCCGTTAAAAGTAAGTATTTTCGTAGAGTTTAGACCGATATTTTTAACTGCTATTAATTGGGTTTTCTTGATACATTACTAATCTTCACCTCTGATTTAGATTTATCATGAGTGATTTTTTGGACTGTCTAAACTGGATAAATAGGATTTCTCCGGGTTTTCCGGATTCTTACTGAACTCCATATATGTAGCTTCTTCATAATGATCTATTATGACATTATATATGTTTTCTAGGAGTTCAGTACAGTAACGCATATACTTTGCTTATACGTGTGTTACGGTCTCGCTTCTGAAAGAATCAAATTATTTTCATTCAAGTAGGGGTCAGACTTTAGAAAATATTACAAGAAGTGGTTTTATGCATTTTTATATTCATGCTTTAACAGATTCCGAATAGTACTTAATGAAATTGTAAGGATAAACTATTCCAATCGTTGATCAAATGTATAAAAATTATTTATAAGTTGGTAAATATATCAAAAAAATTAATAAAAATAGTCTAACTGTAATTAATTGAGTAAAATATATCTAATAAACTATTTAGCTAAGTGTAAGGTACAAAAATTCTCGGAAAGATAAAGGTTTTTATTGAAGTACGTCACTTAAATATAAGTACAAAATATTTTTAAACTTTGTTCTGTATATTAGAAAATATTTATTCTTCTAAAGATGTTATAAAATTATTCTGCAACTATAAATTAATATTTGTAGAACATATTATATTTTGTTGATGCACTGTAAAGGAATAAAATAAAAGAATTGAACGTAATAAATTTTTATTAGAAATAAATAAAAATCATATCTGAGCATGCCCTAAGGTAGCAGCTGTTGTATATAAATTTTACACCTCGATTTTACTAACCAATTTTCCTACTCGTACATCAAAAGTGTTTTGTAACTTAGGTCTGGTTTGTTGTAGCAATTTCAAAAATTTAACCTCTATCTCCCATTCCCAAAAATATCATCATTAAATATAACATAAGTGAAAAAGAAAAGTAATTCAACATTTTTATTTTTATTATTGTTTAATACAACGTTGATTTGAGAAAATATTTTTGGAAAAAATTTTTAATTGCAGGATTAATCTATAATTGCTGGTCAGAGTAATTTTAATATTTTGGTTTTAAAAAAAACTTGTAAAATCTTTAATTCCTAAAAAGGTCTTCTTTTGTAAAAAAATCCTAATGATATATGCGCGCGCGCTCTCTTACTCGTGCGTTTGTGTGTTTGTCAAAAAGTTAAAACGAGCTTAAAAACTAATTAAATAAAGCTAAAGCACAATCATGGAAATTTGTAAGTTTATTGCCCAAGAAGATTGTTATAATTAATACCAGAAAGTTGTGTGCATCTATTGATTAGAATGTTGATTAATTAAACTTTTATTTAATGATCTTTTACGTGCGATGTGATTTTTAAAATTGTATTTATTCGGACATTTTTATTCCGTACCCATAGACTACTTAATCTTTCAAAAAGGAATTAAAATTTCTTATTTGGTCTGAATGTTGTCCTTATATCATAATGAATTTATTCATAATTTAAGATGTAACAATTTCTTACAAGTAATACGGCCATCTGTAAACCTGATAATATAGAAATCTGTTAAATTAGATCTTAAGAAAACCCACAAAATACCTTATTTAACATGGGGAAAAAATACCATGGTAAAATAATGTATGTGTTTTGTTATACTTAAATCTTGAATTTTCTTATACTTAAAATCTTGAATTTTCTTTAAAGCAAATGAGCTTTTTTGTTCTGTCGGTGGAGGCAGCAGCCGTCCGACCGCACAGATGGCAGTGACGGCTCACACCGACTAAAATACCTCCGTCTCGGCAACACGCGAAGACCGTACCACTAAAAAGCATAACTTAGTCTCCTGGGGCTTGCAGGATCAACAGGAAACGCTCATCCGCGACCGGCAGCGAACGAACGCCCCTCCCCACTGTAGGTTGTCCCTTCACACCACGCTTGTCTCACCCCGCGATGATGCTCATCGCCATGACGCGAAGAGTGTGATCATCTTACAGAAGGATGGGCCTCAACGGAGAACGCAACCCCCCTCGATACAATCGCGTAGGGTCCCCTACTTCCGCAGGCTGTTCTCCTATTCTACTCTTCAGCTTCCTTCACGGAGATGATGCTCCTCACCATCTTGGAGACCGCGTCTCACTTTTCAACAGAGTCCAATATGACGTCCTGAAACAGCGGAGATCAGTCAGGAACTGGGTGACTTCATAGGTTATCTCACCGAATTTCCATTGCTACCGTGGTTTAATCTTCGGAATCATTTTGAAGGTCCACCTGCCTTTCGTAGACTCTTCTCAGCTACTCTGACATCGGTTGGGCATAGGAAGGCATCATACGTTTTCGTCCCTCCGTACCACGATAACGTTCGGCCCGCGTAGTGGCCAGAAGATCAATCAGAGGCGCGCCTGCAATAACATAAGGCGCATCGGACGACACTGTTCTGTATCCCGACCATACTCATAATGACATGTTTCTTTGTATGCTCTGGATCATCACCTTGTTGTGTTGAGCTTGAAGTGCCCTAATCCATACTGGTGCCCCATATAACAAGACTGAATAATAATTCAGTCAAGTTTATAATCAACTCTTGTCTTGTTAGAATTCATCATAATGCCGCTGCAGTTAAGTCACCAGTGCCCCTTTAGATTAAAGTTTATGCCCCTTTAGATTAAAGTTTATGTTAGCCTGTAGACAAAATGGATTTGTATTTAAAAAATGACGTAATACTGTAAAATGATGATTAAACTTGAACCTTAATATAATTTTCATTTTTAGCTCTAACAGTTGTTCTTAGTATTTCATGATGTAGGTAAGACGTTTCATGATTTTTTAAACTAAATTATTATTATTACTATCACAAAAAAATTAATTAGTAAAATATAAAAAAAAATATTACTTTTATAAAAAAAAAATGTTTTTAATTTAAAAAATAAGTGGTAAAATATATTTTCGATTTTTGTTTGTAACTACTTTGAAAACGGTATTCATAATTAATTGCATAGTAAATTGAGTTAAAGAAATTCCTTATTCATGAACTATTTCTCTGTATATTGATCACTGTGAGCTAGAGTTTAAAGTTTTTGCTTTTATTCCTCAAAAGCACATTAAACTTTTCAATTTAAAGTATTTCTAATAGTTTTTCATTTCTAGTGCTCTTACATTTAATGGAAAATTTATTAGTTTTACCAACTTTAATAAAAATATTGTAAAAAACTATAAAAAAAAAATGTTGAATTAATCTTTCTAAGGAAAAATAATCTTATCAACAATACCGGAATGAAAATTCTAAAATTAAGACTATTACATTTGAAGTTATACGTAAATTATGTTAAAGAATATTTAAGTGAAAATGTTTTGTATTTCATACATAAAACTACGAAGCGGTATTTATTGTATAATAGAAATCACGTAAGAAGTAAAATTAATTATAGTCATCGAATTTCAATTAAAGTAATAAAATAATCGTATTACCCGACCTCCGTGGAGGAGTGTTAGTGTCTCCGTCTTTTATCCATAGGTTAGAAGGTAGAACTGTTTCTAGTTGTTAGGCAAGGCATTTTTTCGTACGCAACAAAAGTTAATTATTATCCATGTGAAACTGTTGTATAGAGTGAAAGCCAAAAAAATATAGAAGTTAATTGCTGTTGAGATTTCTACCCCTCAAGTTTATCATGAACATTACTACATCTTATCTATTCATTATAACAACTGTTCTAACTATTGTTTTTACTTATCTTATACTTAGCAAATCGGAGATTAAACTAATTGAAATCTGAAACTGAGTAAGAATATTTTAGGTTCAAAATGTGGTATATGAGTTTTAAATTAATTTAATCGGTATTTGAGAAGATTTTAATTAAATCCGAACAAGCTAAGTTTAACAGTTATGAAAACAATGCTTTAAAGTGCAGTATTTTAATTATAATATTCTCATCGAGTTGAAAAGAGAAAAATATAATAATTACTCGTTTAATTCTGTATATCATATTATATATATTATATAGTTTGTATATTTAATTGGTTAATGGGTAAGAAGATAAATTAATTGTTTTAATAATATGATGAATTTACAACTTTAATGTCTCAAGGTTTAGCATCTTGGAAATTGAATGGTGAGAACTAAAGCAAAAAGCCATTGGCCGAAACTTCTTCAATAATGATCGGTCCATTTAAATTACCGATGTTAAAAAAATAATCATAATAATAAATAATCAATTTTTAGTTGGCACGTTTTATTAGATTAATGTACAACACTGTAAGTACTTATTAAAAAAACTTTCAGAAATCGGGAAGTGAAAAATAATAAATCTGATTCATAAAACTTTTTGTTTTGCAGTTTTTGAATACACCTATAAAAAATTAGCTAAAGGTAGTCTTATATTCTTATTATAATATTTAAAATAACATACACTTACTAAATAATTATATGTTAAATAAATTAATTAATATAATCCACCTTACCAGCACGTTGATACGTTCTATAGATCTTTCGGCTTTTTATTGTTATTATGATATTTAAAATAACAGATGTTTATTAAATAATTATATGTGAAATAAATTAAATGATATAATCCACCTTAACAGCACGTTGATACGTTCTGTAGATCTTTCGGCTTACTTGGAAGCCATCATTATGAGTTAAAATTAATGCATTAAAGTGAAAGTGTAAAAATCATACTTAAAATTTAAAAACTGTCATGTCTGTCCCGGTCCTACTAGTATACTGCTGTTTTTAAATGACTTTTTAAATTTTAACTATGATTTATAAACTCTGATAATGCATTAATTTAAACTCTTGATGATCGCTTCCAAGTAAGCCGAAATATCTACAGAACGTATCAACGTGTTGGTAAGGTGGATTATATTAATTTATTTAACATGTTTCAGAACCATGTTTCCGTACTTTCCGTACCGTTAGCATTTTTGAGAAATTAATTATATGTTAATTTAGACTGATAATGTTCTAAATTTTATTACTTGGAATACTTTAAAAAGGAAAAAACCCACATCAGTAAAAACATTTGGGGTAGACAAAACTACAGTAGATTAACGATTATACGAGTATATTGTAGTTTATTGTTGATGTAGAAGGGATATGCAGTAATTTGGCAGGTGCTGGGACCTGAGACTGTATAAGACTACATTTCACTCACATTCATACATATCATCCTCATTCATCCTCTGAATCACCTTACAGTGGTTCCGGAGGCTAAAGAGAAAAAGAAATGAAAAGGTAATTGTAATTTGTTGTTTCCAATTACCTTCACAGATGGCACTAGCTTTTTAAAAAGAAGTAAAACTTCTAACGCGCGTTCATAAGTACAGGCACCCACTTTTTTCAAAATTTATTTTCGTTTAACAAATTAGTTTATTAATAATATCTTTTCATGAACCCCTTAGCTCATGTTATGGACTCCGAAGTACAATTTTTGTTGTGGATCGCCTCAAAAGTCTCTTTGGAGGCCTGGTTTCCATATGAACCCCGGTCAGGATGCTGGTATAGAACATCTTTTTTTTTTAAACCCATTTTGTTTGAAAACCAACCCTAAGTTCGATTCCAAAATTTAATTTTTTAAATTTTTTTTTACGAGAAACACAGATCTCAATTCCTACGCTATTAAAACCTAAAATGGATATAAAAATTACAATTTTCAATTATACTATTGGTTAACGAAGTAACAGGACCTAAGCGGTACTCTTTATAAAATTTTCCATCATATGTAGCCGTGGATGCAGCTGTGTATTCAGTATCATAGTCAATCCGTATGTGAAGAGTTTTTGCTTACAGATATAGGTTTGATTGATAAAAAAAAACCCTCTACAAATGTATCATTATTTTCTTTTCTTTCGTAGATAATATAATATTTTTACTTTGTGTTTAATGTGAAAGTCTTTGAATTTAAAAATAAATAAATAAATAACGATACACTGTGACGTAAGTGTATTTATAAATAATGTGTTTAAAATGCAAAACTGTGAATTACGTGACACGCTAGTCTTAAGCGTTCACAGAAAATAAAGTTAAATTGTTTGTTTAAATTATTTGAACCTTCAATAGGGGGAAGAAAAACAAAATATTTTCGCATTTGTTATTTTGATTCGTTCTGTGTTAATTTAACAACGTTTCACAAATGATCCTTAAAATATATTATTTTGACGCTCTTTTCAAAGTGAATTTCCTTTTCTCCTTGCATGTGTGATTTTGTTTATGGATGTAGATTATATACGTCTTTGTATATATGTTTCTATTTGCGCGCGTGTGTGTCGCGTTAACAGTCACCTCTGATTGCAGTTCATTTTACATCTTATAAAACGGAAACGGTCCTTGATGAAACTCTATTGTCATTGAAGCAGGACGACTGAATACTTGAATCCCCTTTAAATTCACTGCTTTGTCATTTCATTTTCATATTCAGAGGAAAAGAGAATTTGATTACGATTTGCAAAGTGTTATAAATTATTTTGAGTGATTGATAGATAAACAATTTGATATCTTTCTTTGGAAATCATCGTTTCATTTATGGATTTTGGATTTTATATTCTTTTATAATAATCAGTATTATAAAAAATAGTCCTTAATTTAATATGCGCATAAATTACGAGCATAATAAGAAAATTTAAATTCTGAAATGAATCCCGATTTTTCGTTTATGTTTTCCTAAGACATATTTTTAAGTGTTCTTACATGTATTTAGTTTATTAATTTTCGACGTTATTTTATACATTTAAAAAATTAAATAATTCTATGAAATTTTAGAAGTTCAACCTAAATTTAGGTCTCTGAAACCAATGATAACTCCATTTTTTTCTTCCAAATCATTTCCATAGGATGATTAATCAGTTTTTAAAACCAACTCTTTAGTCATTTTGTAATAATCCTCGTAAAATATTGCTTAGTTACTTTAAAGGAACTGCATACATCTTTACAGTTAGATCAGTACGTCTTTATTATTGTAACAGCCATCAATAGCTTGAGATATATCTTTATCTGTAAAAGATGACAAAACAAGAGATTTTATTAAATTTCATTGTCTTTCAATTATCTCAAAATGACGAGAAATGTTAAGAAATTAAAAAAAAATTGCTTTCGTCTACCTGAATAAAAAATTTACTTTTTTTTATTTTATCTATTATACCTCCTTCAATTACATCAAAAGTATTCTGAATTCTATAGGAAATGGTTTGAAAGAGAGAGGAATATTATTAATTTTCTCTAAACATACATAGAAAGCATTTTTTATACGAGGAGGAATTTATTTCCTCTTTGTATAACAGTGTGGTTTTTATTAAAATTCAATAAATTATACGTGGAATTATACATTATACGTATAAATTATAGCTTTAACTGCATTTATGTTATATTTAATAGATGACAACCAATGAGATGTAAAATCCTGATATTTTGATCAATTCTGGAAAAAAAGGGTTTTTGTTTTTAAAAATTTGATTACTATTTCGTAATTTGCTAATAAGTAATTAAAGGTTTAATCTTTAACGGATAATATTTCCTCACGTACAACACAGTGAGACTGGTGTGTGTGTATGTATATATATATATATGGGTGTGTATGTATGTATGTGTGTGTGTGTGTGTGTGTGTGTGTGTGTGCGCGCGCTATATTTATTCTCATTTACAAATTCAACCCATATTTAATGTATTCGTTTGAGTATTTTGTCTGTTTTTAGAACTGTAGAAGATATTTTCATTATCCTTCAACGATATGTTCTATCCGATGAACTACTCAGCAGTGGATGACACCTGACGTTAGTTTTGGATTTTAACATTTACGTATTTTAATCACCGAATCATATTTGAAAATATATTTAAAAAAAATCATCATCTTTATAATACAAAACAATAAACACATACTGTCTCACACGACTCGATCAGTTTTCATTTATTAAATGATTAAACAAGTTTCGGGGTATAACTTTTGAAAGATTTGTAGAAACATCAGATTGAAAGCATTTGACACGAGGTCAGATCATTTCTCAACAGAACTGGAACATTCTTTAAGTAGTGAAGGTGGTAGGAATAAAATACCAAACAAAAGAGTGAAACGCAACGCTGGTTATTGGGCGTGGCCTAGAAAGGAAATCGAACAACTCAATTAAAAGTCTCTTATATTTGCTTTTTTTTACACAATTCTTATTTGTTTTTAAATGTAGGTCAATAACGTAACATATCTAAACGGATATAAGATTATGTTATTTGTCTGTCAATAACAATTTTTTTCTTGCGACAGTGAGGAATGGTTAACGCGTATTCACAAAAGTACGCGTACCACAACTTCGGAACCGCTTCTACATCATTTAACTGCGATATAAAGCAAAATTTACGTAAATATATTTATATCTTCTTATGTATATATTTTTATATTTACATATATTTATATCCATTTCTCAAAAATGGTTAGCGTTGAAATATTAATAAATTATTATAAATTGCAAATCCACCTTACCAGCAATTAATTTTGACTTCTCGAGATCTTTCAGTCCTTAGACCATCGTCAGGAGATTAAAATATTATTTTTTTTTTTGTCTTCAGTCATTTGACTGGTTTGATGCAGCTCTCCAAGATTCCCTATCTAGTGCTAGTCGTTTCATTTCAGTATACCCTCTACATCCTACATCCCCAACAATTTGTTTTACATACTCCAAACGTGGCCTGCCTACACAATTTTTCCCTTCTACCTGTCCTTCCAATATTAAAGCGACTATTCCAGGATGCCTTAGTATGTGGCCTATAAGTCTGTTTCTTCTTTTAACTATATTTTTCCAAATGCTACTTTCTTCATCTATTTGCCGCAATACCTCTTCATTTGTCACTTTATCCACCCATCTGATTTTTAACATTCTCCTATAGCACCACATTTCAAAAGCTTCTAATCTTTTCTTCTCAGATACTCCGATTGTCCAAGTTTCACTTCCATATAAAGCGACACTCCAAACATACACTTTCAAAAATCTTTTCCTGACATTTAAATTCATTTTTGATGTAAACAAATTATATTTCTTACTGAAGGCTCGTTTAGCTTGTGCTATTCGGCATTTTATATCGCTCCTGCTTCGTCCATCTTTAGTAATTTTACTTCCCAAATAACAAAATTCTTCTACCTCTATAATCTTTTCTCCTCCTATTTTCACATTCAGTGGTCCATCTTTGTTATTTCTACTACATTTCATTACTTTTGTTTTGTTCTTGTTTATTTTCATGCGATAGTTTTTGCGTAGGACTTCATCTATGCCGTTCATTGTTTCTTCTAAATCTTTTTTACTCTCGGCTAGAATTACTATATCATCAGCAAATCGTAGCATCTTTATCTTTTCACCTTGTACTGTTACTCCGAATCTAAATTGTTCTTTAACATCATTAACTGCTAGTTCCATGTAAAGATTAAAAAGTAACGGAGATAGGGAACATCCTTGTCGGACTCCCTTTCTTATTACGGCTTCTTTCTTATGTTCTTCAATTGTTATTGTTGCTGTTTGGTTCCTGTACATGTTAGCAATTGTTCTTCTATCTCTGTATTTGAACCCTAATTTTTTTAAAATGCTGAACATTTTATTCCAGTCTACGTTATCGAAAGCCTTTTCTAGGTCTATAAACGCCAAGTATGTTGGTTTGTTTTTCTTTAATCTTCCTTCTACTATTAATCTGAGGCCTAAAATTGCTTCCCTTGTCCCTATAATTTTCCTGAAACCAAATTGGTCTTCTCCTAACACTTCTTCCACTCTCCTCTCAATTCTTCTGTATAAAATTCTAGTCAAGATTTTTGATGCATGACTAGTTAAACTAATTGTTCTATATTCTTCACATTTATCTGCCCCTGCTTTCTTTGGTATCATAACTATAACACTTTTTTTGAAGTCTGACGGAAATTCCCCTTTTTCATAAATATTACACACCAGTTTGTATAATCTATCAATCGCTTCCTCACCTGCACTGCGCAGTAATTCTACAGGTATTCCGTCTATTCCAGGAGCCTTTCTGCCATTTAAATCTTTTAATGCTCTCTTAAATTCAGATCTCAGTATTGTTTCTCCCATTTCATCCTCCTCAACTTCCTCTTCTTCCTCTATAAAACCATTTTCTAATTCATTTCCTCCGTATAACTCTTCAATATATTCCACCCATCTATCGACTTTACCTTTCGTATTATATATTGGTGTACCATCTTTGTTTAACACATTATTAGATTTTAATTTATGTACCCCAAAATTTTCCTTAACTTTCCTGTATGCTCCGTCTATTTTACCAATGTTCATTTCTCTTTCCACTTCTGAACACTTTTCTTTAATCCACTCTTCTTTCACCAGTTTGCACTTCCTGTTTATAGCATTTCTTAATTGCCGATAGTTCCTTTTACTTTCTTCATCACTAGCATTCTTATATTTTCTACGTTCATCCATCAGCTGCAATATATCGTCTGAAACCCAAGGTTTTCTACCAGTTCTCTTTATTCCGCCTAAGTTTGCTTCTGCTGATTTAAGAATTTCCTTTTTAACATTCTCCCATTCTTCTTCTACATTTTCTACCTTATCTTTTTTACTCAGACCTCTTGCGATGTCCTCCTCAAAAATCTTCTTTACGTCCTCTTCCTCAAGCTTCTCTAAATTCCACCGATTCATCTGACACCTTTTCTTCAGGTTTTTAAACCCCAATCTACATTTCATTATCACCAAATTATGGTCGCTATCAATGTCTGCTCCAGGGTAAGTTTTGCAGTCAACGAGTTGATTTCTAAATCTTTGCTTAACCATGATATAATCTATCTGATACCTTGCAGTATCGCCTGGCTTTTTCCAAGTGTGTATTCTTCTATTATGATTTTTAAATTGGGTGTTGGCAATTACTAAATTATACTTCGTGCAAAACTCTATAAGTCGGTCCCCTCTTTCATTCCTTTTGCCCAGCCCGTATTCACCCACTATATTTCCTTCCTTGCCTTTTCCAATGCTTGCATTCCAATCTCCAACTATTATTAAATTTTCATCTCCTTTTACGTGTTTAATTGCTTCATCAATCTCTTCGTATACACACTCTACCTCATCATCATCATGGGCGCTTGTAGGCATATAAACGTTAACAATCGTTGTCGGTTTAGGTTTTGATTTTATCCTTATTACAATGATTCTATCGCTATGCGTTTTGAAATACTCCACTCTCCTCCCTATCTTCTTGTTCATCACGAAACCTACTCCTGCCTGCCCATTATTTGACGCTGAGTTAATTACTCTAAAATCACCTGACCAAAAGTCGCCTTCCTCTTCCCACCGAACCTCACTAATTCCTACTATATCCACATTCACCCTATCCATTTCCCTTTTTAAATTTTCTAGCCTACCAACCTTTTTTAAGCTTCTAACATTCCACGCTCCGACTCGTAGAATGTTATTTTTTAATTTTCTGGTGACCCCTTCCTTAGTAGTCCCCACCCGGAGATCCGAAAGGGGGACTATTTTACCTCCGGAATATTTTACCAAGGAAGGCGCCTCCATTATTGTTATGTGAAAATGCAGAGCCACATTTTCTTGGAAAAAAAAAAAGCAGCTGTAGTTTTCCATTGCTTTCAGCTGCGCAGTACTCAGAGGACTGAGTGATGTTGATACGGCCGTTTAAGTCGTCCTGACTCACGCCCCTAACAACTACTGAAAGAGCTGCTGCCCTCTTTCAGGAATCATTCCTTAGTCTGGCTCTCAACAGATACCTCTCCGATATGGTTGCACCTTCGGTCCAGCTACTCTGTATCCCTGAGCACTCAAGCCCCCTCACCAACGGCAAGGTCTCATGATTCATAGAGGAGGAAAATATTATTATAAAATAAATTATATATATATATATATATTATTTACACACACTTACATTCCACAGGTGTGTTACATTACTCTAATTTGTACATCCAAATTTCTTAAACGGTATCTGTGTTTTTAGACAAAGGATTCCTATATAAACATACACGGAAATATGGATGGAGAATTTATACTACCTGGTAGGGATACCACTACTAACAGTTAAAAAAAAACCATTATAACAATCAGAAAGCAATAGGAATATTGTGAATATACGTTTGGTGAAGACAAAAAAAACTTCTGTCAATTTTTCCTCATTTTAAATTCAACTAACTTCATAAAACCTTTAAATGTGCAGGCCTATTTATTCTCAATGTTAGATCATACGTGTCCTTTGAACAGATTATTTTTTTGCTGTAGTTGTTGAAATGAATTAATGTGCATTTCAAATATTTTATTGAAATATAATTTAGAATGTTAAAATTCCTCAGAAAACTTTACAGTGTTATCGTTTTATAAAATACATTTATTGATCTTAAGTTATAATTTGATTTAATGAGTATTCGTTGTAGAATACTTATTAAATCTTTCATAAAGAAATAAACGTTCAAGTTTAGTCGGCTTAATGATATTAGTTATTGTAACAGACTGTTGTGTAAGTAATTTTATCGAGAATTAAAAGGTTATAATGATAAAGGAGAAATTGAGAGTTTAGGGATTATGAAGGAAAACGTTGAGTAAATTTCTATCGGACGATTTCCTCATCTCCGTTTTATTCCAGGTGAAATAGTAAAATGTGATTGTTTCTATGTCACATCAATAAATCATGCACGACTTAAGGTTGTGTCACGGTTCTTAGAAGTCTTATAAAGTTTTAAGTCTACTCACCGGGTATATAACTTAGACTTACCTACCTACCTTAGCTACCTATACAGAAGTAACAAAAGGAACTTATCTTTAGCTCGCTTAAAAACTTTATCTAACTTCATTAATATATAAAAAAAGAGGCTTCTTAAATTTAACTTAAGTCATTCTACTTTTCTTGATATAAAAAATTCAGGTATCGGGTTAAATTATAAACTTATTATTTTTTTTTTTTTTGTTAGGAAGTAATAAATTTAGTTTTGACGGCAAGTCAATTTTCTATTTTAAAGAACAAAAAAAAATTACTTTCACTTGGTAATGCTAACTGGTAAAGTTTTATTTTTAAATTAGTTTGGGTTACATAAATAGTTGATTATTTTAATAGGTTTTAATAATAATAATTATTGATGTTAAATTATATATATTAAAAAAATATATATATATATATATTTGATAATAATGTGGATAACGACGTGATAAGTGTTGTGTGATTAAGTTTATTGATGAGTTTTAAGGAACAAAGTATGATCAGAAGTGAATCTCAGTTTTATTTACTCATCGGATTAAGCAAAAAAGTAAAATTTAGACGATAAAAATAAAGTTGTCATGAAAGAAATCAATGAGTGTTTAGGGGTTAGAAACATTTGAAGACGTTTCTAACCTCTGACGTATATTTTTAAGACGTACTGTATGAATTGTAGAGAAATATATATATGTAATAAAACCACGTTTGAAAACTTGTTCATAAAATTTGGCGTGGAAATTTTGTACGAAAAATGCCATTACTGACCGGGGAACGGACCTGGGACATTTTCCGAATGAAAGACTAAGATACGAGGCTCGGCTGATAAATTTTGCACACTAGCGTGCTACACGGAGACAAAAGGTACTATCGAGTTGGGGGGCGTGGCAGCACATGATAGCTAAAATCCCTCTCTACAAACCTGCGATAATGCGTTGAAATCCATTTACCGGTTTTTTTTCAGTAGCAGTTAAAATGGAGTCGATTGCGGCCAATACGGTTAAAGCAGCGCACAGTGATCGAATTTTTAACAGCAGAAAATGTGAATCCTACGAATATTTTTCATCGTTTAAAAGCGGTTTACGGTAGTGAAACTTGACAGGACTGCTGTGAATAGGTGGGCGTTGAAATTTCGCGAATGTGAAGCTGTTAAAGCGGTAATTGAGGACGCATCTCGCAGCAGACGACCAGTTTCTGTGACTGACGAGAAACATCGAAAGGAGGTGAACGATTTGCTTCAAAATGACCGACGAATTATCCAGCAACGCATCGCTATTCAGTTAGGCATATCTAAAGAACAAATAGGCTATATTATCGAGTAATTGGGTTACCGTAACACCTGTGCACGATAGGTACCGCGCAAACTCTCTGATGGCTCTCCGCAAGCTGAAGTTTGAACCTATTCCGAATCCGCCATACTCGTCGGATTTGGCTCCGTACGACTTCCACTTCTTCCTTCATCTTAAGAGGGATCTTAAAGGTAATGATTACACTACCGACGATGAGGTGAAGGAAGCTGTGGCCATTTAGATCCGAGAAAGACAGCCAGAATTTTTCAGTGATGAATGGAAAACGTGTCACACGTTGGGAAAAGTGTCTCAGTGAAAACGGGAATTATATGGAAAATAAATACTGCAGTTTTGTAGCTAATATATTGTACTTTCATTAATTTTTTATTTTATTTCAATATCTCTTTTCATTGCCATGCTATGCATATATGTGCAAAATTTAACAGCCGATCTTTGTACTATCACTCCAACACGGAGATCGATGGAGCGAAGCAAAGTTTACTTAGCTTATTTATTTATTAATTACGATCACAAATATGGAAAGCCACCCATTTATAGTTTTTTTTTGTTTGTTTAAATAATAGATAATAATTTCAGAGTGCCGAACCTGACTGAGATTCGAACTCAGAACGTTCTGAATAGATGGTGTAGACCTTTCCTTTCTTTTTCCTGTTTAGCCTCCGGTAATTACCGTTCATAATACTTCAGAGAATGAATGAGGATGATTTGTATGAGTGTAAATGAAGTGTAGTCTTGTACAGAAGGGATTGTCTAGTGGCGAACTCGCCATCGCAAGTCAGCTGATTTCAAAGTTGAGAGTTTTAAGGTTCAAATTCTAGTAAAGCAGTTACTTTTACACGGATTTGAATACTAGATCGTTGATATCGGTGCTCTTTGGTGGTTGGGTTTCAATAAACCACACATCTAAGGAATAGTCGAACTGAGACTGTACAAGACTATACTTAATTTACATTCATACATACCATCTTCCTTCATCCTCTAAAGTAGTACCTTACGGTGGTTTCGGAAGCTAAACAGAAAAATGAGAGAGTACTTATTCACAAAGGACGATTTTTATAAAACAAAAACTAATAACATTTAGATACTTAACGTTACATAAATTTGGGAATAAAATTATTCTTAAATATCGAATTTTTCATATTTAATTTAGTTTAAGTAATAACCAATGTATATAGGTATAAAGCTATATACAAATATTTATGTATATATATATATATATATATATATAATTGAAAAAGTACCTAAATTAAAAAATAATACATATAATATTGCAACAGTATATAATGTAATAGAAAAATCTTAATATTCGAATTGTTATAAAGAATTAATGATCTAAAATACATTCTTTGACGGTTAACAAATTTTTTGTCTTTCTGGTTGAAGTTCATATCTCAAGAATGGATTAAGGTATTTCAATAATTTTTGTATGCTTATTTAAGTTAAAATTTACTACAAAGTGTATGGAATACAGAAATTTTATATTTTAAAATTTGAAATTGCAACTGCATTAATTCTTTAAGACATGGAAACAATTAGTTGATCTGTATTAATTTTAGAACTATCAAATTGAGGATTTTTGTTTCGTTTTCTTAAGTAAAATAATTTCTAACTTAGCAGTAAATTTTAAATGAGATATTTATAATTTATTACAAAACGGATTTTAAATTAAGATCAAATTACATCGAGCTTACGATTAGCATTGTAAATTTAATGTATTTCTGGATTAGATTTTTCTTTTATTAATATACTTTTAGACGGAAATATTTATTTAAATTAATACATTAATGTTCGTGGAATATATTTTGGTAGTAAATTTAACTAGGCATAATCCCTGTTAAAGCGTCTGCCTGGTGAGCCGTAAATCATGGATTTGGATATTTTTTTGCCTTCCTATCGTTCATCTGCCTACATTTTTTATTCACGTCATTCAATCTTTACATAATATCCAATATTACCATATACATCTTTCTTTTTTTTTGTTGTATCTTTTTTTCTAATCATACCTAATTTATTTTCGCATCTCTTCATACTCAGTTTCTCGTATTTATTAATTTTTCACATTCTAAACAAGTTGTTAATAATTAAATTAAAATATATTGTTTTCTAACAATTAAATGGATAGTTTGACCATATACTTTATGTAAAATGTTGAAGTATAATTATTAAAAAATATGTTTTTAATTAAAAGAAATTTATGAGGTAATATAAAGAATTACAATATTTTTTTTGAAAATATGACTTATTTCGTGAAATTAAATTTATAACTTAACTGATTAAAAAAAAAAAATATGAGAAAATCGATTCCAATTTGATTTTCAATCCTGTTGAAAAAAAAATTTGAATGAAAGCAATAAATATATTTCTTCTACACTTTTTATATTAATTGCTCCCTAGATTTTGATAAATTGATGTTAAACTGCAAAAAATACGCAAAAAAGTGATGTAGTTGAGATCATATGATGAAGACTGATTTACATGCGTGTTATGTATTTTGTTTATCTTTTGCTTCAGTTTAGTTTAGATAACACATTGAATATTAAATAATTTAAAACAGGGCAAGATTTATTGCTCTATATATAAATTAATGGTTCCTGTACTGATTTATTAAATTCTTAAATTTTTACCTCATTTTTTTATACAACATAAACATGAAATATAGATCTTTTATAAAAGGCTATTTATTCAAAAAATTGTATTAGCTGAATATTGTATTATAAATTAAGCTTTTAATGGAATATTTTTTTTTGTATTGAATTTAAAATTAAACATCAATAAGGGTTCGTATGCTCAAGTACTTATAATTTAAAAGTACTTCACTTTAAACTGAAAGTACGAAAAACGAGGTTTTTCATCGTTACAATGACCTCAGTTACGTATGTATTTTATTTAGCATGTGAGATAAATAATGAGTAAAGAGAACATTTTTTGAGGATATATCACGTTATGATAACTGAAACTACCTATAATTTTATATTTTAAATAAATAATTGGTATTACCTGTTGTATAAGATAAAATAATAGGAAAAAAAATTATTATTATTAAAATGGTAGCGTATCGGCCTTTCATTCGGAGGTCCCGGGTTTGAATGCCGATCAGGCATGGGTTTTTTCTTGCGCTAAAAAATTAATTTATAATGTAGTAACTTTAACAGCGTAAGTCTGTTGTTGCTATGTAAATAAATAAATATATTTACCAGGGTAATAATATAGGTTAACATTTATCTGATAATATATATATATATATATATATATTAACTTAAATGTAATTTATTTAAGTTTATTTTCCTCTTGATTAGATAAAATTAATTATATATAATGAGATATTTTATTTAAAAATATTATCTTTATTAATCTCTTGGGTTAACCAATCAATTATACAAACTTATAAATTAAATTCACTACCTTTCACTTAGAATTCTCTAAACATCCTTGGATGACAATTCACATTCATACACACATCATACAAAATTTCTCTTACATACTGATACGTAAATATTAAATGCTTACATACTAGTATCGAAGAAAACTTTGTATGATGTGTGTTTGAGTGTGTGTTGTTACCTGATGAAGCTTAGAGAATTCCATGTGAAACGGAGGACCCGGGTTCGAATACCGGTCAGGAATGTCATTTTTCACACACACTACAAATAATTCGTTTCATCCTCTGAAGCAATACCTAACAGGTTAAAAAAAAAATAATAAAGTGAAACGCAGTGAATTTAATTTATAAGTTTGTACAGTTGATTGGTTAACCCAAGAGATTAATAAAGATAATATTCTTAGTTAAAACCTGTTATTATATATATATATATATATATATGTTATAATATTTTTAAATTTTAACAAATTGTCATCAGTCATATCACAAAATAAGGTCAACAGGATTACTTCAGCGAGATACTCAGGATTACTTCAGCAAGTTACTTCCGTTGAGAAACTGTTTAGCAAGTAATTCTAAGTATTTAACAAAAGAAAGATTAATATTCGGTACTATGACAATTAATTAAAGGTCCAAAACAAATAAGAAATGTAAAAACCTGTTTTTAATTTTCTTTTGTTTTTAGTATTTAAAGCAATTTGGAAATAACCACCACACAATAAAAAATACTGCTATCTAATATGATTAATTTAATGTAAAGTATACCGACAAATAATTTTGAAATAAAATCAAAATATTTGATTAAAAAAAATTATATATTTATCTTTTTTTATTTATTTTTATTATTGTTATTATTTTGTAATAAGTTATTGTGCTTGTACAAGAGAATAGAACATTTATAAACTATATATAACTTGGAGATATTTTCAAAAAAAGATATAATTTACTTTTTTTTTGTAGTTTTAAAGATTAATCTTTGGAGACTTTTCGAAGAAAAGTAGAATATTATTTTTAATTGCATATTGGGAATGGAGAGAGTTTGAAAATGGATTTTCTTTACGTTTTGAGATAGGAGGAGTACGAAAACACAATTTACTTAAAATCGGATTTCCTTATATATATATATATATATAAAACATCATGAACATTATGCGTAGGCCATACAGCCTGTTACATTGCCATATACTCAGCAACTCAGTCTCACAAGTCTCACAATTGCTCCCTCCATTTCTTCCTCGGCTGTCCTAGTTTCCTCATACCTACCACTCTGTAATCCCACAAAATCCTTGGAATCCTATCTTCAACCATCCTGTCTATATGACTCATTCACTACCGCTTACGTTTTGCAATCGTGCTTCCAATTCTGTGGACTCCTAATTGCTGACGTATCGCAATACTAAAATATGATCCTGATGTGATTCTTCATTGAAATATCTAACATTCTACGCAACAATCTAATTTCCATACATTTATTTCTTCCACTTTTATGTGAAGTAAGAGTCCAAGTATCAAAACTGTACATCATTGCCAGTACCGTCATAGTTTTGTAAAATTTAATAACCTTTTTCTACCTTACTTTGATGAAAAGAGTCCTTTGCATGGTACCTAGCAGCTTTTGAAATCTATGCAGTTTATTATAAACATCTTCTGATTTAAAAAAAGATAGATGACAGCCCAGATAATCAGATGCAGTTGCTTATTCTGTTATCTCATAATATATCGCTACATTTTTTCGTACGGGTATCTCACCTACAAATCCCCACCCACACCTTTGCCTTCTTAGTAGATTCCTCCAAATTGTATTGGTTTAGTATGGAAAGTAATTATATATATGTCTATGAATAAAATGTTTGGGTTTGAAAATTGCCAAAACTACTTTATAAATTTCATTGAAATTTAGATATGCTGGAGTAGTTTATCTGAGGTTGTGCATGTAAAACTTTTATGAAAATTGGTTTAATCGTTTTTGAGTTACGATCAGTTTAAGGTAAAAATAGAGTTATGATGACTGTGTAGTGGTGTATTTCTCATACGCGCTTATGCAGTGAGATACGAAGGTGAGCGAGTTGAAACTTGTTTTTTTTTTAATTTTTTATTGTAGTGATTTTTTATCATGTAGCTTTGGCTACACGATAAAAATAAGTTGTTGACTGTGTATACCATTATATAATATTAACTTAATATAAAACCATTATTATAGTAAAGAAAAATTCTACTTTACTAATCAAAGATTTTACAATAAATATATCTGTAATTATATTAATATGCTAAATAGGTACAATTTCCTAAATTTATTTACATGTAATTTATACTTCATAATGAAATTCTTAATTAAAGAATATTTAATAACATACAAGTAGAAAATATTTACAAGATAATTTTCAATTATCCATTTATGAGTTAGCTACAATATCATATAATTACAATTAGTAATGGCTTTGGAGTTTGAAATTGCTTTTTGGTTACCTTCTTAGTCATCATCGTGATCGTGGGTATCTACGGTGTGGGTGGCGCTGCAGTAAGTCCCACTGTTGTCACTGCCGTTGTCTTTGCCTCTTGCAGTAGGGGTGTGACCTTCACCCTGCTGACGACCCGCATCCAGCTTCGTACAAAGTTAATGAAAGGACTTTGGTTAATATAGGTACCAGGTTGCAAGAAATAAGGAAACTATATGATTGGAAATGGGTGTTTATGAAGAATCTAAAAGAAAAATTAATGTTTTTAGGTCGAATATTTTTTTTTCTATCTGATACCTATCATTAGAAGTTGTAATGTAGGTCAGTATATAGAAAAAAATTAAAAACTGTAATCCACTCTGTTATATGAATTAATAGTTTTTAACATAACAGAATTATACTACAAAAATGTGTAGCAACAAAATTTGTAAAAACGAAGTAATTACATAATATTTTATTTATAATGTTTAATATTTTATATCAGTTTTGAAATTATTAACTTTATTATTTATTGCACGTATAAAGTAGTACTTTTTGTTTATTCTGTTTCGGAGCTTATGTATGCGAACTTACTGTACAACACTGATGCATGCAGTAATTTTTCCTTTCATTTATATAAGTTGTTATGTATGGGTGCACTAAATATTATTTTATTTAATTAAATTTATTATTATGTATTATATAATGTTACTGTATATAATTCACTTTTGTGTATACATGTATGTTTAATTACTACACGTGTATTCATTGCATTCGAGAGTTATTAGTTTTGATAGGGTTTGTGATAAATTAAATTAAAATATCAATTTGTGACATGTAGTTGAGTATTACAAAAAACAAATCCCTTTTGGCACGCCGGAAGGCAGAGGTAGATTTCACCCGTACTAAGTAGAGGATAAAAAAGATTTCCGCCTTAAAGTTGAGAAAAATTTCAAATTTACTCAATACGACAATGGTTGCATGTGAAAAAATGTCACATATTTAACATACGACAAGCCGAATCTTACAATTCCAGCAACATTTTGGTTATCCCTTGCCGTAAGAGTTGGTCATATCAAAAATTTATTCAGACAAAAGTTTTAGGTAATGTTTAGAGGATTAACTACCTTTTTAAACCGATTCGATACTATGCCTATTAAGGGAGGTATGACTTTTTTTTGTCTTCGCAACCCCATTTTTTCTACTCCCTGAGCCAGTGGTTGGCGATATCAAAAAAACTTTACTTAAATAAGTTTTAGGCCCTTATCCGAAGAATAGTAGGAACTTTAAACGAATTAGATATTTTATATCTAATATGAAACTTATATGATATTTTATTTTAATATGAAACTTATAGTGATATTTTGTTTTTTCGAAAAAGCCCTCCCATTTCCATCCCCATGATCCGATTTTGTCCAGTAACGAACTCGACCGAGATTTTTTGTCGTTATATTTCATATATCAATTTGATAGTGATAGCGCAAAATTACGGCAGTTATCGTGTCCACAAGAAAGTGATATATATATATATATATTTATTTATTTATATAGAGTTATATATAAACTTTTGAGCTGACGGTGGTTTTGGGGTCTGGGGGATGTGAAATGCGAAGATTTGTCGAAATTTTTTGGAAGTCGAATCGTGGTAACAATGGGTTGTTTTCTTATGAAATCTACCTAATATTGTAGCAAGACAATAACATGTAGTTTCCTTTCTTGGATGTTGGTGGTTTTGGATATGATAACGAATTTTTTTTTTATAGTGATATTGAATTCATATTTTGACTGAATTTCGACTAGAAACAGGATACTGCTTGCTTACTGTGGTTGTTTTTATTCGGTTCGTTTTACGATGAAGTATTGATAGAGCTGAAAATGTCAGTGGAGGTGCAAATTTTTAGTAATAAAATATAAATTGTCTTTATTAATAACTATGTGTAAAACTGTTTTTGTCGTAATATGTTTGATAGTAGTAGAACCTCAGTGATTAAGGAAAAATGAGATTACTTTTAACAGTTATATTCAAACAAGTTTAATCAGTTTAATTCAGTCTTTTTTTTAAATTAACTTTTTATAGAAAATTTTTTTTACTTTACCAACATTTTTTACTTTTACTAAGCTATCGCATTCAAATACTTAATTACTACTATTGCGCAAGTCATTTGCGAGTAAAATTTGTTTTTTTTTCTATCAGATGAACTTCGTAAAGAAGATACCTATCTTAAAACTAAATATCAAACTATTTTTCGACTGCTAATCGATAAACCAGTATCACGTACAGTCTGAGAATTACTAAACTGTAGATGGATTGTATCCATCTTAACTTTAAACATGGATAAAACCGTTGTTCACGTGTTTGTAAGTGCAATCTTTGCTAAAAGGATTTGGTCACTTATTCGTAAAAAAAAAAAAAAATCACCTTTACTGAACTAGAAAACTGTTTTCGTGTTACATAATACTTCGATATACGAGAAAAGGGCTTATTACGCTTCCTTTTACATTTTTAATAAATTGCTACACTATTTACGAAATTTTACCTTAAATTATTAAATAATTATTAAAAAAAAAAATGGAACCGACATTAAAATGGCTAAAAACTAAAATATAATTTCGTCCAAACACTTAATTCCTTAGAAATCGGCGTCGGCTTCAATAAAATTTATTCTAGATGTAATATAAATTTATACTATAATACTATACGTATACTTAATAAAAACCAATACCGATATTACATCAGTGAAATTCATATTGAAGTGCTTTGATTTGTTTCCCTCTTGCGATTGATTATTACGTCTTTATTTGTACGTCATCTATAGGTCCATTCGAATACCACGTAAGTTTAATCATGTATTTTGGCGCCGATTTCAAAAAAGTGTCTAAGGATTTAATGTTTGGACGAAATTATTTCGTACGTTTTAGAGCATTTTGATGTTGGTTCCATTAAAAAAAAAAAACTCATTTAATAATTTTCTGTGTCTGATTAATTAACGATTAATGTGCTCCTTTTTTGTGATATAATGCATCTGCCTCCAGTCAAAGGCCATTGGTGTTTTGTTCAACCTCCTTGGTTTGAAGCAGAAATAAATTTCTAGCGTCAGTTTTCATTTTGTGAGCTAACAATAAACATGAGACAAAGAAATGACATGGCGTTCATTGATTTATTAAATAACTTGCGTTTTGGGAAAGTTACAAGTGACCAATCGGAAATGCTTTGCGAAAAAAGGAGGGTACCTTTAACAGACGAATTTGCAAATGGAAATGTTGCAAGAATATTCCCAATTATTAAATTAGTTGATTGATATAATCGTAGTATAACTGATATGATATCATAAACAAATGGAGTTTATATTAATTAGGCTATTGATGAATCACGTGAAGCCGCAATATATGGGAAAATTCCCCCTGATAATGTTATTCCGATAGACGTCAATAACTGAAATGGCCTGTTGCATAATGTAAAATTGGCGAGGGTTCAATAGTTATTTTAAGGCGTAATATATCGATTTCTGATGGTTTTGTTAACGGCGCTATGGGAATTGTAAAGAAATTCGAATAGCCTGCCCTACGAAGGGACCAACCGGAAAGGGGTGAGTTACCAAAAGCTGTGTTAATTAAATTCGAAGACGAAGCATTAGGTACAAAAATGAAAGATGAAGGTGGTTGTGTACCTATTACACCAGTTAAGTACTACGATTCAAGCTATAAAGGTTTTGGAGATGTATAAAGACGTCTGCTACCTTTACTTTTAAGTTGGGTTGTAACAGTGCACAAATTGCAAGGTACAACATTGAATAGACTTATATTTGGGGAAACAATTATATGCAAAAGGACACGTTTATGTTGCTGTAAGTCGAGTTGGAAGCTTTAATAGTTCAACTTTGAGTGATTTACATCCAAGTGAAATACTGAGTAGCCCACACGATAAAAACGCAATTGATGAGAGAAAATCTTGTACAGGATTGAATAATATGCTTAAACTGGCTCAAGGCGTTTATTATTAATGATATATCAACAGTGTTACTAGAATTATGAAGAAATTTAGTTGTCCGACCTTGCTGGAGACCCCAAAAGACCATGTAATGTGATGCACGTGAATTATAAGAATTATAAGATTCCCACTCTCCCTACCGATGCTACATATTATACCAGTATATAACTTAGTCTGAAATATTTAACCGAGATATCTCGATTTTTTATGATTTTATTATCTTGATACATATCTTGTACAGAAATTCATCTACCTGCTCTACAGAAGACCATATAACGTCATTTAACGTGACGTTTACAAATAGAATATCAGGATTCCCATTGTCTTTACCTATCCGCCGGACGGTGAAAAACGTTTTTTTGTCAATTTTCAGACCATTTTTTTTTTGTCTAAAAACGTTTTTCAACCATGATACCACCGCGAAAAGAAGATGCGCCGATTGCAACAAGATTTATTTGAATTGGATTAATACGAAAAAGGTTATAAGCGAACAAACATAAAAAAAAAAAAATATACGGGTCGAATACATAAACCCATTTTTTGAAGTCGGTTAATAAGATACAATTAAAAGAATTTCTTTTACAGAAACAATATTATTCTGTTGATGAAGTTTTATTAGTTATACTAATGAAAAATAAAAAGATAGTATTTAACTTCATCCCGTTCAATGTGTACATTAATAGAGACCGGATTATACATAATCCGTATGCAACATAAAAAGCTTGAAATATGCATGAAAAGTGTCAAAATATGCAAAATAATACAAAATAGTAAATTTTAGTTTTTTTTTAGCAAAATTAGCATACAATTAATAAGTAGTTGAATAAAATATCGATAAATGCGATAATTAACAATTATTTAACATTTTGTTACTTTTGTAAACATAAACAATCAGAAGTACTGTTCTGCGGCTGCTAAGTGCGCTCTAAGAGCCGTGCAGCTAATAGGTTTGACCGGCTACAACGTAATATTTCATTTATTAACAAGTTACCCTACCGAAGAAAATTGCAAATAGTGAAAATATGCATCGTCACTAGATTTTAAGGAAAACATGCAATAACCGGAAAGAATGGGCTAAATATGCAAATGGATATGCGAATTTGTAAATGCATATAATCCGGTCTCTGAACAATGTTTGTGAATTATTTTGTAATTGCTTTTTTTTATTTGTAACCTTTATGTATTTACTTTATATTACTTCACGATGTTTTAAACAATTAATATGAATTTTAATAACATTACTTTTTATCTTACAATGACGTCATTTGTTTAATGTATTGTTTTTATTAATGTATTGAACCGATCAAAATAAACGATTTGTTTTTATTAATTTGCAACTGAATAACTACATTTTATGAACATAAAAATTATTGCCGTTACATATATGTATATATATATATATATATATATATATATATATATAACGGCAATAATTTTACGAGATACAATCATCAAACCTTTTCATTTTATTTTTTTTTAATCAACAAACTTGAATTCCATTTAATTTAGCCCTCTGCCTATATCCGAATCCATTGGTATTTCTGTTAAAATGTCTAAATCATACCATACGGTTGTAATCAAAAAGTACATTATATTGTTCGATACACCAGTGTAATTCACAATATCTGTAACTTACATAATAATAAAAACGAAACGCAATACTTTAATTCTACATTAATCTTGATCATAAATCAACATTACTCTTAACAAACATAATAATTATTTTTAATACAATTGTGCGCTTAATATATTTTTATTTTTAGATATCACACAATTATTTTTGCTGTGAAATTACTTGTATAAAAGCAAATTAAAAAAAGTGTCACATTCGTCTAATTTAAGTTTATATTTACGAAATATTCTGAATAAAATTGTGAATATATATTTGTATGATTTTATAATGATTAATTATGTTAAGACTTAACTTAGTCCACACGTCCCTAATTTTATTCTATGTAGATATTTTTTATTTTATATAAATGGGTCAGTTGATAACGGTCGCGTTTTAAACATTTATTTGAGGGAGAAGGTTATTAACGTATTTTTTAACTTATATATTTTAAACTCTTCCTTTTTGAATATTGTCTACAGTTAGTTGTTTTTATGATTAGCATTTGATGTTACCTGGATGAGGTATATTTCCTTCTTTCAAGTTAGTAACTATTAATAAATAGTAGATTCTATAATTATTAATAATATTGATAATTAACTTCAGAAAAAAATGATTTATTTGTTTCACCATCATCTTGAAACTAAATTATAGTCAAAAAAAGGAAATTTGAATTTAATATTTCACGATAAAAAACTTTCCATCCATAAAAATGATCAAAACTACACAAATCATATATAAAAATGTTATGTATACAGAGCACTTTCTCTATATAAATGTTAATTTTTTTTCAATTTTTGATACCTTAAAGCTAATAAATATTTTTACTTAAGTATTTATGAATAAATAAATTATGAGATATTGAAATCTTTCGAGAATTTTTTCTTAAGGTAATGACATTTCTATGGGTTCCAAAAGTAAATAAAATCTTTCATAAGTATGTTTTTTGCATAGAATTATGAAAAATGATTTTGTAACTCGCATGCGGATTTTTTATGGATATTTCCTCTGGAAGAAAACCCTTGAGCTGGTCAGTATATTATTGGTTTTTGAAAATTTTCTGCAATATTTATCAGCCCAAAGGATTATTGTTTCTTAATAATGTTACTGTTATTATTAATCATTTTGTTTAAAAATTTGGTGGGTCTGATTAGGCATACAAGAATATTATGAGGTAACAAGTTTGTATGCCCCTTAGGAAAGTTGATAATTCTTGACGAAACTAAAAATAATATAAGAATAGATTTTTTATTTCTAATACCCTAGAACTTATACGTTAACAATTTACGTTTCCATAACATTAACTATACAACCAGGAAAGTTCATCATTCGTGAATAGATTTCAATAAAAATGTTTATAGCGAAGTAAAATCCCTAAACAATTTTCTATGACCAGAGGTTTGGGATATAAATGTGAAAGTAAATAAATGATGTTTCGCTTTATGTAGGATTTATAGGTATCTATGGGAAATTTTATAGGTTTACGAGGTCTGTAAATAAGGTAATGAGACTGGTTCAAAAAACTTCTTATTTACAATACAATTATACGTAGATTGAATCATTTTCGAAGTAGTTCCTTTGGGAAGCCACACAACGCTTCAAACGGTTTTCCCACTCTTCATAGCAGTGTTGGAACTCAGAAATCGGAATATCCTTCAGATGGTCGGTTACATTTTTTAAAATGTTTTCTACTGTTCCAAAATAGTGTCTTTTGAGGTCTTTTTTTAAAGTCGGGAACAGGAAAAAGTCGCACTCAAATCAGGTGAATAAGGTAGTTCTAGAACTACAGGAATGTTTTTCTTTGCCAAAAAATCATTAATTGAGAGTGCAGTGTGACAAAGTGCATTGTCATGATGCAGCATCCAGTTGTCTTTGATGACTGGTCTCACGCGGGAAACTCTTTTTCGCATTCTTTCAAGAATTTATCGGTAAGCATATTGATTTACAGTCTACTCGTTATGGACAATGCCATTACTATCGAAGAAACAAATAAGCATGGTTTTGATTTGCTCAATTTTGCTTTTTTGGGACGTGATGAGTTTGAAGTGTGCCACTCCTTACTCTGGGGTTTTGATTCTAGGTCATACTCAAATATCCAAGATTCATCACCAGTAATAACATTTTTTTCAAAAATCAGGATCAGTTTCAATTCGCCCTAGAAAATTGCGGCACACTTTCAACTTATTATTTCTGTTTAACAGTGAGGTTTTTTGGGACCAATTTTGCAAAAACGTTTTTCATATACAATTCGTTTGTCAAGATTTGATGGACTGTCATATGGTTCAAAGTCAATTGTTCTGCAATTATTGTGAGAGTTATTCACTGGTTTTACCGTATTAAGTCTCTGATTCGCTCAAGATTGTCGTTAAACTTTTTGACGTTAACGATTTTCCAGAGCGTGGATCATCTGCAACTGATTCCCGGTCATCTGAAAATGCTTTAAACCACCTAAAAACTTGGGCTCGTGACAGAGCGTCATCTCCATACGCCCTTTTCAATTTTAAAAAAGTTTCGGTAGCATTCTCACCGAGTTTAACACAGAACTTGATTACAGAACGTTGCTCATAATTATTATCACTCATTTTTGTAACGCACAACAAAAACTCGTTTCACAAAACTTTGTTTACGTCTCACGTGGCAACAATAGAATAAAAATATTAATTCCTAATATAAATCAGCTGTTCATATAAGCATACTACATTGTACTAGTAACTTTAGAGTGTTGCCAGTTTGCTGTCAGAAAAATCAGTCTCATTATTTTATTTACAGACCTTTTATTCCAAAGATAAAAAATAAGGTTTATGTACTATAAAAAAAAAATTTGCTGAATACTGTATTTGTCCCAAATTCTTATTAAGGTATTTTTATAAAAATAATTCAAATAATCGAAAATACTGAAGAAATATGAAGCGCATCTTTTTATTTATTTTAATTTTTATAAAATTGAAGCTTATTTATTTGTTACTGTTCATTTTTTGCAGATGGAATTTGTTCAAGGTTAGAATTTGTTTCTGAATTTTTTCACAAAAATGTAAAAAGTTAAATTTCTTTGGGTAGATATTTTTCATATTTTACAGGGATATCTCGAAAGATATTTAATACACGACATTGGGACAAGTTAATAAAAAAAAGAATTGTGATATTATATTTAAAATAATAAATTTAACCTTAGTAAATTTCATATAAATAATGCGAACGGAATTATAATTTCTTTTTACATAAATGCACTACATATTAAAAAAAAAAAAAAATGTTTTTGGTTCATATTAATATAAACGTTTTTCATTAGTAGAATATATTTATAATGTTTAGCTGGAATTTTATGGAAGGATTTTACCCATATAGATAAACAACTTTGTTCAATGTTAAAATTTAAGCCGTATATAAAATTAAAAATCAAAAATCTTTTATTTTGAGAAGCTGAACACGTCTAAGTATTCTTTTTCTTAAATGAATCGTAAAATTTTTATACTTGAATAATGCTAGGTTCAACAGGGATATGAAGGAGAATTTTCCGGATGAAAGGAAGACAATACTACTCCGCTACGAAAGTTGGTGATGTAAAAGAAAACTTCTTTATGTTACGCATATTTTTGCGTATTATAATTCTTTATTAAATGTATAATTAATTTGCGGTCTTCTCAGACTTAAGTTGAAGTATCACTGCAAAAGTTCAATTTACTTGGCTTGTGGTTTCAGAAAATACTATGATGAACGTGAAAAACTGATTTTTGTTATTTACCGATGAGGGTCACTAGCGGTTTATTTTGAGGAAGATGAAATTGTATCGTTGTACTGTATTTTGAATGATATATTTCACTCATTTTCATTTTAATTTTATTTATCGTAATTTATAACTATATGTGGTAAAAGAAGTTAATAAAACAATTTTTGTTAAAAAAAAATTGAGTGTACTTAACATTAAAATGCCACGTTGTGTAATTATATCTTGCAAGTAATCTAATTTTTTAATATTTTACGCTGAAAATTCAGAGAAGAGAATATAATTGTACGTGTTTTAAAACATATATAATTAAAAAAAACCGTATCTTTTTAATTGGTGTTTTTTTAATATATATATTTTTTTGTAGCTACCATGTAGTAAAAAATATATTTTAATATTATATTTGCTTAAAAAAGGAAAAACAGTTTTTCATGAAAATTAGTCTACAACTCTTTCAGTTACAAAACTTTAATTTTTCTGTATTTCTCTTCCTCACTCCAAAACTCGTGTTTTTTTAAAAATGTGTTTAATCATAGTAAAGTTATGCTTTTTCTTCTTGTAATGCTGATTTATCTCGTATACCTTATTTTAATCCGTCGTATTTGTGTGTGTTTATGTAGACATAACTCAAGCCCACGTTTGAGCAAATGAATTTATATATTTTTTATTTTGTGCTTAAGCATAAATGAATAATATTTTTTATGTCATTTGTACAATGTAGTGAACCGAAGGTTTTATTAATTATTTTTTTCTTAAATTTATTATAATCCATAGATAATATAATTTGTAATATTAGATTTTTTGATGGTTTTTTTCTTGTGGATGGCAGTTTCTGGATATGCCAACTATAAATTCTTCCAGGTGGTCGGTATAGATAGATTCTGTATATGAAATCTTAAAGAGAAGTAACCTATCGGATTTATATTAATTAGTTGTTTAAAAATATATATTTTTTTTTTACAATAAAAATACGCTATAAAATAACGTGTAATTTCTAGGCTTTTGATGTGCAATTATAAAATTATTTGGCACATGTGATTTTAAATTTTTAATTTCCTTATATTATTGAAAAATAAAATGAAAAAAAAACAGTTTGCGTTTCATTATCCCTTATTGCTTATCAAATAATATTAATGTTGCTTATTGACATCAAAATTCATTAAATAAAAATTATAAAATATTATCTCATGAATTTGTTCAAGGCATATTTATTTACTATTAGAGTATTTATATCTATGAAGACTATAATAGAAAGAAATTAATCTGCATGGATATAGAAGATATTATCTTTAAATTGTGTCAACTATACATCGTTTTTCTTGATTTTCTTTAACTCACAATGTTTTTTCATGTGTGTCCTCAAATCTTGCATCCTTAATTTAACATACTTCCTCACATTGCCTATTGATGAAATTTTGCACAATTACTAAGGTCGGGTGACGATACAATATTCCACCATTACTTTTGCAAACATCCCCGTACGGGGATAATTTTTTTAAATGTACATAAGGGACAAAAAAAGTTTTGTTAATTTACAATTATATTTCAATGATAAAAAACTTCACATTTCGTTACTATTGGTAAATGTTTTATTGAAAATTTGTTTGATATTTTATAAATTTATTAGAAATTTCAATATATGATCTTATCGTTTGAAATCCAAATTAATCTACTAATTAAACTTGTGCAATCTATGGTAATAATTTGATTAAATTATGACTACAAAGTATAAAGCAAGCTTTTAAAGATTTTTGTAATATTATTAGTTCATTATAACGTGAATAATTGTCTGAAATATACGTTATTGGGCTCTTCATATCTGAAGGTTGATGGCTATTAAGTTTTGTAGCGACTTGGTTAAAAAAAGAAGGAACTGATGTCAAATTATTTTACTTAACATAATAATAATAATAATTAAATATTAGTATTGTAAAACTATCTCATAAATATTTTTTCTATAAATAAAAATTAAAATTACTTTCTTATTACAGTAGGTTATGAGCGAGTATTAAAAAAAAATAAACGAGATTATTTTTTAAATATAATACATTTTATTAAAAAGTACTGTACCGCAAAGAATGCGTGGAACTGAAATATTATTTTAAAGGTATCATAAACAATACTACCAGAACTGTGTTTTTGTTTATAAATGCTATGTAGTTATATTACGTATGTGAATATGAAGGGTTGATAGAAATGAGAGTAACAAAGCATCTGGGAGTAGTTTGAAATGGGAGAATGACGGTGGGTGTTAAGCGAGATATTCAATTTACTCGGTGAAAGAGAGAGAGAGAGTGTGAGAGAGAGAGTGAGTGAGAAAAAGAGAGATAGTGTGTGCATTTGAGGAATAAGAGGAATAACCTGAGGGTGGGGAAGGTGTACCCTGTATAAGCGGGGGCCACAGAGCGGTGTTCTAGTACGATGTACAATGAGTACTATCATCTGACAGCATATCTGTATATAAACCAGCAGAATAGCGGAACAGAGAACACAACAGTTCCATGAGATCTGTGCAAACCATACCGTACCACTGAGCAAGCTAATCTCCCGCAATATTAACACGTCACAGAAACGGTGCGAAACCAAAGCAAACCTTATTTCAAAACTAATTTTCTCTTCCTCTGCATTTGACGAAACACGTCCTCGTAATTAAATGTTCCTGGACCGGGTCTCTGAATTCTCAATAACCTAAACTAATTCCTTTACTAAAACTCTTCCATTTGAAAAGCTTTTTCAACATCAACATTAACGTCCCTCTTCAATGTAAATTAAAGCGATTTATTGTATAGCGTAACTAGCAAAAAACGGAACGTTTAAACCGATTATTTTATTGGATTTAATCTGTATTTTCAGCTATATATTACGGAATATTTTATTCGTTATATTGTATTAAAAATATTATTTTTTGAGATATCAAGATATTATTATTTTAATAAATAATAAAATATGAAGAAAATAATAGTAATTAATTAGTTAATTAATATTTATAATAGTAATAATAATAATATACCAAACTCCATTTATTTTATGGCAAATTTAATGGATTTCACAGATTTAATAAAATTTGCGAACTCATTTCTATTTAAGTTAGGAAGGACTATGAAAAATATCATAAAATAAAATCAGAAATCTGATGTGGACATCACATGACGTCCTTGTACACCTATTAAATTACATTATACATTTTTTTGAAATGACAAGTATATAACATTTTATCTCATTAATAACTTCTGATATTTTTTCATTTTTTTTAAAATTGTTAATAATGAATTTGTTGTAAAAACGTTTGTTCAGAGGTTAATTATTACTAAAAAAATCAATAAATTTAAATTAAAAAAAAAAAAAGTTAAAAACAAAAAAGGAGATGAAGTCGGATTTGAACCGATGTGCTTTTCCCTTGAAAGATCCAAATATTTCATTAATTAAAATTTTATTTGGCTATAACTCTGGAACCAATGATAATAAATACCATTTATGATATATTGTTGAAAAGCTCTCAATGAGGGCTTATTATTGCAGGTAAGAAAAAGTCCAAATCCAAATTTTTGAATTTTGTTTTTTTTTAAAACACTTTTGGTACACTCGATTGCAATCAAATGGGGAGATGCACAACTAGATGTTAAAACAGTCCTAAATCCAAAATTTCAACAGCCTACGTCTAATAATTTTTGAGATATGCGAGATAAATACGTACGTACAGACGTCACGCCGAAACTAGTCAAAATGGATTCAGGGATGGTCAAAATGGACATTTCCGTTGAAATCTGAAATTTTTCGCGATCACAATACTTCCTTTACTTCGTACGAGGAAATAATAAGGAAAAGAACGTTTTTACTAGTTTTTTCTTTTCATTCAGGTATGGAATTCAGAGATGCTATTGTAAATGCATCCCTGCAATTAAAAGGTTTTGTCCCCAGAAAATTACGCTTTACAGCGTAATTTTCTGCGATAGACACGGTATGAGGTGTATAATGAAAACATATTTTCTATCTATTATTTATTATATATAAATATTTTGGGGTTTCTGTGAGTTTGTTACTCTTTCACGCTGAAACTATTCATTTAAATTGAGCTTAAATTTTGCTTAAACTTAATTTTTATACCTTTCTTTTTCTGTTTAGCCTCTGGAACCACCGTAAGAATTACTTCAGAGGATGAATGAGGATGATATGTATGAATATAAATGAAGTGTAGTCTTATACAGCGGGCGGCGTATTGCAGTGCACATAGGCTGACGGCTGGCTTACCGTGCTATTAACTATCCAACAACTCTGACAATATACTGCATACTACCCGTATGTAAGTATACGGAGCTATACGAGATGTTTTCGTAAAGGAATGACTTTCTGTTCCACTCGTCCTATCGGTGTACTTCTCTCGCACACATTGTGCACAGCTATACGCCGCCCGTTATACAGTTTCAGGTTGACCATTTCTGAGATGTGTGGTTAATTGAAACCCAACTACCAAAGAACATCGGTATCCACGATGTAGTTTTTATACCTGAAAAGGACATATAACAGCATCTGCGTATTGTAATTCTTCAGAATAACTGTTTGGAGCAACAGTTTGATGTATGCATGTTTTTGAATGGTCGGTCACCATCTTAAAAAATAGTAGTCATAGCAGATTATCCGTACTAAGGTCGCGTAAAAAAGTATTCTACACGGTTCTTAGCGTTATCCGACAAACACCACGTGACCGTACTTCGTTTCTTATTTTTTGTCTTATTTTGTATGTTTTTAACATTTTGTGTTTTTTTTTGTGGAACAGTTTTTGAACAAGTTAATTTAAAGATTGGACTTACAATATTTAAGCTTTTCTTTCTTAAGTGTATATATTCAAATTTTTCCCACAGAAGACCTAGAGTAAACCGCATACTTTTGCCTATGCGAGAAGCATTGGAAACCAGCTACTGGAAGCGTCTGCTCTTCTGACTTATTTATTGCCATCAAAAAAGCTACTTTTTCGATGGAAATTGGAGGCGCTTGAAAGTGAAGAGAAGTCTACAGTATACCGTCGCATCTTTAAAGCTAATTTTATCAACAACCGAAAGAGATATCGAAAAACTGACCTTTTTTTGTACCAAATTTAATTTCAAATACTGCAACTAGTCTCCGACTTCTATTTGGCCACAGTTAAGTTCAATAACGGCTAAGAACATAGATCGGGTGTTTCAGCCACCCATTAAAAAACGGTCATCATTTTGAAACTGTGAAACATTTCGTAACGACAGTAGTCCTATGTTCTTTTCTGGTATAAAACTTTTTTTACGCAAAATTTCAGCTCAGTTGGTTGAGTATGTTTTACGTAAAAGGTAACAGGTTCACAGAACCACTAGATTTTTTTATATATAATAAATATCAGTTATATACTGAAATTAGGTAACTGATAAATATAAATTACTGGTTGTAAATATCATTATTTTAATGTAACTAGAAAATTTCGGTAAAATGAAAATTTCTTACAGATAAATTTGGAAAAATATAAAAAACGTTTTTAGTTATTATAAAATATATTAAGAAATGTCATAAAAAATACGTGAAATCGTAAAACAAAAATGTTTGAAGTAGATTAAAATGCATAGACTGGTACAACGTTTTGGAAAATAAATCACCTATTATAATATTTTTCTGATTGTAGAAACATAAAAGAATTAAATGTCACAGCGTACACAGATAAGGTCATGTATTTGAAAACTAAATCGTGAAAGGAACTTTAAAAATGAATGCTGTCAAAGTAAATAAAAAATGGGCCTGGAATACAAGATGATTGAGAAAAAGATAACTTCCATGGGTAGACATTGAAGAAGGGAAAAATAGAAGGAAAAACAGTTAGTTAAGAATGTGAAAAGAAAGATGACGATAAAAGAGGAGGAGGAAGGAAATAACCGAAACGAAGAGAGAAGAAAAACAAAAAGAAGTTTGATTTCTATCTATTGGGAGGAAACTTTCAGTAATGCAGTAGTTCTATAATTTTCGTTTTATAAAATATGCGAAGAGGCGTTAATTGATTTATATCTTTATTTAATCAACTGAACTTAGAATTCAAACGGTTCTATTATCAATTAACCTAAACAGAAATTTAGATATTTCAAAAGGGAACTGCTTAAGCCTGTGCTGTTTATGAAACTTAAATCAGATTTTAATGTTTTTCAACTTCCAGATGTTAATAACATTCTAACTATAATAAAAAAGATAATAAAAGCAGTAATAAAATAATTCTTTAATTAAATTTATTTTACTTATTATGTTTACAGATAATTAATTTTGTTTTATAGATTAATTAAATAATTTTTAATTTAAAACAGTAATAAAATAATTTTTTAATTAAATTTTGTTTAATTATTATGTTGCCAGATAATTATGTTTGTTTTATAGATTAATTAAATAATTTAATTAATTTGCACTACAATTGTTCCATTAAATTTGATTTAATATATGCTATATTTTTAATTCAGAACATATATTTTTAATTATACTATATTTTTAATTATGTTTACAGATAATTAATTTTGTTTTATATATTAATTAAATAATTTTTAATTTAAAACAGTAATAAAATAATTTTTTAATTAAATTTTGTTTAATTATTATGTTGCCAGATAATTATGTTTGTTTTATAGATTAATTAAATAATTTAATTAATTTGCACTACAATTGTTCCATTAAATTTGATTTAATATATGCTATATTTTTAATTCAGAACGTTCAAAAATATTAATAATTAATTTAATTCACATTATTATTAAAAAATCATTAGAAATTAAACATTTAAAAAAATAAATATATAATCTCGCAACTTTTAAATATTAATTGTTTTTTAAACAATGAATGAATGTTAAAGTTGAAAAAAACAATATGGATTGTTTTTTAACTTTTTTAATACTTTGTAAATGAAATCTGACGTTGGTAAATTTAAAAAAAAAATTAATGAGGCCTTTTTATGTCCATCTTTGTAAATTTGTTTTCTATCATTTCCGTTTAAAACAATTCTTGTGTTTTATTATATATACAAGTATATACTAACTGTAGTGCGTGCCTGTGGCACGACTCCGCTGCTAGGCCCTCCCGGTGGGTTGCCGGCGTCTCGGAATGGGATTATTAATTGTCCAAAATTGATTACCTCTTGTGTAAAAATATTTTATTTTGAATGATGAAAATTGATATAACGAAAGTTAAATTAAAAATTTAACTCTAGAAATTAATACTAACGAATCGGGTTTTTCCGCTAGTGATCGGTACATTCCGGTCCCTAATTTTTGGTTATAATTCATTACTTTATGAAGACAATCACATAAATAAAAAAAAAAAAAAAATGTAAAAAAATGTTTAAAACACCACTCTTAAATTAAACGCACTAAAAGGTAAAACTTAATTTTAAGACGGTATCTCAGAATGGATTTGACAACAAGTTTGATGGTGATATGTAAGATTATGTGAAAGCCATAACTTCAAATTAAAAATTTGATGTTTTTGCCAATTTTTACTTATGGGTGTTTGCACCCCACTCTTTCGACCATTCATCACGCATAAGAAAAAATTGACAAAAACATCAAATTTTTAATTTGAAGGTATGACTTTCACATAATCTCACTTAATCTTTGATACATTTTAGTGCGTTTAATTAAACGCACTAAAATTTAAAACACCATTCTTAAATTTGAAAGTGGTGTTTTAAATTTTTTTTACATATTTTTTATTTTCTACTATTTAGTCTTCATAAGTTTATACTTTACAGCTGCGCTAGCGCACAGGTTTGAGCGTATTTAGCGAAAGATTGGATCGGTAAATTTTACGGTGGTTGGTGAGTGCAATCAAAAAATAGAGCTAAACGATTTAATTTCCGGGTAACCAAGATCCGGTCGATCAAGAACACAGGTGAATTAAAGAGTTAGTGTCCGACCTACTGATACGTACGCCGTTTGAATCGTGAAAATCGGACGAGTGGTTGCCGAGATATTACGGTGGCATCCCATCACTCCCTCTCCAATTTTCGAACGGTGCTCCGGGGGCACTTGAAAATATTATCATGCAACGGGTACCTCTGGAAGCGGATGGAATATTTCGCATATACATATATATGCGGTACTACTTCGGATAGAATATTATCTAGGGGAGTCAAAAATATTTTTTAAGCGCTAGAATCGACCGTTTTTGAGATATTTTCGATTTTCGTCCGAAAATTCGGATCCGGTTAAAAAGTACTAAATTTTCCCAAAACTTCGATATTATATATAATATATATATATATATATTTCGCATTTATATGCGGTATGTCGATATTCAATATCATAACAAGTATACATCTGACCACCACGAGACATGTACTAACGAATCGGGATTTTCCACTAGTGATCGGTACATTCCGGTGCTAAGCTAAGAGGGACACACACGCAGACACACATTTAAATGTCGTTTAGTAGGGTAGGATTGCATTTCTTTATGTGTATTGATACCTGTCTAATAAAGACAGATATCACGTTAACAAAAAATTGTAAAAGAAAAGTATAACAATCGTTAAGTTTGTCGTCTAATGCTTTTTTAGATTAAGGAAGCATTTAACAGAAATAAACATTTATTATATAGTAAGATGGAGTTTTGTATTAGTGGATGTGAAACACGGACAGTAAGAAATTAAAAAAAAAGAAAGGTTATAGAACATTTGAAATTTGGGCATGGAAAATATTAAGTGGACTGATAAATTGAAAAATAAATGATTAATGAAAATAATGAATGAAAATAGAAGCTTAATCACAAGAGGAGAAAAACTAACTGTTATCAACATAAGAAAAGGACTGATTAAAACAGTGCTAGAAATTGTAAAAAATAGAGGCTGAAAAAGAGAAACATTTTCGAACGATTAAAAGAAAATGGAAGCCATAGGATATTAAGAGTTTTCCCGTGAATAGAAGTGAATGGAAACGGAGATAATATAAGGAACTATATGATGTTGATGCAAAGTTTAATGGTTTTTAAGTTTTGACTGTTTATACTTTTTTTTTGTTTTGCGGCTAAAACAAAATTTCATTAATAAGTAAAACCAACGATTTATAACGATTTCGTAACCTGCTTGATTGTTTGCTCATAAAAAATTGAATATTCTCTTATATTTCAGTAAATTATTAAGAATGGAAAATTGATTTTCCATTCAATTTTTAAAATTAATTAATTTTGCTGATTAACAGGTGTTTCATTTTCGTTTTTTTAAAAGAACGTTATCTATAGAAGTGATGAAATTGCTAGGTTACGCATTTAATGCGACGAACCACGGATTAGATAAAATGCTTTGTTTTCTTTGTACTTATTTATTTTTGCCTTTTTCTTTTCACCTCTTTCTTTTACAATCCATTCTATTGTGCGTGTCTTTTTTTAAAAATTGTAGCTTACTTATATCTGTATTTAAGGTTTACACTTGCTCACGGCTTTTCGTTGTAAAAGTAAGAATTTTGTGCTCTACTGGTCTTGCGTGATGTTACTGTGTAGAAGGAAAGCTACCAGTTCCTGTAAGTCTACTACCGCTGAACAAAACCCACCTAACCAGCTAGCGGATAAACGAATGATTCTATTGATATAGATGTTTTTTCCAAACAATTTATCGTTGTCAAAGACAGTCGTAAAATATTCATCTGATTTTTTCCTTGAATTTTATCAAAAATTCAAGAATCCTGAATTAGATTAAATTTTATAAGTTTTTTTACGAGCAAAAAAAATTACTAAAACCTGTAAGTAACCATCTACAGTATTGTGTAGCATTATACCAAAAAATTAACGATTTATTACTATTTTATTAAAATACTGAACAATTCTATTTGATTAATAATTTAATGTCCAGTGATAATTAAATATTTAAATCGCTTTTACCAACAGCCAATTTCAATGTTGGTGACTATTTTAAAATAGTATATTGGCTCCAATAATGTTAGGAAATTTATTTTTGCACTGACAATTATTATAACAACATGTGTAAATAGTTTTAACAATTGGATTGGTTGTGAAGGAAAGAAGCATTTCTGTTAAAGCCGTTACTAATCTCGGACGTCTATTAAAAAAGAACAGTCGTTTCACAATGTTCCACACCAGCTGTAGGGACTAGTAATAAGATTTATACTAACCCTTAACGTTATAAAGGTATAATAGTTATAATAAGATAACTAAACGTAACTTAGTAAGGTATCCTTACAGTCGTGAAGCGACTGTACTATTTTCTTTCAGATGGTCCTCACTATCAGCAATTTTAATGGAAGATTCTCTTCCTTCAAAACTCTGTTTACAACCCATTATTAATTGAAATTTTAAAATTATGTTCTTATATGTACTATAACAGTGTTACTAAAAATTACGGTTCAGTTAAAAAAAGAAATCCCACCTTTATTGAGAGTAGGAATAGGAATAAATAATTTCTTAAAACATTCAACAGTAATATTAAAAAAAAGAAATTAAATACAACACAAAAAACTCCATATTTTTACGAAGTAGTTAGTAAATAACTATTCAAAGATAAATGTTTTTTTTTCGTCACGAATATTAAAGTTTATAATAACAAAACCAAGGTACTTCTTTTTTATTAGTTTTACAGTTTCTACAAAATCTCATTATATCCTCTTAAAGCTGGAATAAAAGTCGGTTTCCTCGATTATTGTCAAGAAAATTACTAGTAAAAAAAGTAATTTCTTGTTGTGCATGATGATGTGTTAGCCGGTGAATGGATATCTTTTTTTCGGTAAACGTTGTCTCGATTTATAAAGTCAGCTGAATTCTTAATTAGATGGTTCAGGGCACTTGAATCTTAAGAAAATATAATGTCTTTGACTACAAAAAAACATTGCAAAATCTTAAATTAATGAATGTGGTTCATCTAACGTTTTCAATTCATTAAATTATTTCTTGTCGTTGTATTTATTCAGGAAAATATTGATTGAAGTAATTTCTAATTTGAAGAGCATATTGAAGAAGTACCTCATCATTCTGCCAAACATAAGGACCGCCAAACACAGGATTTAATTTTTAACTCGAAAGTAACAATATATCATTTACAACTGATACGAATAGCATCTTACAATTTTGTCGAAGAAATAAGGCTTTAACGCTCTTTTACTGTGACTTCTCACCGAACTTAAACTCCAAGTATTTCCATAATTGCTTTCCATAATTTTGGAAGAATTTTCATTTGACCAATAAATAGTTATTGCGGTTTATTAAGAAATTCAATCCGAAGCATACTTCAGATCGTATCATTGAGCTAAAAAAAATGAAGATGTATTTCACAATAAATAATAAATTCTTCACAAAATTCCACCTTTTTGTCAATTATCATTTTCATGAAATGCATGGAGTAATCTTGGCCGATAACACCTTAACTTCACTTCTTTTACAATACAATCTAAACTTCTGAGTTTTTGAAGTTATGCTTCTTTTGGCGCATTAGGAGAAACTGATTAGAGTGTATTTTCAGCAACTTACGGAAGTTGCGTGCGCCGATGAAGTTAGTTTTTAGTGAGAATTATTTATTTTTATTATTATTGTTTTCTTTTCGGTCTGAAGTTATCCAATTGTACTATTTGTAACGTTGCTCATTTATAAATAAGGTAATTTATTTTATTATTATAACTTCAGTTAATTTATCAAATGCTGATAACCCTCGTGCCTATTCAATCGTCATCCGAAGAATTAATGGAACTAAACTAATCGAAATGTATTCGATGAACTTTGCTTTATATGACAACGAATTCTTCAATATACTGTATAAAATAAATAATTTATTTAAGTGTTATTTATTCAAACCTTTATTCATGGTATTTAATGTCTATCGATCATTTGACTCGCTTCAAATTTTTTTAAATGCGTAAAAAAATTACTTTTTGATTCACGAAGTACGAACTTCTTACGTTCGTACTAAGTACATACACGCTTTTTTTTTATTAACGGAAGTCATTGGTAATTGACAATAACTGTTTATAAGTGAGGGTTCTTCATTAATATCCACTGATATCTTCTCAGTAATTTGTTTATTTTCTGAAGTTTAGTTAGTTTTAGGTCCATCTTATCTTGGAACATTTCCAATATCTTCAGTTATTTTCAAATTTTATGATCAGTTTAGGTAAATGATAACGGGTGATGGAGAATTAGTAAATCCCGCATGAAGAGCTCTTTATGAACAGCAACTCTGAAATATGTATAAAGCCTACCTCTTTTTTGTATAATTTAACGATATTATTTCTTTTACCTACATAGAAATGAACTAAATAACAATATAATTAAATAGTAATTATATATACTCTGATTACTGGCAGCTTCAACATCAAATTTCTTACCTTTTATAGAATTTAAATCTCCATATAAAGGAAAGTGACTTTCAGCCCATTATATTTTTTAAAATATATGTATATATAATATATATTTATTCAAAAAGTTAAAATCGCAATATTTATAAAAAAAATTTCAGGTGAAACCTTTCATTTCAGCTCAATAAGTGTTAATACTCTTCTGGAAGAATATTAGTATTAACTCCTACGTGTATATATGACTACATACGTATTCACTCGTGGAGATATTGACCTTGACCAATCTTGAATATTAAAAAAAATGAACGCTAAAATTATCTATTAAGAATTTTTCCTAGTGAGAGTAATTTAAATTTTACAAATAAACTGTGCAAATTAATTGTGCAAATGTTGTGAAACAACATTTGCACAGTTAAATGCGTGTATTGCAATAAAATTTTACAAAATGTTTTTACTTAATCGGTGAGTATATTTTAGATTCATTGAGATTCATACATAAGTCTTTCAATTATTCAAACTTTAATCTTGCATTTGGCTTACGTATTTTTAATTTATACTGTAAATTAAAATTACTGTCAATTAATTATCTGCAATTTATACTGTATTTTTTTGTTAAAAATAAATATAAGAATTATCAGTATAAATTTAATTCTCTTATAGATTTATTGATCTTATAAGTAATACTAATTAATTATTTACAAAAATAACTGAAAATAATAGGATAATACAGCAAAAGTCTTCATACAATATTTAAAAAACTGTTATTATTATTACTGTATACTACATTAAAATATTTCACTGCAACATATTAGTTGTAATATATTAAATTAATTAACAACAGGGCTGATATTATTATTATATTTAGGTGTAATACAATATAAATTGCTATAGCAATTAGAGCTAAGAAGGAAAAGGGCGTTTAACGCTTATAGTGTTGTCCCTGGTTGGCTACAGGCCTATAACTACGATCCAACAGTTTGTTTGTGTTTGAATGTGTGTGTGTGTGTGTGTGTGTGTGTGTGTGTGTGTGTGTGTGTGCGGGCGGGCGTGCGTGTATGTATATTAATGTGTGTGTATTTGTATCGTAGTACAGTAACAGCAGTAATGATCTTGGCTCCTGTTGGGTCTAAAGGAAGAAGACAATAAATGAAAGGGTGCGGATGGGTACAAGTGCCGTGAAAGAGAGAGGGGGTTAGAATGCCTGAAGAAACTGATAGTTGTTAAATGGGGCGTAAACCAGCCTCAGTTCTAACTGCACACATAAATCTGGCCTTGTACAATGAATGGCTGTAATATTCCTTCCTTCTATTTCTACCCTTTCATTCAACCACCTCTATATTTTTACGTTCTGTCCATAAGTATACTCATCTTCATCGTAGATAAAGAATTTGATAGATCGCTTTAATCACGTGATATAATTTTAAAACTTTTTATTTGGTTCAATTGTGCTGATTAAATGAAATTACTTATGGTTAGTGGATTGTCAGCTGAATGTAATGAGCATTCTGTGATTGTTAGGACATATAAGAATTTCACTTTACCGTTAAATTGTTCTGTTCAATATTTTGAATCGCACAACAGATTTAATTGAAATCTTTTATGATCATGCAGTAGAGTAGGTACTCGTTTTCCCTATTGTATAGAGGAGTGTGTATAATATATTTGTACGTAATAAAAATAGGAACGATAATTTCCTGTTTTATACTGTCTTTCCAGTCTCTCGTATAAGTGTAAGTTTAAGTTTTTATACGTTAAACACATCTAAAGCATCAGAGTTAAAAGAGGTAGTAATAGTTAGAGTTCCTTTCTTTGAGAGTGATGATGTTTATTTTATAAAAAAAAAAACTTTATGCTAAACAGTGAGGAAGTTACTATTAAGGTTGAATGTTACATTGGAAAGCTTAGCAAGCTAATATTAAACACTATAATTCGGCTCTAGTAAAGTCAGTTATTTTTATACGGATTTGAATTCTAGATCTTGGATACGGGTGTTCTTTAATAGTTGGGTTTCAATTAACTACAAACCTCAGGAATGTTCGAACTGAGACTGTACAAGACTAAACTTCATTTACACTCATACATATCATCCCCATTAATCCTCTTAAGTATTATCTAAAAGGTAATACTTTACCGGAGACTAAACAGGAAGAAGAAAGTATAATTCGGCTCAATGAAGAAAACAAGGAATTGTATTTATCTCTTTTTTAAATAAGCCTTACCTGGAATATGCTATAATGTGAGTTACTGTTAAGGATACCTATGACATATCAGGTTCAATTTGCATTTTATTGGAGATTAGTTACAACCATTCCTTTACGGTATTAATACACTATATTCTGCATTAAATGAGTGAATAAATATATATACGAAAAGAGTGAAAATATACATCTTTATATATGTATTTCTTGTGTGCGTGTGTATGTCACTGAACTCCTCCTAAACGGCTGGACCCATTTTCATGAAATTTTTTGTGTGTTCAAGGGGATTCGAGAATGATTTTGATTCACAATTTGGTCCACTGGAAAATGTTATTTTAATTAATTTTTTATTTATAAGTAGTTGTTGATTTTTGAATGTTTTACATTGGATCCGGCAGACTGCGCTACCATCGCAGTTTCGAAGATTCAATAATATTCTATTTTAATTTTAGTTTGTCCCGACAGCTGGTGCTGCGATCAAATTGAGAAAAATATTTCGTAATTTTGTTTTATTATTGTGTTACAAAAAATCGCGAGAAAACAGTTTTTTAATAAATAAGAGGCTAATAAATCAGATGGAAATGTAAACAAAGGAAAACCAATCAGATCAATGCAAGATGGCCGCTGTCAAATACAACGACCAATCACAAAGAGCCCGTATGGCCGTTGCCAATGTAAACAAAATCACAACTGATTAAGTAACAAGTAGGCAGCACTGCGATCGGGTTTAGAATTGTGCGCGTATTGAGAAATATTATATTATATTATTATTTATTGAAATAACGTTTTAAAGTGTAATTAAAAAATATACATTGTGCAAATTTGTAAGGTACAATATTGAAATGAAAATGTTTTTTTAATTTATTTATGTGTTTTTGATCTTGGGAAGGTTAAGGTTCACAATTGGGTTCGGTAGGCAAAGCTGCGATCACGTTTTAGAAGTTTTTATTTTTGGTGTATCAGTCAAACCCGGAAGTTGGTGCTGCGATCGGATTCTAGGAATTTTTTTTTTTTTGTTGCTTTTTCGCATATCAGTTACTTGCGTCGTAGCTTAGTGTTCTTACATTAAAATTCGTATTTTTAGCGGACTACTGTGTTTAGAGAATAGTTTGAATTAAATCCAATAGGTAGTGCTGTTCTGACAATTGGATTTATTTACATTCTGAACTTTATAAAGTTAAAGGTGAAATTTTATAAGGTTCCGTAATGTTTTGTAAGTTTCTTAATGTTCAGTATTAATTTTTTAACTTTACGATAAAAAATTATTTTCCACCGAATACTGCGATTAGAGAGTGGTGTGAATTAAATCCGACAGGTAGTGCTGTTGTTTTGCCATTTGGATTTATTTACATTCTGACTTTTATAAAGTGAAAGGTTAAATTTTGTTAAATTGCTAATGTTCAGTTTTTTAAGGTTTTATGAAACTTTCAATTGTTATCATTTAATCTGTATGTATACTCAGATCTAGCAATAGCGAAGCATTGCCGAGTCTGCTAGAATTGCGCGCTTATTGAGAATATTATATTATATTATTATTTATTGAAATAACGTTTTAAAATTTAATTAAAAAACGTACATTGTGCAAATTTGTAAGGTGCAGTATTGAAGTGAGTATTTTACATGATTTTTCATGAATTTTAATGATGTATACACTGCATTCAATAACAATCAACTTAACCTACAAATTTAAATTGTCAGTTCTCATTTGATTCTATGCAACTTATGAAGTATTGAACGGCTCTTTGAAAATAAAAATTTAAGTTTGTAAAATAAATTATAATATTTATAAAATTAAAATATAAGTTACTTATAATATATTTTTAAAATTGAATTTATAATGTTTTAGCTGATTAATTTCATAAAAAGTTTTCTAAAATTATTTTTAATTTACAATTATCTAAAATTTGGTAAAATAGATGTTAAAATAAAGAATGAGAAAAATGATAAAAATTTCTACTAAAATTTTAACTACATTGCTTATTACAGTGCTTTAATTTTTTTATTAACTGATTAATTAAGCTGTTACATGGTTATGAAACATTAAATTTATTAAATTAAAAAAAATATGTAGGAGGTACTTTTTTAGAATGATGTTAAGTGAAAATTAGTAGTAATGTGGATTAAAATTTATTAATTACACTAATTATTAATTTTACGACGTTTCGATTTTTTAATTCAATTTTCATCGGATATCTCAATATTTAGTGAAAATAAATATTAACCATACTACACATAATTAATCAATAAACCCATTACAATAATACAACAATCACAAACTGATAATATCAGACTAATAGTCATTTTAATGAAATTTAGAACACATTCCTGCTAATTTTAACTTAATTAAGTTCTTATATTTATGGGTGTGCATTTATTACAGAATAATACCGCGTCAGGACAACGTCTGTCGGGTGCGCTAGTATCGTATATATTTATATAAAATGAAAATTATGCAGTGTTACTTGATTTCATAACACGTATGTTAATTTTAAGGATTTAAGATTTATACATATAATCTTACACCATGCAGCAAATTTTAAGTGATGTTAGCCAGATTTAAATACAAAACGGTTTAGTTATGTGAACCCACTTTTAACAGAACCGACTTGACGCGCGAGCGTAATTCATATAAGCTTAATTGGAGGCAGATATATTAAAAAAGATCAATAGAAGTTCATACATAATAATATAGAACTATATCTGGATAGCTGAATAAAGGTGTTGATGCAGGAAAGAATTCAAATTTAAAGTGAAAAATACTTCCCACCAAATGATTGACTTAAGAAAATTAGAATTCGTAAAATATCCAAAAACCTGTGTTTTATAAACTCAGCCAGCATGACTATCCAGATATAGTAACAAAAGAACCCAAAAGAAAAGTGTTGAAAACATTTCCATTATTGTTTTTAAATTTTAAATTCAAAATAACATCAGTTTGAATTTGAGGAAATTGGGTCCACATTAAATTTAAAAAATAAAGGTACAGGAAAAGGTGTTCTGGCTTTATGATATTTAAAGGGCAGAAAACATTGATAGAGCTAACTGCCATAACACACAGTCCAAAACGTTCTGCGTATAAACATGCATTACTATTGAATATCAGTGAATCATCGATTTATCGAATCACAAAAGGACTTAAGTTTTCACTCTACAAAATACAGATTTTTCAGGATTAAAAGATGGCTGATTTGGGATGGTGATGAAAACGTTTTACACCGTATGTTTATGTCAGATAAAACCTATTTTCACCTGAACGGGTACGTAAATAAACATAATTATCTACATTAGATCGTCGAAAATTCAGTTTAATTTCATGAGAAACTGTTGCATAGTTCGAAGATCACTGTGTCGTAAGTACTTGTGTCATCTGAGATTATTGAACCGTTCTTTATTTAAGACGATCGTGGAAACGTTATAACCGTTATTACAGCGCGTTACGTTAACATGGTCACAAATATTTTTGAAATCTCCGCCTTTGATCCGGAGGTCCCGGGTTCGAATCCTGGTCAGGCATGGCATTTTCACACGCTACATGTAATCTATCTCATTCTCTGAAGTTATACCTAACGGTGGTCTCGGAAGTTAAAAAAGAAAAAGAAAATATTTTTGAAACAAGAACTAGTTCGATTTCCACCAATTACATGGTCCAGCAAAACGATGACACAAATCATATTGCTCGTGTGTGTATTACTATTTTAATAAAACTCTTTCCGAACCGTATCAAATCCAGAAATGCATAAGTCATTGTGTGGCTGGCTAGATCTACTGATTTGTCCACATGTGAGTTTTTTCTGTGGGGTTTGTTCAAGAGCAAAATGTATTTCGAGCGACTGAAAATGATAGCGGAACTAAAATAAAAAAATAAAAGTTGCTTGCATCACATCGGTCATGTTAGGTGAAATATTTTCGATTAAGACTACAAGAATGCTTAATAAAAAACAAAAACAAAGATTAGTTGGTTGTAACTGAGAGGGTGGTTGAAAATGAACTTTGTAGTCAGATGATTTAAATCATTGATTCCCAAAGTGGTCCAGGTGGACCCCAGGGGTCCGCAGGAGACTCAGCGGGGGTCTACGTTGGCGTGACAAAAAAATGGGGGTTCACAATTCGTAAGCGGGGGTCCACGAAAATTCATCTGGTTTCGATAGTGAAGAACTAAAATGTTGGCTTAACTTTGCGTATCAATCTAGGCAGATAATGTTTTGAGAAGCTCAGCGACTGTTACTTGTAAAAACTTGCATATTCCTTATTCAGGACAACGAACGTGTCGAGACTTGCAAAGCTAGCAGTTTTCAAACTTGTCACAGGTAGAATGCCTTTATGAGGATATTCAGACATACGTTCAACATTTAATTGCCCTGCATGATGACTTCAAAATCAGATTTGAAGATGGAAATACCACCATGGATGGAAATACCATATGGATAAATCCATTTGATGAAACGGAAGTGGAGAATGTGATATTACAAGAGGAGCTACTCGAGCTTAGCCTCAAACCCTCTTTGGCTGCAGGCAGAAATACCAGAAAAATATCCTGGACTGTGGGGAATTGCGAGAAAGCTTTTGATAGCGTTTCCCTCATCATACCTTGTCGAAAAAAGTTTTAGTGTCGTTACAAACCTTTTATCAAAAAAAAAGGAGCAGATCAATATCACAGAACGGGGAAATTTGCGCTTATTCCCAACAAAACTGAAGCCAAATATTGATAATTTCTGTCAATCCATCAAGTACATCCCTAAAATTGTAACTATTTTGTGATTGTCAGTGTAGAAGTTTCATTACGTTATTAATGATTAATTTTAATTATAATGATTACATATTTGAATAAATGCAACACAAAAAATTATACTATTTTTTTCGCTTTTTACCACTCTGAATGGGAAGTTTTCTAAATAAAATAAGTGGGAATTAATTGCTTTCTTGTACTGTGAGTAGATGTCAAAAATGTAAAGTTGGATGGAAGCATTTTTTTTGATCGGCCAACTTTACTTTTTTGACATCCACTCACAGCACAGTCAATCAAAAAAAATTAACCAATCAATTCTCACTTTTTTTTGGAAGCTGTTAGTTCATGGAACTCAGCCATAACGCAAATTTTCATAGTTAGATCTAATCTTCACATTTTCCGTTGACTGGAAATGTGGTAGAAATGTAGCTGCAGGGGGTCCACCGGAACCAGCAAAATTTTGAAAGTGGTCTATGAGAAAAATAAGTTTGGGAACCTCCGATTTAAGTGAAAGAAAAATATATTTTGAAAAAAAAATTATGAATTAATTATGTATAGAAAAAATATGTATCAATTTTTATAATTTTGTTCTTTGAATCTATATTAGTAATTTTACTGTTTAAACAAATTGGTGTATATTTCTGTGAAGTAATCAACACTTTTTAAAAATGCTTTCTGTTATCAATGAAATCGTAATTACCAGTACATTGGGAGATCTGTTATCTGTTTAAGAATTCTATTTTGACGTATAACTTAATAAGTAGCGAAAGCCATAACGTATTCCTGTATTGTCAGATCCCATAATTAACGCTCTGTCTCTTCCGAGCTAATCCAATTCAATGCAACTTTGGTGCGCAAGATTAGATTGTATTTATTTAATGTAATTTTCTGTGTTTATTTTATTCAACGAATGTGAATGTTAATTATTTCATACTGTTTGCTGCATTAATATGCTACTTCGCAGTTCACTTTTACTAGATTTAAAAAAATTTTTACTTTCAGATTTTTTATGCTGTACATTATGATGCAGCAAAACTATTTTATTTTTGTTTTATATTAATAAAGTTTGTTAATAGTAGATACCTGTTATTGTTTTTCTGAGTTTACATTACGAAATTGTATTTTTTAATTTCTATTAATTTTATTTTATTCCTGAAGTAGTTTTCTGTTTTTATAGTTTATATTACCCAGTTGCTGTTTAGTTACTATTAAATCTGAATAATAATAAGATAATTAATTATCAGCCTGTTTTTTGTATTAGTTTTTCTTCTCGAAATAATTTCAAACCAAAGTAAAAATCTGATGTGGACCACATGAATTCCTTGTACGCCTATTAAATTACATATAAACATTTTTTTTAAATGAAAAGGACATAAAATTTTATTTCATTAAAAACTTATGATATTTTTTCATATTTTTATTGTTATTATGGAAGTATTTTTTATCATAAAAATTCTTCTACAATCAGAGGTTAACAGTAATTAATAAGTCAATATATTTAAATTAAAAAAAAAAAAAAGTTAAAAAAGGAGATGAAGTCTGATTTGAACCGATGTGCCTTCCCCTTGCAAGATCCAAATATTTCGTTAATTAAAATTTCATTTGGTATAACCCTGGAACCTATGAAAATAAGTACCACTTATGGTATATCATTGAAAAGCTTTTAATGAGGGCTTATTACTGCAGTTAAGAAAAACTCAAAGGTCAAAATTATTTTTGGATTTTAGGTTTTTGTTGGAAACTTTTGGTTCAGTCGATCGCAGTCAAAAGAGGAGGTGCACAACTAGATGTTCCTAAATAAAAATTTCAACATCCTACGGCTAATCGTTTTTAAGTTATGCGAGATACATACGTACATACAGACATCACGCCGAAACTAGTCAAAATGGATATTTCCGTTGAAATCTGAAAACTATAATTTTTCGCGATCACAATACTTTTTTTACTTCGTACGAGGAAGTAAAAATGTGTAAATTTGTAGGTGGTATCTAAAAATCAAATAATATTGTTAAAAATAAATAAAAAAATCAAAGGAAAAATATTGAAGAAGATGATTTATCGTAATTTGTACGATAAGTGCCGTTGAGTAAAAACCTATGAGTAAATAAGTAAAGATTTATATTATGAATAGTCTTTCATTTAAATGTCTTTCCTTCTGGTGTTTTTTTCCTAATGATTTTCTAATTATTCAACAAATCACATTCTTAAACCAATATTCGTTCGTGTGTATAGATTTCTCTCTGTTCGTTCAGATAGAGTATACACTTTAAAATCATTATATTTTAAACTAATTTTCTAATTCTCAGAAAACTAAAATGCCTTGCATTTACATTTTAATTTTTATCTTAAAGATTAACATTATTCCAAAAATACGTATTAATAAATCCGTTTTGAGACGTTTGCAAGGAAACACACAGGCACGCGCGCACACACAAACAGTAAAAAAATCATTATATTTGAAAATGACCATAAAAAACAAAATTAATACTCCATTCCTGTTTCTTTCCCCTTGAAAAAAGGCAACTTTTGTTTGATATATTTCTGTTAAAAAAATTATGAATTTGTTAAATTAAGGTAGAAACTAGAGAAAAAGAAATCAAAGTTAAATCAAAACCAGAAGCTAAATAAAAATTTTCTAGTTTTAATAAGAAGCAGAATTTCGGAAACGTCAAAAATGATAGATATACAACTGTTTCACAAAATGCAGAGAAAGAGTAGAAGTAAATAGATATTTCTAACAGAACCTTAAAAAACTTGGGTAATACACTTTTTTATTATTGAAATATTTATCAATCAGATATTCATTTTTTGAAATTATGAGTCAGGTTGTAAGATTTAAGTGATTACCAATATTTGTTATTTTAACATGTTTTATAATTATAATACTTTTTATGTCAAAAAAAAAATAATGTTGAGCTCATAATTGATACAAAGTATTTAAAAATTTTTGAATATATTGAAAAAGTTTAATTTACTCTTTATCATTTATTAAAACATATTCTGGAATTAAAAAATAAACAAAAATGCGGTATCATTTCTAAATTATAAATCTTCCTTGTATTTGATTTAAGATATTTTAAAATTTTTTTACGTTTTCCATTAGAACGATATAAGTTTAACGTTATTAGGTTCAAAACTTGAACTTTAAATGGCTATAAGAAATTTTATCTTTTTTTTTTTGATTTAGTATACAATTTAAAAACTTAGCTACTTATTATCCTCAGTTAGTTTTCTACATCTAATATATAAATGCTAAAAAGTTTATGGAAGTTCTGTCAATTTGAACTGCATCATGCAAGAACCAACCGACCGAATGCTTTCAGATTTATAAAATACATTTGTGAGAAGGTTTAAGCAGTAGATAGAGCTGCTAAAATCTGCTGATATTTAGGGGAAGCATTTTTTAATCTTTCCTCTGGGATGTCCTAATACCGTTGTTCGACCTAAAAATAATAGATTATGCGTTTTATAACATATCCGACAGCTCTCTACCTTGACCATTTCTGTAGAAATAGGGTATTCTAGGGTAATGGAAAGGGGAACCAAACACTAAGAGCATAACGAACACAGCGGGAATCTAGACTGGCTAGACGGGAAGTGTATATATATATATATATTTATATGTATATAAAACGACATTAGTCTTTTGAAATTATTGCAGTTTTGTTGAAATCCATCTAATTCTATTTCTAAAGATATTTTTGGAATGAAATAAATGACACATATAAAGCGCGTTCCCCATAACCATCTAACCAATACATACATGCACGCCCGCGCGCGAACATTACATATAATATAATATTTTATACATATATATATAGTGTAATATAAATAAATAGTAAAACGAATATAAATACTTCATATTATACTTATTAATTCAGATATTACTCGCTTTTAATTTCATCAGTATAGTTTACATTAATTAGTGTTACCGCCTAGTACTGTGTGTATGTATATTTTTACATGAGCACATTGTATGTTTAAGCTTCCTTTTATAAGCCTGCATACAATGTGATTAATCTTTTAATAAAATTCATAAGATGGATTCACGTACAGTTCCAGATAATTGTAATAACTGGAATGAAAGCTGAATAATAAGTTTTTTCTCCAATTATAAATTGGCTAACACTCATTAACACCTTTATGCGAGATGATTCATATATATATACTAGCGGACCTGACAGACGTTGTCCTGACGCGGCATTATTCAGTACTAAATGCACACATAAATATAAGTAACTTAAGTAAGTTAAAATTAGCAGGAATGTGTTCTAAATATCATTAAAATGACTATTAGTATGATATTGTCAGTTTGTGATTGTTGTATTATTGTAATGAGTTTATTGTATAATTATGTGTAGTATGGTTAATATTTATTTTCACTAAATATTGAGATGTCCGATGAAAATTGAATTAAAAAATCGAAACGTCGTAAAATTAATAATTAGTGAAATTAATAAATTTTAATCCACATTACTACTAATTTTCTCTTAACATCATTCTAAAAAAGTACCTCCTACATATTTTTTTTTATTTAATAAATTTAATGTTTCATAACCATGTAACAGCTTAATTAATCAATTAATAAAAAAATTAAAGTACTGTAAAAAAAGCAATGTAGTTAAAATTTTAGTAGAAATTTTTATCACTTTTCTCATTCTTTATTTTAACATCTATTTTACCAAATTTTAGATAATTGTAAATTAAAAATAATTTTAGAAAACTTTTTATAAAATTAATCAGCTAAAATATTATAAATTCAATTTTTTAAATATACTTTGAACTATATTATAAGTAACTTATATTTTAATTTTATAAATATTATAATTTATTTTACAAACTTAAATTTTTATTTTCAAAGAGCCGTTCAATACTTCATAAGTTGCATAAAATCAAATGAGAACTGACAATTTAAATTTGTAGGTTAAGTTGATTGTTATTGAATGCAGTGTATACATCATTAAAATTCATGAAAAATCATGTAAAATACTCACTTCAATACTGCACCTTACAAATTTGCACAATGTACGTTTTTTAATTAAACTTTAAAACGTTATTTCAATAAATAATAATATAATATAATATTCTCAATAAGCGCGCAATTCTAGCAGACTCGGCAATGTTTCGCTATTGCTAGATCTGAGTATACATACAGATTAAATGACAACAATTGAAAGTTTCATAAAACCTTAAAAAACTGAACATTAGCAATTTAACAAAATTTAACCTTTCACTTATAAAAGTCAGAATGTAAATAAATTCAAATGGCAAAACAACACTACCTGTCGGATCTAATTCACACCACTCTCTAATCGCAGTATTCGGTGGAAAATAATTTTTTATCGAAAAGTTAAACAATTAATACTGAACATTAAGAAACTTACAAAACATTACGGAACCTTATAAAATTTCACCTTTAACTTTATAAAGTTCAGAATGTAAATAAATCCAATTGTCAGAACAGCACTACCTATTGGATTTAATTCAAACTATTCTCTAAACACAGTAGTCCGCTAAAAATACGAATTTTAATGTAAGAACAACACTAAGCTACGACGCAAGTAACTGATATGCGAAAAAGCAACAAAATAAAAAAAATTTCTAGAATCCGATCGCAGCACCAACTACCGGGTTTGACTGATACAACAAAAATTTAAAAAAAAACTTCTAAAACGCGATCGCAGCTCTGCCTACCGGACCCACACGCTGCCTACCGGACCCAATTGTGAACCTTAACCATCCCAAGATCAACACATAAATAAAATCAAAAAACATTTTCACTTCAATATTGTACCTTACAAATTTGCACAATGTATATTTTTTAATTACACTTTAAAACGTTATTTCAATAAATAATAATATAATATAATATTTCTCAATACGCGCACAATTCTAAACCCGATCGTAGTGCTGCCTACTTGTTACTTAATCAGTTGTGATTTTGTGTACATTGGCAACGGCCATACGGGCTCTTTGTGATTGGTCGTTGTGTTTGACAGCGACCATCTTGCATTGATCTGATTGGTATTCCTTTGTTTACATTTCCATCTGATTTATTAGCCTCTTATTTATTAAAAAACTGTTTTCTCGCGATTTTTTGTAACACAATAATAACACAAAATTACGAAATATTTTTCTGAATTTGATCGCAGCACCAGCTGTCGGGACAAACTAAAATTAAAATAGAATATTATTGAATATTCGATACTGCGATGGTAGCGCAGTCTGCCGGATCCAATGTAAAACATTCCAAAATCAACAACTACTTATAAATAAAAAATTAATTAAAAAATCATTTTCCAGTTTACCAAACTTTGAATCTAAATCATTCTCGAATCCCCTTGAACCCACACACAAAATTTCATCAAAATCAGTCTAGCCGTTTAGGAGGAGTTCACTTTCATACACACGCACACAAGAAATATATATATAAAGATATATATAGTATATATTAGTATATATCTATATATATCAAACCTAATTGGGATTCGATCAGAAATCTTTATATAAAATATAAGGACGCTACTACTCTGCAACAGAAGTCAGTAAAATTAAATTAGAAAGTATAATTTGAGAGGATACTTTTTGTTTTTTCTATAATTATATGAAATAATGCGTGAAGATTTACGAAGGAAACTTTTAATGAGTTATTTATAATTTAGTGTACAAATTTTTGTTAACGTGGAATAAATACCTTCAGTGTCCACTTTATGATAATTTTTGAAAAAAAAAATCTTTATCGGCTTCATATCACAGTGTTCTGTAATCATATTTGGATTTAAAATTTTTAATTTTAATTTTAATATATCAGTGAATTAATAACGGTTCATATGTGCGGTATCTATGATATTCATATATAAACAAATCACGTGACCATAAAAGGGGTAGTGATGGAGGGATAAATATTGTTTTAAGAGGAGTGGGATGCTGCGACGAGATAGACCGAAATTAAATTCGGGATTTTCTTTTTTAATTAAAAATACCTTTTGGTTATTTATTCATATCGTTAAAAAAATTACAATAATTGATTTTTGCGCAAAGAATATTCAAGTTAGGGCCTACCCTTGTTCGCCATCACTAGCCATTTCTGGCTAGAGAATTTGCCTTTTCACCCTCACAGGAGTCGTTTTGCTCACTGCGGTGAGCTGATTCATATTAAAAGTCGTTTAGTAAAAAGTTATTGCTTTAGGAAAGAGTTTTAATTAAAGCTTTATATTACATACATCAGTGATGATATAAAGAAACTGATTCTGATAATGAAAAATGAAAATTTCTAATTTTTACTTAATTTTTTTCAAAGATTATGGCTAGTATAATATAAAGAAAAAAATAAAAATAAATTGATAAAAATATGAATATATTGTTAAAACGTAATGTAATGTATTTAGCCATCAAATACTTATATAAAATTTAACTGAACCTAGGATCAAATGATTGAGATTTTGGTAGATCAACTACAGGATAAATTTCTTAATTGAGGAAAATTGAGTCGGAAATGATGGAAGGAATGATGCAAGGCTTAATCGCATAATGACGATGACACAGTCCTGCATCTATTCTACTTTTACTTCTAAAAAAAAAATCTCAATAATGATTCGGTTTAAAGAATTTCAGATTCGGTTAAGTTGTTTTTTGAGATCTGTAGTGACATGACAACATAATATCATGAAAATTCTTTTAGGCATAATTATTTGTTATGTTTATCCAGCGTTCCATTGCTGGCTTAGAATATTTAGATATTAGAATTTTAGGTATATTTAAAACTAAGTGTAGAGTAATAAAAAATTTAATAGATTGTTTTACAGCCAAAAAGAAGTAACGATTTATTTTTAATGAAAATATGATTCTAGTAGTACATTTTTCGCATCGGAACAAAATAAAAATTACAATTGTTTTTTTTTTGCGGTATTATAAAATAATATTTCATATGAAATTTTTTAATTTTATTATTGAAATACTAGTAAAGAAATAAAAAAATAGACTTAATTCAGAAAATTTGTTGTTAAGTCAAAAAATAGAAATTGCCAAAAGTACAAATAATTTTATTGTTCTTATTTTTACACCAGATGTAAATACACTGACTAGTCTCATATTAAAAAAAAAACCTTTTAGTTTTCCCTTTTGTTAAACAGACCGAAAGATCTTTCGCAGTAAGTGGATTTCCATAATACTCAATAATGAAGGTTGCCTTTAAAAGAATATATTATTACACTTTGAAATATTTTTATTGATAGAATGGCGGATTTCCACGTATTATTTATAATCTTTTGATTTTTAAAGTAGTTAGTAGAAACACATCTAAGTATTAAAGATAAGTTATTTTCATAAAAATACGCGTAGGTTACAGATGTGTTTAATTATATTATAATAACTCTTTGCATTATAACATTAATTTATAAATCGACAATGTTTTGGGATTAATTTAATTTTAATATCATTCTGATCCGGTTGAAGATTAATTAAGTTATTATCTAATAATAAACATTTTGCAGAATACAAAAGTTCATTATTTAAAAATATACGTACATTTTAGCTCCATATTTTTATTTTTATCAATTCGTATTTATATATAAAGTGCTTTTAAGAGCAGAATAAATTTTTATTTGAAAGAAGTCATTTGAAACGTTAAATGAATTCATGCCATTGGCATTTCAGATTAAATTTCGTTAGTTGACTGCTGGCGGTATATGAAGGCGTTACTGGGGTGACATTTTCACTTGCAATTATTCATTTTGATAAATTAATCCTTTTTGTGTTATTGTATAATTCTCTTCTGTATTGAACAGTAATGATCAAAAGGTGCATTCATCTTCATTTGGTTCGGCTAGAGATTGCGCGACACACATACCCCCGCGTGCACGAACATGTAGCTCTTCATTGAAATTAAATGATTAATGCATTAATGAATTGTTTAATCCATCAAGAAAGATAATCAAAGATATAACACGTTGTATTATTATAGAATCAAGAGTTATAAAGTTATAAATCAAAAGAAACAATTTATCGTTAAAAAAAGTAAAGTAAAATTAAAAATAATTTCCCGTTCTAAAAGTCTTTGATGACGGCCTTTAAAAATATAGCTACTCGATACATCTCGAACGTTCGGTCGTAAGTAATTATTTGGAAATATACCTCATATAAATTTGGTCTTAAGCGTATCAACAAAAATGGTGGTTTCTACCTGGATTTAAACGCTAAACAATCACTTTTCGCAATGAGTGTTGTACCATTACTACTGCTAATTTACTAAGTGTAGTAGAAATCAGTTTGGCAAACCTAAAGCCGAATTTTTGATCAAGCACCACTAAATCCATTTCTTGCTGTATTTGTAAATATCATATTATTTTAATATTTGTTATTATTTTCCGTTTTTGACTGTTTTTGTATTGCCTATTTATTTTGCATAAGTTTTTTTTCAATTTCAAAATACCTTTGTTAATGTACTGTTTTAATTTGCATTACTCTTCACGAGAGAATGATGAGAAATGTTGTGAATGATGAGAAAATGTTGTCTAATGTTCTATTTACGACGGATAGTGCTTGATATTAAATAAAAGAAACATGAAAAACATGCAAAAAAAAGAATTGCCTCAAATTGCAATTATATGGTAAGAATACATTTTAAAAATAATAAAGAAATTATAAAGGACGCTTGAGTACAATAAAGAAATATTGATACAGAAATTAATTCATCAGAAAATAAAACAATCAAAAGGGTAAATAGATTCAAATACTTTGGAGAAGTAATAATCCCGACAGGACTAGAAAAACAGGAATGATAGCTAGAATATAGAAAATGAAAATAGCATATCATTTAATTGGAAACCTGTGCAATAGAAAATTCTTATCAAGAAAACACAAATTAAGATTCTATAAAACAGTAATCCTTCCAGAATCTGTATATAGTTCAGAAACGCTACAAATATTCTCTAGCAAAAACATAAGCAGAGTTAAAACTCAGAAAAATATATAAACTGAAGAATAAGGATGAACCACTTAAGAAAACCGGAAGGTTATATCAGGAGATTGAAAATATTGACTCAACAATGAGGAAAGTAAGGATAAAATTCTATAGAATGAACAATAACAGATTAAAAAAGAACACTTTTAATAGTAAGGAAAAAATACAAAAAAACAAATAGGCACAAGCAGTCTGAAAAAGGTCTCGAGGAATTAAATATATACAAAAATTTTAAATATAAAAGATATACATTTAGAAAATTGATTGATGAATCTAAGTTTTGAGAAAAATAAAACCTAAAAGAAATTTCAAGTAGAGTAAATAAAGAAGAAAAAACAGGCAGAGATAATGAGGATGTTTACGGAAAAGAAAAGAGCCTATGTAAAGGTTGGGTAAAGATGGCCAGAACAAAACAAAATCAATATAGTCGTACATCAATGAGTAGGATGTATTTTTTAAACGTAATTCAATATAAAATCGATATTTCAATCACATTTTCTATCATAAGTTTTACTGTTCATCTTTTCTTTTTTTCTGGGTCATATGTAATATTAAATATTTTTGGAAAATTTCAAAAAAATTAAACATGGTTTTAATTTAAACATTTCCTTTAATACTTGTATTAGAAAAATGAGGAAATAGACTTAATGTATAACGAACCCCGGGGCTTTCAAATTCTATTCTACTCGTTAAATTATGGAAGAAGTTCATATAAAAAATTGTCCTAAAATGTTTCATTCCCGATTTACGACTAATCATTCGGATTTCAGCTACCCCGGTAAAATGAGGTTGTACTGACATTTTTAGGACGTTAATTAAGGTGCAGAATTAGCGATTTCTTATGGTTCGACCAGAAAATTTTAATAAAATATGTCTCAGAACATACTCGTATATCTGAAATATTTTTGAGAAATGTGGGGTGGAAAGCAATAAATCGGGGTTAAAAAAAAAGAAGGGTAATATATTAAACGTTTAAACAAAACTTGTAGAGAATTTAATTCTGAACAAAATGAAGTAAGATGTTGAATAAAACAAGGATAGATTTTATTCAGAAACAGTACACTAGACCAGATTGCATTATACGTACCAGGGGCAGAATTAGTAATTTCTTATCGGTTTTGAACTGATAAATCGAATAAAGTAGGTCCCAGAACCGTATATGTAGTAGTTTTTTAAAAATTTGGGATAAAAATCAATAAATTGGGTTAAAGCCCTGTTTTATATAATTGACGTATAACTTTGTTAAATGGGTAATAAACATATAAACGTTTTTATCTGTTGTAAATACAACAGAGGAATACGCTGATATGGTATTCATTTTGGATGTGTGTAATGGTAATGTTACAGCTGCTGCAGGAGAATATGAAATACGTTTTCCGAATCGCAGGATTCGAGATCCTAAAACAATTAGCGGAACTTTTAGCATTCTTCGGGAAACCGGTTCATTACCTATTATTCGTATCAGCTACCAACAATCTGTCCAACACAACCCTGTTATTGATGAAATTATTATCGATGCATTTTAGTGCAGTCCAGACGAGATTTCACACGAGATGGCGTAAACAACATACGCAATGAGCATACATAGGCAGAAGTATATCGTCATGAAACAGTGGAGGGCAGTTTTCAATACCGATTTAGCGTCAATGTATGGTGCGGCCTTCTTCACAATCAGCTGTGCGGACCGTTTATATAACCTGACCGCTTAAATTTTGAGGTCTACTTACACTTTCTTCAAAAAGAATTGCCGCAATTGGTTAAAGATGATCCTCTAACACTGAGACGCAAAGTACACTCCTAGCACGTTGGCGCGCCTTCCCAATTCTCTTGTGCCGATTCCACTCACTTAAATTATCATTTCCCGGAGAAATTAATCAGTTGTGGAGGTCCACATTCCTGGCCACAAATATGCCTGTTCTAACACCTTTAGATTTTTGCCCCTGGGGATTGATGAAAACTATTGTATACAAAACCAAAATACATTCTCATGAGGAATTAATTGTCGGCATTATGGACAAGGCTAATAAATAAAGTACGCTCTTGAAGAATTAAAAAGAGCAACAAAAAACAGCCCAGAAGCGTGCCAGAAAATGTGTTGAAAATGGTGGGGTCATTGTTAACGTTTATTGAAAGCTGGTACGTATAATGCACTTTGGTCTCGTGTACTGTTTGTGTATAAAATTCGAATTTTTGTAACTTTTCTTAGTTTTATTCAATTTATCTTACACCATTTTGTTCAGAATTAAATTTTTTACTATTTTTGTTTAAAAGTTTTGTGTGTTTATTACCAATTTAATAAAGTTATTGTACGTCAAACATAAAAAACCGGGTTTTTTACCCTAACTTATTGGTTTTCACCCCAGATTTCTCAAAAACTACCACAGATACAGTTCTTGGGCCTATTTTATTTGATTTTCAGGTCAAAAATAAGTAAATTATTAATTCTGCCGTAATTAACGTCGTAAAGCTTTCAGTTCAATCTAATTTCATTGTGGTAGCTGATACCGAGCGAAATCTTTCACTAGCCGTAACTCGCAAACGAAGCATTTTAAGAAATATGTTTGTAGGATTTTTTCCCCATTATTTTGATAAGTAGAATAGGTAATGAAATTCCCGGGAGAATTTGTGATACACTCTGTATAACGCAGAACTATATGACGAAAACTGTACCTTTTCAGGCTGAATAGATGAAATTATAAAAATAAAATGAATAAGTATTATTTGATCATAAATATCATTATTCAATAATAAAACAACTTATAATAATGTATTTCAAAAGTATTGAATTTATACAAAACTGAGAAACTTATAAAGTTAAAATTATCTTGACGGTTTTATATAGTGAAAAATAAAATTATAAAATAATGATATTAATTAATGTTAATAGATTATTGGATTACTTACTTTCAAAATAATTAAGTGGTAATCGTAACTGATAAAGAATTTAAAAGTGATCTTGTGTAGCGTTGGACATATCATCCCATGTGTACTGTTGGCTGTGAAATGAGCTAGCGTTATCTACCTCACACCATACATTCTTACTCGGGTTAGAATGTTTTGCAACTAATGACCTTAACTTAATGTTTCATACATTTTTTATTATTACGTAGGTATCGACCTAGAACTCAGTTATTCTCGCTTTTCTCTTTTACTTGTCCATTACAACAGAAACTCTTTTAAAATATTAATCAAAAAAAGAAAAAAAATACAACCATAAAAT